>NC_081411.1:577563337-578178837 GCF_030272615.1 Cryptomeria japonica | reverse complement strand
GAAAACTCCTCACATCTCTTCGAACATTTTGACTTTGCTAGAACCCTTTGTGGGATGGTCTGCCAAAAATTCAACCTCCATTGGTCTATGAATGAAAATTTTATTCAACTTGTACAGGAATGGGAAGGCCCAAGTCACAACCCCCTAATTTGTCAGCTCTGGAAATAGATACTACCACATTTAATCTGAAATATTTGGAAAGAAAGGAATAATAGGATTTTTTGGGATATTGAAGCTTTGGTTGAGTCTATCTTCTAGAAATTTCTTAAACTCTTGTTGGAGAACCTATATGTCACTTCTATTAAATTGCCTCCCAATCCCCCGTCCACTTCTAACTATGAGATTAAGTTTAGGTGGAACCTCCCAAACTCTTTTGTAGCCTTTGATAACTCTAAACACATACATAGGCTGAATACCAAATGGAAGCCACCTAATCGAGGTTACATCAATCTCAACTTCGATGGTGCTGCAAGGCTTGGTATGGCTACTGGAGGTGGAATTTTAAGATCTCTTACCAGGGAGCCAATTGTAGTTATGCCAGTAATTTGAAAAGGATATTGAAGCTATGGCACTGGCCTAGGGCCTCCATATTACACTCTCCATTGGTGTCCATCTTATCGCTATAGAAGGGGATTCTAAACTAATAATTGATGTTGTTAAAGGGCTGAACAAAATTGATTGGTCGATTGACGACATCATTGTTGGCTTGATGATGATGTTTTAATGTAATAGGTTGATTGATGAATTGTTTGATGTTGTCATTGATGGCAACTATGTTTTGATAGTCATCTAAGTCTTTTAGGCCAACTAATAAGGCATAACCGATAGAGGAGACAGTATATCAGTGAACTGATAAATAGGACTTCAACCAGTAAACAGGAACAGAGTTGTATTCAAAGCAACTGGTATGAGCGATCAATGAAGAGTTGGGTGATGCGGTTTTGTAGGAGTTTTGGAGATTATATCAAGTAGCTATGTTTCATACTGTAGCGCAGATTCAATAGGATGAGTAAGTTATGTTGTACAGAGCAGTCAATCATGAAGAATAGCTAACCGATAGAACAAAGTCATTAAGATCGGTAAATCGATACACATAATGTTTTATTTTTGAGTTGTTATGTCGGTGGCTGACATAAGTAAAACATGTAGTGCAAGATTATCTAGATTCATTGAACCTAGGAAATTGTTCCAAGGTTATTAACTGACTGAGTTGATGCTTATAAAAAGTGTGATGAGTTATGAGATGTTGTATGAGATCGTGAGAAAATATTGAAAGTTTGATTGTGTGGTAATCTGAGAAGCTCTGTATTGATGTGTTGTTGATGTATTGAGAAGAACTAAAGTGGATCTTATCAAGCACAGAGTTTCTACATGCAGATCATTTTACTGTTCTTTTCCTAAGAGTTGCAGCAGTCAAATCCCCTAACTGGGGAGTTCCTAATAGGCCTAAAATTTTAAATCCCCTAACAGGTTAGTTGATCATTAACTTGAATCTAAATCCTTTTGCGAGGTTCCTCCTAACAAGGAAAATCTTTTAACAAGGCTGAGGTAAATCCCTTAACCGGGTGACTCCTAATAGGGTCTGCTCCTAACCGGGCATATTTGTAAGACCTTAACCGGTCAAAGATTTATATTCTGCAGATAGTGAATCTTGTGGGTATTAACTCCCGTCGTAGTTTTTCCCTTTTAGGTTTCCACGTATAAATCTTTGTGTTATTTGGAGCTTGATATATTGGGTGTTAGCTTATGTGGTGATATTTCTTTTATGTTTATTAAGCTTTAAGTTATTTAAAGTGGTGATCAGATTTGTGTTATTATTTTTGCTTGCACTAATTCACCACCCCCCCTCTCAGTGCCTTATAAGTTTATCAATTGGTATCATATCCTAATTCCCTTAAGACTTAACCACTTGGGAAAGATCCTTAAGGCTATCATGGGGGATATGATTTATAGAGAGTTGTCTAACCAACTTGCAGAATCTGAAGAAGCCCTAGATACATTGAAAGGAAAGTATAAAGCCTCACTTGCTAAGAGAAGAGAGCTTGTAGAACAATTGATGGAGTTTACTTAAAATAGTTCTTTTGATGAAGCAAACATGGATGCATTAGTTACTGAAGTTGAAAAATTGAATGATGAGAAGGCAAACCTGAGGAGAGAGTTGAAAGCCCTAACCATCAGGATGAGTCAAGAGCTTGAAGCAAGGAGAACAGCTGAAGACAAGATTAGAGAAAAAAGCATGAGATCTTTAAGCTAAACCAAGAGGTTGGAACCCTATATGCTCATCTTCATGAGGAACAAGAAGAAAAATAAAAAATAATGGTTGATCTAGACATGGCAATGTCTCTAAGAGAAAGCCTGATGAAAAAGAATGAATATCTTACAAAGGAACTTATTGATGCTAATGAAACACTTACAAAGTTTAACAAGAGCTCTACTATGCTTGATGAGAAAATCCAGTCACAAAGGCAGAATGGAGATACACATGGCTTGAGATACACTACTTTCAAGAAATGTGAGCCTTCCAATACAAAGGACAACATTGAAGAAGGTAAATTTGCACCTACGATCCAGAAATTCATCAATAAGAAACCCTACAAACTAGTATTCTTTAATTGTCATAAACCAGGCCATACTTCTAATGTTTGTAGATCTAATTCTTTTGATGGTTATAGACCTAATGCCTATCAAGGATACAAACCTAGAACCTTTAATGGATATTATTACACTTGCAACATGTATAGGCATAGAGTTGTTGAATGCAAGTGTGGAACAAATAATCTGACACCCCACATGAATCAGAGGTCTGGTGGAGATTAGCAAAGAACTTTTAATGATCGGAGAAATGCAAATTGGCAGAGACCCTATGCTAATTGGTCTAGTCCCTATGAGATGGAAAAGAGAATGAATGTGATTTGTGATGAATACTAAAAGGGGGGGTGAATTAGTATACCAAAAAATACTGTAATCAATCTTTTAAACAGTTTAGCAGATAACCGGTGAAACAGATTCACTAATAAACCGGTTAAGATAAGTACAAACCAAATAGAAAACAAAGAATTCACCCACAAAAGCACAATCACCATAACACAAGATATTTGACGTGGAAACCCAAATGGAAAAAACCACGATGAACAGAAACTCACAAGTAACTATCTGTAGAATAGTAACCAGACCGGTTAAGGTCATACAATGTTCTTCACTAGAACAAATCCTATTAGGAATCTAGATCTCTGTTAGAAGATAAGTCCTGTTAAAGACTACCTTGTTAAAGGATTTCAGATCCATAGTTGTGAACCACCTTGTTAGAGGATTTACAAAGGCTTTGCTGGGCCTACCTGGTTAAGGGTTTCAGACTTGTCGAAGATATTAGTAATCAACAAGTGAATGATCTAGATAATAGCACAGTATGCTTAATTAGATCCTTGACAACTCATTGTTAATGCTTTTCAGCATTACTTCAGTCTTCTATAACTGCACACTCTATCTCTTCACATAGATCTAATCTTCTCTTCAATGATCACACATAACCTTTTCTATTCTATATCTCATACATGAAAACTCTAGACATGATGTCCTTATAAAGGAATCTGATTTCATGTCGGTCCAATAGAATTAGACTACAAGTTCCTAGGTATAGTGCATCTAGACACATTTGGTAACACGGCAAAAAAATACCGCCAAAGTGTCGGTGGATGATAACTCATCACACATTATAGTAATACCGGTTGGTAACTCATCACAGATATATACCGGTTAATACAATATACCGATTACCGGTTGTCAAAAATGAAGACTGGAAGATCGTAGTGTTCCGATCAAAAGTTAACTATCGCTTAGGTCCTTCATACCACTTGAGATCCTTGAACCGCTTGGGGTCTTCATACCGCTTGGGATCTTCAGTCAATCTGTGATCGGTAAACCATCTTCTGCAAAATACCGATATTCTAAAGACTATTCATTCAATAATACACAATACCGGTTGGAACAATTACTGGTTGAGAATAACTCATACATCAAGAAAGTGTGTGTCCATCAATGACAATCAAAACATCATCAAAATGCCAACAATCTCCCCCTTTGGCATTGATGGCAACACTTAGGAAAATTTTGACATCTAAGTGTTTTTACAACAATAAAACAAAAGATGCTACAATCAAAATTACTCCCCCTAAGCATATACACTACCCCCTTTGCAAAAATTACAAGTAAGTGCATAAACATTCACCAAAATTTTAATGTATGTACACTACTCCCCCTTTGCCAACAATGACAAAGTAATGCAAACTATCCTTTTTATAAAATAACATAGAGTAGATGTTCATGACAATAAGGAATGAAATTTCTCAAAAACACAAAATTTTTCATGTCCAATGTCCATGACTCAAGTAATGAGGTAGCAACCTCACTTTCAGTCTTCATCTGGAATGCAAGTTCCTCCATTGCATCGATGGTACTCAGCTCTTGAGTTACCGTGATGGCTTCCAAGTTGAGAAAACATCACTGAAGAACCTGTAGTTTTGGCAATAGGAGCAGTTGAAGCTCCTGCAAATCTTGAGTCTGGCTGTTGATCTCTAAGTCCATCTTGGCAGTCTAATGCTGAAAATGAAGAACAGTTTGTCCATAAACAGTGAATAAATCATAGGGCATCTTGAAGTTGCTCATATATTCATGTAACTCTGATTGGAGTTGAGCTTTCTGTTTGAGCACATCTTCACAAAACAGATGGGGTTGGCAAATTTTACTCAAAAGTAATTGACCCTCACCCATAGAAACAATGATATCATTATGTTAGTTGTGTCCTGAGTTCATTCATTTGCTTGACTAAGGTAATATTGAGTGCCTTTTCATGGTTCTTTCTTGCAATTGCTAGGGTAAGATCTTCCAAGCATTGTACCTGGTCCTCTACTATGGTACAAAAAAGTTTGAGCTTGGATAGAGAGGAGTCGGTACTAGGGAGGTTAGTACCGGGATTCAGACTGGTAAGGGTGTCAACAAAAATTTGTATGACATCCTGTTCTTTCTTCTTCCGCAATTCTTCCAGTCTCTCCTATGCAAGTTTGATGCCTTGAAGTAGCTTAGACTCATCTGCTAATTGAGTCAGACATGCAAGAGTTAGATCAATATGACTGGTGGAATCAACCTACTTGGTTTGATCATCGATTGCCTTAGGAGTCTGCCCTCCTTCTTTGGTCTTGATCTCCTATTGTTTTATCTTCTCTACTTCCTTCTCCTCTTCCACTCTTTTCTTTTATTCTTCTTTCTTCTTATCCTCTTCCTGCTTTTTCTTCTCTTCCTCCTTCCTTTCTTCTTCCTTGCTCTTGTCTTCTTCTTTCTTCTTCTCTTCTTCTTTTCTCTTATCTTCTTCTCTCTGCTTCTCTTCTTCTTTGCTCTTATCTTCTTCTTTCTTTTTATTTTCCTCTTTTCTCTTGTTTTCTTCTTGCCTTGCTTTTTCCTCTTGTTCTTTCTTTGTTTTCTCTTTGTCATGTTTCTCTTTCTCAGCTTTTTCTTTGTCAAGAGTGACATCCTCATTATCTAATGCATCAACATCAATAGGGTCAATTTGTTCTATCACTCTTTCACCTTGACTGTCAAATACCTCATCCGGTTTGCCTGAGGATAGGTCAGGTTCTTGATCAGCCTTCCTAGTGGCTTCAGATACTTGGTGTATTTTGACAGTAGCTTTAACATGTATGTGTGTATCCTTTTCTACTTCAAAAGTTTTACCTTCTAGTAACCTGAGTCACCTCCTTCTCATAAAGAAGATGCCTTTGTTCTTATCCATAATTTCAAATAACTCAGAATTTGAAGCATCAAGAAAGTACTGTGCAAAAATTTTCTCCCTGATCTCTTGTTCTCTTTCAATGGCAATGCACCATTTATTATCCAAAGAATTATACAAAGAATTTGGAGCAACAGATTTAATCTCAGAAGGCGACCGATCATTAATACATAAATATTTAATGACCTCCTATTCTATCTCCTCTTTCTCACTATCATTAAAGTTATCAAAATATTCCTTTAAGTCATCAAGCACTTTCCTCCTAATATTCTTTATTATCCTCTGACAATGTGTCATTGGTTTATAAGAAGAAATATCTATATTTACCGGTGCAGAAGTTGCTGGTACATTACCGGTAGACTTCAGCCTTTTGCTTGATTGCCTTGTCTTCTTTATTTGAATCTCTGGTTTAGTGTCTTCTACCTCCGGTGAGTGATTCCTGGATTTCTGCTTCCTCTCAAATACTTTTTCTGGAATAATCTCAGGTTTCTTTTTGGTTGGTGATCGCTTGGTCACTTTCAGACTGGTAGATGTAACCGCTATAGATATCGATGGCATTGCTTTGCCCTTTTTCTACTTTGGTTCCTCAATCGGCGTGACCCTATCTAAGTAGGTACCAGTTATTTTCATCTTTGCATCCAGTGGTGAGGCAAGTAGGGTAGAGGCATACCCGATCAATATGTCATTCACCACTTCATACCCCATAGGGCCAACTACTTCCTTTCTAGGTTCCACAGCTTCCATTATGCAGTCATCTGTCCTTATTGTGAAGCAGATGTCATCTTCATACTTCTTCACAATATCACCAGATATCCTCATTCTCTGGCTCATCTTTCATTTGAATTCATCAAAATACTTATTTAGAACCTTAGGATATGTAGTTCCCACTGCTTGTAGACTCTCCTTAATCTGTCTGGAAACCGGTAGGTCAGTAGACCTTTTAACATCACCTACTCCAGGGAAATAACCTTGAAAATAGAAGAATAGGCCGATCAGAAGTTGGCCAAACTTGAACCTCAGTGATTTGTCCTGTTTAATGGATTTCAGATTCACCAACAATTGCTTTTGTAAGCAAGTACATAGGTCATATTTAGTACCTTCCTTGATCATCCTATAAGAAGCATTCACCATAGTAGCAAAGACAAAATTCATTCTGCTGGCATAAAATATTCTGTAACCAATCACCATGCAAGCATATTTTACCAGATCATCAAAAATGGTGTTGACGGTCATTGCTCGTTGGTCACTCATAGAACCGGTGAGCTTTGTCATTTTAGTTTTGGTGATCTTCTATATAAGTGGTACTTCTCCAACATTGCAAAATCCGGTGATGACAGGAATCGCTTCTGGTGTGATGTCATGGGTCTGCTCAAGATACATCTTGTCACCATGCATTTTGCTGAGGATAATGCGAATATGTTCTTCTGTAAATTTTTCCAGAAAGTATATTGCATTGTGTAGATTCATCTTCTCGAGGATGCTATACTCTGGTTTGATCTTCTTGTCATCTCCATAGAACAGACTTAGCTGGGAGTGAATTACTAGGGATCCTAGGTCTTCCAACTTAAAATCTATATATCCTGAAATATCTCCCTCAACAATAACTCTGGCAAGAATTTGAGATAGGGCATTGTATCTCATTTTCTTTTGAAGAAACTCAGGTGCATCTTCATGTGCACTAGAACTAGAATGCAATGCAGAAGCCATAACCAAATGATAAGAAAGAATTTTTGGAAAATACCTTCACAATCTGAAATTTAGGTTTTCCAATATCGTGCACAGTACACCACTTCGGTTGCTAGTTCACCGCTTAGTGTTCTTCACTGATTGCTTGAAGATGATTGCAATATTTTGCACACAATTTCTCCAAATGCTAAACAAATTGCTCTGGTTGCTCTGCTCTTGAAGATTCTTCTTTTGTAAACAGATAAGTGAAAATGATGATGAAAACCCTTTTAAACAAACTCTTACCTACCATAATAAATGCATCACTACTAGGGCACAAACCCTAATTTTTCCTTTTATCACTTCAGATCTTTTGTTTACTGATAGGTAACATATACCGGTAAAGGTATTTACCAATATAAACTGAGGGTTCGAAATATTTCACCGATATGTTCCCCCTAAGCTTTTCTGAAGCTTAGTTTAAAGGTTCGGAGACTTCCACACTAGGTGCAAAAGCAGGTTCATCCTATGACTCTTCTTCTGATTTCTTTTTCCAAGTTTTATTCATTTCCACCTGAATGGTTTCAACATCATTCTTCCCTTCTAGAGTGATCGGTATATCACCCGATAGGTTCTTTCTTAGTCTACAAGTTCTGGTAGTGTGTCCTGGTTAGTTGCAATGATAGCATACCATTCCAGGTGTTCTCCATGGTCCATTATTCATACTTCCATTCTTCCTTCTGCATGTTGCAGCAGTGTGACCGCTACCATGACAGATCAAACAAGTTGCTCTCCAACTAGTAGCCACTTGATAACCACCTGACTGATGGTCATAGGTATTGTACCGGTTGGAATTCCGGTTCATAGGAAGTTCCGGAATAACTCCTTGAGTCCTTGGAGGATATCTCCCAGTGTTGTGCAAAACCAACCTGCATTCAAATGCTCTATGCCCAAACTTGTTGCATGCATAACAGTTTCTATTGAATCTATTGGGTCTAGGCACATTGTTTTGAAAATAAGGAAAATTGTTGTAGGCCTTGCTTCTACACACATTGGCAGTATGTCCTTCTTTGAGACAATTAAAGCAAATAGGTTTAAATTTTTTCTTACCTTTATCCTTGGATGTCGGTTGCTTCTTTGATGCTTCAACTTTTGTTCCAGAGGTCTCACCTTCCTCATATCTAGAGAAACCAAGTCGAGTGGTATTCTTTACTGGCTTTGTTGATTCTAGCTTTTTCTCTAGCTTAGCAGTACTCTGATTGAATTTGGCAAGTATCTCCTTTGACTCAGTAAGTTCCTTGGAAATAGTAGTATTGGATTCCATCAAGGTTGCATTCTCAGAAATAGCCATGTTTAGTTCACCTTGTATTACTTCTTTTTCCACTTTACTCTCCTAAAGATGAGCGGTAAGGGTACTGATTTCTTACTTCATCTTGGAAATCTCATGATCTTTGTCTTTTATCAAATCTTCAGCTTTCCTTCTGTTCTCAAGCTCTTAACACATTCTGATAGTTAGTCCTTCCAACTCTCTTCTCAGGTTGGCTTTTGATTCATTCAATTTTTCAACTTCTTCAACTAGGGCATCCATGTTTGCTTCATCAGAAGAGCTATTTTTAGTAAGTTCCATCAGTTTTTCAGCATGCTCTCTTCTCTTGGCCAAAGAGGCTTTATACTTGACTTTGAGTTCATCATAGGCTCTCTCAATCTGAGTGAGACGATGAGTAAGTTCCCTCACACTGTATTCCCCCATATCTCCTTCCAAGTGGTTAGACTTATAGAAAGGTTGGCTCTGATACCAATTGATGAATACTAAGAGGGGGGGTGAATTAGTATACCAAAAAATACTGTAATCAATCTTTTAAACAATTAGCAAATAACCGGTGCAACAGATTCACTAATAAACCGATTAAGATAAGTGCAAACCAAATAGAAAACAAAGCATTCACCCACAAAAGCACAATCACCATAACACAAGATATTTGACGTGGAAACCCAAATGGGAAAAACCACGGTGAGCAAAAACTCACAAATAACTATTTGCAGAATAGTAACCAGACCGGTTAAGGTTAGACCGGTTAAGGTCATACAATGTTCTTCACCAGAACAAATCTTGTTCAGAATCAAGATCTCTGTTAGGAGATAAGTCCTGTTAAAGACTACCTTGTTAAAGGATTTCAGATCCATAGCTGTGAACCACCTTGTTAGAGGATTTACAAAGGCTTTGATGGGCCTAGCCAGTTAAGGGTTTCTGACTTGTCGAAGATATTAGTAATCAACAAGTGAATGATCTAGATAATAGCACAGTATGCTTAATTAGATCCTTGACAGCTCATTGTTAATGCTTTTCAACATTACTTCAGTCTTCTATAACTGCACACTCTATCTCTTCACACAGACCAAATATTCTCTTCAATGATCGTACATAACCTTTTCTATTCTATATCTCATACATGCAAACCCTAGACATGATGTCCTTATAAAGGAATTTGATTTCATGTTGGTCCAATAGAATTAGACTACAAGTTCCTAGGTACAGTGCATCTAGACACATTTGGTAACACAGTACAAAAACACTGCCAAAGTGTCGGTGGATGATAACTCATCACACATTATAGTAATACCAGTTGGTAACTCATCACAGATTTATACCAGTTGTCAAAAATGAAGATTGGAAGATCATAGTGTTCCGATCAAAAGTTAACTACCGCTTGGGTCCTTTGTACCGCTTGAGATCCTCGAACCGCTTGGGGTCTTCATACCGCTTGGGATCTTCAGTCAATCTATGACCGGTAAACCATCTTCTGCAAAATATAGTTAGTCTAAAGACTATTCATTCAATAATACACAATATCGGTTGGCACAATTACCGGTTGAGCATAATTCATACATCAAGAAAGTGTTTGTCCATCAATGACAATCAAAACATCATCAAAATGCCAACAATTTGCACAATCTATCATAACTATGGTCATGTAGCTATGAATTGCAGAATAAGGACTGGTAGAGGCAATGCTAGACCCTGGAGAACATCTGGTATGGAATGTTTTCATTGTCACCAACCAGGACACCTTGCAAAGCTAAAATGAGTCAACCGGTCAATGAATCTACTGGCCAGAAAGGGAAGAAGAAAGTTGATGTGGAAGAGACCAGAGCAGAGATGAATAAGATCTAGAAAAAGAAAAGTGATGAGAAACCATCATAAGATCCTAATTCTTCACCTAGTGTGGAGAACTCATCACCGGAAAACTAAGTTGTTAAAAGGCTTAGGGGGAGCTTAATATCGGATCCATTTCCAGACCCCCTATATGGTGTGCGGTAAGATAAATCTGTATATCTTGATGCATTATGATAGTGTGAAGTAATTTTATGATCAAACCAATAGATTTGATGTGATATGAGAACCAGTAGTATATTGAATGGTGTTTTAGGGTTTGTTTGTTTATACAACTAGAAATAGCATTTAATGAGGTAGAGCAAATAAAAGGACTTTTTTAATATCATTTGTCACTTTGAATTCTTGAGAGCACTTAGAGAGAAAAAAGAGTAGAGAAGAGCTTGTGTGAGGACCATTTGATCAGATTAACAAAATATTTGGACTGATCTACGATCGGTAATCGGTGAAAGTGCATTCTCAGTGTTGAAACCCTAGTTGTGGAAGCATTGAAAGGTATTTATCCAAAAAATCTTGTTATCTGTTTCTAAGTTTGAATCTTTGAAGATGGATGCACCATATCTGGTAGATGTTATAGTCAGGCCTCAGCCAAAGTTTAAGAGGCACCCTTTTAAATCCATTGAAACCGATCCCGTCGGAGCCCCATCTGAAGTCCCATATGGAGTTTTGCATGTAGAGGACATTAGATCATACATTCATTGTAAGTTGGAAGATCTTGGAATCTTTGTTATATTTGATCAATATAGGGTAATGTGTGAAAAGAATAGAGTATTGAAAGAACAGTATAGGAGGGTTACCGATAAATATTTTCACCATGCACTAAATTCTATTGATGATTTTGAAGATGATCTTGTGAGATATGTTTTGAATTGTGTGCATGAATAGTTTATGTGGCTTGATCGACCACATAAGATCACCAAAGAAGTGATTCGTGCAGTAATTGGATTGTGTTCCACCGGAGAAGTTCCAGTATTAAGATCAGTTCCTAAGAATGATGTTGTCGAGCTTACCAAGTCATGATGGGATGTAAGAGCAACCACTATTAATGAGATTGATGGTCCCACAGTAAAATTTTCTTCAATGGTCATAGGATACCAGGTATATCACTCTAGCAGGATGAACAACATCCTTGTTGGAGCCATCCATACTGCTTATTGGATGATCAAAGAAAATGTTGATTATGACTTGTCTTAGGCATTGAGAAGTCAGTTGGTGCTCAATCTTGAATCCGTCAAGAAAGTCAAAAGACTGAAGTTTAAATTTGGACAACTGATTGTTAGATTGTTCTTATATTTTCATAATTTCTTTCCTAGTAACGGTGATGTTTAGTGGCCTAAGGACACACCAACATTGTTACAGATGAAGAACAACATTAGGATGTTAGGTAATGATTTTGGTAAGATTTCTTGGGGTTATTTCAAAGATTTTCAGAAAATGATACATGCAAGAGAGAGGATACCAGCACATGTTGTTAAGAGATATGAGGATACCATCTATTTTTTGGTTGACACAGACACATGTCAGATGGAGGCAATTGATCATAGGACAACTTGGGTGGTGCCTATGGGCTACGAAGTTGAAGAAGATCTTTTGGTTGCTTATGCTGAACACTTGCTAGCACAACCAGTAGATACTACTGCTGAGAGGTTTGGAACCTATAAAGAGAAATCTTTACTAGTGCACTCTAAGTTAAGCAAACTTGTAATTGCTATGAAATTGAGAAAGGAAGTTGAGCAGTTTGTTGAGCAACAAGGTTTTACCAAGGAGTCAATAGAAGAGGCTAGAGAAAAATATGAAGATAAACAAGCAAGAGCATCTAGTGCCCCAACCATAACTAGCACCAGTATGAAGACAAGAAGTGTTGAGGTTAAGAAGGAGAAATATGTAGAGGCAAAGAAGGAGAAACCTTCCAAGATACAATACAAGAGAAAATGCAAAGTCATTGAGTCCCCTGCACCTAAAGCACCAATAACTACAGGGAAGAGGAAAAAGGAGCAAGCAAAGAAACCGACAGCTAATGATGAAGAAGAAACTGAATTAGAAGGTGAGAAGAAAGCTCTGAGAGCTAGTGGCAAAAATTCAAAGGTTGTAGGAGTATTAACTATCAAATCCTTCAAGAAACCGGTACCTAAACCTACACCTTTTGAAAAGATGTTAATGCATAATAAGGAATATGGTGTTCTTAAGCATTTGGATAAACTATATGATAAGTTTAGTGAGGATGAACAAAGGTAGATAGAGGATGCAGTTGTTTTTATGATGAATAAATATAGTAAAGCCCTAATTGAATTGCAAGGGTAGATGTCAAATTCTTTGTATGACAAGCTTGATGCTAGATGGCAGGCAGCCATAAAATAGGATAGAGAATTTATTGAATTTATTCTTACAAAATTGCAACCTGAAGCCACAAAGGAGGAGATAGATGAAATTCTTGCAAAGGATAAATCATCTTTTAGATCTAAGAAAATGCTGACAAGATTACTAATCGGTGAGACTGTTGGCAATATTACAAGGATATTGAGAAGGTTGTTGATGATTATGGACATAACTGATTAAAGATGTTTTACTATCTTGATATTATTATTTTGTCATTGATGTCAAGAAATTGATTTTCTAATTCGGTATGATGTTGCCATATCTTAAGAAATATGATATGAAGATTATAAAGAAGTCAGTAAAGACACAGGAAAGAATATGATGAATAAGGGGATAAGTTATTCAATGGGCAACTCTACCGAGTCAAACAATGATGAGATCTTGATGTTTTAGATTGTTTTAACATCATACATATGTTGTAAAATGTAAAGGTTAATACTATACTATGTTATCAAGCAAAGAACCTAGTCGGTAAACCCTAAGGAACCTAGTCGATAAACCCTAAGGTTATTGCAGTCGGTTAATGAAGACAGAATGTCTACCGAGTAAAGTTTAGTATTCACCGAGAATACTATACTATGTTATCAAGCAAAGAACCTAGTCGGTAAACCCTAAGGAACCTAGTCGATAAACCCTAAGGTTATTGCAGTCGGTTAATGAAGACAGAATGTCTACCGAGTAAAGTTTAGTATTCACCGAGTTGTAACCGAGCTATAACAGAATGCATTAAATGTTTACATGTGATATTTAATGAAAGATGATGATGAGCTGGAGCGGATCAATGATTGGCAAGCCGTGAAAGAAGTTTGTTAACAAATCTAAGGCAATGGAAAGTTGGCAAGAAGATCTACAGCTCAGATTAAACCGCATTACCCTAACACAAGTTCCAAGGTGAATGTGCAAGTTCCGAGGTGGGGTAAAACATTTTCAGATTGAAAAGATACAATGAACCTGGACAAGATTGAAGATCTGATGGCTATGATTGATCATGGGAAATGTGATCAAGGAGATTAAGTGGTTAGAAGATTGTTTATAAATAAGGAACTGTTGATAAACAATGTATGTGGGCAAGTGTATGCACAGGGGATGCTACATAGTGATTACTGAGCACAAAAGCTTGAAGACCTATTAGAATAACAAAGTATTGATGCCCAGCAGATAGACAAGATTAGTTCTATGTCTAGATTGTATTGAACAAATAGGACTCTGTTTTAGCATTTTAGATGTGAAGTTGCAGATAGATTTTATTACTGTTATTTTGTGAAAGTGATAGGAAATCTCTTAACCGAGTGGACTTAACAGTCTTATATGTAAATCCTCTAACAAGGTGACATTCTGATTGGGTGTTTGAAATCCTTTGACAAGGTCACTTCTAACAAAGTGAAGATCCTAACAGATCTGAGGGAAATCCCTTAACCGGGTCACATCTAGCAATGTGTTTTGTAATCTTTAATAGGATTTGCTTTTAACCGAGCATACTCTAGAAGAGTATATTTCTTAGTGGGTCTGAAATCCCACAGTGGTTTTTCCCTATTTGGGTTTCCATGTTAAATCTGGTGTTATGAGGTTTATATTGTTCATATGCTTTTGAGTTTGCATGTTTGACAGTTTTTGATTATATGACTGATATATGTTACCGAGGTTGAATCTGATGTTTTTATGGGTAATTACGTTTGTATGATTCACCCCCCCCCCCTCTCATCTTGTTGGCTATTGGATTTGTACTTATATTAAGTATTAGAACTATCAAAGACCCAATTAGATCATATGGAAACTAAGTAGATATTGAAGAAGTTACTGGGTTTGATACCTGATGAGGAACAAGAGCAACCAAAGAAGTTTAAGGCAGAAGATATTCTGGAGAATGTTGATATCAGTGATTTTACACCTGATGAGATTGTTATGGGAAACCAACCAATAGATGAAGAAGAAAATATAGAACTGGTAAATGTACAAACTGAAATAGTTATAATTCCAGATGATGATACAGAAGTTAAGGTAAACAGTACTGAGGAAGAAAAGAAAGATCAAAATGAGGATATATAGGATGAAGGTGTTTAGATGACTGAACAATAGGAATAGGAACCGAAGAGAAGAGAAGAAAAGAATATTGAGCAAGAGCCATTGGTAATCACTAAAATAGTTGATACATAGACACCACCGATAATGGACAAGGAGAAGATAGAAGAGAAGAAAGAAGAGGAAGAATTGAAATCAATGAAACCAGAACCTAAAGTGATACCTTTATCACTTACCTCTAAGAAGAAAATTGATGATGATGACGATGATGATGCATTAAGTATACAAGGACCCATCAATGTGTATGCATTGAGTTCTACAGAACTAATGGAGATTGCAACTACCATGCAATCTAGAGCTAAGAAGAAAACAATGAAGGAACAGCAAAAGGAAGCTCAAACTATACAATGTGCAGTTGAGATTTTGTGTAGTTTGTTACTAGAGATGGACACTAATAGATTGTCTACACTGATTGATAAGTTAGGTCAATTGGTTGTTGATGTTGGTGAATAGATTAAAAACTTTGAAGATGCAGCTTATTTGAACGTGGAAAAGGAATTTAAGAAGAAGATAATAGAGTAGTTGATGAATGATATTGATAAATACAAAGTTGCTATGACGGTTAATAAAAATCATATTAAAGATGCAATTGAAACTAGAGGTAAAATTCTATCCACTGTTGCAAATTTTCCATTATTTTGTGATGATTTGATGAAAAAGAAACATGAAACTAAAAAGGAACTTGAAGTTCTAAGTGAATCATTTAGCCCCCTAAATGATTCTGCTATAACTTATGGTAGATCGATTGTTGCACTTCAACATAAGCTAAAAGCTTATGAGAATGAACAGGTTAAAAGGACTAAGTCACTGCAAGAGCTACAAAAACTTTTGATCGCTAAGGTTGAAATCTTGTAGAGAGGCTACAAGGAAACTAAAGGTATTCTAGCTACACCTGAGATAACTATAATTGATGTCATGGAGGAGATGTCTTGCCAGATAAGAACACATGTTGAGATAACTGACACTCTTTTGGAGACTTGGCACAATGACTTGAAGAAGTTAAAGTTACATTTTGGAGATGCATTTTCTAAGATGGCATTGTAAAACATTTTGAACTTTTATATCTACATATGATAATGAAAATTTTGATGTATATTGCATTTAACTTTCATGTATTTTCTTACCTTTGCCTTGTTGTCAAAGGGGGAGTAGTAGTATGAGGTAAAGTTTTGAATTGTATTGGGGAGTAGTAGTATATATGTTTGTAAATTTTGTAATAGCATGCAATTGCTAAGGGGGAGTATGTGTCATGAGTTAGGTCAATTTTTGTATTGCACACTTGGACAAAAAATTTCCTAAGTGTTGCCATCAATGCCAAAGGAGGAGATTGTTGGCTTGATGACTTGTTTTATGTTGTCATTTATTGGAACTATGTTTTGATAGTAATCTAAGTCTTTTAGGCCAACCAGTAAGGCATAACTAGTAGAGGAGACAGTTTATCAGTGAACCGGTAATTAGGACTTCAACCGGTAAACAGGAACAAAGTTGTATTCAAAGAAACTGGTATGAGGGATCAATGAAGAGTTTGATAAATAATGAAGAACAGCAGATACCCCAATCGGTATTGAGAGGGGGGGTGAATCAGTATAGATAAAACTTTCTTAACAACTTATCTAGTTGAAGCAATACCAACTGGTTGTCATCATTACTGAA
This sequence comes from Cryptomeria japonica, assembly GCF_030272615.1. NCBI lineage: Eukaryota > Viridiplantae > Streptophyta > Pinopsida > Cupressales > Cupressaceae > Cryptomeria > Cryptomeria japonica. Next base: position 578,162,113 of record NC_081411.1, on the reverse strand, counting down.
ATTAACCATGGCAATACCGATTAAACACAATAAGACACCAAACACCATAAACTAATAAGTCTGAATACTTCAAATATGATCAATACACGACATCAACTTCACCCATAAACATACGCATGTGATATGCAAGTAATACCATAACCTATTAACTCTGCATGGATAATCTTTCAACCAAATAATTTAGAAACATCACATAAAAAATGCATAACACATAACACACAGATTTTTCACGTGGAAACCCAAATGGGAAAAACCACGGTGGGGATGAATACCCACAAGCTTGTTTTGAATTCTTTTGAAGCTCGCCTAGTTAGGAGCCTAGTGCAGTTAAAGACTTTGCAATAGGTTCTGCTAGAAATCGGTCCTATTAAAGATCACCCGATTAAGGGATGGCTATATACCCTATTAAAGGTTGAAACCCTGTTAAAGGTTACCTCGCTAGAGGATTTGAAGAACTCAATGATCTTGAGTCACCTGGTTATAGGTTTTACAATAATCCTATTAAAGCTACTCGGTAAAGGGATTTTCCAACTGTTGAAATGATTAGAAGACAATAGGTAAAACTCTGATCTGGTAATAGCACTACATGCCAAGGCGGATCCTTTTCATATCCTCTACTCTGCAATCACACTCTGCAGTTTCCCTCTTACTGGTCTGGCAAGTATCAAGTGTCTCTTCACTCGGATACACACACAACATTTGCCAACAACTTTACAACAACAAACATCATCGACCCTATAGGTAATAGATAGGTCGGTAGCATAAACCCTAAACCCTAAGCATCTTAGGTTTACAACATAGGCGGTTCAATCTTGACCGTCCAAACATATTGCATAGAGCATTACAATTTCAAACAGATCACAAGACAATCTATGTCATTCATTCATCACCACACATGGGAATCAGTAACCCATCACGCTCTCTTCTCGTACCACTAAGGAGAATGATCATTCCCGAGGTAGACTTCAAACGCGGTCGATCTTCTCATGCAAGATCCTTAAGAAAATCCTTCACATGCACAAAGCTGATGTGGCACCTCAATCTCATTCACATCTCTTAGCTAACTCATCACAGAGTATCATTGGTTGCATCGCACAAGCTGGATCACCAAACCGATAACCCTAGAGCTTAGACTACCAACCGGTAATCACACTTAGTGAAACCCCAACACCGGTTCACTAAATCTCCTCATACCTCTTCATACCGGTTCACTTGAATTTATTGACATCAATTACAACATACATATCATCTTATCAACATGTCGGTTCATCATATGCCAATGATATCCAAAAATCTCCCCCTTTGGCATTGATGACAATACTCAGTGTAACATTGCAACTATAAATATCATAGACCAGTGTATCTTCATCATTAGATATCTTCTCCCCATACATCAGATATCTTCTCCCCCTTTGACAGCAATGCCAAAGTGGAGGCATAAGCTTCCAAAGTCTACTATGCTGCTCCCCCTAAGGAGTAGCATCCTTCAACACACCAATCCTGAAATATTTGTCATTGTATTACTTGACTGATGTGGAGCACACATCTTTTAGTTGACTTCATGAAGGGGCAGAACCCCTAATTCACCTCTCAAATAGGTAAATGTAGTCTTTGGTAAGGGCTTAGTGAATATGTCTGCTAGCTACTCCTTACTGGAAACATATTGTTGTACAACCTCCTTATTTTGTACTTTCTCTCTCAAGAAATGATATTTAAGATCAATGTGCTTAGTTCAGGCATGCAATACCGTATTCTTGGAAATATTTATTACACTTGTGTTATCACAAAAAATGTTCATCGGTTCAGATATAGGTACCTTGAAACCCTCCAATACATGCTTCATCCAAATTGCTTGAGTGCAATTCATAAATGCTACCACATATTCTACTTCAATTGTAAATTGAGAAGTACAACTTTGCTTCTTACTTGTCCACGATACTAATCTTCCACTGAGGAATGCTCCACCGGTTGTGCTCTTCCAGTCATCCACATTACCTGCCCCATTGGCATCGGTATATACTTTGAGATTATAGTCACCATTATATGGATACCACAATCCATAATCAATAGTTCCTTTCAGATATCTAAGAATCCTTTTCACATCTACCAAGTGGGATTCTCGCGGACATTTCTAAAAATGAGCTACCATGCCTACTGCATGAGCAATATCTGGTCTGTTGTGAACCACATAGTGCAGCTTACCAATCATTGACCGATACTCTTTTTCATTCACCAGTGTTGAATCATCTTCCTTGGTTAGTTTGCAGCCAATTACCATAGGTGTACCAACCGGTTTACTTTCCTCCATGCCAAAAGTCTTCAATACCTCTTTGACATACTTAGACTAGGTAATAAAGATACCCTCTTTCATTTGTTGAATCTGTAAACCAATGAAGAATTTTATCTCTCCTATTAAAGACATCTCAAATTCTTTCTTCATTTCATCTGCAAACACATGACTCATTTTATCATCTCCTCCAAAGATTATGTCATCCACAAATACTTCACAGATTAGAATCTGATCACCTTCTAATTTCAAGTAGATGTTGCTATCTTCACTTGTTCTCTAAAATCCAATCTTTATAAATGAGAGTGTAGTCTTTCATACCATGCCCTAGGTTCTTGTTTCAGTCCATACAAGGCTTTGTGTAATCTACACACCATGTCACTGTCTTCTTATAAGGCAAACCCTTTGGGCTGCTCTATATACACTTCTTCTAGGATTCCATTCAAAAAAGAAGACTTCACATCCATCTAATAAACCTTAAATCCCTTAAATGCTGTAAATGCAAGTATCATTCGAACACCTTCTAGTCTAGCCATGGGATCCCTTGCATACAAGCCTAGCCTTGTTCCTGACAACTGTGCCTTCTTCATTCAACTTATTCCTGAAGACCCATTTGGTACCTATGACATTTTTATGTTCGGGTTTGGGCACCAAAGACCATGTTGCATTCTTTTCTATCTAATCTAGCTCCTCTTCCATTGCTTTAATCTAGTCTTCATCTATAAGAGCTTCTCTGGAAGTCTTGGGTTCAAATTCAAAAATCATGCAGGAGTTCTCCTTCACTTTTCTTCTAGTGAGTATCCCTGCATCTTTATCTCCTATGATTTGCTTTGGATCATGATGCAGCTTCACATATCTTGGAATGACTCTAGCCTAGTCTGCTAGCTTTTCTTCGTCTTCTTCACTAACCTCTTCTTCTTCTCTTTCTGTAGCTTCTATAGGAACACTAATATCTTTGCAAGTTTCTTTCTTAATCAGTTCCCAAAAGGATATTCCTGATTCATCTTCTATTTCTTCGCTGCATGTTTCCTCAAGTTCCTCAAGGGATTCATCAACCCTGACATTGATGCTTTCAACAATTTTTTGATTTCTATTGTTGTAGCACTTGAGAGCTTTGCTCTTAGTGGAATATCCCAGAAATATTCCTTCATCACATTTTGCATCAAATTTGTTCAAATGTTCACCTCTCTTGATATAGCACTTACTACCAAACACTTTATAGTAACTCATAGTGGGAGTTTTCTGGGTCCAATACTCATAAGGAGTTTTATCTTTGCCTTTCTTTATAAGTACCCGGTTCATAGTATAGACTGTTGTGCTCGCCGCTTCTCTCCAAAAAGTGTGAGAAACTTTTCCTTGGATCAGCATTGTTCTAGCCGCTTCAACTACAGTCATGTTATTTCTTTCTACTATGCCATTCTATTGTGGTGTCCTTCGAGCAGACAGTTGTGTCTTGATATCGTTATCTTCACAATACTTGTTGAATTCATCAGAAGTGAATTCTCCTCCTTGATCAGTTCTCAGGCACTTTATCTTTTTACCACTTCCTTTCTCTACTAATGCTTTGAAAACTTTGAACTTTCCAAATGCTTTAGATTTATCTTTCAAGAATGTGACCCACATCATTCTTGAGCAGTCATCAGTAAGAATCATAAAATACCTATCTCCCTGAATACTTCTAGTTTTCATAGGACCACATAAATCAATGTGCACAAAGTCAAGTAAATGCTCTACTGAGAAAGACTTACCTTTAAAAGTTAAGGAAGACATCTTCCCAAGTTGACATTCTCTGCACAAAGAATTCTCAGGTTTGACCAGCAACGGTAATCTTCTTACCGCCTTGATCTTACTATCTTTAACAATATTATCAAAGTTCATATGACAAAGTCTCCTATGCCATATCCAACTGTCATCAAATTTAGCCATTAGACACCGACTTATCTTGGCATTCAACTGAAATAGGTTACCTCTGGTCTGCTTACTAGTGGTAATAAGTTCACCACTCTTTCCAATTATACTACAGACTCTGCCTTTGAATTCCAGAAGTAGTCCTTTGTCTTTCAACTAAGCAACACTCAACAGGTTATGCTTAAGACCTTCTACCTAGTAGACATCATCTACACTGCTCTTTCCATTTAGTGAGATGGATCCTTTACCTTTTACCAAGCATGGTGCATCATTTCCAAATCTGACAACACCTCCATCACATTCCTCCAGAGACAAAAACTTTCTCCGGTCACCAGTCATATGGTGAGAACAACCACTATCAATTATCCACTCATTGGAGTTGTCAATGCGAGAGACAAGAGCTTTCTTGTCGGACACTTCCTCCTTTACTGCTACAAATACTATGTCTTCATTTTCTTCATCCTCTGATTCTTCATCAGTGACACCTTCATCCACAGCAACTAGACAATTTCTTCTATTTCCTCTTTTATACTTTATGAACCTCTCCGGTTTATCCTTATTGTCATTTTTAAGGCAATTAATAGCTATATGTCCTATCTTGTTGCAGTAAAAACATTTCAAAGGAAGTTTACCTCTATACTTCCGAGTTCCCTTTGGAAGTCTTTTGGCAAGAAGAGCTTCGAAATCCATCAGAATCTCTTCATCATCCATAACTATGCATTGTCTAGATTCATAACTGGTACTAGTTTCTTTTCCTTTTCTGGATGGTACAGTAGATGCTTTAAAGGCTGACTCGGTGTTTTGAACACTACCATCATAGATATTCAACTCATATGCAGTTAACTTTGTAATAATAGAATCTAAGGATACCTTGGTTTTATCAATAGACCTCAGTTCCTGGATAGTAGCAACTCTAATTGCATAGATTGGTAATAATGATCTAAGGACTTTACTAACAACAGTGGTATCATCAATAGTTCCACCAGCGCTTTTGATATCACCAACCACAATCTTGATCCTAATGCCATCCTGTTGAATGGTTTCACCTTCAACCATCCTCATATCCTCAAATTTACCTCTAAGGATTTCTTCCTTAGCTTGATTTACATGCTCATCACCACCATAGATGTTTTCCAGTGCATCCCATACCTCCTTTGGTGTGTCCTTGTCTTGAACATCAATAAACTCAATATTTGAGAACCTACTGATAAGAGCTTCCATAACTTGCCCATTTTCCTAGATTTCTCTCTTCTGATCATCAGTCAGAGTGCCAGTGGGAGTCACAAAGGCATTCTCAACATAGCTCCAGTGTTGAGCACCCATACTCTTGATGTAAATCTTCATTCAGTCCTTCCATATCTTAAAGTTATCTCTATTAAACTTAGGACCTTCCCTATTCATCATTACAGCGGGATCTTTTACCTAAAGTGGTTAAGCTTATATCACTGAGGACCTGGAGGTGCTCTCATACCAATTGATAAATAATTATGAACAACAGATACCCCAACCGGTGCTGAGAGGGGAGGTGAATCAGTACAGATAAAACTTTCTTAACAACTTATCTAGTTGAAGCAATACCAATTAGTTGTCATCATTACTGAACTTAACCACAACAATATCGGTTAAACACAGTAAGACACCAGACACCATAAACTAATAAGTGAATACTTCATATATGATCAATACACGACATCAACTTCACCCATAAACATAGGCATGTGATATGCAAGTAATACCATAACTTATTAACTCTACATGGATAATCTTTCAACCAAATAATTCAGAAACATCACATGAAAAATGCATAACACATAACACATAGATTTTTCACATGGAAACCCAAATGGGAAAAACCACGATGGGGATGAATACCCACGAGCTTGTTTTGAACTCTTTTGACGCTCGCCCTGTTAGGAGCCTAGTCTAGTTAAAGACTTTACAATAGGTTCTGCTAGGAACCGATCCTGTTAAAGATCACCCAATTAAGGGATGGCTATATACCCTGTTAAAGGTTGAAACCTTGTTAAAGGTTACCTCGCTAGAGGATTTGAAGAACTCAATGATCTTGAGTCACCTGGTTACAGGTTTTACAATAAGCCTATTAAAGCTACCCGATAAAGGGATTTTCCAACTGTTGAAATGGTTAGAAGACAACAGGTAAAACTCTGATCTGATAATAGCACTACATGCCAAGGTAGATCCTTTTCATATCCTCTACTCTGCAATCACACTCTGCAGTTTCCCTCTTACTGGTCTGGCAAGTATCAAGTATCTCTTCACTCGGATACACACACAACATTTGCCAACAACTTTACAACAACAAACATCATCGACCTTATAGGTAATAGATAGGTCGGTAGCATAAACCCTAAACCCTAAGCATCTTAGGTTTACAACACAGGCGGTCCAATCCTGACCGTCCAAACATATTGCATAGAGAATTACAATTTCAAACAGATCACAAGATAATCTGCATCATTCATTCATCACCGCACATGGGAATCCACAACCCATCACGCTCTCTTCTCATACTACTAAGGAGAATGATCATTCCCGAGGTAGACTTAAAACGCGGTCAATCTTCTAATGCAAGATCCTTAAGAAAATCCTTCACATGCACAAAGCCGACATGACACCTCGATCTCATTCACATCTCTTATCTAACTCATCACAGAGTATCATCGGTTGCATCGCACAAGATGGATCACCAAACCGGTAACCCTAGAGCTGAGACTACCAACCGGTAATCACACTTAGTGAAACCCCAACACCGGTTCACTGAACCTCCTCATACCAGTTCACTTGAATTTATTGACATCAATGACAACATACATTATCATCATATCAACATGTCGGTTCATCAGATGCCAATGATATCCAACAGAGTTAGGTGATGCGGTTTTGCAGGAGTGTTGGAGATTGTATCAGGTAGCTATGTTTCATACCGCAATGGCAGATTCAATAGGATGAGCAAGTTATGTTGTACAGAGAAATCAATCATGAAGAATAGCTAACAGGTAGAACAAAGTCACTGAGATCGATAAACCGGTACACATAATGTTTTATTTTTGAGTTGTTATGTCAGTGGCCGACATAAGTAAAGCATGTAGTGCAAGATTGTCCAAATTCATTGAACCTAGGAAAGTGTTCCAAGGTTATTAGCTGACAAAGTTGATTCTTATAACAAGTGTGATGAGTTATGAGATGTTGTATGAGATTGTGAGCGAATATTGAGAGTTTGATTGTGCGGTAATCTAAGAAGCTTTGTATTGATGTGTTGTTGATGTATTGAGCAGAACTGAAGTGGAGCTTATCAAGAGCAAAGGTGCTACATGCAGATCATTTTATTGTTGTTTTCCTAATAGTTGCAGCAGTCAAATCCCCTAGCCGGGTAGTTCCTAATAGGCCTGAAATTATAAATCCCCTAATAGGGTAGCTCATTAACTTGAGTCTAAATCCTCTTGCGAGGTTTCTCCTAACAGGGCAAAGCTTTAAAAAGGGCCGAGTTAAATCCCTTAACCGGGTGACTCCTAACAGGGTCTTCTCCTAAATGGGCATATTTGTAAGACCTTAACCGATCAAAGATTTATATTCTGTAGATAGTGAATCTTGTGGGTATTAACTCCCACCATGGTTTTTCCCTTTTGGGTTTCCACGTATAAATATTTGTGTTATGTGGAGCTTGATATATTGGGTGTTATCTTATGTAGTGATATTTCTTTTATTCTTATTAAGCTTTAAGTTATTTAAAGTGGTGATCAAATTTGTGTTATTGTTTTTGCTTGCACTGATTCACCCCCCTCTCAGTGCCTTATAATTTTATCAATCATCAGAGATATCATTAGTCTTATATCTGCCTTTGACTCCTTCCTATTGAACCATATCTATAGAGAAGATAATAGGGTGGCAGATGTTATGGTCATTCTCAGACTCCATGGAAAGTGTCAGAGATGCTGGAGAAATTACATACAAGGTATAGATTTAGCTCTCATGTGTATATTACATAGTCTTTGTTCTAGCAGCATTCAACCTACAAATAAAATTTGACCCATGCACCACACATGCAATAGGAACAATGTTCTGCAATTTGGAATCCAACACAGACCAACCACTCATCAACCTCGAATCATCACCCTTGGCATTCAACCATCGAAATCAGTCATTATTGACTTCTAGTCTGCAAGGTAACCATCTCTTTGACCTGAGTTACAGACGTTTCTGCAAAAAGTCTTCCAGACCTCTCATGCCCTTTCTTTTGTAGTTGTGCCACCTCTGTAACCATTCCTTCATATAATTGTATCTCTGACCCAAGAAATTGGTTTGTTTCAATTACATGGCTCCAACTATCAAAATTCCTCAGACTGTCAATAACACATTGTGTTATCTCCATCACTCTTCTGAGTTGTTCCAATTTCTGCCAATCACCAATAGACAACTCAGTAGGTTAACATGAGTCCATCACGGTCCCAATTGAATCTCAAAGGCTATCGGCAAATACTCCAACATGGACCAATCACCAACTTCCAACTTAGCATGTTATCATGAGTCAGTCGTGGTCCCCACCAAGACCATCTTATCGGCTTATCAACATATTGGCACCCAATGGAAATGTAACTCATTAGTTCTCATTGTCACCAAGCTTTGTTCCACCTAATCTCTGATCCCTAATAGTGGTCCCCTCACAAGTCTATTATCATCCAAAAGAGAAGACTTGTATTTCCTCCTTCGGACAAGTTACCAAAACCCCAAGCTACACTGAAATCTTTATCTTTGTCAAGACTTTGCCAAAGCAATATCAAACTCGGGCTTGTCGGTGTAGCAACATAACTTTAGTTGACTATTTTGGGTGACATACTAAAGCTACAAGTTATAGCAATATACCGCTTCATGTTGACAAGAAACATCAACTATCTCCCCAACATTGGTAAGAGGAGTAACTTCTCTGAACTGCCTGGTAGAGGCTTACCGAACCTAGATGTTATACCGAAATCATTGCTTCTCCAAGAAAGTGCATAACACAAAGGTTATCAACTACTGCATCAATAACACAAAGCTTATTCAGTTCTCTTTGAAGATGATCAATAACACACAAGTTCTTTGTACTGAATTGCTCATTTCAGAGACCAAGTGCCATTTGTTTGAGATTTCAACCAGTAAATTTGAGACACCCATTCTCAACATTCTCCCACTTGACAAAGAACTTTAGTGGTATCTCCAAAACATTCAAGACTAAACATCAACTAGAACAAACAGCCAAGACAACTGCTCCCATCCAACTGACAAATCCATGCAATTGAAAAATAACACCCACATCAAGTGCTAGCAATCCAATCTCACATACCATAGAGGTATCCATCATTAGTAAACCCATGATACTAGCATAACCAACTCATAACTAGAAGCCACAAGTTCCATGTGCAACTCAGTCGATGAAAACTAAACACATCCAGAAACTCCCACTGCATGGGTAATGCCAAATCTAAAAGTTCACAAAAAGACATGCAGAGTCTACCAAGCATAACACATAGAAAATGTAACCATGTAGTACCAAGGACCATCCACAAAGATAAGCACATCCCGCAAACAACATTGCTGCAAGAAACCACAAGCATGTCCATCTACATACACCTCTAAGTGTCAATTGTGACAAGTAAGACCTCCTTTACAACCCCAAAAGAAGATCAACTTACTCCATTTACCATTTTAGGAAATCAGCCCACTACCATTGCCTATGTTAAGGAAATAATCATGCTATCCATCTATCACAATGAGCCTTCCAGAACTATCTAACTTAGCTCAAGATCCACAAATTTGAAAGAAAAGTATAAAACACCTGAGAGACAATGGGCGAAACCTCCCAAGTGACAAACTATCGAGTAGAGGTCAAGAGTGGGGAACGAGAACGCCCCTCCAAGATCTCAAAGTCATCATGACTCATCCAAGAGAAATATCCTCATAGGTCTCTATTGAACTCATGTTCAAACAAGGTGTAGGCTCCTCAAACTTCCAGCTGAAATCTCATCAAGAGTAACCATCTTAGCAAACATCTCGCTTCTCAAAAGAACTACAGCCTCACCTAAATCTCTATGTATCCATGAGTACTAGCAATTGATCAATCCATGCCAAACTCTAAATGCATTTCCACATTCCCATGAAGTTCTTAGACATTTGACCAATGTACCCAACACAAAGAGAACTTACCAGACCATAGTCAAAGCTCCAATCTACAGAATCAAGAACCTATCATGACATCATGATCTAACCATCCTCTCTTAGGAGATCACATTCTCCAAGTGAACAAACCACGATCTCAAGAGCAATGTATCATGCCAAAACTCTAAACTAGTCTCAAGAGTGTACCATGACATAACAACATCATACTCTCAACCAACATCACTTGTCAAGCATAACAACATTTCAAATGAGAACTCCTAGAGCCCTCAAGATATCAACATCTTCAAATATCATGAAGATTATGATCTTCCTACAAGTGTACCCGCAAATGTGAAAGACCCTTCTGCAGCAGCGGGATCTAAAGCATCCTCTAAACATCTGCACAATGAGAAGATCACTCACCATCCAATGATGAATATGCAATCATTTCTCAAGATCCCACTAAACTGTGATAACGAGCTCTACAAGCATCATGACACACTGTTTCCCAATCTGAAAATTTTCCAGGTCCTCACACACAGGTGTACTGTTAGTCACACCAAGTGAAACCAAGATCTCCAAACCAAGAAAAAATGCAACATGCTATAGGATCCCATAACTAATTATCCAGGTACTCAATTATCATCTATTCTCTTATCTCAAAGAAACTACACCAATGCGCAAGGACCATAGACATAGACAACTAACGAGCTTGCATAAGCACTAAATTAAACCTCATGGATATAGACAGTCCACTTCTAAGTTATCCCACTACAACTGAATAGGTGATCAGCCCACATAACTACATAACTTGTAGATCCAATCAACTACACACAAACTCACTATCACATTAGCTATATGCAAAATGAGATCTCAAAGAGAAAATTCATGCATACAATCATGACTTAAGCACTAGATAAAACGCACATCCGATTTGCCAATCATGTCCACTTTGAGCAACAAAATATAGGAATCCACCAAGCACCACCACAAAAATGCTAAGTGACTAACCACTATCAACATCCCCATGCAGAGAAATAATTTTCCCTCCTCTCACCATACACGAAACATGCATGTAGAACTACAACTATCTCATCTAGTAGAAACCCAAAGAAATAGGGCCTAGAAAAATAGCTCTTCAGCAGATCCACAAGTCACTTGGTATTCCAGAGCACCTTCATGATCAATCCATGTTGAACTCCAAAATGCAATATTGCACCATCATGAAGCTCTCCAAGCAAATGACCAAAGTAATTAATACCAAGACTCACCTCTATTGAGATGTCCTGTTGCCAAGGTAGCATTGCATGCACTAGCATCACTCTAAGAAGACTCAGTGTCGGAAGCATTCTTCTTTCCAATCTCCTCACAATCCTTTCGAATATGGGCCCACAATTATAGCATCTTGCCTTGTACTTCTTTCCCAGAGACTTTGATCTCCCATGTGACTTGGATTTGGACCTCCTATCCTTCTGCTTGCCTTTCTCTTTTGATCTGCCTTGAATAGAAAGGGCCTCCTTGGCCATTTCAGATGACTTTCTCCATGCCTCTTCTAAGAGCAGTGAAGAAACCACAACCTCCATTTTGAAAGTGGTTGTTGTACTCCCAATAGCCATCACCAGATGGTCAAATTTGTCCGAAAAGGAACATAATAGAAGCATACATCGGTCCTCATCTTCAATCATATCTCCCATAGAAGTTAACTGTGCAATGATCATGTTGAAATAATTTAAATGATCTACCACAAATGTCCCTTTGCTCATCTTCAAGGAGTATAATTTCTTCCTCAGGAACAACTTATTTACTAGAGTCTTCCCCTGATAAATATCACCAAGTTTCTTCCACAAAGAAGTTGTCTTCTCATCATGAACATTCAAGAGAACAGAATCTGCAAGGCATAATCTAATCAACCCTTTGTCCTTCCTATCTGTGAGGTCCCAATCTTCTTGTTTCATGCCTTATGGTTTTGATCTAGACAATGCAACCCAAAGGTCTCTATCAACCAACAGGTCTTCCATCTTGAGTTTTCATGACTCATAGTTTCTACGATTGAACTTTTCAACGTCTACTCTTCTTGATGTGATCGCCATCTCAATTTGCAATCAACGGTTTTCTACAAAACTCCCACAACATAATCAACACAACAACCCATTCTACCCACAAGGATAACACACAAGCCATGCTCTGATACCACTTGTAAGGAAAGAACAATGCGAAAATGCCTTCCACTGTGTTTAATTCAATGGGGAAAGTAACAGAGGTGATTTTCAATTTTAGATTATAGTCACTAAGATGCACATTAACAAGATAACAAAGCAAACAAAAGATTCACACAAGAACAACAAGAACACATAATTTACGTGAGAAAACCCTTATAGGTAAAAAACCCACCACCAAAGCCAATCTCTTGTATTACAGTAAAATGTATATTACATACAAGGTATAAATTTAGCTCTCAGGTATATATTACACAGTCTCTATTCTGGCAACATTCAACCTACAGATAGAATTTGACTCATGCATCACACAAGAAACAGGCACAACATTTGACAATTCGGCATCCAACACAGACCAACCACTCATCAACCTCCAATCGTCACCCTCAGCATCCAACCATCAAAATTAGTCGTTACTAACTTCTAGTCTGCAAGGCAACCGTCTCTCTGACCTAAATTACAGACATTTCTACAACAAGTCTTTTGGACCTCTCACGCCCTTTCTTTTGCATCTATGCCACCTCTGCAACCATTTCTTTAGATAATTATATCTCTACCCCAAGAAACCGGTTTGTTTCAGTTACATGGCTCCAAATGACAAAGTTCCTCAGACTGTCGATAACACGTCGTTTTATCTCCATCGCTCCTCTAAGTCATTTCAGTTTTTGCCAATCACAACAGACAACCCGACAGGTCAACATGAGTCCATCACGGTCCCAACTATATCTCAAAGGCTATCAGTAAATACTCCGACACGGACACTTCACTGACTTCCAACTTAGCATGTCAGCATGAGTCAGTTGTGGTCCCCACTAAGACCATCTTATCGTCTTATCGGCATATCGGCACCCGATGGAAATGTAACTCATTAGTTCTCATTGTCACCAAGCTTTGTTCCACCCAATCTTCGATCCCTGATAGTGGGCCCCTAACAAGTCTCTTATCGGCCAAAAAATGAGACTTTGATTTCCTCCTTCAAACAAGTTACCAAAACCCCAAGCTACACCAAAATATTTGTCTTCACCAAGAATTCGCCAAAGCTATATCAAACTTGGGCTTGTCAATGTAACAACATAACTTTGGTTGACTATTGTGGGAGACATACCAAAGCTACAAGTTGTTGGAAATTTGGAGGAATTGATTATGTGTTGCGTTGATGTTTGTCATTGATGTCAACACTAGTTGTTTTGTTGTCTACCAGCTTCTAGTAGAGGGGTTGGATTATCATGTTGATCTGGAGATTTGTCTCTGGGTTTGGTCCGGCTGTTGGAATTGGTTTGGATTGATTATTCATGTGTTCTCGATGTGTATCATATTCAGTTGGTTTGGGATTTGATGATCTGGATGCTATCATATGTTCTAGTAAGCCTTTTGATTACCAGTAAGGGTTCAATCGGTAGTACTTTGATGAAGATCTTTTGGTGAATTCGATAATTCGTGTTGGTATAGCTTCTAGAAGGTTATCAGGATGCTGATGGTTATCATGTTCGTGTCTCATTTTTTCATGGTGTTTCATTTGGCTTATGGCGACCTATTTTGGGTCTCGTGTTATTCTGTTAGGTTATTGATCGGTTTATGTAACGTGTTGGTTGATGCATCACCGGTTGGATTTATTGTTTGGTTTATGCTGTTTTGGTCTTAGGTATAGGAGTTGAGAAAATACAACACCACAGGAGCCCAAATGATCTCTGCAAGCTGAAAAACCTGTTACAAGGAGAAGCAAGGAAGCAAATACAGAAAAATAAATACACAGAGAATATGATCAAAAAGAGAGAGCTCAATATTCACAAAAAATATGTAATGTGATTCTTATAATGAAAAGAAAGAACTCAACCTTTAATAGGTCAAGAAACCCTAAAAGGGAAAACCCTAGGCTTGCACATAATAATTAATAAAAGAATTAATTATTATGCACCTAAATTTAGCTTAAGTGTAAAAGAGATAAAGGGAACTTAAATAATTAAACAAATAATGTTTAATTAATCAAGTAAATACCCGAATACTCTAACACCTTCCCTTAAGCTAGACTTAGGGAGAAGCTAAAACCTAGAACAGCTACTTAAAGCAATAAAGATGGGTCCCGGCAACAAGGCCTGATCAGGTACCCAAATACAATGAAATCTCTATGAACTGGAGAAATAGAGAAAACCACGTGGGAACAAAACTCTACTCCAAAAAGAGATGGAAAAGAATACCACTGAAGCATGAAGAACCTGCACACTCTATCGAAGAATAACTGCTGATTTGAAGAACCTCAACTGAAATAGAACATGACCAGGTAGAGAAAATTGTAATCTGTATGAGTGCCCTCAAATGACACTACTCGAATCAGATGGCAAACAAGGCAAACACTGAACTCGAAGATACAGATGGCATGAGAAACCAAAGCCTGAAGAGCTGATCAATCAAACCACGGAAGCATTAGAACCAACTGGACAAACCTCCCCATAATGTGAAAGAGGGAGAGGGACAGGAACACTGAAAAGAACAACCAAGAAGAACTGCATGACGAAGAACCAGGAACATCAAAGGTGCTGAGAAAAGTACATGGTGTCATGGAAGGAACACTCACTTGACACACATCATGAGGTGAATGTCATGGAAGGAACACTCACTGGACAAAGGAAGATGGCAAATAGCAGGCAAACATCAACCCCCTCATGGCACTTTATAAGTAGTGCATGTACAATAAGGCACAAGATGTGCAAGATTCCAAGTAAACAATGCATGATGGCACTTTATCTCAGTGTGTTTGCATAAATACAAGCTATAATGATAAGAAGACTGGAAATAGAAACGTGAACCAAAATAGAGACATCCTACTCAAAGAAGAGATCCCATGACCTGAAACAACCACGATATCCACCAGAGTGCTGAAAAGAAAAAAACTGAATAAAATATGCATGGATCAGAATCTGGAAATAAAACTCAGATGGCTAGAAAGTACACAGCACATGCTTTCTGAAAATATAAAGTTTTTGAAAAATGGAGGTCGGATGCTCATTCTATGGCTCCCGGAGTGCAAAAACTAGACCTCACTTTGACTGGAAAAAACCATAGTCAAATAGCAAAATTGGAAAAAATTACCAATGTGATGAGGTCTGACTTGGAACCAGCTTTCCAACACCTATTCATTTTTGAAAAAATGACTCTGTATGCCCAAGATATGGCCAAAAAACCAAACCCCCCTGAAAGAGGCAAAAAAAGAGAGTCTAGTGGTTGGGCGGTGCTCTGGTGGCCAGTGGGTGGTGCTCCGGTGGCGAGCTAGTGGTGGTTCGGTGGCTGGGAGGAGCTCCGGTGGCCAAGCAGCATTTTTTAATGGCAGCAAGGGTTTCCGACGGCGGTGAGGGTTTCCGACGACGGCAGGTCTGGGCGGGGCAGCAACGGAGGCCGTGGGCCACAGCGGCGGCGGGGTCGGGCTGGGCGGCAGGGCCGCAGGGAGGCCAACGGAAGCAAGGCGAGGCCAAGGAGCAACAGCTAGAGGCAGGCCAGAGCAGTGGCGGGGCTGGGGACCAGCAGGTGGCGGGGAGCTCAGCGCGGTGGAGCAGCCGGAACGGGCGGCGGGGGCCACAGGGCCAGCGGGGGCCGGAAGAAAACTATAGATGGGGGCCGGTGAGCCGGGGCCAATGGGGGTCGGGGACCAGCAGGAGGCTAGAAGCTGGCGTCGACCCTCAGCCCCCTACCGGCACCGGCCTTCGGCCTCCTGCCGGTCCTCGGCCCTCGCCAGCCCCGGCCTCTGGAAATTCTCCTCTAACAACCTTGGATAAGGACATTGAGAATTATTGTAGAGCTAGAGAAGCACTCTTAATTACACTTTGTGATCAGAAAATTATGGGATTAACTGACCAATATCAGCAAAGGATATATGGGATAAGTTAGAGGCTCTGAACGAAGGTTACCCTACTGTTAAAATTGCTAAACTTGATGGTTACCGAGTAAGGTATGAGAATTTGAAGATGGAAGAAGATGAAAGTATTACTACTTTTATGGAAAGAGTTAATGATATTGTTATGGGAATTCAGTGTTGTGGTGGATCTGTGAGCGAAGATGAGATTGTTTCCAAAGTATTGAGATATTTGCCATCGGCTTACAAGATGAAGGCTACTATAATTAATGAGCATAGAACAATGGCTAACACTTTTGTTAATAGGGATACTTTGGTTGGAAAATTATTTTCTTTTGAGCTTGAAAAATTTGGTCCTCAAGGAGTTGCAAAGACTGAATCTGCTTTTCACATATCCACATCATCAATGAGTAAGAGTGATTGGAAAGATTTATATGTGAAGGAACTGGAGGAAATGAAGAAAGAAGATGATGAGTTTGAGCAACTTGAAGCCCTATTTGCTAGAAGAGTACCTAAAGGTCCGGTAGGAAGTAAGTATGAAGGAAAATCATCTTTTAAATATTTTGCATGTCATAAGATAGGTCATTTTGCATCTAGATGTCTTGAAAGGAATTCAAGATTTGAAGAGAAAGATAGAAAATCTTTTAGGCCTAACCATGATTATCAGAACAAGCATAAGTATAGGAGAAACAAAGACAAATCATGTTACTATGTGAATGAGGAAGGTGTGACTAATTTTGATGATGAACTGGCACGAGATTCAGCTAGTGGATCCGTAGTGGAAAGGAATGGGTATTTTTGTCTATCAAGGAAGATGCTTCGGCACCTGTTGTTCAAATGAGGAAAAGGCCATTGCTGCTAAAATTGAAGACAAGGATGAATGGGTGATAGATAGTGGATGTTCACATATGACTGGAGATAAAAGGAAGTTTTTGTCATTGCAAGAATTTGATGGTGGATTGGTTAGATTTGGAGATGACAAAGCATGTATGATCAGAGGAAGAGGAACTATATCAGTGGATGGTAAACATAACACTGATAATATTTATTATATTGAAGGTTTAAGGAATAATCTTTGAGTGTAGGACAGTTGGTGGATAAGGGATTTCAATTACAGTTCAAGGATGGAAAATGCAAAGTCGTTAATAGATCTAGATTGGAGATTGCAACCGGTACACAGACTAAAGGTAACATCCTCCATTTGAACTCCAGTGAGAAGACATGTTTGATTGCACAAGTTGATGAGAGTTGGTTATGGCATAAGAGGTTGTGTCATGTGAATTTTGATTGCATTGTAAAGATCAGTTCAACTAAGGCTATTAGAGATATACCTAAGATTGTGAAGCCCTGTATTCCGGTATGTAAGGAATGTCAAATGGGAAAACAAGTTAGAACTTCTTTTAAGAGTATACAAGACAAATCTAATGACGTTCTTGATCTTATTCATATTGATTTGTGTGGTCTTGCTAGAATAAAGAGTTTTCAGGGTGATAGATATTTCATGCTAATCATTGATGACTATTCTAGAATGATGTGGGTTACTTTTATAAGGGAGAAATATGAATCTTTTGAAAAGTTTAAGATCTTTAAAGATAAATTTGAGAAAGAGACGGGGTTGAAGATTAAATGCTTAAGATCCGATCAAGGTAGTGAATTCACATCTGGTGAATTTAACAGTTATTGTGAGAAGCATGGGATAAGGAGACAGTTGTTTGCTCCTCAGACACCTCAGCAGAATGGTGTTGTGGAAAGAAAGAACAGAACTATCTTGGATGTGGCCAAAACTATGATGATGGAAGCTAATTTGCCTGATATCTATTGGAAAGAAGCTATGAGCACGGCGATATACACATTTAATAGAGTTCATATCAAAGGAGTCACTAGTAAGACACCTTATGAGTTATGGTTTGATCATACACCTACAATTAAATATTTAAGAATCTTTGGTAGTAAAAGCTATATCAAAAGAGATGATTCTATTGGAAAGTTTGATCCTAGATGTGATGAAGGGATATTTCTTGGTTATTCTAATGAAATCAAAGCATATAGATGTTATAACAAAAGATTGCAGAGAATTGTGGAAAGTGTTAATGTCAAGGTGGATGAGTTGTACAAAGGTCAAATCAAAACTTATGAGAGAGAATCGGAAGTGGAGATGATCATAACTAAACCGGTAGCACCTGTACCGGAACAAAATGTTGAACCAACTACTTCGCCAATATCAGAAAATTCAACAGTAACTGAAGATCATAGCAGTGGAACAGAAAGTCAGAAGACTCCTAGGTATGTAAGGTTAAATCATTCAGAAGATCAAATCATTGGAGACAAGAACAAAGGAGTAATGGCAAGAAGAAGGTTGGCAATTGATGGGATATGTTTAATTTCTCCAAGTTGAACCGGAATCAGTTATTGAAGCTTGTAAAGATGAATTTTGGATGAAAGTTATGGAAGAGGAATTAGATCAGATTGAGAAGAACAACACATGGACTTTAGTTCCCCGACCTAAAAATAAGAATGTTATTGGAACTAAATGGTTTTTTAGGAATAAAATGAATGAGGATGAACAAGTTGCGAGGAAAAAGGATAGAGTGGTATGTAAAGGATATTCTTAGAAGGAAGGAATTGATTATGATGAGACTTTTGCTCCGGTAGCTAGGATTGAAGCTATGAGATTATTTCTTGCTTATGTTGCCCATAAGAAATACAAGGTTTATCAGATAGATGTTAAGTGATCATTTTTTAATGGATATCTTGAAGAGGAAGTTTACATTGAGCAACCTGATGGATTTTCACTTTCAGATGACATAAACATGGTTTGTGTGTTAAGGAAAGCTTTATATGGATTGAAACAAGCCCTTAGAGCTTGGTATGCTAGATTGGACAAATATCTTTTGAAGTTTGGTTTCACTAAAGGTAATGCTAGCAGGAACTTATATTATAAGATTATTGATGATTACATATTGATTGTTAAAGTCTTTGTTGATGATATCATTTTTGGAGGCGAGGATAAGTTATGTATGGAATTCTCTGAAAAATATGAAGAATAAATTTGAGATGTCTATGATTGGGGAGATGAAATTTTTCTTAGGTTTGTAGATTACTCAGAATGATAAAGGCATTTTCATCTGTCAAACTAAGTATGCTAGAGAATTGTTGAAGAAATTTGGTATGAAAATTTTCAAACCAGTTGGTACCCCTACGGTTACAAGTGAGAAATTGACAAAGAATGATGCATCAACTCCGATAAATCCTACAAGGTATAATCTATGATTGGAGGTTTGTTATATCTGACTCAGAATAGATCAGATATAATGAATGCAGATTGTATTGTATCAAGATATCAGAGTGATCCTAGAGAGAATCATGAGAGTGCGGTGAAAAGGATTTTTAGGTATTTGCAAGGAACAACTGAGTGGTTTGTGGTATCCTAAAAATGATGACTTTACACAATGTGCATATACAAATGTTGACTGGGTTGGAGATGTTGATGATCGGAAGAGCACATCCGGTGGAGCTTTCTTTCTTGGAAAGAAACTTGTTTCATGGATCAGCAAGAAACAGTCATGTACTTCTTTATCTACTATTGAAGCTAAGTATGTTGTTGTTGCTACTAACTATACACAAGTTCTATGGATGAAGAAAATGTTGAAGGATATAAGGGTGGATTGTAATGAACCAGTAGTTATTCACTGTGATAACTCTGTTGCTATTAACATATCAAAGAATCTGATATTTCATTCTAAGACTAAGCACATCTCTATCAAGTATAATTTTCTAAAGGAGAAGGTGGAAGCAAATGAATTCAGACCAGTTTATGTGAACACTAAAGAGAAGATTGCAGATATCTTCACTAAACCTTTGCCTAAGGAATCATTTGAGTACTTCAAAGACAGATTGGGAGTTTTTGCCTCTCCAAAAGAGACTTGAGTGATGCTGACTGGCATCAGTCTGGTATGCATTTATCAGTGCTATTATTCATTTCCAAATTGATGTGCTGATGCTACTACTTAGGGGGAGTAGTCAGTTGTGTGGTTTAGAGGTTTTATGACTTTTCTTTGATGTTTATGTCATATTTTTGGCATTGATGTCAAAGGGGGAGAGATATTTATGTGAAAAATAGAGCTTAACAGGGATATCATTCATAGGGGGAGTTTGGTTTGTTGGTTCAGAACTTCATTGTCATATCATTTTGGGAAGATTGTTGGATGTCTTCCTTTGGGGGAGACATGTTTAGAACTTCTTGGCACTTGAATGTTTTTCACATCTAGTGTTTCTATCAATGCCAAAGGGGGAGATTGTTGGCAATTTGGAGGAATTGATTATGTGTTGCATTGATGTTTGTCATTGATGTCAACACTAGTTGTTTTGTTGTCTACCGGCTTCCGGAAGAGTGGTTGGATTATCATGTTGATCAAGAAATTTATCTCTAGGTTTGGTCTGACTATTGGAATTAGTTTGGATTGGTTATTCATGTGTTCTTGATGTGTATCACATTTAGTTGGTTCAGAAATGATGATTTGGATGCTATCATATGTTCTAGTAAGCCTTTTGGCTACCAGTAAGGGTTCTACCGATAGCACTTTGATGAAGATCTTTTGGTGAATCCAATAAGTGGTGTTGGTGCAACTTCTAGAAGGTTATCAGGATGTTGATGGTTATCATGTTCATGTTCTATTTGTTTGTGGTGTTTCATTTGGCTTATGGAGACCTATTTTGGGTCTAGTGTTATTCTGTTAGGTTATTGACCGATTTATGTAACGTGTTGGCTGATGCTCTCGATGCGTCACCGGTTGGATTTATTGTTTGGTTTATGTTATTTTGGTCTTAGGCCGAATTGGTTTATCATTGGTTTGTAGGATATGTAACAGATCTATTGTATTATCTTCTAGGTGGTCGACCTAATTGTTTAGGTCCCAAGTTGGTATAAATATGATGTAAGATCTCTTTGTAGATCATGGTATGTGGGTTATAGGATTATCTATGTGTGAATAAAGTTGTAATCATATGCAGAGGTTTTGGTCGATCATAGGTGATCGAATTAGGTTTGTAAAAGGGGTTTAAGACCTCTGGTATTTAGCTTAACTGGAATTGTACTCAGGCATAGGAGATGGTATTATTGCAGTTCATTCATCTTTTTGGATTGTAGTCTGGATTTATTTTGTAGTCAGTAAGGCTCCTTTTGTGATAAGTAGTGCACTCTAGGTTGTTGGCCTTCCTACATGTGCAGGCTCCTCTTATTGTAATCACATACTTGTTGCAGAAGTGTTATCTGACTATGGGTAGGCTTCCCACCGTGGTTTTTTCCTTTACCATGTTTTCAACGTACAAATCATGGTGTTATGTGTTATGGATGAGTAATTTTTCTGTGATTTATGGTTATGCTTAATTGTTATATCTGTTATTCCGATATTGGGTTTATGCATTCCGATAAAAGGTTTTGTGTGCTTAAAGTTTTATAATTTGTTGACAACTGATTCACCTAGCCCCCCTCTCAGTTGTCCACCGGTTATCCTAACACAAGTTATACTGATATACCAATTCATGTCGACAAGACACATCAACTGTCTCCCCGACATCGATAAGAGGAGTGACTTTTCTGAACTACTTGGTAGAGTTTTACCGAACCCAGATGCTATACCAAAATCACTACTTCTCCAGGAAAGTGCATAACATAGAGGTTATCAAATATTATATCAATAATACAAAGGTTATTCAGTCATCTTTGAAGATGATCAATAACATGCAAGTTATCTTCACTGAACTACTCATTTCAAAGACCAAGTGCCATATGTTCGAGATTTCAACCAGTAAGTTTGAGACGCCCATTCTCAACAATGTTTAATGTCTCTTTTGAAGGATGGGGCTACACTTCACATGCTTCTCTTTGTCTAGAGAATTAATGTGGCAATTATTTTGCAGAAGGCTTACGTGACATCCTAATCTTTTATAGAAAGAAAAGTTTTCTTTTTACAAGGCATTGTTTCATCGCGACTATGGCTATGTCCAAAGCTAAGGAAAAAAACCTAACTATTTGCACCAATGAGTCTGCAATGGGAGGGGATAGAATTCACTATGAGTCAGATAATCCAAAGGATTTCAATAAGGATGCCATGGTCTGGAATTACTATATTGAGGGCAAAGTGGTTGAATTCATGGAATGCCTCAAAGGCCATGATGAACAACTTTCTATATAGTTCGCAACCTCATGGAATAACAAAAGAGTCATTGTGGGCGGAATCTCTTTCAAGGTCATGGAGGAAGTCATTGCCTAGGAAACTGATCTATCCCTAGAAGGGAGAAGATGGAAACGCAATAGCCATACTGCCAACAGTGAAGGACTTAACTAGTTTTTTAGAGGAAATGAGACTCCGGTCAAACTTCAAGGTGGATTCACTAGCGAGGATCTCAAGTATCCCTGGGATATGGTATGTCTCTTAATCATGAAATATTTTACATTGGAGGGACGTCATAATATTTTCTATTATTATCAGTTTCCTCTATTGAACCATTTAAGGATTTATGAGTTGCTTTGTTTGCTCTTCTACCTTCTCCATTCTATGGAGAGTTCTATTAAGGATGCCCTCGACTCTAGGAATGAAGGAAAACCTCCAATTCCCCTCCAATAGGGCTTAATTTATAGGCTTTATGATTACCATTTGGCTCTCTGCCCCCTCAGAAATATCACGCTTCTTCAACCCCCTTTTCCTGCCTCCCACCCTTTAGTGGTGTTTGATAGTGGTTTTGTTGGTTCTCGGAAATGGGTTTACACTGCTACAATGTAGAAACCAAGTTGATTCCTCAAAATACCTATGAAAATCCACTTCCAACTATCAATACTCTTTAGACTTGGACCAACTGCGACAAAGATCTGCAAATCCTTCTGCACTTTGGGCTCTGTAATACTCGAGAGGGTGATCCCTTAGCAAATTTGTGATCTTTGTGCCACATTCACAAATTATGCTAAAAACAAAGTAGATAATCTCATATACAGGTTCAAACAACAAGGAGAATTCTCAATAATGGTAAATTCTTCAGTGATCCTCGACCTTATCTAGAGCATGAGATAGTAGGACACCTCAAACATACATAAAACTTGTAAATATGTCTTGATTTTAATTATTTATGACAAACCATAAGTGAAACAGACAAGAAATTGATAACCAAGTGACAATTGCTAGCACACACCAGTGCCTTACTCCATTGGGCTTTGATTTTCTGAAATATCATTGAAACTTGATAGAAATTTATCTAATAGTTGATTAAATCTTAAATGATATTGCATTACAACATCATTCATTTGCAATTTCATCACCCGAACTACTTATCAAATCCTAATACAAGTTTTATCCCTTTGTGATCACATTCAAGAATTTTAATTAACCCCTTGGATTAAAGCATGAAATGAAAGATTACATACATCATAACAATGCAATGAACAAATGAAACCCTTGATTCCATTTACCCAAAAGAAAAGAAAATCATACATAGGAGAGTAAGGATTTGAAATTATATCTGTATTAATTCCAAAGCTACCTTCTATCAAATAACCAAATATATCTCATTTACAAGATAACCCATTTGAAATTTGAAACAGGTGACTATCTTCTATTTTGCACTACAAAATGATATTACAATTCTCTGCTATTTACTCATGACTCCTCAAAACTGGAACCTAATCCTGCAAACCAGACCTACACAAGAGACTCTATTCAGAGATTTTGGAACCATTTCTAATGGTCTTGATTTCCTTTTTATAGAAAACAAGGGAGAAAACAAGCTTCAGGCCAAGAGACACATGTCATCAAGATGATTAAACATACCTGAAGTTTGTTACAATGGTATTCGATTCTAGGAAACTTATAACCAATATCAAAATCTGTGGCCGCTTCTCTGATATTCATGATGCATTTTACTGTCCTTGTTGTTGTTCTGGGTCAAAAAGATATCCGCCACTAGAAGACAAAAACAGTTATATCAAACTGTTTACAATCCTTATTCATTACTCAAATATGTCTTACTCCATCCATTGTACTCTTCACCAAATGGTCATTCATAACTCATGACTTCATCAAATTTAGCTCTATATGGAGTGTATTTAACGGCTACTTGATTTGCCTCTCTTTCAAAATATTCAAAAAATGACCCTGTGGCAATTATTTTGTCCATGCTATCCTCCAGCATATCCATGTTCAGCCCTTCACAAATTAACTCTACCTGGGTGTTGATGACTTTCCTTGCCTCCTCTTTCCAAAATTGTAAAGGCTTAACTGTCCCATTTTCATCCTCAATATCCGGCAAAAGTGTTTCACTCAACTCACTGAAATTTCTCATCAGCTCCCTTATCTTTCTTTCTATATTTTCTGGCAAAATTTGGGCCTCCTGCATTGATTTTACCAACAAATAAGTTGGTTGGACTGTAGGTGGCCTCTCAGCATGATATTTGGAAGCCATAGACATTATTCTAAGCTCATTCCCCCTTTGCAACTATAGACACATAAATTTGTCCACTTAATTAATTGAATATTTAGTATTTATTTGATTATTTATACCATCAATCAACAATTAATTAAATTAATATTTAATTAAATTTATCTTAAACCTCTTCTTTTATTAATTAAATAAATTATTCAATTTATTTAAATTAATTCATTAAACCATACTCTAACAATTAGTTAAATGAATAAAGCACATTTGTTTAATTGAACCCCTTTCCTCATTTAAATAAATAAATATTTATTTAAATCTCTAAATCCCACCCCACTTGCATTTTCTTACAAATACAAGTTGCACAAATAAATAGATTTATTTCTAAATAAAATCCTATTTTCTCTCACCCACCAAACCCACTTGCCTCCTAAACCCCTTCTAGATTCTTCTAATTCATTCCAATTTAGCCTAATTCATCTCCTAATTATTGTCACATTCCTAAGCAAAGAGAAGTCACTTCTCAAAGCCTCCAAAGTCTTTGAAATGCATTAAAAGTTTTTTATCCTTCAACAAGTTAACCCTCAAAGTCTTCTAAACCATTTATGGCTCTTACATAACCATTAATGGTTAAACTCAACTCACCCACATGGTTAGACGCTTTTCCTCTAACTCAACCCTCATTTAACTCATCCCTCATTTAACTCATGGGTCTCTTCAAGCAATCATTGCTTTGACCATGGTTATCCTCATTAACTCTTGCGCAAGAGTTTATCCATTGGATAAAGGCATTATTCATTGGATAAAAGTTTTATTCACTAACTCAAGCCTAACCAAACCCTCTTAGGGTAACCTTCATGTCATCTCAAACATTTAATGCGTCTTCCCTCTCCTCTCAAGCCATCTCATGTTGACATTTGTCATCATGAAATTGGGTTGAAAGCCATCACATAGATTGATTAACTTTCAATCTTGGCCCTTGTTAAGATTACTCAATCTTGACCATCCATTGCCCTATTTCCCTTATAAATAGAGCTCTTATTCTTCATTTTCAGGATTAGAAGTCTTTTGTGCATCAAACTTATATTCATTTTAGAGAGCATTAAGAAGCATTTTCATTGTTATTATACTAAGATTCACATAGACTAATTAGGAGTTTTCTCATAGTAAATCATTCACACTTGCATAAGCATTTATTTTCATTTTTACAACCATCTTGAATCTTTATATGACATTCATGGATAGTGCAAAAAGCTGGGAGCTACACTCATGTGGGACTTGGAGAGGAGAGGTACAAGGGAGGAATATCTATGAGCATTTTGGGGAGCATCTTGGGGGGGGTTTATTTCCCTTTTTCATTTATGTATGCTCTTTATTATGTGCTTTATATCTCTCTTGATATGCATCTTAAGGTTTTTAAGTTCATTTTGGTTGTGACTAATCTACTAACATTTAAACTTGTCTTTTGTGCCTTGTGCCCCTTTTGATGTGCATCAGCAACCATTTCGTGAACAAAGGAACTGCCATCTCTTTATCATCATCAAATTTCTAAATAGCATTAAATAATGAAGAATACAAAAAATGAATACTATTAAGCCTACTATCAACTTTTTCATTTAAATGAGTTAGCACTGAGATAACTATCTCCTTTTGTTGCCAAGTTGACTAATCTCCTAATTCCTTTAGCTTATTTTCTAATTCAATAATCTTCTCCAAGAGTTGGGATTGAGTTGGATCAGTAGATCTAGTGGGTTCAGGCTCGTCGTCATCATATGGTACCAATGATATTTTGGGGACATCAACATTGCTACTAGGTTGAATTGTTTCTTCTTCATGGGTAACATGTGATGACCTGGATGTTGATGGCGTTGATGTCCCTGTAAGTGCAGAAGAGGATACTCTTATCTATGCTTGCTCAAGAAGCTGCACTTTGGTTTGCAACTCTACACATCTTTGTTTAACTATATTATAATCATTGGATAGCTTGTCAAACTTTCTCATTAGCTCTGCCTTTTCCAAGGCTTCCCTTTTTGATGTCTCATGTCACAATTTGGTGACATCAGCATTCAACTTTGTAGCTTCCACACTTGATGTGTCAGATGTTCTTTTTATAATAAGGCCTCCCCTTAAGTTGGGATTTATATCATCGATGTTAGCCTTTCTAGGTCCTTCCTCTAATGCCCATATTGCCAAGGTTGCATAATCATCTACAAAATCTGATCCTTTTGATGCCAACCTTGCTTCTTCCTTTGAACCTAATTTTTGGTCCTTTGATTTCCTAATTGCATTAAAGGCCACCACATCTGCTATGTCCCATTTTGGTAAAATCGGGACTCCAGCCTGATTTACAATCATCCTGCCCTCATTTGCAGTAAATTTTCTGAACTCTTCCATCGTCTCATTCTTAACTTCTTCCTGATTTTCGTGTTCAGACCTATCTGGCCTCTGATATTTTCTCTCAGCACTTCTCTTCTTAAATTCTTCTATTTTCATTTTCCACACTAATTGCAGAAAGGCCGAACTTCTTACAAAAGCATCATCCTCAAGAAATTTATCACATGCCTCCTTCCTCGCATCCCTAAAATCTCTACCTTGAATATCCAAAGGGGTGAGGTCCAGCTCCAAACTAGGAGGCATAAGAGGAATACCAATTTGCATCTCTGCACTTGTTACTATTAAAGTATCATCCTCTATTGGTTCTTCAACCTGCCTTAAAGGTGAATAGGGCACATGTGGTGGTGAAGGGCTTCTATCTGAATCTACAAGATCAATTATCTTGACTCCTTTAAAAGGATTAACTTGCACCTTGGGGGAGGCTCTGACTTTATTATCTTTTTACCTTTTCTCCTCACCAATTCTTCACTCTCGTTGCTACTATCTTCTTCACCACTTATTTCTTCTCTTACCCTCTATTGAGAGGGCTCATAAAAAGGTCTCTCTTCTATTAGGCCATTTGTTCTTTGAGGTAGAGGAGGTTGTGAGCCTGGTTGTTGCATCCTCCTTTGATGAATCAAGGTTGAATCCTTTAGTGTGATGGGTGTTGGACATTGTAATATCTTCTTTCAACTTGTTGGCCATGGACCTCTTCAAGTTTGACCCTCTTCTCCTTCAATGCAATAATCAATTCATCAAAATTGTTCAAGACAAAATCAACTAGCACAAAATGGAGTGAAATCTTTTGTTGGATCATAGCTTGGATCCATTTTCTGAATTATAGCCCATGGCTTCCTAAAAGCTATCCATTTCTCTTTCCTCCAATCTTGAGTCATGAAATCAAACTCATTTCTAATTATATCCTCAAGGAAGTTGTGCTCATGAGGCAATAGGCCTCCTTTTATTCTTGCCCTGAATATGTTATAAACCCCTTCGGGTCACTGTGTCTGGCTATGCTAACCCCTGAATGATATGGTGCAAAGAACTTGTCAAAATGCTCATATCCTCCTTTTAAAATCACAAAATATGGGATGATAGTATAATCAGGGAAAATTGCTCCCTTGCTTCTTCCCTTTAATTTCTTATCATGGATGCACCCTATCTACCACATTACTTCAACAAAACCCATTCTTAAAGGAATATTAAAAGGTAATACATTTGGCTGACCAAAGAAACCATAAATTCTAATAACAGTGCTAACAGGATAAGGGATGAAATCCCCCCAATTGTGCTCAATCTTCAGAAGTGGCAACCTCTCGTTAGGTCTTACAAAATCATGTAACTCCATGGGGATCCTTGGTGGGTTCACTATCAATCTTTGCCTTAATCAAAAATCAAATTTGTTATCAAACCTTACAAAGCTAACCTCCTGTCTATCCCAAGACATATCCATGCTCCAAAGTTGCACTGGAATTTCATTATCGTCAAATGTTCTTATGAGGTTCATAGTGCCTTCAAAGTAATCTACATTCTGATACAAGAACATGTGAATGAGCAAAGAGTACCAGACACTTCATTCTTAACATCCTGCAACCCCTCATGAATCTTCTCTTCAAGGTATGAGGCGAAGTCAAAGATCATTGTATAATCTGGATGTTGAATTTGCATAGCCAATACATGAAGTCAGGTGGCATAATTTTAATTGGATTAAAACCCAAAACCTGACATAAAGAGAAAAAGGTAGCCTAGAAATAAGGAGCAAAAGTACTAATGGGAAAAGGCTCCTCTGAACTAGGGCCAATGTAGTATGTTGTTTGTCCTGCTTTTGCCAAATGAATTGGAAGAAAGCGAGTTCTAATGAAACCTTTCATTCTACAATACTCTGCCTTCAATTCATTTAAATCTACTTGTACCAGGTTAGCAAATGGTTCATACAAGTCAAAGATCTCCTGGAATTCCTCTGTTCTAATTGTGAGCAAAATCTCTCCTTCATTTCCCCTTATAACCCTCGAGACAGGGTCATATTTGTTTGCAATAGCCTTGAACAAGTCGACATCCATGAACACATTTGGCACCACTAATTTACCCATCATATTGTCAGACACTCGAGAATGGAGATTGTAAATTCCTCTGTCCATATCATAATTTGAACATATATATCCCAGTCATTGGTACCCTAGCATCCGCCAAGTGGTACACTTTATTAGTCAACCCTTCTCCTAGGGTTTTACCATGAACAAATTTTTGCCCTTAGTACTTATCATTAGTCGAGGGCTTTAATTGGTTGAGAAAATCATCAAAAAGATTTCTCTTCAAATATTCAGTCTACCCTGAATGTTTTCGTAAGGGAGCCATCTTACCAGTCTAGGGTTTCTATCACTTAACCACAAGAGGAAAAGGAAACTAGGATTCGACACAAAAATCTCAAGAACAACACATAAAGATGTGAATTCTTATCAAATTTTGAACCCTAGAATAATTTGTAAGGTTTTCCCTACAATTACTCACACAATTCACACTTCAATCATTTAGGGAACAAAGAAAAGGTGCTAAGCAACTTACTGCATTGTAAATACCAGGCGAATCGCAATCCTGCACTGCAAGAACCCATCTCAATCTTTTTCAGCTCTGAGGATACCTTCTGAATCGCTATGAATCACTTTATGAATTGAAAATAGCTTAGAGAATGCTTTTATTATTGTTCTCAAATGAAACGCCACTGTCTCATCTGCCATTACTGCTCGCGCATTGCACGATAATCTTTAGTCAATCTAAAATTGACCAACACATGTGGCAAGCGGGTCCACCCAAAGAATGACTTGGCATAGCTAGCTCACTACTTACCTATTGAAGGAGATTCGGCCATTGTGATCAATTCTCTGAGGAAAGGGTCCATACCAAACTGGAGGCTGGATGCAATACTTAGGAGGGTGTTAAGCTTAGGTCAGTCCTTTAAGAAGATTACATTCAATCATATATTTAGAGAAGGCAACTCTAGAGCTAATGAATTAGCAAATATGGGAGTGGATGGAATATCTACAAGTTAAAGTAGGCTCTCGTGGACTAGTGTCTCTTTGGAATGCAGTATGGTTACCTTGGGTTGGTACACCTCTTGAAACACATCCACACTTCTCCTCTATTTTAGGAAGTATGAGATTCTCATGGTTCATTCACATATTGACCATGTATATTCCTTGGATCTTTCAATCCTGGTGTTGTTTGGTTCTCCTACACACACACACACACACATTCATACTTTCACATATATATATATATATATATATATATATATATATATATATATATATATATATATATATACTTTCATACATATATACTTTCATATATATATATATATATATGTTTATTATGATTATTTTATGTTTTGATCTCTGCTTGCCTTTATTTAGTTGTCTTATAGACACCTATTTATTCAGCTGATTGCAGATATTCTTACATTTCATTCGGGTAATATTGTCTATACTAATATATATATATAGATGTATATACTTATATGCTTTTGGATTATATATATATATATAGAGAGAGAGAGAGAGAGAGACACACACACACACACACACACACACACGTGTGTGTGTGTGTGTGTGTGTATATATATACATATATATGTATATATGTATATATACACACACACACATATCCACACACACACACACACACATATATATTTCTTCTTGATATTGTTGTATGTATATATGATCATTTTGTTTATATATATGCACTTTTAAACATAGTGATATATATATATATATATATATATATATAGAGAGAGAGAGAGAGAGAGAGAGAGATTGTTTCACTAATAGATTTATTCAAACGGCTTTATGCAAATACATAGCAGTAAAGATTAATTTCTTATAGATATATCTATTTATAGATATATTGTCACTGCCCTTATATTGATGACGTTGTTATTTCCGGACTTGGCCGTATCTTGGTTAAGAAGGCAACTAACCAAGGCCGCCAATGTTGGTTTGCGGGGACATCCATTTTCTGCCTCCTCATGTTTGGGCATTTTTCCTCCGGTGAGATCTTATCGGTATTTATCTGATATCTATAATCATAAAAGAACCACTATATGAAAGATCGTGGATAATCTGATGGTCTCTGTTAGTGGTCTTGGGATGGATTTTCATATCCATATGTGCAAAGTCTAGATTTTATAATTTATGTCCTTTAGGCATATTATATGACATCACCTTGCAACGGCTTTTGCCTTCCGAATGGTTGGATTTTTAATGCATTCTATTTTATGATGTTAGATCATTATAAATATGACAGCCTTTCTCTTGAAGGTTTTTATAAGTGACATGTGCGGCATCCGCCTCATTCAGTTTCTGTCATTATCACATCTATTCTCAGAATTAGCAGGATTCAAATGGACACTTCGATAAAACTTTCTTGTAGTAAGAGGCAGATGGCAATTACGAATGTGATCACATAGGACCGCCTGGTAGGGATTGTTAAATTCCCTCATGATCTGGCAATTGGTGTCATTTTAAAAATATTTGGGGATGATTATGTCGGGAATGAGGATAGAACTAGAGCTAACTCTGATATAGCTTCCATGTTTTTAGCATTAGCTATGTACTGCAAGAAAGATAGGGAGGTGGTTAAAGGTATCTGCAAAAGCATTTTCAAAGATTGCATTATGGGTAATCTTAATAGAGTTTTGAGTAATATATATGAAGACCTCACTATCCCCAAGCCCAGGCATTATGATAGGCTAGTCTGGCAAGGTAAACCGGTTCCAAAATATCCTATATTGGATATTGAGGACTGGGAAGGGTTTGAATTGAGGATGCTTGAAATTACCAGGAATTTGAATTTCCTACTATGGCTGTTTTGCATCAAGAGACCAAATTGCCGCCATTGGTTTGCTCAATAGCTCATAGAAGAAGGAATTACTGGGTATGATGAAGTTTTGAACATATCCAATGCTTCTTTCTTAAATGATGAGGAGGATAATGCAGATGCAGCTAGAAAAAGTAGGGGCACTTCCATGCATGAGTGCGGAGGCGACCTTAAAAGAAGAACTGTGATTGTCAGTTCTGAAAGGAACGCCGTTGGCCCTATGGACCTAGAATATAAGGGTAAAAGTTATATGTAGTTTTAATCCCTGTAGAGGGAGATCTTTTGGCTTTTAGACTCGCTCTGAACTGAGTATCTAATCTATTTTGGCTTCATACTTATCGTCACGATGGTTACAGTTATATGGACTTATCTCTCTATGGACTTGGTCATATGGTTTTTTTGGTTTCTATGAGGAATCCTATGGTGGTGAACTCTTATCCTATGGATTATTTTCTGCTAATTTTACCATGAAATATCTATATGCTTATGGGGTACCAATGATGGCTCTTCTTGTTTGCTTCTTCTAGTAATGTTGTGATTTCTCCTGTCTGGCAAGCTGGTAGTTGTGCTTTATTTGGCTTTCATAGGGCTTTATCCCCATTGCATGGATATGATGACAGTCAACAACATTTGTTTGTTTCTTAGCAATGGTAAAAGTATGATTAGTGTGGTATATTCTCGATGGTTCAAGATGGACCTTTTCAGACATTTCTATTTCCTATTCATTATAAGCCTATGGCATTTGGGGGATGTTAACAATGATGGGATTTTGATGAGC
Source organism: Cryptomeria japonica (assembly GCF_030272615.1). NCBI lineage: Eukaryota > Viridiplantae > Streptophyta > Pinopsida > Cupressales > Cupressaceae > Cryptomeria > Cryptomeria japonica. The sequence goes on along the minus strand of NC_081411.1, from coordinate 578,129,255 downwards.
ATTGTTCTTTTGTCAAGACAAGCTAGTTAAAGCTGACTCCTTCTCAAGTTATATTCTTGTCTCTTGGGCTTGGTGGAGCAGTATACCAACAATTGGCTTTGGTCTTAGATTGGTATAGCTTTTCTCTAATAAGATTTCAATTTTTGAATGTAGTCTGATATTTTATGATGGTTAAAATTCAATTTGATTGTCTGGGAATTTCAGCCATTACAAGTTATTACAGGGCCACACAAGATTGTTCCTGGGCTAGCGGTCAAGGAATTCCTTAGAGTTGTGATTACTTTAATACTATTTGTTGATGGTTTATATGATCATTGAAGGTTATCTGCATAATTCTAGTTTAAGTCTTAACAACTGGTTTAGTGGTTTGGAATGCATGTAGTTGTTGGCTTGATTGCAGGAGATCTCAATAGTCATTAACTAGTGGACCTTGAAATAATGATCGGGGAGTTCAACCTCAATAGGAAGGACAGAGCAATAATGCACAATGCGTGTTGTGATGCTTCAATATTGATGCCCCTAGTGAGCTGAGTTGTATTAGGTTTTAAAAATTAATAAAATTATGGCTACGGCCTTTTACTGATCAAAAAAAAAAGAAAGAATTTTACTATTATATAAAAAATTTCAAAATTATTAAACTAAATTGTTGTGTCCTACTTTAATTTACTGTGTCGAGCAAAAATTGAAAACTTTTAACATATCTTAAATTTTTTTATGATATTAGATAAATGATTATAAAAAAGTACAACCTTCCATCTATGGTTTAATCAATAATAATTTGATGGAACTAATTAAGAACCTAAAAAACAAAACTCAAAAAGCTTAGAATACAAAACAAGATGAACAATAATAAATAAACACAACTTTTCATCTTTAATAATATGAACAAATACTAGTTAATGGAACTTTAAATATGATTAAGAATCTTAATTAGCCTTCAAGAACTTAAGATGAATCTGCCATAAGAATTGAAATCCCAAGCCAAATATAAGGCAAAGACAAATTGTGGAACAAAACTTTAAAGGATGAGCAAGGATGAGCTAGCAAACTCAAACCTCATTATATATGGATTTGGTTCAAAATTGTGCTCTCAAGGATGTACTCAACTAGTAACAAAAATATAAATGCATTGAGTCAATCATGTTCAATGATTAATGTTAGGAGCAATTGCTGCCCTCCATATGTAATTAGAGTTTTAAGAGTTGTATGACATATCAATGAGGAAGAGAGAAGCCTTTGCACATTCCATAGATCTCTAATATTTTGTATGACCCATAAAAATTAAAATAAAGCATTTTCGGAAAACCAAGAATTCATCAAAATCAACAGGATAATCAAGTGGTTTATGTAAAGCGACATCAACAAAAAAAAAAATTGTTAGTGGTAGTTGCAGAAATGACAATTGCAGTTGCATCATTATCAGTCACAATTTTGTGGCTGTCAGTTTTTGAATTATTTATTGATGGTGATTTTTTTGCACAAGTAGCAGTTTCGCAATTTCATTTGGTGGCATCGCCATTGGGATTTAAACAAGGAATGGTATTTGTGCCTTCTCTTCTGAGTTGATTGAGCATTCTTTAATGAGGATATGCCATTTCTCGAGGTTCTAAATTCTAAAATGAGAGTCACAGATGCAATTACAACACAGTAAAATGATAAATAATACCAGTTGATTGTAAATTTAGAACGATTGAATTTTTCGAGGAAAAGTACAATGCAGAATCCATTTTGATTGAACATTGTGAAGAAGAATACTACAGATGATGGTTTCTGTTAGCATACAAGATAGATAAATGATGTAGCATCCTCTATCTAAGCTCGACTACCTTGGTCAAGGCAAAGGGGAGCAGCCAATCAATTAACACTTCTAAATAGTTTTTCCCACACTGGTATTTCCTACATATAACCCATTGCCAAAAGGATATGCGAAGGTAAGTTTCTTTGCTCTGTCAAGAAGCGGCACATCTTTATTTGTATAATGTTGGAGAGCCAAGTATGTTGTAATAAAAAAGTGGCATAAGAGGCTGTCTCTAGCTTTCAGAGGAAAGCTGTGTTTTCACATGGTAGATCCTGCAATCAATGTATTTATTACAGCTATCTTAATTTGATTTGAGTAAACTTCGACTACTCTAGCTTTTTCTAATACCTTTATCTTGCTCATTACTAGTCTAGCTTATTATCATATGCTCATACTTGCAAATCTCTGCTGGCAGAAGTTTGATATGCCTAAATAACAATAACTATGGATTTACAATGAAAGAAAAATCTCAACAGGGAAGAGCTCAAATCATTACTGTTGGCTTAAGAGTGAACAAAAAAGAAATAGATCCGTACTCATATTTGCTGCGCTGCCTTTCTAGTTATAATGTTAAACAGTTCAGCAGTGGCATAATGCTAAAAGAAGATTTAAGGATTTCATAACTCATCTGCTACCTACACCATGATCACATCATCTGGTTGATTACCATCAGTATTCAGTTAATGTTTTCAATAAACCACAAGGAAGTTAGTTATAATCCTTTTATTTTGCCGCTCTGTTACCCATTTCTGCAGCAGGAGATAAAAACATAAATCCACAAACTAAGTGCTAAATGATTACAAATTCAAAGAGAAAAGAACCAAGAATTTGATAAGGCATTATATTTATTGGTGTGACATCAAAGGGCATGGAACACCGGTTAAAGGTGGGGATTTACAATCTTTTTTTATTTTGATGGAGGATTTTATATTATCTAAAAAAAATTGTTAACTTTCTGATATGAAAACATGTGTCTTTATGTTGAAACCTCTTTGGCTGAGGGATATCCATTCCCCCAAATTTGCCTAGGACACAATCTCAGCCTCATCCCTTATAATGTCAGGGCCTTGCACCCCTTATACTGTTAGGGCCTTGCACTCAGCAAGGCTTGATAACTGGTGGATTCATTCAGAACCATTCAATTTTACCAATAGCTGAAACCCCTTTGACTGAAAGCTAAAGACTGAGTGCATCTATTCCCCCAACTTTGTCTACGGCAGAATCCTGGCCTCATCCCTTTTGTTGTCAGGGCCTTTCACTAGCAATACTTGATCCCTATTTGTCTCATTCAGAACCATTCAAACTTCACCAATAGATCAAAGGCCCATGGAATTTGCCTAGGACACAATCTCAGCCTCGTCCCTTAAAATGTCAGGGCCTTGCACTCAACAAGACTTGACAACTGGTGAGTTCATTGATCACAATTCAATTTTACCAATAGCTGAAACCTCTTTGGCTCTTTGGCTAAAAGCTAAAGAATGGGTGCATTTATTCCCCCAACTCCACCTAGGGCAGAATCCTAGCCTCATCCCTTTTGTTGCCAGGGTCTTTCACTAGCAATACTTGATTTCTAGTAGTCTCATTCAGAACCATTCAAACTTCACCAATAGATCAAAGGCCCATTGACTAAGACCTTTTATTTAAAATTTAACGTGTTGCAAAAGCTTTTAATTTCAAACAATACAATAGGAAAACAGAGCTTCTGAAATCCAAGCTTTTAATTTCAAACAATTAAAATAAGAAAACATGGCTTTTAAAATCCAGAGATGAAACTTAAGATATTTTCTCCAAGCATTCTAAATCTACGGGTACGAAACCAGTTTTCCTTCAAGCTCTTCACAAAGAAAAAGAGATTTGAAATCCATGGACAACCCTTACAGTAATTTACTGAGGAAGAAAATAAGTTTATGTCTACCTAATACTTTTAAATTTAATTGTCATTATTTTGGAGAAGAGTGTAGTAGGATGTAATATGATTTGTTGAAGAATATATCTAGTTGGCTCATTCAAAACTATTCAATTTCACCAATAGATGAAGGCCCTATTGATTAAGACCCTTTATTTATGTAGAATGTAATGCAAAAGCTTTTAATTTGAACAAAATAAACTAGAAAAACAGGGCTTCTTAATTTCAGATATTTTCTCCAAGCATTGGAAATCAATGGGTATGATACCAGTTATCCTTAAGCTCTCCACAAAGAAAAAAGATTTGAAATCCATGAACAAAAATTATAGTAATCTCCTGAGGAAGAAAAACAGCTTATGTCCAACACTTTTAAATTTTAAAGCTGTCTGGTTAAATCATTTTGTCATTATTTTGGAGAAGAGTGTAGTATGATGTTATATGGTTTGTTAAAAAATATACACTTGATTTCAAGTGGGTTCATTTAGAAACATTCAATTTTACCAATAGATCAAAAACTCATAGACTAAGACCTTTTATTTTATGCACAATATGATGCAAAAGTTTTTAATTTGAAACAATTAAAATAGAAAAACAGGACTTGTGAAATGAAAAGACGAAACTTAAGATATTTTCTCCAAACATTCCAAATCAATGGATATGTAACCAGTTATCCTTGAGCTCTCCTTGAAATCCATTGACCAACATTACAGTAATCTCCTGAGGAAGAATAGCGGCTTATGCCCAACACTTTTAAATTTAAAGTTGTCTGGAAAAATCATCGCTTTTTAAGTTGTCTATTAAAATCATCGCTTTCATTATTTTGGAGAAGAGTGCAGTTGGATGCTATATGGTTTGCTGAAGAATATACATTTTATTTCAGCATCATTTTTGCTGCTAAAAATACAAAAGCTGCTGTTTTAGTGCTTTCTTCAAAAGTACATGCATAAGCTTTTATTTCAGAGCCTACCATATAGCTTTTTCAATTTGAACTAATCACCGGAAAACAATATGGATGATCATAGAAGGATTTACCTAATCCACGAAAGGCTAAAAGGCAAATGGCAAAAGGGTTTTCCCTATCCAATTCGGATGTAGTAATGCCCAACTGTCCCCACTCAAAGACACATAATTGAGAAACAACATTTGCATTTGCTGCAGTATTTAGGGGTGAAAGAAAAGAAATGCACAAGGCATTCAAAAATCCAGAGGCTATAAGTTGTATGCACCCAGAGGCTATAAGTTGTATGCACCCCCTTACAGCAGAGTATAAATAACATATAAGTAAATGGAAAAACAATCCCCTTGGGGAGTCCAGACAATGGCTTTAAACAAAACAAATTATCATTTCCTCCCTCTATAGCAATTATTTTCTCCATTGAAAACATAACATCAGATGAATTGTTTTCTTCATTGCAAATGCAGACATGCTGTGTTGAATTACAATGACTTTAAGGTTTCTACATTATACTTTTAATATAAAATACCCCACTACAAGCAATAAAGAAGTCGGATTGAAGAACAATTCCCTTAGGTAGTTCCATGAGGGCAGTCTCATAATAAATTGGCGACTGCTATTGAGAACTTTAAGTAGGCTTATGGTAAAAGCATGCATACTCAATAGAAAAGGCACATGTTCAAAATCCACTTGGAGTAGGGTTTGTCCACCCAGTATAAAAAATACATATGGTAAGTTGGAATAGCCTAAAACACTACCTTATCTTATCTACATTACTACCACATACCACTCTAACCATTCATCCAGTGAAACTGCGTTCTACAGGAGAAAAATGAATACAAATTTGCTTGTTTGGAAACAGAATCACTTGTGTCAAGTCTAGACTGTAATAAGAAACAATCACAGAAAGAAAAAAAGTTAGACCTCGTTTACTCTTGTTTTCACTTCAAGACAAAAGGGCTTCCCAAATATCTATGACATGTGGTTCAATAGTTGAATGCATTAATAAAATTGTTACTCAAACTGCCAAACAACAAACTTACCACCTTCAAGTTTTAGTCATAAAGGTTCAAAACACATCAATAATTTGATTAAGGTTGCTAAATTATGGCACTGGAAGAGAGGTAATCACTAATGACTACCTAAACCAAAAAAAATAGAAAATTGAAGCTATCTTAGCCTAGAACTCCTGAGAGGCACTACCAATTTCTGCTCCCTTATCTTTCCCAGGCTTTTTCGGCAATAGAACGCCATGAATATTGGGCAGTACGCCTCCATTGGCAATTGTGACAGAACCCAGTAACTTACTCAACTCTTCATCATTTCTAACAGCCAACTGGATGTGTCTAGGAACGATCCTATTCTTCTTGTTGTCCCGTGCAGCATTTCCAGCCAACTCAAGAACCTAAAAACACATATACAATAAACTTAAAGAAAAGGCAAACAATAACTTAAATCTAAGATACCCTAAAAGCTTTCACAACCTAAAAATATAAAATTTACCATGAATGAAAGCGTACCGGGAAGAACAGCACCAAAGAAAATAATGCAGGGATGAAAAAAAATGAAGCAAATCCTAAAGACAAAATATGCTAATCTCATCCAAATGCAAAACTTCAAAAAGTACATGAAATTACAGAAATGAAAACAACCTCTTGAAAGAGAGTAGTACAGAGCAAGAGGGGAATTCATGCATGCATTAAAAAGTGATTACTGAAAGCACCGAATCAGTAACCCATTTAATCATTGGAGTAATGTGCACTGATAAAGAGGAGGAGGAAAAGCAAAGAAATTGTAAAATGTTGCTCACCTCGGCGGCGAGATACTCTAAAACGGCAGCCATATAGACAGGGGCCCCTGCGCCTACGCGCTCTGCATATTTCCCCGCCTTGAGATAGCGAGCAATTCGACCAACAGGGAATTGCAACCCTGCTTTTTGTGAGCGCGAAACTGCTTTGGTTGATTTGCTCTTCCCTCGTCCTCCGCCTCCTGTAGAACTCATTTTCTTTTTCTTGTGCAGTTTACAGACAGGAGATGCCTCTAATCGTTTCCGGAACCAAATTTAAACGTTTTAACTTTAATAAATTCGTGTTCGAGACGTTTCGGCGGCCCCGGATTGATGACGTGGCGAATAACTTGTTTTTGCGTTAGTTACATGGCCTCCATTCTGATTGGTGGGGACCGACCCTTTTTCACAAAATGGGTCATGCGATGTAATAACCAAGAACAACCCCTCACTACTTATGATGTTTGATTTTACACTAATGTGGTATAGCTTTCCTTTTGGATTTTGTTTTTTCGTAATTTTTATAGGTCTGTCTTTTTAAGATTGAAGTGTTGATTTGTTTAAGATTTAGGGGAAGCATATCAATAGTCGTTATAGTCTTAAACAGTACATGTACATCAAATTTCGATGATTTTATTTGTTGTTTTCGTATGTAACTTAGTTGCTTATAGCTATTGTTTTTCTAGGTTTTGGGTAGTAACGATGTTGTGGGATATGTTATGTGTGCAAGGGTCAAAAAGTACAATTCAAAGTGTTGCTTGATAATTACTTAAAGATGCCCCAAGAACTATGCACTTAAATTTGATAAAAGTTTAAAGTACGAAAAATATGTGTATGTAATGTTAAAAGTGTGGTATTTGTTGATGTAAATTATTATTTTAATATGGTTTAATACATTTTCATTATAATATTATTATTTGATTAAGAGATCTTGGATTAATTTTTTATAATTTAATTTTAAATATGACATCTTAGGTGTTAAATTAAAATACTTTGGCATAAAAGTTGTAGGACAATAATCTAATTTTTAGGAGCCAATGTAAGATGAGTAAAATGTGAGTTTGGATAAAGAGGACAGTAACACAATTATAGTTTTATCTAAGAGATAAAGTCACACCTAGTATTTAGTATAGGGTAGGAAATAGTTTTATCTAAGGGATAAAATCACACCTAATATTTAGTATAGGGTAGAAAATTTTATGTGACGTAGACTAGGTTTGGACTATTGGGGATAAAATCATTGGAGATCAATGGATTTGTTAGTTTTTTTGGTCTACTTATGTGCAACAATATGTTGAATTTAGCACTAGAAACACGTGCAAAGACAAGGCCAAAGTAATTATAAAACTAGTAAGGTTTCAGTTGAAGAATGCACATTTCTCCTCAACATTTGGGTGTGTGTATGGAGATGGTGTACAAAAAGTGGCCAAATGGCCAATTTTTGACATAATGTGAGGGCATTATATTTAAAATCAAATAACCCTTTTCCATTATGGCTTGGTAAATACCAAGTCATAACGTGATCACGTTTTATGAGCCCCAAAACATGAGCATATTTCAGGGCTCATAATTTTTTGTATGCATTTTGTATGATAGAGAGAGGGGGGGGAATGAGATAGAGAGAGAGGGAGGATAGAGAAATGGAGTTATAGAGAGAGGGGAGAGGGAGAGACGAAGAGATAGAGATAAAAAGAGATAAGAGAGAGGGAGAGATATAAAAAGAAAGGTAGAAGGCAAAGGAGAGATAAAGAGAGATAAAGATTGGGGATGAAGAGAGGTAGAGAGATATAAGAAAAAGAGTAGAGAGGGAAAGAAAGAGAGGGAGGGAGAGAGAGAGAGGAGGGAGAGAGAGAGAGGAGGGATGTAGAGAGAGAGACAGAGACAGAGAGAGGGTTCGTTAGAGGAAGGGAGAGATAGAGAGCTAAGAAAAAGAGTAAAGAATGAAGGAGGAATGGAGGGAGTGGTAGGGAGTGATAAATAGAGAGAGTGGTTAGATGGGAGGAAGAGATAGAGAAAGGATGAAGTGGTAGAGAGAGAGAGAGGCAAGGAGGAAGAGAGGTAGGTAGAGATGGGGTTGGTAAGAGAGAGAAAGGGAGAGATAGAGTAATATGAAAATGAAGCAAGATAGGACTAGGGCCAAGATCCACTTTCACACAAACATTGGAATGTGAAGCCACAAAAGATGTGATTAGATTTGACTAGCTCTTGTTAAAGACGGTCAAATAGTACCTAAGGGCTTTTATTCCTTTGTTGCTTTTGGAAATTGTATGGATTTGAAATGAGATTAAGCTAAGATCTAAGTGTGATGCAAATGTAAACGTAGAATGTTGTAACAGACTAATAAACATAGACAAAAACTTTGTAGTAGATACATAAATAAGCAGAAAATATAGAAGTGCACCTATGACAGCAATCTAGAGTTGGATTCATTAGACAAGGTTTGCTAGAGCGCCTTGGTCTTCCAACTATTGTACACCAATAAAGATTTGGCTTCTTGAGACCCTAAACTATGCTCCTATCAAATTTGGTTTTATCTTCTGAGGACCAAGATGCCCAAGGCACCTTGGTTCTGGATAGGGGCACCCAGAGTGCCCTAGTCTAGGGTTTTCCTATCCTAGTTCTGGGTACTTCTCTATATCTATATGTTGAATCACCCTTATTCTTCATGTCTCCATCGAAAACCTATAGCTACACATAAGAGGAGAAGAATGGTGTTTGGGCGGTTTGTAGGGGTTTGCCTAGATCAAACCTCAGGTTTCGATTAACCCTCAAATTGAATTTGAATTGAATGGGAAATGCTTGAATTGAAATGATTGACTAAATTAATTATCCCTTCAATAGGTGATGCAATGCACTTAAGATGAGTCCTCCACGTGTTGATGCAATAACATGATAAATCACATAAAATACATTATGAAATTATAATTAAAACATAAATGAAGATGTCTTGATTTAGTTTGTTACTCCTTGAATCAAGTCTACTCTTGGAGAAGAATAATTGCTCTTGAATTGGAATGATAGCATAATGATGAAATGTAATAATAATCTAACTAAATGAATTGAGAGAGATGCCTTATATAGAGACTTCATAATAAAATCACCTTTAGGCTAACTTAGAATTATGATATTTTTTTATAGAGCTAGATTTGAATAGGATAGGACCACCTTATTATCCTCCCAAAATTCAAGACAAAAAGTGTGGGACCAAGATGCATTTATCGACCTAGTTCTGACTATTTCAACCTGAATTTCTAGGGATATGAGATAATAGGATTCTCATGTTGAAATTAAGTTTGTGTGTCAATATATGATGTTTAAGTTAGGGAAACATGTCTAGAGATTCAAATAGGGAAGGATTTATAATAAATCAAGATAATAAAAGATAAAGGGCACAACTAGAAATAAGGGCCCAAATAAGAGTGTGATGATGCACTAAAGTGGAATAAGACTCATAATATTGAATTAAATATTAATTAATTATAATAAAGGTCTTATAATACACATGGAGCAATTGGAAATACTAAAATGAGTTCTAGAAGAGTGTGAAATTGGACACCCTAATTAAAGGTGTACAGTTTATGATGCCATAGTTAGGTAGAGAGTGAGAAATGTGAGAAAAAGAGTTGAGAAGTTGGGAGGGAGGGAGGGAGATAGAGAGAGTTAGAGAGAGAGGGAGGGGAGGGTGTGGTAGGGAGGGAGATAAAGATAGAGAGAAAGAGAGTTAGGTAAAGAGAGATAGAGATAGAGATAGAGATAGAGATAGAGATAAAAAAAGGGTAGAGAGGGATGGAAGCAAGGAGGGAAAGGTATGGAAGGAGGGAGAGATGGAGTAGTAGGGAGAGGTAGGGAATGAAAGATAGGGGGAGAGAGAGAGAGAGATGAGAAAAAGGTAGAGAGGGAAGGAGGCAAGGAATGATAGATAGATAGGAGATAAGTCAGAAATGAGATAAAAAGGGAATCATGTAGGGAGTGAGTGAGAGGTAAGGAGGGATATAAATGGGGATAAAGAGATAGAGAGATGTGAAAAAAGAGTAGAGAGAGAATTGGGGGTCAGGTTGAGGGAGAGGGAGAGAGATATTGAGATAATTAGAGAGGTATACAAAGAGTTAAAGAAGTAGGGAAGGAGGGAGAGGTAGGTAGAGAGGGGTTGGTAAGAGAGAGAGGGAGGGAGTTAGGTAGACAGAGAGGTGTGAGAAAAATAATGGATAAGTTAGGAGGGATGGAGAAAAATAGAGATATTTTGAGCTTAGGAGAGAGGGAGGGAGAGAGATAGAGAGAGGTGAGAAAAAAATAGAGAGGGAAGGAGGAAGTAAGTGGTAAATAGAGAGAGGGGTAGGGAGTTAGAGAGTGGAAGGAGAGAGAGAGAGAGAGAGAGAGAGAGAGAGAGAGAGAGAGAGAGAGAGAGAGAGAGAGAGAGAGAGAGAGAGAGAGAGAGAGAGAGAGAGAGAGAGAGAGAGGTCAAACAAAGGGAGGGAGTAGTAGAGAGAGAGGGAGTTAGGTAGAGACATATCAAAAAGAGTGGAGATAGAGACATATTATATAGAGATAGAGATAGAGAGAAAAGTGACAAAAAGGGTAGAGAGAGAGAGAGGTTAGAAAAAGATTAGAGTAAATGAGGGAGAGAGAGAGAGAGAGATGATAAAAAGAGTAGAGAGGGTAGGGGAAGAGTGATAGTTTGGGGATAGATTGAGGGAGAGTGAGAGGAGGAGAGAGAGAGGGGGGATTGGTAAGAGAGAGGGAGAGACATAATTACATAGAGAGATATATGTCTAAAAAATAGTGAATAATTTAGGAGGGAGGGAGAGAGAGAGTTAGAGAGACAGAGAGGGAGAGTGTGAGTTAGAGAGGGGGAGAGATAGATATAGGTGGGGAAAGGGTGGAGAGGGAAGGAGGCAAAGAGGGAGAGGTGGGGAAGGAGATATAGAGAGAGGTGACAAAAAGAAAAGAGAAGAGGGGGTGAGTGAGAGGTCAAAGGGAGAGTGGAAGTGGTAGAGAGAGGGAGACTTAGGTAGAGAGAGATATGAGAAAAGCGTGGAGAGAGAGAGAGAGAGAGAGAGAGAGAGAGAGAGAGAGAGAGATTTTATTTTATAACATATCATATTTCATATTCCATAAAATACACTTGCATTATGTGGAACATGAAATGCACCCATGTTTTTTGGTTCACAAAACGTGAGTGTGTTTTATGAAACACAAACTTGTGATCAAAACATGAGTGCATTTTGTGTTTCATAAAATGCGAGTGCATTTTTTATTAAAAAAACTTCCTCCTTTTTGGCTTTGTAAATAGGCTTGGATAATGAGCCAATAGGCTTGGACTATTTAATTTCCTCCATTTGACATTTTTTTTTAATTCATTCTCATTTATCAACTTACACATTATTGGGCTTACACATTATTTAATTGTATTTAATAAAATTACCACCAAAATGTTACACATCTTCTTAGGTTTCTAACCATAATTTTTTAAAATTTGAACTACATTAACATATTTTTTTTTAATTTCTTTTACTAATATTTCTATATTTCTCAGAGACATATGTATTCATTTTTCTTTATAACTTTTGACCTACTTGTCAAAATCTGATAAAAAAATATACAAGATTATTCTAAACTTCATTCTTTTCACATTGAAAAAAATTGTCGTTTCGATTTTTGTGGTGCAAGGTATGTGACACGCTTGGTGATGTGATTCTCAAGATAAATCTACTTTGAAAGATCATTAAAAAATACTCAATAAAAAATTACAAAAAATATACAACTTCTAGTACTCACTCTTAACTATATTTCTACCAAAGGATTTTTCAAAATACTAAATGCAACTAAAAAAATAGAGGCACACACACAAAACACTATGTTATGTTTTATTGACAAAAGCATAAACACTTCCGTGTGCAATAAACATTTGATCCTCTTAATCTTATCTATTTTTTCAGTAATACTATAATTCTTGTTTTTTTTGTATCTTCAAATTTTGAGTGCATGATTCTCAAATTACTCCTCCATGTTCAGGTTTAGCTAATTATAGAAAGAAAAAAATGTGGCCACTTTTGACCCCCTTTTTGTATATCCATGCTTTGACTTTTGCAGGGATGTGAACTATGAGTCATGCATGTTATAGGAAAGAAGATAGAAAATTAAAGAGCAAGTAGATTCAAAAAGGAAACTATAATGGCCCAATCAAAATATTTTAAGGTTATAAATTTTTCATTTAAATATTTAACTTGAAAGTCTCAAAACCCAAACTTTCCCATTTTTTTTCCTAATATTTAACTTTATTGATTTACCTTTACCTTTTAATATGAAACCCAAAGTGACCAAATCTCAATTACTCACAAGCTTATAATATATTTATAATCTAGACTTTAGAAAAAAAGAAAAATCTCTACAAAACTTTTGGGTCAAAATAAAGTCTGAACATTATATTTAGTTACATGGAAAAAATAAAAAATGGTATCAAACAACATAGTAGCTAGTACAATGGTTGCAATAATAGCGAATACAACTCAAAATACCCTACAATTTGTTTATAGTAGTCCTTCAATGTACTTGATGTAATGCAGGTTATATCTACAACCATGGAGTCCTCTATCAACCTCAAGATGTATCTTTTTCACCATGTCAAAGGGTTTCCATCCTTAACTTATAGACCACATGGTTTCTATCCTCTGGTTCTCTATAGATTTGAAGGTTTTCATTCTTAGGTATGACACTCTAAACAATAAATGCTCTTAGCAATTATTACTATGGTTTGAATGAAGATAATTAGATTGAACCTTCATAGGAACTCATCCAAACTTTGATGACATTGAGATCCACAATTAAAATGGGCTCCCACTCAAAACAATTGTTGAGATTCACAATGATCAAGGAGCTGGGATTGCAACCACCACAGTAAATTAATCTCAAGCATCTTCTATTAGAGTAATTTTAGGACAATAATATAATTATTTATTAATTAGGTCCTTTAATTATTTTTTCACTTCAACTAAACTTAGGTGCTTTTTTATTAGGTAAAGTTTTATTTTCTAGTTTTAATTCTTGATGTAGCTGAGCTTAATTTAGCTCCTACTTTTAATTGTTTTAGTTCTCCTAATTTTAGCATTAGGGTTTGCACCTAGGGTTTCATTCATCCTTTATAAGGATTCATTCATTCATTGTAATTGTACCTCCAATATTGTATCTTCAATCATTCTTTGTGCATAATACATAATTCTTTGTTTGTTATAGAGCATATTATCTTTGCTTGATCGCCTTTGTGTGATAGGTGTTTTTCTTGCAGATGAATCTTGACTCTTGTGGTTGATCATCAAATCCTACATGGTATCAAAGCTTCAGATCTGTCAAGTTCATGCCCACATGCTTGAAGGATCCAACCTAGGGTAATTATTATCTATACATTGGGCTCAACGGAGGTTGTCATCACGTACTTAGTGATCCCAATTTTTTTTATTTCTCAATTTTGTGATATCTCAGCTTATATAAGTGCAAAAGGGTTCATTTTTCTTGTTGTGGGGGGTATAATCTATTGGAACCCTAATTATTTACAAAATTTAGGGTCCCTAAATAAGCAAAACCAACAAACACCCCTAAAAATTCCCATCCAAATATTGAATTTGATAAGCAATTTGACCTTGTAATTAGGGTTACCAATTGTAAATGAGCATGATTATCCATATTGATCCTTTCCCAGTCAAAATTTGATGCCTCTATCAAGTAGCAAAATTTAGGTACACACTAGTCTAGTCACATAGCTATTCGAAGGCCACCTTTAGGAATTAATTCATTTGCATCCGATGATCGTCATACAAAACCATCTTGGGACAACATTGATGTCACATTCATAAATATTCCTGCAAGATTTTGTAAACATTGGAGATCGTTTGATATTTTTCTTAAGCTCCAACTTTTTTGAGTTTGTATTGTCCTTAGAACAACATATTGTCAGAAACACTCTAGAGGCCAACTTTGATGGATAATATCTCACAAGTCAAGATGGATTTTACAGAACCATTTTTTGCTTAAAATTATTGGCTCAGATGTCTGCATGCTTTCCAGCATGGGTGATCTAAAGAAAAGTTTTGACAGAATTTTAAATTGTTTCCTGACTACCTTGAGCCAAAAAACGCGTCTGAAAAAAGTTTCAAATTTTGAGATCCTGAAAGCGACCCACCTATTATTTTGGTCTCAAGTGATTCTGGTTCTGATTTCATGGTCATACGAGATCATATGGCATATTATTTTAATCTTCTCTCGAGCGAGCGATGTAGCCGGCAGGGTCAATTTACAAAAGAGGTAATTGAAATTTGCGAGCTGCTAAAAAATGGATGAGAAACCCATGTTTTATTTTAATTATAATGGTGGCTTGCCCATTTTCATGGCTTAAGGATGCACGGTTTGACTACAATAAAATTTCTCTGAAATGGCAAGAAGACAATTTAAAATATTTCAATATTTTTCTATAGTTTCTGATATCAAATTATGGAATAATTAAATATTTAAATCATCCAGAGGCAAAAAGATGAAAGGAGGTAGTTTGGTCAGGTATTAAAGCAGAGATGCAATGGTAGATATGTGAGCGAGATGAAATCACAACAAAGCACAGTAATTGTTTGCACCACTCTTCCTGAAGTTGGTCGATATTAAGCCAAGTTTACAACCTTCAGCCAACATGGTAGCCTTGGAATCAAGCATGGACATGACATGAGTTGATAAAAATTACTCAACAGGATAGACATAATGCCAATATGTTTAATGCCAATATAGAAACATATAACCAACAGCTGTAATTAAAAGATGTAGCGCCAAATTCACAAATTGCAGACCATGCACAAAATGGATTTATGGAAAATGTCTAGTGAAGGAGCTTGGGAATCACATTTTATGTCCTTTCCAGCATCCTTATTTTCTGCACAGCCGATATGCACGAAATGGATTCGTTCATAATACAATATAAAACCTTCAAAGTCTACGCAATTGGCGGGTGTAAGAACAAATTCATACACTCAATACGGAAATGGGAGTTTTGAAACAGCCATGAAAAGTTTAAAATGATGAGAATATCTATCAAGAGTTAATTGGAGGGCGAAGCTTTGTCGGATCTATGAATATTTTGATGCAAAACTTTCAAGCAAATATAGATCCAAATTCATAATCACTGCAACATCTTCCTAGTCCGCAATCGTAGCGCTTGAATGAAGTATGGGCATTCATCTAAATATAGGGTAATTTGAAAAGACAGGTGAACCGTCCAAAGATGTACATGGACAAATAAAAGCGAACAACATATAAATGTATCGAAATGGCATGTGAAACATACAAGTTGTATTAGCAGACATAGCACAAAATTTTTGCCTCGAGGAAATACGGTATCATGAAATGCAAGGTTGATCTATTTAAAGGTTTTAAAATTTTACAAGCAAATACAATTCACAGGCATCGAACCAGATTATATGACTTCCTAGCAGGGAGTTTCAAACAATGACTGAAGAAATTCAAAACAAATGCAACTACAAAGATGGGTAAAATTGTTGAAAAAACAATAGAGCTTATTTAATAGTCCTCATATTTCGATGAAACTATGATATCTATAAATTTGAAAAGTGTTTCATTGATAAACCCTATGAATTAAAACATAGAGGAGTGGGGCAAAG
Organism: Cryptomeria japonica; assembly: GCF_030272615.1. Taxonomy (NCBI): domain Eukaryota; kingdom Viridiplantae; phylum Streptophyta; class Pinopsida; order Cupressales; family Cupressaceae; genus Cryptomeria; species Cryptomeria japonica. The sequence goes on along the minus strand of NC_081411.1, from coordinate 578,113,157 downwards.
ATGAAGCAATAGGAACAGGCAGAAGTGTAAAAGTCAATCACATAAATTTTGCCAGCATCCTCCTTGTCTGCGGCAGAGGTATTTTGTTGATTATTGACGTTGCAAATTCTATGGTGGATAAATGCAAAATGGAGGCACCACAAAGGAATAATGTCTGTGACACTAAAATAAAAATAATGATGAGTAAATCATTTTATTGGTGAGGGATATATTTCACTGAAATACCAATGGCAAGAAATCATAAAAGGGTGAGAAAAGAAATATATTATAGACTTTGGCATAATATTGTACTATTTTGGACCTTTAATACAATCAGTTGTTTTCCTTCGCATATGTGTTGTGAGTTATTTCATTTTCTATATGCAGTTGTTTGTGATATTATCTCTGAGAAGATAAGGTTACTTGTATTCTTGCAATGAAGTTTATGTTCTTGTGTTATAAATCTGAATCAAAAGATCTACTAGTGAATTGTCATTGTTCCTTGTAGCTCTTTCTTGAATGGTCCCTTAATGTTAGGGTTGAATTCATTCAAGTTGACTATAACATAAACATTTGATAGATTTCTTTTAAGAAACAGTAATTGACAGATTTACCAAAGGGGTAAGTTTAAGAATTGTCTCATAAATCATACATTAAGTCCTAGAAGAATATAAGACTATGTAGCCCAAATAATAGGGAAGACACCGGTCATTTACAAATCACAATCTTTACCATATTAATTACCTTTACATTAAAGAAATAGGACTAGTTGAGTAGGATACATAAAACCAATTAGCAATAGTATACATACTTATAAATTTCAAGTACAAAGATCGAATAGCTTTCACAACAACAATCTTGAACTCATGTAAAAGCCACCTATCCTAGGAACCTATGCCATTCTGAGGTAGGGAATAATTTAGATCAAGATGCTCAATCTACTATAAAAAGCATTAGTCATTGAAAGCCACTAGTGAATAGGTATACCCGCCTAGGTCTTGCAGAGCCTAAAGTGAGGGAGTTAATAGCCACATAGGTTCACTCTATAAGTTGGCCAAGTCAAATTGGAGGGTTTGATCATAGGAGTTGGAATTTCCTTAGAACCTACCCAATTTGTTGATTTGAGATCCAACATTATCATCGTCTTTCAAATTCCTATATTTCTCTAACCCTAACCTGATGGCAGATCCTTATATTGAAAAACTCACCCCTCATAACTATCATAGTTGGAACACTACAATGATCATATTGTTCCAAACTAGGGGTTTATGGTCTTGTTTAGATCAAATCCAAACCAACTTGACTATTGAGTTTGAGATCATTTAGTGTAGGGATGAGATGGATCAGGCTATGGGTTTGATTTCCCTCCATGTTTCAGACAATCTCTAGTTCCATATTGATTCATGCACCACTCCTAGGGCTATGTGGCTCAAAATTGAGCAATTTTTTTAGGGTATTAATGAGTTTTGTTCACTTCATCTTGAGACAAATTAGACATCATTGATATCTGATTCATTTCTTTCTATTAAGGACTCCCTAGAGAATTTAAAATTCATTAGATCATAGCTACAAGGTTGTGGCAAGTAGAAGATTGACAAGGAGTGAATCTTCTTGATTTTGTCCTAGCTTTGAGGCCAATTTAAATTCTTTGTTTCATCATTCTATTCCACCATGGATGCTTTGGGTACCACATTCACTGTGCCTTCATTTGAGGTATTTTGTGAGCACTTGATACGGGAGTAGGGCAAGCTATCACAACCTGATTCAGTTTCTAGTTTTAAATATTAGGCCTTGGTTGCTAAGAATCCTACATCTACAAGGAAACAAAAGAAGAAGAAGAAGAATAGAGGTACACAATCTACTTAGTTGCCTCCAGCTTCAAAGTCTCATGGACATGATTCAGATTCTGCCACCTCTTCCAAGAGGTCTTCATCTAGAAAGGACAAGCCTAAGTGTGCTAATTGCACCAAGCTAGGACATGATGATCATCAATATTATGCAAAGAAGATTAATGAGCTAAAATAACTTCTTTGCAAGAATAATATTCAAGTACCTTCATCTAGTGTATCCTCTTCCACCACTTCAATACCTGGACATTTTAGGTCTTCATCTATGACACGTGGTGAAGACAAGATAAAGGGCCATGATCTCTTTGCATCAACACATTCTTAGTTCTCTGTATGGCTCCTTGATTTATGAGCTTCACATCATATGGCATCACCAGAGGGTATGTTCTCTTCTTTTGACCATCATGCATTTTCACAGATATTGATGGGTAATAACACTTACATGAGTTTTAATGGGAGTAGTTCTATTGAGGTTGATGGTGGCACATTCAATAATTTTCTTTATGTCTCTACACTATCTTCGAACCTTTTTTCCATCTACCAAATTATTCACTATGGGACATGCAAGACAATTGAGTTCACCCCTTATTCAGTGCTCACCAAAGATCTACATAGCAGAGAGCTTGTTATAGTTGGTAGTGTTGATCATGCATCTCGATTGTATGATTTCTCATATTTTTCTCCCTTTGAGCATGCTTTTGTTCCTATCTCACATGCATCAAGAGTGGATCGGAAATCTAAGGATAGGTTTTGTCACTTGAACCTATGCATGCTTTAGACATCTGTAGTGCTTCCTAATACTTGTTTTGATCCTCATCCAACTCATGCTTCTCTAGAGATTAATTTAGTTTAGCGGGTTGATTGTTCCCTTCTAGCTTCAAGAGAGTGGGATGAGTATTTGCTAGATTTTGTAGGGTTATTTGATACATCACACACTTCGGACATTGGAGAAATGAATAAGGATATTCCATTCTGTTGGCATTTTTGTTGTTTATGTTGTGATTGCCATTGATGGACACACACTTGTATTGAGATCCCCTTTATATGTATGAGTTTCTGCTCAACTGGTATTTGTTCCAACTGGTATGTTGTATACTAGTCTTTAGACTAGTGGTGATTTTGCAGAATGTGTTTCCCGGTTTGAAGCGGCATGTCGACCCCAAGCGGTTCGTAGATCACAAGCGGTACGAGGGAGCAAAGCGACACAACACATTCTTACCAGTCTTCATTTTTGTCAAACCGACATTTTGTGATGAGTTACCAATCCACCGATTGTTTGACGGTGCCGACACATTGATGGTGCTTCTTGTGTCGTGTTACTGAGTATGTCTAGATTCATTGAACCTAGGAAATTGTAATGTAATCCTATTGGACCGACATGAAATTAGATTCCTTTAAAAGGACATCATGTCTAGGGTTTTAAGTTGTTGCTGAAAGGGTTAATGTCGAGCTAGGGTTTAAGGTGGAAGTTGAGAACGATCTTATCTGAGAAGATCAATTTGTAATTGTGTGAGAGAGAGAGAAGACTGAAGTAATGCTGGAATGCATTAGTTGTGAGCAATACTGGATCTAACCAAGCAGTTTGTGCTATTAGATAGATCAAACACTTGTTGATTACTCACATCTTTGACAAGTTTGTAGCCCTTAACCGGGTAGGCCTCAAAGCCTTTGTAAAATCCTCTAACAAGGTGGTTCACACATGTGAATCTAAAATCCTCTAACAAGGTAGTCTTTAATCGGACTTATCTCCTAACAGAGATTGAGATTCCTAACAGGATCTGTTCTGATGAAGAACATTGTAAGACCTTAACCGGTTTGACCTTAACTGGTTTGGTTTCTATTCTATAGATAGTGACTTGTGAGTTCCATCTCACCGTGGTTTTTCCCAATTGGGTTTCCACGTCAAATATCTTGTGTTATGTTTGTATTGCTTTTGTGGGTGAATGCTTTATTCGCATTTTGGTTTGCATGTGTGGTAACCATTTTGACTGTTAGACTGCTTTACCGGTTTACCTTTAGACTGTCTAAGTGTTTTAGTGCAATAATTTTTGGCATACTAATTCACCCCCCCTCTTAGTATTCATCGCATTCCTCCTTGATGGCAGTTTGAGCATTCATGTCATCCCATATTTAGTGCCTTCAGAGGTTGTTTAGCAAGTATCTTCATAGTAGTTTGGATTTGCTTCAATTGATTTGGCATCTTTTGATTCAAACAATTTGACAATTGAGATTTTTTCATGGCACACATTTTGAGACTATTCCTTCCATCTTCTTTCATGGAGTTGTTTCATTATTGGTTACTTGATTTGTTTCTTCCTAAGGGGAGACATGTGGTTTGCAGCTCTTGGATCTTCATCAACATATGTCCTCTACCTTCATCTTTGGTATTAGAGCTTCCCTCATATAGGGGGACACATTGTCTCTTCTTATCTCTCTTATGAGGGGATATTCATTGTACTTCTGTAAATAATTTTGTACTTGGGGGGCCACTTGGAATCCTTCATCTTAGTCACATGTAGTACCTTTTTCATTTCATTGCATCTCTCACTTTTAGAGAGGGGTTTTTCCCCCATGTAGTTTTTCTCATTTTCTCGATTTAGAGAGACCTCATTGGTGTGAGTTGCATTGCTTTGCATTGCTTTGTACATTAGTACCTAATCCGACCTAGTTGTTGGCACTCATTCATGCATGCATTTTTCATTCATCATTAGCTCATTAACTTATCCCCAAGTTAATCTTAAAGAGGGGTATTGGAGTAATTTTAGGATAATTATCTAATTATTTATTAATTAGGCCCTTTTGATTGCTTTTTCAGTCAAGCTAAACTTAGGTGCTATTTTATTATCTAGAGTTTTCTTTTCTAGTTTTAGTTCTTGATATAGTTGATCTTAATTTAGCTCCTACTTTGCATTGCTTTAGTTCTCCTAATTTTAGCATTAGGTTTTTCACCTAGGGTTTCATTAATCCTTTATAAAAGAATCATTCATTCATTGTAATTGTAACTCCAATATTGTATCTTCAATCATTCTTTGTGCATAATACAAAATTATTTGGTTGTTATAGAGCATATTATCTTTTCTTGATTGATTTTGTGTAATAGGTGTTTTGCTTGCAGATAAATCTTCACTCTTGTGGTTGATCATCGACTCCTAGATCTTCCAATTCCAACATTATAGAAATATGTGAATTCATGCCTAAAATTATAAATAATACTTTTCTTGGGTGTCATAAATTGTACACCTTTATTAGTGTGTTTGATTTCACACTCTCCTAGCACTCATTTAGTACTTCCCATTCCTCTATGCATTATAGGACCTTTATTGTAATTAATTAATATTTAATTCAATATTATGAATCTTATTCTACTTTATTAAATAATCACACTATTATTTGGGCTCTTAAATATAGGTGTTCCTTTTATCTTTTATTATCTTGATTTATCCTTAATCCTGCCCAAATTTCAACTTCCAAAACATATTTCACATATCTATATATTATATTTTGAGCCACCAAGATGGACATAGCATTAAAACCTTGTTCTCCTATATTCCTAAAAAGTTGGGAAATTTTTTTGGGGATTAGGTCGGCCCACACCTCCTTGTCATGCACTTTTTGCCCTGAATTTCGGGAGGAAAATTGAGTGGTCCTACCCTATTCAAATATAGCTCTATGCAAAAATATACTAAATCTAAGTTGTCCTAAAGGTGATTTTAATTATGAAATCCCTATATAAGGAATCCTTCTCAATTCATTTTCAACATCTCATTTCATGCTAGCATTATTATCCAATTCAAGAACAATTCTTCTTCAAGAGAAGATCTTATTTAAGGAGCAGTAAACTAAAACAAGGAATCTTCATGTTATGTTTTAATTATGATTTCATGATGAATTTTATGTGATTTATCATGTATTGCATAAACACAAGGATGGCTTATCCAAAGAGCATTGCATACCTCTTGAAGGTGTTGTCACTAAGATTGCACCTGTAAAGCTTAAGCTAAAAGCTCAACAATCTTATGAAATATGGGATGATTTCCAAGCCCGTGGGTTACCTATGATGGAAATCAACCTCTAGAGCGAGATGGTTCCGTTATAGATACCTCCTGAAAAATAACTTTTAATTGAGAAAAGGGATAGAAAGTTTGCTTCTAAAACTGAAAAATACTACTCTAACACGAGGTAATTGCACCGAAATGAGTTTATAGTAACCTATCTAAATCACAACCAACTTCAAAATACCTCAAAAAATGTTTCGCAACTTAATTTAGACCATTAGTGCATCAATATTTAATATAAAGGTTCTGATTTTTAATGTTTGTTTGAAGGAAAACGGGGTTTTCACAACTGCAAACTGATTGAATAATGACAGACACACTCATACAACCTGTACTATCATGGACTTTTTTTTGTTTTCAAAGCATAAATGAGACACAAATAAAGGATCTATGAATAAACCACAATATTTCATCAATCATGCACATGACAAAGAAAAGACAAGATCAATTTTGAAGGAAACCTATATTTTATTAAATATTAGAAGAACTTTCTATTACAATGATTTGAATGCCTGAAAATAAATGAGCTACAATCTTCTTGATGTTGTGTGTATGCAAGAAAAGAAAGAACTAACTAAGAAAAGAAGAAGATAATAGACTTATAGGAGAAGTCTTGATATATTTGAAGAAGAACTGTTGTGCCTCTTTGAACTTAGCTTCAACTGGAAGTCTTCCTCTTGGTTTTATCTCCATCTTGCATGATATTTGTGATTGGGGTCAAATTTGAGAAAAAGGCAAGAAAAAAGGAGATGATAATAGCCTCAAACTAAAAGTAAACAAATCCAAAAATAGCTTTAAGTGGTATACAACCCATGTGGTAGCTCAAAAAATAATGTAGAACTCATGTATTCCCCCTTTTCCAAGGCTCAAACTGATGTATACTCTCAACTGATTGAAATATACAAAGGATGAATGCATGATCCTAAAGATGTGTTTGAAACTAGAAGTTTGTCTTGTCTTTACAAGGTGTATGTCTTTTTGCAATATGTGATCTTTATCATCTTATACCTTTTGAATGAAAACTCTAAGGGTTTCTTTGCATATAAATTCATTGAAGAACTTTGATTGTATTTAAGCATCAACTCCAAATCACATTAAAGATAGTTTCATTTATTCACTGTCCTTTCATGATAGTCTTATATGATTGGGTCTTTTATAGGCTTAGGCATGTCAATTCTCTCACCATTCACTATCTTTTGTTTGCTATGATTTTAAATGATGCTACTATGGTTGCTCATTTATTGATGCTTTTTCCATTCATTATTGTCTTCATATCAGTGGTTTGTCTCTGTGACTGCACAATAAGACTATCTTTGTATGCCAAATACTGTCATTTATATGACTAATCATGTTTTGGCATTGATTATTTTCTTTGAATTGTAGCTCATCCTTTGACAATTGTGAATAGTATTCTTTATGCTCGATGACTATATTCTCAAATGCTTCTTCATTGCACTATGTAACTGATGACTATCTTTTGTTGTCTTCTTTTCATTGTGGCCTTGGGATCATTTTGGCTCAATGCACTATATTCTTGGGACTGGACAATGAATGTAGACTGTGTTAATGCATTACCCTATCATTGGTGACTACACTATCTCTTTACCACTGAGTGTATTTTGTCATCTTTATGATATCATCCTACAATGTCACTGTGTTCTTGATGAATGCAATTGTGTTCTCTAAGATTCATGGTCCCAAAGGTTTCTTTGCCTTGAGGATGACTGCTACCTCTAACTATGATTTCTTTTGTCCCTAAAGTTCTATGCCTTGAGGATGTTGTTGTTTGAAGCCTCTTCATACATTTGAAGTTATTGCTTTGTTCATAATTGTGCCCTACTATATGGCTCATTGTCCCATGGATGTTGCATTACCATTGATCAATGACTATCTTTAGATTGTATTCTCATTGTTTTGATAAATACTTAAGCCCTTGTCACTATCTAACAGTGTCATCTTTGTGAGGAATGTGGTCTTGAGACTAATCTAATTTTTGTTTTGGTTATGATCTTTGCTAAGTATATCCTTGATCTTTGGGAATTTTTCTTTAAACCTTTGGCCTTCTAACTATCTTTTCAAGATCAAGAGCTTTGAAATGTGCATGTAAGTCTTAAGCCCTTTTGATCAAAACTCATGGCTATGATTGTTACTCCTCTATTACCTCTTGATGACTCTATGTTTGGTCCTCTACATTCATAATATCATTCTATATATATATACATCAATTTAGGCCTATGTCTTGATGACTATGGCAACTTTGTCATGATTCTAATGGCTTCAGTTCAATATATTTTAATCTTTGATTCAAATCACTTCTTGTTGCTAATTGTTTTCCCTTTCTTGGTGACTATCTTGAGAGTCTTACACCAGTCACATCTTGTATGTGATTTATCATAGAGGATTGTCTTTGACTTGATATTACAGCACTGGTAATAGGCATTGACTATGCACTAATGTGTTGGAATCCAAGAACACTGAGAGGGGGGGGGGGGGGGGCTGAATCAGTGTTATGCCGGTAAATTCAATTTTAACCTTATTATAATATGCATTCACCAACTAGTAAACTGGTACATATATAATTGAAAGAAGCAAATAAATCAATGAACCAATCACACAAATTAACACCATAACACAGAGAATTTATACATGGAAAACCTCAAAGAGGAAAAACCACGATGGGATTTGTGACCCACAATATCAATCTAGTGGCCATATGAAAAGATATTGCATAATATGGGGGCTTGCACATGTAGGAAGGCTTACAGCCTAGAGCACACTGCTCAACACAAAAGAGTCTCACTAACTTTAGTCACTTTGAATAAGAAAACATAAAACTGAACTCATTTAATGCATCTGCTATGCCTGATTGAGTTTCGGTTCAAGCTCTGACTGTTCTAATTCTGAAAACCCTAAACCCTTATCGGAATAACCTTCGCATTACTGATCTAATCACACAAAATCCTCAATTACAATCATTACCATCATATCACAAAATGATCTAATCAACTTACCTATATACCCTTACAATCCTTCATGACTCATGTCGGGTTACATAGATAATTACAAAATGATTATACATGTCGACTCATTACATATACATAAATATAAAAATGAATTGTTGATTGCCAGATCTCCCAATGATGTTGGATTCCTATACCGGTGTACCCTATTTGTAAGTCATGTCGGCCTTCAATGCCGATACCCATAGAATCCTTCCTACCGGTGAAGATACATGGCGGTGCCAGTGAAGTGTCTGTCAGTGAAGTACCAAACGAAACAATGAAGCCGAAACATGTTGCCATCAATGAAAACATATGAAACCAATCAAATGAGTGTCAATTTCCAACAATCTCCCCCTCTAGCATTGATGGCAACACTCATCTGAAAAATGATAATGGTTTCCATCTATTGGTTTCACCCTGAGATTGCTCCCCCTGAGCTAAATATCCATCTATGATCATGATCAGTACAAAATACTCCATATCTCCTAATGTCAAGAATAAATTTTTCACCTATACCTCCCACTTTGACATTAATTCCAAAAAGAAATACCAAAAATTGGGACGAAGAATGAAATACTGTACAAAGAATGTGTCCCAAAACACCTTACCAGAGCTAAATATACTTGAAAATTTCCGGATATGCTTTCTCCAAAAGATCTAGATAAGTGTCCCAACTAGATTTGAATGTGTCATAAATCGACACAAGTCCATTAAGTATGTGAGCATAGGACTCTTTCTCCTTAATCTCTGTCGGTGTGGGCTTACCAACCATATCAATGCATTCCTTCTTATGTACACTTAAGGAGTCCAACCGGGGACTCACCAATCCTTTGAGACCTTTAGCTCTCCTTATACCTACAATTTTATCCTGAGAATCCTTAATCCCTTTATCTATATTTGCAGTAAGTAATCCGGTGTTACAACATACTCTGTATATATTAGTACATTGCCTTAAATAATTATCAATTAACTTTAGTTTGTCAGAAATCTCTTTCTTCTCTGATTCAATCATCTGATCAAAAGTAGCTCTCTTAGCTTGTGTGAATCTCTCCAATGCATGCTGGTTAGATATCTACTGCAGTGATTGAAAATCCTTAGAAATATGCTCAATAATTATTTTGAGTTTGCTGAATGGGCTTGCTCCTTTGTCAAAATGGCACTCTGGGACAAGTCTGTGCAAAATTAGGATTGATTGATTAATTATTCCTTTGTCCACTGATCCTTCATCATATTCTAAGTAGCCATCATCATGAGCTCAATAGAACTCAACTCAGTTATGCTCTTCTGCTCTACCTGTGAGGTGTCAATTGACAACAATGATGTGCTCGCTACCGGTTCCCTATCAAATTCCTCTCCCTTCTCCTCTGATGGTTGATTAACTTTAATAACTTCCTCTTTTACACTAGTGGCTTCGCCACTTGGTGCAGTATCAGTTACTGTCGGTTCCACATGAACTGTATCCTTGACCTGTACATTCTGATCCGGAGGACTATTGTTCTCAACATTTGTAACCTCTACATTTTGTGAATTTGTTGGTATATCTACTTTTGTCGGTATCTCCTTACTGTCATGTACATTAGATTCTACCGGGGGCTCTACATCCAATGCCTTATTATCTTTCAAAATTGTGGGCGAGGCACCCATTACACCTTTGCCTTTCCCTTCAATCGGGATGTTAGTAGTCTCAGTTTTAGCTTTCGGTGAAGTGTAGAAACTAGGGTTTTCAATAAAGAATTGAACCCATGCCTTGTGGGTTTCATTGATTATTTTATTAACCCTACCTGACATAAGACTAATTATCCTATGCTTGCTACAAAAAATTGTTCTGTCTGCAACTTCAAGTGTCATATCCAACTCATTTGGAGTAATTGATCCACAAGTAGTTAATAATTCTTGATTTTTTATGTGCTTGTCCTCCTCCATAGCGGATAATCTCCTAGCATATAGATTGTCATACAGTTGTGTCGGTATTTGCTTCTCAATTTCTAACAAAGCCTTCTTAAATATATCCAAGTATAACAAAATTGCTTCTTCAATTTCTTTCTGCTCATCATCATCTAAGTGCTCATAATAATGTTGTACATTTTTCAACATACCATCCTTAGTGATTTCATCTATCAGTTCTGCAAAAGTCTTGGGAGGGATTATAGTTACATTACCAGATACAATAGCAAGGCCTATGTCATCCATCTTCTTTCTTCTGCCAGTACCGGATGGTGTAGAAGGTGTATGAGATGTTTCCTTTGGAGCTCTTTTCTTTTTAGGTTTGCTAGCCGATACCTTGATTGTGACCTTCCTTACCGATTGCTTCCTTGATTCCTCCTTAGACTCCTCACCTTCCTTTCTCAATACCCCCTTGAATGCTAGACAATAAAAAATGAAGTGGATTCAACCTTTTAACCTTCAAGAAATGTAATCCGTCATTGCTATGAATGACTTCCGGTGGCATATTGGATCTCAGTTAAACATCTCCATACAGGATAAACCTTTTCCAATGTCTAGAACATCTTCCAAATCCTCTTCCCAGGGTTTATGCAATATTTTCATGAATTTTGCCTACCCCTAGGGCATCTGCCTCAGTTACCAGATGAGCTTCTTGCCGGTGCAGGAGCAACCTCCTCTATCGCTTGAGTAACCAAAGACTTCCCATCTGTTAACTGATCATTTGACTTCTTGACCCATTTCTAGATATGATCTTACCAGATTTCATTGATCTTTTCTTTCTCTTTATCATTTGATCCATAATTGCTAACTGGTGGATTTTTTCTTCTACAAAACTTAGCTATGTGTCCAATCTTGTTGCATGCATAACATGTAACATTGATCTTTTGAATTTCTTTGTAATAACCAGTACAATTGCTTGACCTGCACTGATTAGCCATATGTCCAAATTTTACGCATGCATGACATTTAACATTCACTCTGCAATCTTTTGTCTTATGATCATACTTACTGCATTTAGAACATTGACTGAGAGTAGAATTATAGTTTTGATTTGTTCTATTTCTACATTGCCTATCCATGTGGCCAAATTTATTATAGACAAAGCATCTACCATTAAATTTGTTACCATTAATCTACCTTACCGGTGTCTTCTGGTTTTGATCTTCATTTACAGTATCAGAGCTTTGACGTTGTTCAAATCCAAGTCCACTGGAACCTCCATTCTGTCTTTGGATTTTCAATAATTCATCAAGCTGTGCTGAACTTACCTTAAATTTGTCCTTGTACTCATTTGCAATAGCTAGATCATCTCTTAGAATTATCAACTGCCTTTCAAGTTCGTGTTCATTGCTTCGGGATTGCACTAATTATGTTCTCAACATATCATTTTCATGAGCCAACCAGATGCATTCTTCAGATCTATCTTTTAGAGATATCTCAAGGTTTTCTTCATTCATCTTCTGGTCTTCAATCTCCTTTGACATCCTCATAGTTAGGGCTTGCATTTCATTCCTCATGACCATATTCTCCTGACTCAGCTTCTAACATTTTTCATTAAGGGTATCTTTCTCTTCATTATCCTGATTTTGTAGAAGTTCCTTCCTCCTAGCTTAAACAGATGACAACCTCTCCTATAGGATAAGAATGAATTCCTAGGCAAAATTCATTTCATCTTTTAACTTTAGGTTCTTCATCCTTTCAGCATCATAATCTTCAAGTTCTAACTCGAGTTGCTTCTCCATACTCATATCCATGGATTCTGGATTCAGGATCTCCCTCAAGTTGTTAGACTTCCTTCGAGGCACAAGGCTCTGATACCAATTGTTGGAATCCAAGAACACTGAGAGGAGGGGGCAAATCAGTGTTCTGCCAATAAATTCAATTTTAAACTTATTATAAAATGCATTCACCAACCGGTAAACTGGTACATATATAATTGAAAGAAGTAAAGCAATCAATGAACCAATCACACAAATTAACATCATAACACGAAGAATTTATACATGGAAAACCTCAAAGAGGAAAAACCACAGTGGGATTTTTGACCCACAATAACAATCCACTGGCTATATGAAAAGATATTACATAATATGGGGGCCAACACATGCAGGAAGGCTTACAGCCTAGAGAACACTGCTCAACACAAAGGAGTCTCACTGACTATAGTCACTTTGAATAAGAAAACATAAAACTAAACTCATTTAATGCATATGCTATGCCTGATTGAGCTACGGTTCAAGCTTTGACTATTTTGGTTCTGAAAACCCTAAACCCTTACTAGAATAACCTTCACATAATTGATCTAATCACACAACATCCTCAATTACAATCATTACCATCATATCATAAAATGATCTAATCAACTAACCTATACCCTTACAATCCTTCATGACTCATGGCGGCTTACATAGATAATTACAAAATGATTATACATGTTGACTCATTACATATATACATAAATATCAAAATGAATTATCAATTGTCGGATCTCCCAATGATGTCGACTTCCTATACTGGTACCCTATTTGTAAGTCATGTCAGCCTTCAATTTCGGTACCCATAGAATCCTTCCTATTGGTGAAGATACCTGCCAGTGTCGGTGAAGTGTCTGTCGGTGAAGAATGAAGCCAGAACATGTTTCCATCAATGACAACATATGAAACCAATCAAATGAGTGTCAATTGCCAACACACTAATGTGTCTCCTTGAGATCTGATACATGTTTTTTGATGATGCCTAAAGTGAATCATTTGAAGTCTTTCTATTTGTGGGCTATGTTGAAAGTATTCATTCTTCATGAGATGCAATTTGCTATCTCTACTTGTTGCCTTCATGAAGCATTTGTTCATTCATTGATATCACTGTCCTTTTAGGCCTGCACCATTGAAGATGGTGTTATGATATGACTGTCTATACCATGGATGCAGTCTCATATACTGTGTCTTGATGGATTTCATGAGCTTCTAGGGAACTATGAAGCTTCTCTAAAAACCTTCTCAGACTACCTGTTATTGCATTAGCTAGGATTGTTATTTGAAACATTTCTTAATGATTCTTTACATTATTGAATGTGTTTGACAATACCATTAGTCTTTTCTAATCAACATGATGGTTCTTTAACTTATGTGTTAGCTAGAGACAGTGATATTCTTGTGAGTGCTATGTGATCTTTCTTATTGAATGACTGTGATCTTGGATTTACTATGTAGCCTTGCTTTGATGCTACTATCTATATTTGGCTTAACTAGAAAAACTTAGAAATCTTGATACTCATCTTTAGATATTCTATTGAATGCCTCTACATTTATGCTGCAACAATAGCCTAAGGATTTACATTTTTTCTTGATTACAAATAACTAGGGTTTTTCTTTAATATCATGGGAACAAGATAAATTCTATCCTCATATTCCCTTCAATGCATTATCATTGAAATTTTGTGTGTTATCTCCCTCTTTTCTGTGTTGATATGGTATATCTTATGTACTATAGCTACATTTTATGAGCACAATAGATAAAATCATAAAATGCATGAAATTATCTCACTTCTCGATAGAGGGAAAAAGAAGAGTTGTAAAAGAAAAGATAGACATGCATGATCTTTATTTGAGATAATTGTAGTCACTTGTTTCCATGAATGGTGGTCTTTTCGTGTTCATTTCCCCAAAAAGGAGGAATACTCAATGTCTAAACTTGCTCTGAAATAGCTGGTATACATCCTTAAATGTTGAGAGCACCTTTGAACCATACCTTCCTCTTCTCATAACTAGAGATGAATTCTTAAATCATGAATGGATCTTCTCTTTGAGTTCTTAATGGAACTCTTTGAAGTCTTAGCCAACATGAGCCATCATGTGGTAGGCTGAGCCAAACTTAGGGTTCTTCCCTCTTGTTGTGAATAATCCATGTGAGTGGGCTAATTCATAGTTAATTCCATCTTCTTGAGAAAAAAAAAAATTACCCACAAGCTCTAACAATAGTTAGTGACATCTTAAACTCAAAAAGAACTCTCCCTCCAAAACTGTACAAGGGGAAGACCATGGGCTTACCTAAAAAATAAATTTGAGAGCCCCTTTACTTTTTAGGAAAAAAGAGACATAGTTTATATTTAAACACTTTGATAATTCAAAAAGGCTTTTGATTTGATTTAATCTACCTTTTAATGAAATCTTTCTCAAAAATTAAACTAGGAAGCCTTAAAACTCTATATTTTGACTTGAATTCAAAAAATAAGCAACAAAAGGTATAATCACAT
The DNA here is from genome assembly GCF_030272615.1 of Cryptomeria japonica. Lineage (NCBI taxonomy): Eukaryota > Viridiplantae > Streptophyta > Pinopsida > Cupressales > Cupressaceae > Cryptomeria > Cryptomeria japonica. The sequence goes on along the minus strand of NC_081411.1, from coordinate 578,098,078 downwards.
ACATTCAAGCATTTCAATTTCGGATTTGGCCTTGCCCTCAAAAGGAAAGCTTTCCAATTCAACTTCTATTTCAATTAGGATTAATTATTGTTTTGGATTAAAAATTACTAGGGTTTCACCATTTGGGTTGATAAAGCCACTAATTTTCATGGGATCACCAAAACATTAAGGGAAGGGAATTGAACTTGATTAATCCAATCCTAAAAGGACTGAATTTAGATCAGGTTAATTCTTCCCTTGTTAGAGTTGAAATTGAATTGTAATTAGGGTTGGATTGCAAGGCTAGATCTACGACAAACAACGAGAAATTAAGATAAGATGACTGTAACAAAATGTTCTTGTAGTGTCATAAATTGTCAACACGCCAATTTGCACCTCATTTTTGTGCCCCTACTTTAGCGCATCTCTCCCTCATCTCGTATTCGGGTCCATTTAGTGTCTTAACTCCACTTTTCATGTCACATACGCCTACCCAAAGATTCCTCAGAGAGGTCTCCTCCTCCTTAGGCCCAAATTCTAGTCCTTTATTGAGGAGGACTATGGCGCTAGAGCTCTCATCCCCCTCATTGTGACCTAATTTTTAAGATAAGGTTGGGACCTATCTCTCGGGTGGGAAATTAAGTTGGTGGCTCAATATGACCATTGGAGGTCGGCCTCATCAGTAAATTGACCTAGGATCTCATATATAAAGGCATTTGATCAACTTGATTTCATCCTAAGCAATCTAAGTCTCCATATCCAAGCAATCAAGCATTCAATCATTGAAGTGTTCATCATCAAGCATTTCCAGAGGTCTTCAAGGCTACAGTTCCTTCATCCAACCATTGTGGAGAAAATTACAACAATCATATGCAAGCATCTATGTGTGATTAGGGTTTTGTCATGTTCATGTTGTTTCATACAACATATATGATTACATTCAAGAAGCAAAGCATCATTATCAGTCATTGCAGATTTGAGGTATACCTCTCGATTATACATTTCAATATTTACAATATTTCATTCAAGGTTAATACCTAAAATGGGGTTTGGCTTAGGCAAACCCCTATTCCCAACCTATTTCCCCTCTCTATTGTGCACAAGAATAGGTACAAAGTTGCGATCTTCAGAATAAGCTTTATTTACAGAGATGAATCATTCCCCCATTGGAGTGCGAAAAGTGTAGAGGACCCAAGTGACCACCAGACCAGTCCCAAAAAATCAGGAGCTCCTTCTGGGAACAAGTCTGAATACTCTTACAATCCTAAGATCCATGTTAGTGGCTTGCTCTGACGATTGTAGATCGCTATTCACACATTTTTACTTCAATTTCAACTCATTTGCCCTACTTTTAGCAAATTCAATAAATCAATTCAACTCAAGGGAAAGAAGAGGCTCATCCAAGACCCCCTTGGAATTAGATCATAATCTATTAGGTTTAGATCTATTTAATTCATCTTTCCCTAATGTAATGGTCCCTAAGTAAATATAAGAGGTTTTCATACATCTAAAGGTGGAAACCCTAATTTTTTACCTCTACATTTTGGTGAACCTAACTCTTTAAACCTGCAATTCGGATTTTTATTCTCAGATCTGAGTCTTTATGCAATTTCAATTTTAAATTTTCATTTGCAAGTTTAACTTTTCATTGAAGTTAAAAAATTTAGAGGCTGAGTTCACAAAAACCCTAATTTTTTATTCTAAAATTGAGCTTGTTGATTGACTAATTTGGATTAATTGTTTATGATCTAATTTAGAAATATTTAAAATTTCAAACTCAAATTCATACATCTCATTTTAATCAAATTACATAAATTTAGAGGTTTATTATAAAAGCCCTAATTTATTTTGGTTAATTGGATTTATGGGTTGTATAATTCATCACTTCATTTTTCAAATCTCATTTTAAAATTAATAATGACACTTAATAGATTTGATTTATTTTCTATTTCACATATGATTACTTTTATTTTCACTTATATTTATCATAATCATGTGTTGAATAATGACTCCTTTCATTTCATATCGCTTCTTTTCATTCACAACACTTGGGCATATTGCATTTTTAGAATTTCCAAATTTCTTCTTTTCAATCAATTAGATCTCAAAGATTTCATTTATCGTGCATGTTGTTTTATTGTGATATTTTTAGGAAAATGTATTTTATATATAGATCACATTAAAGCTTTTGTAGATCCCAATCCTAGATATTTTAATGGAAAACCTAATACTTGTACCTCTCTTATGGTATCCAATGTGAATGAAGAACAAGATAATACTCCTATCAATGATATCTCTAATGGAGAGAAAGCATTGAAGAGAAACATGACACTATCTTCTTCTCATTCATATACCCTAGCGCAAGGGGGGCAAGATCAAAATATTGGTGTTTCAATCTCTCTAGATCCTCCTTATTCTCCTAGAGCCTATCTTAGTCATCAAAACATTTGTAGAGAAGATGAAGTTATGCATTTTACTCATGATCTATCTCCCAACATAACATTAATTAAATATGAGGCCTTAGATGATAAGGATATTCCTTCCCAACCCATCAAAGAGGATATGCATGATGATAGAAAGGAAAATCTCCCTACACAAGATATTCCTTCTTCATCGACTTGTCCCTTTGTTCCTTCTAAATACACTTACACTACAATTTTTAAAGAAATTCATTATAATGTTCCTCCTCCTTTCCAATTAATAGATTCTTATAGGAGTGGCCTTAATATAATATCAAAATAAGGTTTTAGAGGACAAGGACTTGAAAAATTTGAACAAGTAATTAGAGTCCCTATAAACCTTCCTACACAAGCTAGCATAGAAGTCCTTGGATATTATTGTAATTCTCCTATGGATGATCTCCTTAAGATTCAAGACTTCAAAGATCATCTTGCAATACAATAAACCTATCATTCCGCTAAAAGTGCTTCTTCTTCAAAACCTCTTTTTTGCTCATATCACCAAACTAATGATCACACTACCAATGATTGTCTTGACTTTCAAGATGGAATGCAAGGACTCATTTATAGAAGCATAGTTAAAATCATAGATGGAAATCCTTATTCTTCTAACAGTCCTAATCCTACATCACAAGAGACAAAGCCTAATCTTATTGATGGTCGGGAAAGATTAGCAACTAGAATCTTTTGGAAGTTAAAGTATGATAAGATTGTTGTTTTTCCTTTCGTAAAGTTTAGCAAGAAGCATAAAGAAGGTAGTGAGAAATTTATTTTTCATTGTAGTTATTGTCATTCTCTTGCAAAATGTAAATCATTTAAGGAATTTTCTCAAGAACAATTTGATAAGGCTCAAGTAAATATTTCAACTGACATTGCCCTCTTTCTTGGTGAGAAAGTAGTGCCCTAGCACTCTTCTCACCCCCATGTTGTTCCTCACCCTATGGCACAAGTAGTTAAACTTAATTTGGGGCTCTTTTTCATAAGAGGTGATGCTATTTTAAATATATTATATTGGGGCAGCGACATAATTCATTCTTGCCTCTATCTTATTTATTTTCTCAAGTTTTCACTATTCCCTTAGGGGTTGCATTTGTCATACTTTGATGTCCTGTAGCAACCCACTTGTCCTAACCATAATTGATTCCCAATTAAGTAAATTTATATTTAAATAAATGCAATGTGGTTAAACTAATGAATAACTATTATCATTAATATGAGTGCATTCATTGAAAATAATGATATAAAGTAAGATCCATAAGTTATGAATAAGGAATGACAACTTAGATAAATATGAATGAGTTAAAATAAAGATAACCACATGTTAATGTATATGAAAAACTATGAAATACGACAAGCATCTAATCCGAGCATCGCACTTTCAAACAAACTCATCAAAGAGAAACACTTACATAATGGTTCATGCATATAATAAATGTGAACTTAAAGTATGCATCAAACTTAAAACAAACATTCATGAAATGAAGGAAAACTAAGCATGAAGCACAAATTCCACAATCCTGCACAATTAGGGCATGCGTTAGTGGGTTAATGGTTAGTAGTTTTCCTTTCTTTTGTTATTTACATCTTCTTGGTGACTTCCTGTCGCATTTTGACAGTAGGCCTTATACACCCTTTTTACATAGCTTACACATCTTGATCATACATAGCTTACTTAGATTGATTATAAAACCACTTTGGTCTATTGCAAAAAAGCATTAATACATCATACAATTTTACATAAGATTTTACAATGATATACATAATTCTCTGTCTTTGGAAGTAGTTTCTTCCTCACCATTAGACTCGCCTCCATCTGCGATCTCGAAGATGGACAGATAACCTAGGTGTTTTATGCGCCCAACAAATTGAAGCTTGCGCTTCTTAGTGCTCATGACAAGATCATGTCCCTCACAACAAAGTGTCCTAGCAACTCGACATCAGTTTTTGGGAATGGACCTATGCGTGCATGTAGCATCTAACAACAACCTGTTGAACTTATCTACATGTGATATGGCAGGGAGAAATAAATAACTTGTACAATTAATGTTTAATTGTATCATGTTTGTTACTTCTCTTGCATAATTTACACCCAATTATGAAATTTAGATTCCATTCAATTAAAAACACATCTTATGTATATAGATCTGATTGAATGATCAATTAACTTAGATGTACTCTAATGTAATAATGAGATTTTATAGTCACGACGTCCATACTTAGCCTAACATAGTAATATAAGAAGGTGTCAATCCAAACAAATCTGAAATAAGAGAGAGGAACTAAAGAAATTATTGTCAGCTTTATGTATCTGCCATGTTAATCAAGAGAACTTTAGATATTATTGAATTGGCACTCATATTCACTAAGGAAATCGACTATAGTCAGAGGAAGAATATATAAGAATGTAAGGTGATAGTCTCTATTTTAAACTTGCAAAATATAACTATGAGAGGGGATGTGGTTTACTCACTTCCTAGAATCGATTTGGCCCACCCAAATGATTTCCTTACATAAATAAACAATATTCAATCCCATAAGAATCATCTAAGCCTAAATTAGTTACCAAACCAAACAACCACCTTGCAGTCAGCCAAGTCAATGAGAGAAAGAGAATGTGCATAGAAATCAAATCGAAACCCCAACATATATCACACATTTCAATTCAATATTTAAATGTAGAGAAAGAAATATATAGATAAGATAATGAAAATTTGCTCCATTCCCGATCCAAATGACTCAGAGAGAAATATCAGTCAGATCGATTTGTAGTTTGAGAAGAATAAAAATTTGTAAGCTCTTGGCTTCTTCCAAAAGTCAGAGATAATAAAAATAAATCCAAATAAATCAAACATATAGCAGATCAATTTTTTTGAAAATAGCTGTACAGGGAAAGGAGAATCTACCCTGCAGACTTGGCGTAGAGGATGGAGTAAGGGAAGAGAGGGACGATAATCTTTGACAATATCACATTTACCTTGCATTCTACCGAGTATAAGAGGGGGAGAGTGTATTTTGGCACTTGCAGCCATCCTTGTCATCAACATAGAGATTTAAACCCCAAAGAAAATAATTGATTCAAAAATATCACAAAAAAGATGGAAAGGAGGGAGTGATTAAGTCATACCTCTTGCAATAAAAATGGAATGGAAGACAAACAGGGCGTGGACACCCTCCAATCTGCCTGGTAGAGAACATGAAAAGATTAAGGAAGAGATTTCAATCATAAGGATCGATTAATCTGCTAGTAGCTTTTGAACTTGTTAAATCAATTTAGCATAAATTGCACAAAAAATCTATCAGTTTTATCGATTTGGTTAATCACATAAAGCTAAATCAAACTCCCAATCATATCGATTTGTAAATTAAACAATAGAATTTACCAAACAAATGATTTGGCATGGTCAAAACCTAACAACTACGTGGAGAGGGGTGTTGTTGGACCTCCTGGAAAGTCGTGGTAAGGGAGGGTGGTGGTAGGTGTGTTTTCCACAAACCAAAAACCCCCCTTTCGCAACCTCTCAGAAATAAAAAACCCCGACCAAAGAGAAAACATGGAGGGGAAGTGTGAAGGAAGGCATGGGTCTTTTGTTTTCTAACCATCCAATCACCACCAACACCTTATATCAGTCGCTTTTCCACACGTACTTGCAGGCCTAAGACAACAGAGGAAGAAAATGGCGATATCAATTGGGTTCAACTTTGCAAGTCCATGTCCCCTCGTTTGATCTCTCTGGTTCCTTAAATATTTTCTTGTTGAGAGATTTGATCCTCTGATTGTGGATCCAGATTGGAGAGTTTAGGCAGTGGAAGATGGAGAAAACTCAATTAGATTTTCTAGTTAATAAATTTTGATCAAGAGTTGGACTGGTTTGATTAGCTAGTCAGGAAGAGAAAATTGGGAGTTGACAGGAAGATACTGAGAGTTTAACTCTCCATCAAATTGAGACTCAAGAGTTGAATTTAAAACATGCTAGAATTCAAATAAGTCATTAAATTAATATTTTAAATTCATTTATTTATAATATTTTATTTAATATTAAATTTTTAATATTTTATGCTTAAATTATATAATAATGTTATTTATTATCAACTCCCCAAATCAACTTTATTATTTAATTCTTATATGTGTGTATGTGAATGTACATGCCATATTCCCTAGGTTACTGCCCATGAGCTAGGGGACCCCTCCTTGGTTATTTGTCCACCTTCATCGGTCAACCCTGCATCCACCTCGCACTCAACAAAGTCGTCATATTTTTAACATCATGTTAGAAATGTCATTAACATCATTAAAAATCATCATAAAAATCATTAAATTAATATCATCACATAATTAAAATGTCAATCATCATGTCATCATCATATTAAATGTCGTTAATAGCATCATAATGTCATCAAATACTTCAAATATCCTCAAAATGTCAATATTTTATCATGTGTAAATGTCTAAATTTAAGGTAAAAATTATTAATCTAATTTTGGGTTGTGACATCCTTCCCCACTAGGAAGGGACATTGTCCTAATGTCTTGGTACACACACTGAAACAATAATGTACTTCTCTAATGAGTTCATAAAAATCACAATGTGCAACCTTTAGACATCTATGCTCTAATATTTATGCAAAATGAATCATATCAACTTAGTGAACCAATGCCATATCATACTTCTAAACACATATCTACAACATTCTTGCATCTAATCAGATTCCTCACATCATTCCAAGTATTTCAAAAAAGAAATGTTAGAAACATGTCTTAAGAGGCTATCCTTATTTACAATTTAGTGGATTCTCAATTGCCAACTATAGAAGGATATGCACAAGCGGAATGGAAAATCTCTAAATGTTTTAATACAATATTAACTTATAGGCTAGAAGGTGTTTATTCAAACTTTTCACATAGTAATCACAAAAATGATAGCCTAAGGGTTTGATTGCCTACTCACAAGAAACATAGCTCAATACCCAAGTCTTGGTAAATAGAGTTAATAATAATAATAAAGAAATAGAACAAGTTGCAATTCAACACATGCATACATGAAATAATCCGAGTTAGTTAACTCATGTCACCATTCAATTATGTGTCCTATCCTATCACATTTGATTATTAATTATTAATGTCATGTCCATATTAAATCTCAGAAAAAAGTCATCCCACAAAACTAAGATGTAAGCCTACTTCATCCAATGTCATTCATGTAGGCTGTCATATCCTTACAATTATTTATTCATTGAATATGCATACTACCGCATATCAAACATGCCAAGGACCTCTTTAAGCTATAAGGCTTATTTTCAATCCTCTCATTTCTAGGATTTGAATAAAATCAACACTATTAGTGTAGGTTTTTTATTTTCCTTATGTTAGGGGGTATTTATTTTTCCTACACATATATTATTAGGCTTGCTTAGGTTATTAGGAGTGGTTAATATGAGGACACATGGTGAAATACTTCAGCTACATGTGTAACTATCCACCTCACATGGGTAGTTGAGTTACACACCCCCCTTTTGAATTGTTGTGCCACCTCTCATAACCACTATTTTGTCATTTCCTAAGTGGGTTATGGGGTGGTTGAGTTTCTCACCCTTTTTTGGCTTTATGTGCCACCTCTTATAACTCCTTTTTTGTTTCCATGTAAGGAGGTTATGTCACATGTTTTGGTATTTATCAAGTAGGTAAAAAACTCCTACCTTTTATGGGGTAGTAAGTAAAACCTCCCACTTCTTATGGAGGTGGGAGTTAATGCACCTCTTGGTTGTATATGCTATTATTGTTCTATATAATAAGCACTATACTCTCACCTTCACTAGTTCAATGATAGCTCCGTGAGAGTCTTCTCCAAATTCTTTTCTATGTCCATTTTTCTCTCATATAAGATTTATCTTCATTCATCTATTTTGATCTTTGACCATCTATTGCTTGGAGTTGCATATGATCTATGATCGACATCATATCCTAGCTCGGTTCTTGCTTCTCGCAGAATCTAACATGGTATCATAGTCGTATTGTATAGTATAGATCATTGTTTTTTTTATTTATTTGAAAGATTTGAGACTATTAGATAGCTAATATTTTCCTTTAAAACCAAGTATGCTCTTCTCCTGCATTCTTGTGTGACCTGGAGAATCAGAGCAATTTAAAGGAAAATAAGCTTCTAGTTAAATTTGGTTTTATATATTTGTGTTCTTTGGGATCTGGGTGATTGCAGTTTTTTGGTAATATTGGAAACTTATTCAACATTTCCAGAGTGTCCAAAAGGCTTAAGAAAGTCAAAAGTGACTTTTATTTCACCAAAATCAGAGTTTGGAGGACACCGTAAAAAAAAATCAGAGTAAAAGCTTTTTACTAGAGCTATTTTCATTTCGGCTTTCGTGTTCCAATTTCAGTTCATTTTCAGGAAAAACGGTTTCTAGGTTTTCTTCCCAGCATCGAAAAATTTCAGGGTTTCTAATTGTGTTCCCAAAAAATTAATATTGTTTTTAGAAATTGAGTTTCAATAGAGCCTAAGTTGTTTTTCTAGTAGACAAATTTAACAACCTTTCTTAAATGTTGCATAACTTTTGCCTCGGGTGTCGTATTTTTGCAAACGAATACTTGACAGAAAGATGGAAATGAGAACTTTCCATTCTTGTAGGTCCTATTGAAATATTATACCTTTCATAATTAGATATTACTGGTTGAATCAACTGCATTTTTGTCCTTGAACAGGTCATATCTTTCACCTCACAACTCTCTTTTTCAAAAACTAATAGTTGTTGGAAAGGTATTGAGATGAATTAAGCTGCTATAAGGCTATTTTTTTCAGATCTTCTATCAAAATTATTTGTATTGAAAATTTCTTTTTTTGGCTATTGGAGCCTTAAAAGCATTGTAATATGATAAAAGGCCTTGTAAACACACTAATTATAAAGTGCCAACCTTGTAATATTTGGGGGAGGGGGCTGATTTTTGAGACTAGTGGAAAGGGGGGGTATCTCTTGTGTCTTCTTTCTTGCACTTTTCCTAATTCTTTGTAATATTCTTTTCTGCTATCATGGATGCATCTACAGTTCCAGTTTTAACACCATATAATTACTTTGAATGGAAATATAAGATGATAATATATTTGAAAAGACATGGATATCATCGTGTTATTATGGGACTTGAAACTGAACCTCGAGATGATGCAAAAAAGATAAAATGGTTTAATAAATGTGATGAAGCTTTTGGTACTCTGTGTATGTCAGTCTCTCCTGACCTTTTTTTTCACATTGAATCTACCACTACACCAAATGCAGTGTGGACCACTTTGGAAAACCTCTTTGGTAAGAAGGATGAGCTAAGAGGTTATCCGTTGGAGAATGAACTCATAGGGTTTAATCCAACCAATTTTGGTACTAAACAAGACTTCTTCACTAAACTTAAGTTTGTAAGATTGTATTTGGAAAAATGTGGAACTAAGAAAGATGATAAGCAACTGATATTGTCTATTCTTTCTAAGCTTGGTCTTAACAATTCAGTGTTTGTTTCTACATTCTATGCTCCAAAATGTGCACTAGGTACCACATTCAAAATGCCTTCTCTAGATGAATTTGTTGCAGAACTCACTAGGGAGAAAGACAAATTGGTTCAAATGGGTACAATTAAACCCTCTAAGTCACATGCCTTAGTTGTAAATCAAGGCACAAAAGAATAGAAAGGGTCTAGTAAGCAAGATAAGAAACAAAAGAACCAAGGAGAGAAGAAGAAAGATAAAAAAAATTATTGCTTCAAAAGCGGATAATCAAACCTCTTCATCAAAAGGTGAACAACCTAAGAAGGAGAAGGTCAAGTGTTCTTATTGTAAGAGGCATGATCATGATGAACATGTGTTTGAAGAAACAAATTGATCACCTTTCACATCTTCTTGAAAATAATAATATCAAGGTAACTGATTCTATCAAATAGAGTTCATCAGACGGATCTTCAAAGGACACAGATAAGAGTAAGGGGAAAGGAAAGGGTAAGGCCCTAGTTGTTGTTGCTTCACAACCCAATTCTTGGATAATTGACTCATGTGCTTCGCACCACATGTCTTCTTCATAAGATGATTTCAACTCTTTAGAGCCATGTTCTATGCCTACCATACTAATGGGTGATGACACTCATGTTGAAGTGCATGAGAGAAGGTATGTTGATGTGGGTGAAGGAACATTTCAAGATGTCCTTTGTGTTCCATCTTTATCAAGTAATCTCCTATCTATTTATTAGACTCACATTGGTTCTGGTAAGCAAGTTGAGTTCACAACAGATACAATGGTAATCAATGAAATGCATAATGGGTCTAGGGTTGTTGTGGGAAAAGAAGATCATCATTCTGGATTATATCAGTTTTCTCACTTTGTTCCTAACTCTCCTTATACAATGTTACTCACTCATGCAGATGAGATGAGTTGTTTGTGTCATCAATGGTTTGGCCACTTGAACTACCATTACTTGCAACAACTCAGCCAATAGGACATGGTTTCAGGGTTTCCTTCTATTCGATTTTTTGATGGAGTTTTCCAGGGATGCATTCTTCATAAGCATCATGAGGAGAATTATGATAAAGGAAAATCATGGAGAGCTACACAACTACTAGAGTTAATACACACTGACTTGGCAAGACCATTTCCACAACCATCTTTCAGCAGGGCTAGATATGTCTTGACATTTACTGATGACTTTTTTAGATATACATGGGTTTACTTTTTGAAACAAAAGTCTGAAGTATTTGAGAATTTTCTAGATTTCAAATCTTTTGCCGAGAAATAATCTGGGAAGTTCATCAAGATTCTACATATAGATAATGGGGGTGAGTATGTTAATAATTAGTTTGAATAGTTTTGTGCTTCAAAAGGTATCATCATGCAACACACAGTTCCATGCAGTCCTCAGCAGAATGATGTTGCAGAACGCAAGAATAGGTCTTTGAAGGAGATGGCCAATTGCATGATTCACTCCAAGTCTTTGGCACCTCAATACTAGGCAGAGGCTATGAAATGTATGTGTTATATCCATAACTGAGTTCCTCATAAAGGTGTGCTCCTTTCCAAGCTTGGACAAGTCAAAAACCTACAGTTAAGCACTCCAGAGTGTTTGGTTCTCTTGCATGGGACCACCTTCTAGCAAAGAAACACAAGGCTATGGATCCACAGAGCAAGCCTTGCATATTTGTTGGATATCCAGATGATGTCAAAGGGTATAGACTTCTCCATCACACTACTCATGAGTTGTTCATTGAGAGGAGTGTTCATTTTAAAGAGAGTTCTTCTAGTTCTTCTCATACCCCTTCTCCATCCACTATCACATTGGATACATTGCATCATGATGACATTTCTTTTGAGATCTTAATCCTCCTAATCTTGATGAGGAGTCTTCTTCCACTTCAGAGGGTGATAGTGATGATGAGGATTCACATTCCTCTCATAGTCATCATTCAAAGGTTGATGATTCTCCCCTAGATTCTCTAGCTTCAGTGCCTCTTTGGGCTCGAAAAACATTTGATTAAGCAGGAGATTGGCTTGGTGATCCATCAGATAATAGAAGAATAAGGTCATAATTTCAGCAGGCTCCACATCTCTTCATTGCTTCAACTTTTGATCCATTGTCTTTTCAAGAAGCTTTAGGTGTTCCCGAGTCGGATGTTGCAATGCAAGAAGAGTTTAATTCCTTGGAAAGGAATTAAACATGGGATTTAGTTCCTCTTCCTAAGGGAAGAAAACTTTATTCGATGCAAGTGGATCTATCGAACAAAATTTGCAGAAAATGTGCTAGTTTATAAGTATAAGGCTGACTTGATAGAAAAAGTTTGTTCCCAAGTTCCAGGGGTTGATTAATCTAAGACTTCTACTCCAGTTGCTAAGATGAATTCCATCTGATTTGTCCTTGCTATAGCTGCAGCCCATCATGGAGAAGTTCATCAGATGGATGTGAAGAGTGCATTTCTTTATGAAGACCTTCAGGAGGAAATTTACATGGAGCAACCACAGGGGTTTGTTTAGGATCCCTCACTTGTGTGTCAAATTCAAAAGTCTCTCTATGGCCTCAAATAGACTCCTCAAGCTTGAAATGCCAAGATGGACTCATTCCTTTTGACAGTTGGTTTTACTTAGTGCCATTTTGATCCAAACATATACATTCTGTAGTAGAATGATACTCTCACCTTTCTGGTTCTCTATGTTGATGACTTGTTGATCATAGGGAGTCACTCATCCACCATCAAGGCAGTGAAAAATGCTCTACATGATAGATTTTTGATGTCAGACTTGGGTCTTTTGTATTACTTCTTGGGGATTGAGATCACTCGGTCTTCTTCAGGTATCTTCCTTGGACAACCCAAGTATGCACTTGATATGCTCTCCAGATTTTGCATGGTTGATTGTAAGCCTCCACCTACTCCATTTTTGTCAGGGGTCAAAATTGAGGCTAAGTTCTCTTCACCCTTGGTTGATGGCACTTTATACTGACAACTTGTTGGGAGCCTCATCTACTTGGCTCATACAAGACCTGACATTTCATATGTTGTGGGAATCGTCTCTAGATTCATGCAGGAGCCACATGAGTTGCATTGGAAAGCAGCTAAGCGGATCCTCCACTTTATTCAGAGTACTCACAATTATGGAATTCAGAATGCAATAGGCGTGGATATTGACTTGGTGGGATATAGGGATTCAGATTGGGTAGGTGATTCTCAGGATCACAAGTCTACTTCAGGGTATTGCTTCTCACTTGGTTTTGGTCCAGTTTATTGGTCGAGCAAGAAGAAGTCTGTAATTTCTCTTTTATTGACAGAGGTTGAGTATTGAGGGGTAGTCAATGCCACCACTGAGGCTATTTGGATTCAAAATATTCTCATTGATTTTGGTATTCCAATAAAAAAGACTACCATCATCTTTTGTGATAATTAGAGTGCTATATAGATCTCAAGAAATCCAATTCATCACTAGAGGAAAAAACACATTGAGATACATATGCACTACATTCATGAGCTGATTTAGGAAGGCATAATTGATCTTAAGTATTGTTCTACATCAGAGCAGACTGCAAACATCTTCACCAAACCCTTCACCGAAAGCAAGTTCCTTCATTTGTGATCTTTGCTTGGGATGCGACAAGTGTCTACTTTAGGAGGGGCTTCTTAGTCCTTCATTCTTTCTCTCTCTATTTAGGGGGGTCTATTCCTCTTATGGGGGAGTATTCTTCTTTTGGGGGGATATCTATGTACATGGGTATCTAACATGACCTCATTTGTCAGGACCCATCTTATCACCCACCTAAGCTACACTTAAGGGGGGTGTTAGTGTAGGTTTTTTATTTTCCTTATGTTAGGGGGTATTTATTTTTCCTACACATATTATTAAGATTGCCTGGGTTATTAGGAGTGGTTAATATGAGGATACGTGGTGAAATACTTCAGCTACATGTGTAACTCTCCACCTCACATTAGTAGTTGAGTTACACACCCTCTTTTGGCTTGTTGTGCCACCTCTCATAACCACTATTTTGTCATTTCCTAAGTGGGTTATGGGGTAGTTTGGTTTCTTACCCTCTTTTGGCTTTATGTGCTGCCTCTTATAACTCCTTTTTTGTTTTCATATAAGGAGGTTACACCACATGTTTTGGAATTTACCAAGTAGGTAAAAACCTCCCACCTTTTATGGGGTAGTAGGTAAATCTCCCACTTTTTATGGATGTGGGAGTTGATGCACCTCTTTGTTGTATATGCTATTATTTTTCTATATAATAAGCACTATACTCTCACCTTCACTAGTTCAGTGATAGCTCGGTGAGAGTCTTCTCCAAATTCTCTTCTTTGTTTCTATTTTTCTCTCATATCAAATTTATCTTCATTCAACTATTTTGATATTCGATCATCTGTTGCTTAGAGTTTCATGTGATCTACGACTAACATCGGATCTTGGCTCGGTTCTTGCTTCTCGCAGAATCTAATGAACACAAAACATGATAATTTAAGTATCCTTATGTGTAACTATGCACTCACTCACCTTTACAAATATCTTCCCATTTCTCTACTTAGGAAGACATATATGAGGGAAAATTATACCACATCTACACAATGTGATTTTGCAGTGACTAGATCCTCTTAAATGCACAAAGACTATTATGATCATAAGGTATGATACACATGATTAGCTCTATGAAATGCTTCAAGGACCTTAAATACATTGACTTAAAGGGAATGATTACCTTTAGTGAAGGTTTCAACACACATGACCAATATATCATAAGTTGACAAGGTATGACATTCACATCCTTACGAGTGCAACATATCGAATGCACTAGGCCATATCACAAAATACCCTTTAGTAAGGAATTTATCTTTATTACTACCAAAATTCTCGAATGTGAAGAATAGACTTCCCATAATGTCATAAATATCATAAAATCTTAGAAAAATGACCCTATGTATCTTTACACATTTACTACTTTCATTCTTGTAATATTTCATTCTTATAGAAATGATGTTCTTCACATACCTACCAAATAGAGAAATGTTTATTAACTCAGTCTTCTAGTGCACAAGATCCATCTTAGATTTATTTCTCACTTTAGTCCAAACCTCATGCTTTATATTTTATAATACTTCATATAAGATGTTGATAATAAAACAATCATCGAATCATGAAGTATATGAAGGTATACAAGTCCACTCAAAATTTATTATACTAACCAGAGTCCAAACATCGAGGAGACCATCTTCCTAGAGGCACACCTCAACACACAATATTCTAGAAAAATCCTTTACATAATCTGACAAACATTACTAGCTAGGCCCACATGACACATTTTGTCTTATTGGTGTGACCTGTCTTGTCACACATTACACTTTTATTCGAAATAA
Source organism: Cryptomeria japonica (assembly GCF_030272615.1). Classification (NCBI taxonomy): domain Eukaryota; kingdom Viridiplantae; phylum Streptophyta; class Pinopsida; order Cupressales; family Cupressaceae; genus Cryptomeria; species Cryptomeria japonica. The sequence goes on along the minus strand of NC_081411.1, from coordinate 578,082,775 downwards.
TGGTACACCTAGCTTTACTTATATGAAGAGTCCTTCCTATTTCTCCTAGATGTTTGATGGGGACAATTTTTAGCATAATGGTCCCCTCCACAAATATAGCATCCATCTCAGGCCCCTTCAGTCTGTAGTTATCATAACAAGTCCTCTTATTGCTTCCACATTGCTTCCTTCCAACTCTATCTCTATTCTATTGATTATTATTTCACTGTGGTTGATTCATCCAAGTTTTGAAAGCTCCTTCCATAGCCAAAAATGTAGCCACTAGGTCGTAGATCATACTGCCTTCTTGGTTTTGGTTCCTATTCCCATCTTTCATTCTCTCTATCTCTTGTTCTAGGAAGTGTATCCTTTGCCCTAGTTGATTCAGGGCCTTAATAGCTTTGTCCAACCTCTTGTCTAGAGTATGGTACATGTCATCCATGCTCCCACTGTAAATATCATTTTTAGTGACCATTTTGGTTAATGAAGGTTGCTCCTACACCAAAATTCACATCTTTTAGCGAGATAGACCACAAAGTCCTAGAATTAAACTTAGAGCTTAGTTCATAGACTCTCTAGTGCATACTAATATGTAAGAAGCAACCTTTATTGAGTACGCCTATCAATTCCCATGATTACCTTAAGTCACACAAGTGCTTTTGGTCTAGCATTGCTACATACCTGCTAATTAATACAATTTCATTTACAATATTCTAAAATAAATTTTTATATCAATATCCAAGGAATAAATATCTAGCGCTTCTTTATCCTTAGTAATTCCATTATTCTTATATGGTTTTCTAGTGGCTTTGAAAATAATATCTTTTACACTTTATAGGATGATATGCACAAATACATTGCTTTTCATACTGAGATTAGTAGTATCATGCCTATTTTATTTATAGATGAGACCAAGATTAAGAATCTAAGGCATCTACATGTTTTTTTGTTTTTTTTTAAGAATCAATGTTAAGGTACCGACAATTCAATTCAAATTTAAGCAAAGACCCATGCCTCTTAATCAGTAATTATATTAACCTTCCTACCACTCCTACAAATGATAGACCATTTACTAAGGTATTTCACACCATTACTATAAAATAATATAAGGTTAAATAGAGGGGAGTTGAATTCAATATTACTATATAGCCTCTTTCTAGAGGAGATGAAAAAGATAATCATGAAAGCATTAATATATTTATTTCCTATATATGATATACTCAGTTGTTCATTAATGTGGACAAAAATTTAGGGTCTTTTTAAAAATGATGTGTCACTAAAAGGGGTCATACTCTCCTTTGTGTCACACATGTAGAATGATCTCATTTCATACAAAGTGTTATCAAATGCATCACTCAACACAAACATTATCTATGGATATGCTATGAACATCAAATAAGGGAGATCATAAATCACACACAAATACACATAAAGTACCAACTAGAGATAACTATTTCTATATATACTCATACACTACCTAGTTGGCATTTCAAGCAATCAAGTGTCACAATCTAGAGTGGTGAACTCAAGGTCCTAGTGTAGAACTTAGAGCTCTAATACAAAAATGTAGGGACCCGCTTGTCCTAACCATAATTGATTCCCAATTAAGTAAATTTGTATTTACATAAATACAATGTGTTTAAATGAATGAATAACTATTACCATTAATATAAGTGCATTCATTGAAAAGAATGAAATAAAGTAAGATCCATTAGTTATGAATAAGTAATGACAACTTAGATAGATATGAATGAGTTAAAATAAAGATAACCGCATGTTAATGTATGTGAAAAACTATGAAATACGACAAGCATATAATCCAAGCGTCACACTTTCAAAGAAACTCATCAAAGAGAAACACTTACATAGTGGTTCATGCGTATAATAAATGCAAACCTAAAGTATGCATCAAACTTAAAACAAGCATTCATGAAATGAAGGAAAACTAAGCATGAAGCACACATCCCACAATCCTGCACAAGTAGGGCACATTTAGTGGATTAGTGGTTAGTAGTTTTCCTTGATTTTGTTAGTTACATCTTGGCGACTTCTTGTCGCATTCTGACAATAGGCCTTATAGACCTCTTTTACATAGCTTACACAACTTGATCATACATAGCTTACTTAGCTTGATTATAAGACCACTTTTGTCTATTGCAATAAAACATTAATACCGTGTGTAAAATTATAGTGATTAATCCATTAATAAACATATAAAACACACATACACAATGAAACATTAAATTGAGGAAATAAAACAAAGCAATTAAAACACTCCCTAATGCTGTCTCATCGCTCCCTAATCTTGAGGACCTTGTCGGTTCATTTGGTGGCTCTTAGATGCATGATCTTTGACAAAGTGACAACCCAAGAAACAAGAATTGATATGCAAGCTAAGATGCACAAGCTAATCGATTTCTATGCAAATGTACATTATGATGATTAAACTATCATGAAAGCCATTATTACAATGATACTATGCTACTATAATGCTATGCTAACTATGTTATGATTGTTGAAAATGCTGATATAATACTGACATAATGCTGATAAAGATGTTAAGGGTTTTCTCTCATAGCCATAAGAGAGGGTATTTATAGGATTTCCATGACCAGAGGTGAGGTGGCAAGAATCAACGGTGTAGATTCAGTTTGGATAAATCAACGGTTGAGATTGAATAATCTAGAAGGAGGTTGAGGAAATGGAAACTTATCATTCCTAAGGAGACAAGTGGAAAAGAATCTCCAACCATATGCCAACAAAGGGGCAAGTGGCATGGAGATGAGAGAAATGTGGCATAAGTGCCATGTGTCTCCAAGTGAGGGTGGACACTCCAACAATGGTTAGGATAAAAGGTTGGAGAGGATAGGATTAGTCAACCTGTGGTTAGGCTAGGGGTTGGTTAGGAGTTAGGACACATGTGCCTAAATTTGAATTTAAAATTCAAATTTAATGTGGAGGGAATAATTAAATAAACAAATTAACTAAATTCATTTATTTAATTAGGAAATAGAAATTGATTTTGGTGGGATGAATTAAGAAAATGAACTATATAAACAAATTATTTAATTCATTTATATAGTAGAAGAATAAAGGTCATTAATTAAATATTTTTCATATTTAATTAATTTTATTTTCCAGACTGATTTTTAGTGTATACATTTTGCTCCTCTTTGAAGTGATGTGTGATAACATGTTGGTTCAAAGAAAAATTGCCCACTGCTGCTGATTTGATTAGATATGATGCCCTAGACATTGACTGATAGATGACAAAAAAATTCACTCACTATTGTTAATTTGATTTGATAAGATGCCCCAGATACTGATTGATAGATGACGGATGCGAGGATGCCCCCTCGGGAGATAAATCAAAAAATTTTGAATTTTTAAGATCTTTCACGATTTTTGAAATTTGAAATTTTAGTTTATGATTTTTGGATTTTTAGAGATTTTTAATTTTTTTGATTATTCTCCCGATAATATATTTCAAATTTTTGCCCTAGCGTTCCTAGTTTGATTAGATTTGATAAAATTGATTTATGCAATTTGATGAGACTGATTGGTTTTTTTGATGCCAAAGTGATAAAAAAATTGGATTTGGATTCTCCTATTTGATGGATTCTGATCAGTTTCGATTAATGTGATGATAATAGGTCTATAGGATAGATAAAAATGACCTCATGATAAATAAGAGTCAATGATGAAAGCTCAATGAGATTGATTGAATCTCACATGAGCTGATTAGGTTGATTGATTGATTGATAGATAGATTTATAATAAAAAACCAATACATTGATTTGATGTGATTATAGGAGAACCTTGGTGTTCTTTCATCTTGAGAGAGATTCTCGAAGGCCTAACAGTTGATCCCGCGCTTGACACCAACATAGTTCAATTTGATTGATAGATGTGGAATGTCCTCGTTGATCGATATGCCCCGGTATACGATTAACTAGGGTTTGTTGACAACTTTAGTAGAGAGGTGGTATTAAAAGAGTTAAATGCATCACCCCTCTTGATATACTGATATATCACACATTTTGATTGTATTGTATACACTTTGTGATGAGATGTTGATGATTCTTGCAATTTATTTTGTGATGTATCTCTGATATTTTTATGATATCATTGTACATTGGACATCGATTCTTTTTTATGATATATGAGATGCAAATTTTTTCAGGGAAAGTTATTTGAAAGATCCTTTGGATTTACCCATTAGAGATGATCAAAGGATTTTCTTTTAGGAGCTACTGACAAAAAGAAGGGTGTACATTTCTAATCAAGAAGATAAGTTGATCTGGGCTCCAACTCATGATAGTAAGTATTCAGGTAAAGATGGTTATGTGGTTGCTCGACATATGGAAATCCAACAAGTTAAAAGTAGAGCCTTTTCATTCTATTGGAATAGTGCGGTTCTTCCTAAAGCAGGCTACTTTGCCTAGTTAGCTTTGAGAAAGAGGATTTTAACAAGTGATAAATTGGAAAGATTACATATTGTTGTAATGGTGGGAAAATGGTGAATGATAATTCAAGAAGGAAACTACCCTTTCCCTCAAAGAGAGATGAGAGTTTCGCTATCGATTACCATTCAAACACTTTTCACCATTACATTAGAAAGAGGAGAGGATAATTCACTAGATTCAGTCTCTCCACACAAAGATGGTAGATTGAATTCTGAATGAATGGGGAATGCTAAATTGATCCCCTCTTTCTTGTTTGAAATAGAAAGGAAATTGATTGAATTATGTAGTGAAAGAGTGACAAAGAATTGATTATAACTTGAGATCGGAATATGGGATGAAGCTGTGCACCTAGATCTGATAGTAAAATATCGAGACGAAGTCACCCGTACCATGGCGGGAATGTACACGGTCCCCCAAAAAATCTGCGAAATGAAAAGAGTTTTTCCGCCTCTGCAAATGAAGCCCGAATCCAAAAGTACAGCTATGCACCTGCAACCTACTTACAGAAAAGAGAGGAAAATGGGTTGGGATTGGGGGTTTTCCTTTAGGTTAAACCCCAGTTTTGGAATTAACCAAGTAATGAAAGAAAGTACTAGTAAGTAATTGTAAATGAAAGACTGAATTGTAAATCACCTCAAGGGAGGTTGTAGTAGTAAGGTTGATAGAAGTGCTTGTGTGGAATTGAATGTTGAAATCAATCTCCTCTTCAATGGTTGAATCCTTGACTTGAATGCAACACCTAGCCTTGAATGCAACACCTAGCCTTGAAGGGAGACTTGAGAATGCTCAATGCTGGAAAAGAATGCTTGAATGCTCTTGAATGCTTGATCAATTGTACATACTCCAATCTTGTCTAGCTTCCACCTCTTGAACTTATGAAAATGAGAGAGTGAATGCCCCCTTAAATACATGTTGGTGGCTTTGAATTTCGTCACAACCTGACATCAGGGGATTTTTCCAGCCCGAGGCACAACCAACAATGCAACCCTAGGAAGGGTCCTGCCCCAAAATAGGGCAGGGACAGGGGTGTCATGCCCCTATCTTGGGAGGAAAAGGGTGCCATGCCCCTATCCTACCCCTTTCTCCAGGGAAGAGTGTGGACGGGGTGATGCAGAGGCCAAGGAAGAAGCTATTTTTGCAAGTCGAGAAATCTTCGGTCTTTGATCAGGCTAGAGGATTCGAGTTCGCATGCATGAGGACCCTAATGCAGTAAAAAATTAATAGGGTCACAATTTTATGACACTACATTTAGGTCTTACTTTAGCAGGAGTATAAGCATACGCGAATACTGTCGGTAAAGTACAAGGAAACAAGATTGAAAGACTTTTACCATGACAAGGAGGCAAGATGCACCAAGCCACCAGTGGACTTAGGATCTTACGACTTCGATTGAAAAAGTAAAAGGGAAGATCGAGAAGGGGAAAACCATGACTGCAAGTAGCAAAGTTCCCTTCACTATGAGTCATGAAAGCAAGGATACCAAAGATTACAAAGCAAAACAAAGTTCACTACATAATTCTAAGTATCAAAGAAGGAAAATATGAGTGGAGTGTATGCCCCCATGTTAAAGTGATTGCATGTGCCTTATTGAGAGAGATTGATTTAAGGTAGGATACATCCAAGAGGGAGAAGGAAGGGAGCACGTTATCACAAGGATTTAGCCCCCAATCGAGGTATAAACCCAAGGATAATGAGCACAAAACATGAGGTAGTGTCGCTTTCCTTGGGGTTAGTATGTTGTATGATAACTCATGTATATCATGTATGTATATGCATATAATAATCTTCATTCCCCAAAGAAGGACACTACCTTAGAAGAAAGGGAAGAGAGGATGTCTTTTGACTCAACATGAAAGAAACCAGGAAAAGATCTCAATGCTTTGCATCATCCCCAAGTAGACATTAAGGGAAAAATAGAAGAACAGGGATACACATAGAATAATGGTCACAAAAGAGAAATAAAGGAGAGAGAGAGAGGATCTACAGTGCTAGTATCACTAATCTAGCACGACATCCACCTCCCGATCTTGCTGACCGCTATTTCAGGAAGGTGAGCAACATGCCAGAGGAGCGATGTCAAGCACATCACTATGCTCATGTTGCAAGTCACTTTGTTCGATTCTAGGAGCTAGGTGAATGATAAATCAAGAAGGAAAGTACCCTTTCCCTCAAAGAGAGATGAGAGTTTCACCATCGATTACCATTCAAGCACCTTTCACCATTACATTAGAAAGAGGAGAGGATAATTCACTAGATTCAATCTCTCCACACAAAGATGATAGATTGAATTCTGAATGAATGGGGAATGCTAAATTGATCCCTTCTTTCTTGTTTGAAATAAAAAGGAAATTGATTGAATTATGTAGTGCAAAAGTGACAAAGAATTGATTATAACTTGAGATCGGAATATGGGATGAAGTTGTGCACCTGGATTTGGCAATAAAATGTCGAGACGAAGTCACCCTACAAATTTGAGGAAAAGTCGCCCAGACCGTGGCGGGAATGTACACGGTCCCCTGAAAAATCTACGAAATGAAAAGGGTTTTTCCGCCTTTACAAATGAAGCCCAAATATGAAAGTACAGCTGTGCACCTGTAACCTACATATAGAAAAGAGAGGAAAATGGGTTGGGATTGGGGGTTTTCCTTTAGGTCAAACCCCAATTTTGGAATTAACCAAGTAATGAAATAAAGTACTTGCAAGTAATTGTAAATGAAAGACTGAATTGTAAATCACCTTAAGGGAGGTTGTAGTAGTAAGGTTGATAGAAGTGCTTGTGTGGAATTTAATGTTGAAATCAATCTCCTCTTCAATGGTTGAATCCTTGACTTGAATGCAACACCTAGCCTTGAATGCAACACCTAGCCTTAAAGGGAGACTTGAGAATGCTCAATGTTGGAAAAGAATGCTTGAATGCTCTTGAATGCTTGATCAATTGTACATACTCCAATCTTGTCTAACTTCCATATCTTCAACTTATGCAAATGAGAGAGTGAATGCCCCCTTAAATAAATGGTGGTGGCTTTGAATTTTGTCATAGCCCGACAGCGGGGGAGTTTTCCCACCCAAGAGGCACAACCAAAAATGCAACCCTAGGAAGGGTCCTGCCCCAAAATAGGGTAGGGACAAGGGCGCCACGCCCCTATCCTGGGAGGAAAAGGGTGCCATGCCCCTATCCAAGGGGGGACAGTGGTGCCATGCCCCTTTCCTACCCCTTTCTCCAAGGAAGAGTGCAAACGGGGTGATGCAGAGGCCAAGGAAGAAGTTGTTTCTGCAAGCTGATCAATCTCTGATCTCCAATCAAGCTAGAGGATTCGAGTTTGCATGCATGAGGACCCTAATGCAGTCAAAAATTGCTAGGGTAACAATTTTATGATATTACAATTGCTAACTCTTTAAGTTGTGTATTATGCAAGGCAGAGATCGAGATTGTGGATCACTTACTCTTAAGGTGCCCCTTTGCTCATCAATGTTGGACTCATGTTTTGGAAAAGCTTAACCTTTCTATGCCACTACCTTATACTTAATGTGAGCTATTCCAATCATGGCCATCTCTATTTTCTAGTTCTTTATTTGCAAGCATATAGAAATGTATCCCGACAATGGTCATATGGTCAATCTGGTGGGAAAGGAATAGAAGAATTTTTAGACAAGTAGATTCTCCAATTCATTTGATTCTAGAGGGTATTAAGAAATATACCTTATAATAGGTTAATGCTTACATCAAGAACACAAATAGAAACTTTAATTTTTCCTCTTGGGATGGTCGCATTATCAAGGTTTGGAAAGGTTTGACTATCCCCTCCTTTTGTGCTTCAATTGGTCATGGAAATCATTGAATCAATAGAGAACTAGTTAAATGGCAACCTCCTCCACTTGGCTTTATGAAATTAAATTTTGATGGTTCATCTAGAGGAAATCCATGTGACTCAGGGACTAGAGTTTGTATTAGAGATCATTTAGGTCATCTTTTGGCAATTAAATCTTCTCCTATTCCTCCTGGAACAAATAATTTGGTGGAAGCTCTTGCCCTATTATCTGGATTGACAATGGCAAAAAAACTAAGGTTCTCTAAGATTCATGTTGAAGGAGATTCTTCTATCATAGTTAAAGCCTACATATCGCGATGTTCATTTAATTGGAGATTTTATTACATTTTAAATCAATCCTGGATGTTGTTAGATTCATTTGATGAATGTTGCATCTCTCATGTATTCAGGGAAGGTAATAGAGCAGCAGATGCTCTGGCTAATCTGGCCTGTGACAAGTTGGAAGTGGATTCTTCACTTTCACATTTTAATATAGAAAATTTTCCTCAATTAGAAAAAAATATCAACTCTGAAAAAGAAAATTGATAGTCGGCTGTCAGATTCCTCATTCTCATTATCAAAGGTCTCTTCATGATGGAGTAGTTTGTTTTATTTTCAGAAGATTTGATAGTTTGATTACCTTCAACCTGTAGCTTGTTGATTGGATGTTTTGCATCAAACCTCTTGTGAGAAAGCAAATATATTATTTCATAGTCATATTATATTACCTTGGGTTGCCTGATTTATTATTCCTCCATCCTTGCTGGTTGTACGTTGGTGGCCTAAGTTACTTACCTATGAGTACCATAATATTGACACTACTTACTCATATTCTCTCACATGTGTGACACTCATATCCAGTTCATGTTATAATTACATGATTCAATTCACGCATGTAGTTCAAAGTGATTAATTATTTGACTCCATATGGAAAGGATTGAAAATGATTTTTGGTAGAGAATATTACAATTGTTGATGCCTTCCTTGGTACGCATAAATCTAGTGACTGTTTTATCCAAATTTGCTTGAGTGTCTTTTCTTCAAATGCATATCTCCCCTGTCGCTTGCTTTTCTTTTTTTGGTGCATAATGGAGTTTTCCCTGGGAAACTACAGAATTTTCTTGAGAGTTGCTTCTTGGGAGATGTCGTTCAAGGATCATATCACAAATGAGCATTTGGGAATCGCCTTCGATATCACCTACCAGCATTGTAAACATAGCATTCAGAGGATAATTGGTGAGGAAATCCTTTACCCATAGGAAAAGAGGTTTATTTTTCCCCCCCAACTGGTTTCAATTTTTCTTTCCAACATAGTTGATGTGTTGCAGTCATGGGTTCCATTAAAAAATATCATCCACAAAACTGTTAGGACAAATATTTTGGATGATAATCAACTTCTAGAGGCTATTTGTCACTATGATCTCTAGAATGGTCAAGATAAAGTAGGAGGCCTATTCCCTAGGCATTTCTTGTCAAATCATGCAGAATTTCCCCTAATCTTTGATGGTATCAAGTGGTCTCTATCTTTGCAAAATGTGAGACCCTTTCAGTTAGTTGTCCGCAATGTGGGTAGAGTATTGAGTTCAAATTTGATGAGCATAATATTTTCGAAGCTACACACTATTCTAGCTATCTTAGGCCATGATCATGGGCAATCAAGATCCTCTTCTCTCTGCCCACCAATGAAAGTGGGTAATGAGGATGTGATGCAGGTTAATCGAGATTCTCCACCTGTTAGGCTTGATGTCAACCATGTCAATGAGCTTCACCCATCATCTGACTCTGTCGAAGGACTAGTAGTTTCTTTTGCTGCTTTAAGTTTTGGAGAATGTTCTTACTCGGATTCATAGCCAATGGAGGAGTGAATTTTTGGTTTCATTTCACACATGATTTTTGCGATAATATGCTATGTCCCCTATCTTTGTTCTTGGCTTTGTTCGACAACCTCATTTTGTTAACTTAGCAGGAGGTAATTTGGTTGATAGTGTTGGTATTATAGATGACTTCGTCATGTGTTGCATTGGTTTTGTCATTGATGTCAACACTTATCTTCTTGGAGGTATACCTTGTTGATTTGGAACTATGGTTATATTGGTTTATTATTGAACAGACACATTGTGTTCACCGACATGATTAGTGGCTTATGCACAGTCACCAGTATATGTTCACCAGCAGGATATATTGTTCACCGACAACCATGATGACTTGTTATCATTTGAAGATCATTTGGTTATGTCAAAGATATGGATTGGATGTTTGGATTTGGTGTTTTTCTTATTGGTCTAATCGGGTTGACAAATTTGCCTTTACTGACAGATAGGTCTAGGTTATGGACCGGTACATGATATCTATTCCAGATCAGCACAACACGTCTTGGAAATGGTTTATTGATTGGATAATGTTGTAAATACATTGAGCCAACATATTGTATTGCATCAAGACTTATTTGTAATTGATTTAATTGTAATATCTTTATTGAGCCGACCTCATGTATAGGTGTTAGGTTTTGTATGTATGATTTTAAGATCTTATTGAAGATCATGATATGGTATGAGTGTATGCGTATATTGAAGAGAAAAAATAAGAATATCCTTGTGCAAATCACGTAGACATTATCTGAAGGTTGAAGGAAGGTTATGAAGGTGTTTGGCACTCATGTTCAGAGCTTAAACTGGTACCGAATCCAACTTTGCAGATGCTATTTCTAAGGCAGTCATTGTTATTGGATTTAACCATCTAATTGTAGTCAGTGTGACTTCTATTTTATGATTGAGTAGTGAGCTCTAGGCGGTTGTCCTTTCTGCATGTGCAAACCCCATTTGTATACACTTACTATCTGCAGTAGTATCATTTGATTGTGGGTAAGGTTTCCCACCATGGTTTTTACCTTACAGGGTTTCCACATCAAAATCTCCGTGTCATGTGTTGTGGATGTTGTTTCTCTTTTTGTTTCATGCATTAAGTTATATCGGTACTGTTATAACTGTAATCTATCTTACCGACATTTAAATTTGGTTTGCCGGCACTAACTTTAAGTTCAAATAATTTGCATTTGAATTATAATTTATTGACAGCTGGTTCACAACTGATTCACCCCCCCTCAGTTGTCCTTCTCAGTTCCTAACAACTAGTCAGTTAGTGGAAAAAGGATTTTAGTTACAATTTAAGAATGGAAAATGCAAAATTATAAACAGAACTGGATTAGAGATTGCTAGCGGTAATCAGACTAAAGGTAATATCTTTCACTTGAATACCAGTGATAAGACATATTTGATTGCTCACATTGATGAAAGTTGGTTATGGCATAATAGAATTTGTCATGTGAATTTTGATTACATTGTAAAGATCGGTTCAACTAAGGCAGTAAGGGATTTACCTAAGATTGTGAAACCTCATAATCCAGTATGTAAGGAATGTCAAATGGGAAAGCAAGTTAGAATAGCATTTAAGAGCATTACTGAGAAATCAAATAATATTCTAGATTTAATTCATACTGATTTATGTGGTCCAACAAGAACAAGAAGTCTACAGGGTGATAGATACTCTATGCTAATAATTGATGATTATTCTAGAATGTGTTGGGTTACCTTTCTCAGGGAGAAATCAAAAGCTTTTGGAAAATTCAAGGTATACAAGGCAATGGTAGAGAATGAAACCAGCAAGAAAATCAAATGTTTGAGATCTGATCAAGGAGGAGAATTTACATCTAGAGAATTTAATGCATTATGTGAAGTGAATGGAATCAAAAGAAAACTATCAACACCCCAGACACCCCAACAGAATGGAGTTGTGGAAAGGAAGAATGAAACTATTCTAGATGTAGAAAGAACCATGATGATGGAATCAAATCTACCTCGTGTACTGGAGAGAAGCAGTGAATACAATGGTTTATACTTTCAATAGAGTTCACATCAAAAGTGAAACTGGCAAGACCCCTTATGAACTATGGTTAGGTCATACTCCTACTCTTAAATACTTCAGAATATTTGGAAACAAATGTTATATTAGGAGAGATGAGTATATTGGTAAATTTGATCCTAGAAGTGATGAAAGAATATTTCTTTGTTATTCATCTAGAAGCAAGACATATAGATGTTATAATAAAAGATTACATAAAATCATTGAGAGTACTAATGTGAAGATAGATGAACATTTTGGAGGAGATTCAAGATCTATAGAACTGACAGTTGAAATGATTATAAATGAACTGACACAGATTGCACCAGTACAGAGTGAAGATCCAGTCACACCGACATCATCAGAAAACTCAACTGTGACTGAAGAACAACATGTAAGTGGAAATCAGAATAAACCCAGGTATGTAAGATTGAATCATTCAGAGAATCAGATAATTGGAAATAAGAATCAAGGTGTTATGACTAGAGGAAGATTGGCAAATGAAGAGGTATGTTTAATTTATCAAGTTGAACCAGCATCAATTGTTGAAGCATGTCAGGATAAATATTGGATAAAAGAAATGGAAGAAGAATTAGAACAAATTGAAAATAAGAATACTTGGACATTAGTTCCCCGACCTAAAGACAAAAATGTAATTGGAACTAAATGGGTATATAGAAATAAACTTAATGAGGATGGTGAAGTAATCAGAAAAAAAGCAAGATTAGATTGTAAAGGTTATTCATAGAAAGAAGGAATTGATTATAATGAAACTTTTGCACCGGTAGCCAGAATTGAGGTAGTTAGACTATTTCTTGCATTCGGAGCTCATAAAAACTATGAAGTTTATCAGATGGATGTAAAATGTGCATTTTTGAATGGAGATCTTGAAGAGGAATTTTACATTGAACAACCTGATGGATTTTCATTGACAGATAATAAGGATATGGTTTGTAGGTTAAGGAAAGCTTTATATGGATTAAAGCAAGCTCCCAGAGCTTGGTATGCTAAATTGAATAAATATCTTTTAAAGATTGGTTACACAAAAGGTAATGCTGACAACAATTTATATTACAAAGTTACCAATGATGATATTTTGGTTATTGAAGTATTTGTGGATGATATCATTTTTGGAGGTGAAGAAGGATTAAGTAAAGACTTTGCTAACTAGATGCAAAAAGAATTTGAAATGTCTATGATTGGAGAGATAAAATTATTTCTAGGTTTGCAAATTTCACAAACAGATAAAGGTATATTCAGATGTCAAACAAAAAACTTGAAGGAACTTTTGAAGAAATTTGGTATGGAAAACTCCAAACCGATAAGTACTCCTATGACTACAACTGATAAATTGACATTGAAGGATGATTCAACTCCTATTAATCCGACAAGGTACAAATCTATGATTGGAGGATTATTGTATTTGACACAAACTAGACCTGATATAATGAATGTAGTATGTATTGTTTCAAGATTTCAAAGCAATCCTAAAGAAAACTGTGAATCGATAGTAAAAAGGATTTTCCTGTACCTACAAGGCACAACAAATCTTGGTTTATGGTATCCTAAGGATGACAATTTTGAGTTATGTGCATATACAAATTCAAATTGGGTAGGAGATGTAGATGACAGAAAGAGTACCACTGGTAGTGCATTCTTTCTTGGCAGAAGATTGATTTCATGGATAAGAAAGAAGAAGACTTGTACATAATTATCTACAGCAGAAGCAAAATATGTTGCAGCAACAACTAATTGTACTCGGGTATTATGGATCAAGCAAATGTTGAAGGATATAAAGGTAAAATGCAAACCGATAATTATTCATTGTGATAATTCAGCAACAATTGATATATCAAAGAATCCAGTATTTCACTCTAAGACAAAGAATGTTTCTATTAAGTATAATTTTCTGAAAGAGAATGTTGAAGCAAATGAAGTGAAATTGGTTTATGTGAATACTAAAGAGCAAATTGTAGATATCTTTACAAAACCTTTGCCTAAGGAAACATTTGAATATCTCAGAGAGCATCTTGGGGTAATTTCCCCACTGACAGAGACTTAAATGATGGAGATTGGAATCAAACCGACAGAGACTAACATAAAAATCTTTTTCTGACTTTGATGAAGGAGAGCTACTGCTCAGGGGGGTAGTTGGCTGTATGTTAAGTTCTATTTTTGATTCTTAACTGCTTTGACATTTGATGTCAAAGGGGGAGAGATATCCATGGAAAAACTTTGTACTTTGGGGAGAGATGTATTTTTGGTTATAAGGTTTCTGTTTTGGCACAAAACTTTGTATTGATCTATTTTGGGAGATTGTTGGTTTATTGGTTTTTGGCATTCTATTTTTGGCACTTAGATGTTTTTACATCTAGTGTTGCCATCAATTCCAAAAGGGGAGACTGTTGGTGTTATGGATGACTTCGTCATGTGTTGCATTGGTTTTGTCATTGATGTCAACAATTATCTTCTTGGAGGTCTACATTGTTGATTTGGCACTATGGTTATATTGGTTTATTATTGAACCGACACATTGTGTTCACCGACATGATTAGTGGCTTATGCACAGTCACCGGTATATGTTCACCAGCAATGATGATGACTTGTTATCATCTGGAGATCATTTGGTTATGTCAAAGACATGGATTGGATGTTTGGATTTGGTGTTTTTCTTATTGGTCTAATCGGGTTGATAGATTTGCCTTTACCGACAGATAGGTCTAGGTTATGGACCAGTACATGATATCTATTCTAGATCAGCACGACACGTCTTGGAAATGGTTTATTGATTGGATAATGTGGTAAATGCATTGAGTTGACATATTGTATTGCATCAAGACTTATTTGTAATTGATTTAATTGTAGTATCTTTAGTGAGCCGACCTCATGTATAGGTCTTAGGTTTTGTATATATGATTGTAATTGAAGATCGTGATATGGTATGAGTGTATATGTATATTGAAGAGAGAAAATAAGTAGATCCTTGTGCGGATCATGCAGACATTATATGAAGGTTGAAGGAAGGTTATGAAGGTGTTTGACACTCATGTTTAGAGCTTAAACTGATACTGAATCTAGCATTGTAGATGCTATTCTGAGGTAGTACATTGTTATTGGATTTAACAATCCAATTGTAGTCAGTGTGACTCTTATTTTGTGATTGAGCAGTGAGCTCTAGGCGGTTGGCCTTTCTGCATGTGCAGACCCCATTTTTATACACTTACTATCTGTAGTAGTATCATCTGATTGTGAGTAAGGTTTCCCATCATGTTTTTTCCCCTTACAGTGTTTCCACGTCAAAATCTTTGTGTCATGTGTTGTGGATGTTGTTTATCTTTTTGTTTCATGCATTAAGTTATACCACTATTGTTATAATTGTAATCTATCTTACCGACATTTAAATTTGGTTTACCAGCACTAAGTTTAAGTTGAATAATTTGCATTTGGATTATAATTTATTAACAACTGGTTCATAACTAATTCACCCCCCCTCTCAGTTGTCCTTCCCGGTTCCTAACAGATAGTATAAAACTTAACTGGTTTATTTGTTGATGTTCTGCTTCTGATAAAGGGGAGTTGTTACTGACAAAGAAGTTTTGTCTGATAAAGGGGAGTTGATACTTGTATATGTATATTGTGCAAGAAACACTGATTATTTGGTGGTGTTTTATTATGGTCTCCGAATGGCTTACTCGGGCTGGTTATCTAATGACAAGTTTTGAAGTGTCATGTTTGGACTGTGTTAGTCCTTGGATATACTGATTGCTTGGTATTTTTTGGGTAATTTCTTAACACCATTTATGAGTATTGTATTTAGGTTTTTGGGATGTATTATATTTCTATATAGCTAGGTATGTAGGTTTCATCTTTAGAGGTGGATTCCTCTTATACATTGTAATCTTGAGTGAGGATTGGAGGTTTTCTTAACTCGTTCTTTCCTCTAGGAGCTCTTGAACCAGTTTACTATTATAATAAATATATTCATGGTTCATCCACTTTTGCCAAAAAAAAAAAAAAACTTACTCGATTGCCCTACTGTTGTACGATTTAGTTTTATATTATGGATGCATTTATTTACATGACCATGCATTTAATTTCTATAAGATGGATGACATGATGGATGTATGCATTTTATGATATGAAATGTATATGATGGGTCTACCGATGTTGAGCTATGTACATGATTACGAAATGAATGCGTATTTTGTATGATGATGTGATATTTACATGATGTATGCCTATATGATTATGTGATTTATTGATGATTGGATGCAATGCATGATGGATCCTATTTGAGATGTTTATACTTTTTTAAATGAATGGTTCCATGATTCTATGATGTGATAATGATGCAATGGGTCTATATGCGATGACTATGAAATGATGTTATGATTCCATGGTGCAGTAATGATTTATGCAATGATGTTTTATGAATGATTTTATGTACTATGTGATGCATATGTGATGGTATAAAATGCTAAATATATTATATGCTTTCTTTTTTTGTTTTTATCATTTTTGCTGGAATGCCAATGATTCTATGACAATGATGCGCAATATGAAATGTATGAATTAACTAAATGCATGCTAATGAAATGCAATGCAAATACATGTATGACCTAGAATGCATGATGCATGAATTATTTATTTTTATTGATGTCCAATGTAATCAATCACTTAATAAGAGAGATAACACCACTTGATCTCAACCTCTGGAAAATGAGATTTGATCCCTTATGCACCTTGAATTATGCAAATATGCAAGTAATGCCATGCTATCATCGGACTTGTCACTTTGATCATGCTTTTTATCATCATTGAGCCTTTAAAATGTGGTAAGCTAGTGCAAACATCGATGGTATAATTGAACCATGATGTCCTAAGCACTATTTGCTTGGATTTTGATATTGCAAGTTAACACAAGCATCAAGGTATAATGGACCAAGATGACCTAAGTGTTTCTTGCGTGCAAACAGACAAAAGTTAATCATCCTCCTATGCAAACCAAAAATTTCATCAATGATATTTGATTGATCATGTCCCTTGACAAATTTGCACAGTAATAATGATTAACTAATAGGCAACAGACAAAGAAAAGATCATGCTTTGTCCTTGTTTCTCTAGTACAAGACATCCTTGAGTCACTCAGGAATCATGATAACAAAAATCAAAATACAATAGTTGAACATTCAGACTAAAGTGTTTCAGATATCATTCAAAGTATATCATCCATTGATTTGGTGTTTTCTTTGATGTTAAGATGGATTTTGATACTTATGTTCAAATGTTGAATTTCTCAATCTTTTCTTATGACTAACGTTGCCTAACCATTGCTTGCCTAATGCATTTAAGCTCAAAATAAATTATTACCGACCGAGTTCAGGATTTTTCCCCCAGTCCAGAAACACACCGGTATAGACAATGTTCCAAACAATGGTGGGATTTTACAAATGGGCTTGTAATACCCTAAAAATGGTCATCTAGATCATGGGCCCCTAATTTCGGCTACATCACCAAGATCCTAACCAAAGGCAATTAAATCAATTTGGAGCACCTAATTAATTAATTCTTAAATCATCAATGTCACATGGCAAATAAATCATTCTAAGATAATTAAATATCTATTTAATTAATTAATCATTCCAAGTAAATCATTTTAATCAATTATCCTATTTATTTAATTAAATATCCTAGTATATTTAATTAATAAATCAATTTTCCATTAAATAATTGAAAAAAAGGAATTAAATTTGGAAAAGGTATCAAATTGAGATATCTTAAAAATCTAATAAATTGAAAAATCTCAGAAAAGCAATTAAATCAATTAAATCTCATAATTGAATAAAAATATGGAATAAATCAATTTTTCTAATTTTATCTTAATTTTAGCTCAATTTCCTTTAAAACTAAGAAAAGCAACCAATCACATCAATTCACTTGGATTGTGCTTCCTCTTGGAAAATCTCGACCGCTCATCAATAATTGATCTTGACCGTTGGTCTCTCTCTAGATTTTCTATAAATTCAGGTCCTCATCTCCCAATCAAAAAACCCTAGAGATTTATTGGTATTGTGCAGTTTTTGCTCTAGAGTCATTGATAATATTGTGCTTTGAGATTATTGCATCTTGGCTTTTTGCATATTAGTTTAATCATGATTTCTTGAATTCATCTAGCTTAATCTTGCATCTATCTAGCTTAATCTTGCATCCATCTAGCTTAATTTTGTACTTATATAGATTAAATCCTTTGTCTTGGTGTAGTCTAGTCGTTGGTATTTCTTAGATAAATCTAAGAGCAAGTCTATACTCACATCTTTTAGAAGGACATAGGTTGATTTGTTATGGTTTTTTATATTCATGATTATATCTGTCTAACCATGCATGAAATGATTTATTGAAACTTGTTTGTGCCTTACAACTTACAAATTACCACTTTTCACACACACATTTTTGGCACCCACCGTGGGGCTCGAAAAACTCAATTTATCGGCCTCGCAGATCACCAAATTTGCATCTTTCAGATTCTGTCCGTATGATTCATGCAAAAGATCGTATAAATTTCTATTTGATAAAGGATGAGTATCTATGTTTGGTCGTACGGTTTGATGAATATTGTCATATGACCTGATTAATATTGTCATGCAGTATGTTGAATATTGTCATATGGTTTGATGTGTTTTGTCGTACAATCTGCTAAGAATAGTCGTATGGTACAGTAAGAATCCTCATATGATATTATGCTTCTGTTGTTTCATTTTGTGTTTACTCATTTGATTCGCTGAGGATACTCATCTAGTTCTGTGAGAATACTCATACGAATTTCTGAATTATCATATTAAAAGGCAGTGTGACTTTTAGGGTTTTTCTAATTGAATTTTGCTGATACTAATGCTAAACCTGATCTGTCTTCTGTCTATCTAAGAAATTTTCACAACCTAATTGGTTTTTTGCAGAATGCTTGTCAAAGAATCTATCAATCAAACTTATGCCTATCAAAGAATCCATTGCTCAAAAACAATATGAGTACTGATTCATTGTTTTTGCAGGTTGCCTAAGGAGAATCAACTGAACATTGAGTATTCTTTAATTCATTTGTAGGCACTTAAATTGCGACATGGTTAATGAATAAGTCTATTTTTCGTGTTTGAGATGAGTCTAAAAGGTAGGAGAGTATGCCCTTGTCTGCACAGAAAATCAGAAATCCAGACCCTTGAAGATTTTCTAGTTTTGAGATTTGTGTTCCTTTAGCGGGCCTATCACAGTGGGAAAAAGTAATCACCCTATGAGAATGACCCAAGTGAGTACAAATAGACCCAAGAATTCCAACTCACTATAATAAATAGGCCTTTCAAGATTAAAGTCTCAGAGGATGGGATTATTTGAGTTTTGTCTTTGAGATTTCTCATATTGGGCATTTTGTACGGCCTCGTGGTCTCATTCACGCTTGCATGACTACATCTTGTTTCGGTACCTTGTCAAGATATAGGTGTCAACTGCATTTGTGCAACTTCAAGGGGTAATTTCAAATGAAAATCTTTACTAAGAAGTTTAAGATAGAAGCTACCTGGTTCACCTCTGAAAGGAGGATAATATTTGTGCAAGAGAGATAGTAACTCTCCCAAGATACTTGCCATATTGTGCCCCCATTAGTGTTTGGAGTCGGCTAATACGAAGTTCAGAATCCATTGCGTGAGACTTGATGAATGTATTCTGATTATCTATTGGGTATGTACCTGAGTCTGCAAGCAAATTTTTTCTCTCTCAGCCAACATCCTTAGAATTAGCATCTTGTGCTTGAAGTCACTTACATCTTGCGTGTTTGTTGTGTCTTTGTCCTGGAAACAAAAACTGAAACCCCGAAACTGGAAAATAATCAAAATATCAAAAACTCAATGGTCAAAACTCTATCCTTGTTAGAAACTCATCCCTGTCCAGTCCAATTGTTGTACGGATCTTCTAGTTTGTCATGCAGGTCTCTGAGAATTGTCGTCTGGTTAACCTCTAATTGTCATACGAATCTTCTAGTTTGTCATGTAGGTCTCTAAGAATTGTCATTTGGTTAACCTCTAATTGTCATACGAGTCTTAGGGTTTGTCATACTAGTCAATGCAAATAGTCATCTGGTTAATATCAAACTATCGTACAAGTTTTCATTTATGAAGTTCATCATTGTCAGTTTGTCATCTCATCAGCAATAAACTATCATGCGAGTATAAGAAACAACTCGTACGAGATTCCCAGTTTGTCATCTGGTAGTACTTAAATTGTAGTCTAGGTTATCTTATTTTGTCATACGATCCTCTAATTTTGTTGGTCCAGAAGCCTGTCTTTTTGCGTGCTTTTCTAGATCTGTCATACTTGCTTAATCAGTCCATAGTGAGCGTATATCTAGTCTTTTTCATCCTGAGCATTAATAATCTTGATAGTGTACCCCTGCCATTATGTTACACGATTTTGTCGATTATATCTCAACTAGTTCAATCAATCCTACATCAATCTGATCAACCTAATTTGCTTAGATCACATCTTATACAGGATAGATCACTCCTGAAACTAGACTTGGTCTCAATCACTTTACTCAATCATTACCTAAAATGAACAACTAGCTCCAATATGATCTTGACATCTGTATCACTTCTATCTCTCGGTCACATCAATTATAAATGCTTGTTCAACCCAGAAGTTCTCGTAAGATAGCTGCCAAAGGTAAAGGACAATCCTTTTCATTATAGGCTAATTCATTCTTTATAGAAGATATCGTCTCTGGCAAACATTCATCATCAAGTATACCAATTTTTGATCAACCCTTATCTCCCACCATGTCTAGAGAAATGCAAGAAAGAGAAGCTACTAAACACAATACTCATGATGATGTTAGCACCCATGCTTCTAATAGTGACTCCTTATCTAGCAAGTCTGAAGCTTCTGAACCTACTAAAGCTATTATAAATAGCTGTCAAAAGGATAAGGATTTCCAAAGAATGATGAAAATTATCATGGCCAGAGAAAAATTAGAGCATTTTCTAGAGTTGACAAAACAAGGCACTAAAATTCCCATTGATTATAACATTGAAAGCCTTATCACTAAAGAAGAAGACACTCCATTAATGTTGGTGACCAAAAAATTGCAAGCATTGCAAGCTGAAATCAAGGAAATGAAAAATAAGGATAAATCATCTACGCAGTATTCTTTGGACACGATCTGCCCGTTCCCATTTGAAAAGAACCTTTACATGCCTCCATTTCCTTCAAGAGTGGAAATTCCTAAGTTTTACAAATATGATAGTAACTCAGATCCTCAAGACCATGTCTGAGAATTTTATGCTTTATGTATGGATTTGATGCACGAACAAACATATCTCATGCATCTATTTCCAAGAAGTCTAGGAGGACAAGCTATGGAGTGGTTTTCAAGCCTGTCTGTGGGAATTAAATCTTTTGAGGAGCTAGTTGAATTGTTTCTCTAATAATACTCCTATAGCATTCATAATCTAGTCACCATGATTGAGCTTTGTAATACTAAACAGAAGACAAGAGAACCTTTTCTCACTTTCCTTCAATGTTGGAGAAAGATGATCTCTATATATTCACGGCCCATTCCTGATTCTGAGAAGATGGACATCTTTGTTAATAATTTGATTCTTGAATTGAAATATAATATCCAAATTCAAGTATACCTTTCATTCAACAAGATGGTGGACAGTGCTCTCAAATGGAAGATGTGCTTGTAAGGAAAGGAGTTATATCACTTTATAAAGAAACACAACAAGACTCTAGTTCCAAAGAGAAGAACAAATACTGGAAATATAGAAAAGATAATAACATAATGGTTGTTAATGATGGAGTGGTTGATATTGTCAAACAAAATCAAAACCAGTAGTATTTAATCTAACTAGCGACACACAAGCCCTCAAAGTAGCTGATAGTGCTGCAGAAAACCCTCCTAAGAAATCAAAAGAGTGGTGTAAAGAGAAGCCTTAGCTTTCAAAGCCTAAACATGATTTTACTCCTTTGGGAAAATCCTATGAGTCAGCTCTTAAGACTCTTTTAGCAAATGAATTGATCACATTTCCTGACAACTCTAAACCATATGATCCTGAAGTCAAACCCAAATGGTTGAGGGAAAATGAGTACTGTGAATATCATTGAAACAAGGGTCATACAACAAATAACTACATAAAATGCAAACACAAGATTCAAGACCTTATCGATGTTGGAAAAATTATTGTTGGGAATCATGCAACCAATGTTGATCACAAAGCTTTCAAAGATCCCTTACCTGCTTATGAGCAAGGCGATTCCTCAAAATCCAAGGGAGGTGCCAAAATCAATTACACCTATACCAACAATGACAATGTGATCAACATGCTAGAACCTTCCCATTCTGAATATTGCAATGTGATCATAGTCAAAGATGAGCAAAACAAACCTCGAACTACGAATGTCATGACCCACTCTCAAAAAAAAGTTGCTCTCAAAGGAACTAGTTCCGCCTCTCTTGATCGGACATCATCAAATCCATTAACAACATCAAACCTACTGACTTCTTCAAACAAACAACTAGATATGATCACGACTAAATCTGAACAGCTACCTTCATCATCTTCTTTTAATTACAACATTGTTGAGCAACTAAAATGAACTACCGCTCAAATCTCCATTCTTGAACTGCTTAAGATCTCTTATGCTCATAGAGAGATCCTAGGCAAAGATTTTCTCAATACTAATGTCCCTAAAGACTTAGATCTGAATTAGTTTCAATCCATGGTGGGTCACCTGACTTCACCTCACTACCTATCCTTCTCTGAAGAAAATGATAATTCCTCGAACTATCCACATAATCAACCATTACATATTGAATCCATGATCCATAAACACCAAATCAAATGTGTTTTGATAGATGGAGGCGCTGGGTTGAATATTTGTACCTACAATTTACTGATACAGTTGGGATTTTTTGAGAATGATATAGATCCAAGAAAGAAAATAACAATCAAAGATTATGATGAAGAAGAAATAACCTTTAAAGGTTTGGTACTATTACAGATCAGGGTGGAACCTGTGGAAAGAGATGTTATTTGTTAGGTGCTTGACCTTCCCCTATCCTACAACATCTTGCTGGGCAAACCATGGATTCATGAAATGCAAGCAATACTATCTACATAACATCAATGCTTGGAATTTACCTACAATGGAGTTGAAGTTAGTGTTCCTATTGATACAAGCTACACCTGTAATGCTTTAAAATAGTGTGCTAATACCCTTGTTTCTCATAATAGAGAAGCCTCTATAGCTAAGAGTTTAGAAAATTTGATGAAAGATTTAGAAAAGAAACTAAAAATCGCAGGTATTGGCATGGATGGATACAAGATAGAACCTGTACTTTCACTGATGAATCTTCCTCCATCACCAAGATAGTCTAGAAAACCATCTAAAGATATGAAGCCACAAACTTTAATGACAAACATCATCTATGATGGTACTTTTGTACAATCCTCTGCTTCTCTTGCAAATGAAATAAAAGAGGCAGCTATTCTCTAATGACTTTACAAAGGGAAAAATGAGGATAGGGAAGTCCAGCGTTGTAAAATTTCTCCTGAACAATATGGTAAAGGCTATCAGATAATCCAACGTATGGGGTATTCAGGTACAGGTCCTTTGGGAAAGCATCAAGAAAGAATTATTGAACCTATCAAGCTACAAACCAAGTCTACAAATGAAAAAATTGGACTTGGATACCATCTAGAGGAGTCATCAAATAAAAAACAAAACTCTTATCAACATACTAAGTGGAGGAAAAAGACACTACAACAAACATCATAGGAAGTAAATACTCAACAAACTCAGGAAGAGTATGAGAAAGAACAAGAAGAACTAGAAATCAAGAGAGAAGAAGCAGTTATAATCAAATTCCAAAGGTATTAGTAAGAACAATACAAGAAGTAGATATTCCAGAAGACATGAGAGAAGAGGTGGAAGGAATTAAAGAAATGCTTGCATCATTAAATATTCCTGTCACATATATGGGAAGAATGCAAGAAGAAGATTCAGAAATAGACTCAAATGAGTATGAATGGGGTCCAGAGCCTCTATTAGATGCATCCACTGAATAAACTTCTAAAGAACCTAGTGATATCATAGATGAAGCACAAGAGATAATACACTTAAAGATACAACGAGAAATAGAAGAAATTAGAGTAAAAAGACAAGAAGCTTATGAGCAACAACTGAAAGAAGAAAAAGAACATGAAAATTCCTCACCTACTGTATCTCTATCTAATGAGATAAAGCAAATCAGATGTGGGAATACAAATGAAGAACTAGAGGCTAGATAGGTAGGACCAATCATCAGTCCATAGGAAGCTGAATGGGAAAGAAGACAAAGATTAATAGAGCCGTGTCAACAGGTATGTGAACTACAAGTGATCATTGAACTAGAACAAGAAGGAACTTGCACCATAAAAGATGTTGATATTGATACCATACATGCTTTCACTGAGCCACTTGAAGAGGAGTTAGATGATTCATCTTCTGACTCTAATCACTCTGAAATAAGATCTATTTATGACATTACCTATTCGACACCAAACTATGACTACTTTGTCATGAATGTCAAAACTTTGTCTGAAGAATCTGTTGTTGTTAAACCACAATACGTAGTCCAATATGAAGTAGAAGAAAGTGTGAGTAGTAGGTCTACTGGGTAAACTTCGATAATCATGTTGTTGTTAGGGTTCCCACAGATACTGACAGGGGGGGTGAATCAGTATCTGACCAGTGAATCAGTATCTGACCGGTAGTCAAATTTTCTTAAGTTAAAACATACAGAACATAAAGTAGCAGTGTACCGGTATGCAAGAATTAATGTAATAAACAGAATAAAAAACATCCACATGAAAAGAACACCATAACACAAGATGTTTAACGAGGAAACCCAGTGTGGGAAAAACCCCGGTGGGATTTGCGACCCACAATATTCACTTACTGGCCAATAAGAGAATATTACTTACAATAGGGGCCTGCACATGTAGGAAGGCTAATTTCCTAGAGCACACTGCTCAGTGAGAAGTCACACTGACTTACAATGAGGATTATACTAATCCAATGATCTGTACTACTTTATAATAGCATCTCCAATGCCAGATTCAGTACCGGTTCTTTCTCTGTTCTTTACATATACCCTTGACCTATAATTCGCACATTAGGTCTGCCTAATAATTTTCTTTATGCTCGCTTACTTACCTTACAATTGTCTACAATGATCTTCTTTATATACAAGAGTCATTTTACAATTTCTAAGTCACCTTACAATAATAAACAAAATATTACATATCAAAAAATCTTGTCGGCCTCTGTGCCGGTATACATCTTTTCTTCTGTGCCGGTGCTGGTGCCGGTGTAGAGTGATCTTGTTGATGCTAGTGCACTAGCTTGCTTGAATAATGCTTTGCCGGTATGATGTCTTGCCGGTGCCATAGGATTGCAAGGTTGCCATCAATGACAAAACCTTCAATCACACACAATGTATCATTGGAGTGTCCATATGCCAACAATCTCCCCCTTTGGCATTGATGGCAACACTCATGAGAAATTTCAAAAAGGTGTCCAGAAATGTGTAGACCAAAAAATTTACCAAAAATATGAGGGGCTCCCCTTGAGCATATGATTCCTGTCTTTGAATTTTCTCATCCTACTACTCCCCCTTTGGCATCAATGACAAAGGTTGTCAAGATGTTAGTAGAGTTTGTAGTTATATCGGTCCATATCCTCAACCTTGTAGTTGGGTAGTTATTATCTGAAAAAGATCGCCCAAAATTAAGTTTATACTATCCATAAACTTTTTGCTATCTTTTATTGCTGTTTCAGTCCTCTTCATAGTGCTGATGAGATGTTGCAATTGTTCTGCCGGTGTTTTACTTCTCGGTGTTAATGCCTCTAAGATTTCCTTCCGTAGAGATGCTAGATAGTCTAATCTTGGACTCAGTTTAGATCTCAAGTGTTTTGCCTTATTTATTATTGTCTCTTTCTCTTTCTCCTATTTAAGTAATTCTGCCTCAAAATTTGCTAACTTATCTTCAAAAATAGATAGTGAATCCGGTGAGTTGACAAAATTGTTTGCAAGCTTGTTTATCTCTTCCCGTGTCTTGCTTATTTTCTTGTCTATATCTGTAGTCAGGAAGTTTGTTTTGCATGTGTCTTTGTACAAGTTTTTGTACTCTTTTAACAAACTACATAGTTCCGGCAGAAGTGTGTCAAAGTCTCTGTTACACTTCTTAATTTCTTCCTCAAAGAATTTCTATTTCTCCTTTTCTACAATGTCCTTTACAGATTCTACCTTTATTTTCTCAATATTTCCAGAAATGTATTTACATAATGTATCCAACTGTCCTAAAGAATATTTATTATCTATATTACAATCAGGAGCGATTATCTTCAAAATTGGTATTGAATCATCTATTGCTTTGTAAGCTTGAGAACTATAGTCAGTAATTTTCTTGATGGATTCAAGTAATACCTCAGTCACATTTGTTGACTTTGATGGTGACCCAAAAAACTGAGTACCGGTGGAAGTGACCATGCTTGTATTGACCTCTGGCAGGTTATTTTGTGTCTGCATTTCCTTTAGCACTGGTTTTCCTGCTTCATTGCTTACCAGTGGCATTTGTTCTGGAGCCTTTAGCTATGTCGGTTTCTCTGTTTGTGCTTCAGATTCCATCTTTTTCCCTATATCCACTACCGGTTGCTCTGTATTTCCTGTTACTGGAGGCTCTTTAGCCATATCTGATTTTTCACTTGGGTCTTTATCAACTATTATGTTGATCTTTTGGGTATCAACATTTACAGTGAATAAGACTTCAGGATTTGTATTGCTATCCTCTGCATCCATGCTTTCAGCTGCTGGTTGGTTTTCAGGGATTGCAATTTTTACAGGTGGAGGTAGGTTATCTTTAACCTTTATGCTTGGAGGTCCACCAATTTTCCCTTTCCCTTTGTCCTTATCCTTCTGATATACCTTAATAGGCTTGGGATTCCTATATTCTTCTTGTTTCTCTTTTTCAACCAAAAATATATCCCAACCATCTTTTGTTTCCTCTGAAACCTCTGTAACTCTACCTGCCATCAGTGAAATATGCCGGTGTGCAGTGGAAAAAACTGTCTGGTTGGCTTGAGCTATCAGATCATCAATTTCTTTTGGGGAGTTTACCGGATATACAACAAGTAGTTTTTCTATTTTTATTTTCTTGTCCAGTTCAATTACTCCTTGTCTTCTGGCCTCAAGTCTTTTGTATAAGTCATCAGGAATTTCATTTATGACTTCCATCAAAAACTTTTTAAACATGTCCATGTGTAGTATTACACTCTCTTCAACTTGCCCTTTCTCATCAGCCGATAGGGTGTCATAAATTTTCCCTATGTTCTTCAGTTTTCCTTCCTCTGTGATCTCATTAACAAAATGTCTAGAAGTGCCAAGTCAGTTTTTGCCTTTTTCTTTTTCTTAGGGGTCAGCTTCTTTTTGGGTGTGACCTTTCTGACCAGAGATCTCACAGCTTGTTTCTTTTGCCTTGTCCTTCTAGGTGAAGGAGTGGTTGCCAGTGAGGGATCTCTTTTCCTAACAACTCTTTTAAAGGTTGCTGGCATGTCTCCTTCTGAAGAAGTACCTACCGGTGATAGATGAGCTTCAGGTTGTGGGGCTGACAACTCATCTTCAGTTATGCCGGTTTTTTTTAATACATCTTCCTTAATGGCTTTTGCTTGTCTGGATCCTTTTCTCACAAAAGCTTCTACCTTCTTCACTCTTTTCTTGGACTGTATTTGTTTTTCTATTGTTTCAGCACTACCAAATGCTTCCTCCTTAGGTTCATTGGGGGCTTCCAGAAGTGCTTTGGCATAAGTTTCAACTATGTGGTCATCTATTTCATAGCCCATTTCTGTTACCCAGATTGTCCTAGGGATGACTGCTTCCATCCATATTTCATCCTTTTTGATAACAAAGCATATATCATCTTTGTATTTATCTACAATTTCCTGAGATAACCTTGTCCTTTTCTTCATTTTCATCTTTAGTGCTTGGAAAAAGTCATGAATGTTGTTTTCCTTATTCTCACCCATGGTATTGAACAGTTCTGTCATTTGCTTTCCTACCAGTATGTCATATCCGAATTCTTTATATCCTATACCAGGAACTTGTTTTGTTATATGAAGCATTAGACACACTAATAGATTTCCAAATCTAAAGGTTCCTTTCTTATCCTTCTTTATCTTTCCAAGGTTGTCTATCAGTTCATCCTTTAGCCATTCACAGATGTCAATTTTTTGCATTGTTGGTTATCATGTCATAAGCACTCATAATGCATAAACTTGAAACTGAGTTGAGTCTTTTGGCATGAGTGGCTTTGTAACCTAATATCATGCTTATGAATCTCACATTTGTATCCTTTACATCATTAACCCTTAAAGATCTTTTATCAAATGTTGCACCTGTTAGGTCTATGACTAAATCATTTGAAACTTTCTTGTTTTTGTCTGGTCTTTTACCGGTGGTTGGTAACCCTGTGACAACCTTTACCGCTTGCTTGGTGATCTTATGAATTGCATCTAACCAGAAAAATTCTCCATGAACTTTGCTTAATACTATCCTAATCACATCCTTAGGAAATTCAGGAATACTATGGATTTCTATGAATCTTAGGGTTTCAATGATTTTGTGTTCAGCTTTGATATTGCCGGTATCATCACATATCTCGATTTTTTACATGGTTTTGATTTCCTCATCTCCTAGCTCTTCAATATTGCAGTGAATATACATTCTAGGGTCTTCAGCATATACAACACCTTTAGGGATTTGAGAGAATGCACCTAAGGTATCATCCTTCTTTGCTATTTCGGGGACCAACTGAAATATGGGCCTAGGTCTTTTAATTACTTCCACAATAGTAGGGTTTGCTATGTATTCAATTGTAGAGGTGGATGCCATGATAAAATACCTTTTTCTATCTTGGATGGATGATTGCTTGGAGTGTGCTTGCTTCTTGCTCAAAATGCCTTAGTTCGGAAATCTTTGCGCTCTCTGAAAGTTTGAAATCACGGTGAAATGAAATGGAGCCAAAACCTTATTTTATAAAGTCTTTTTTGCTACCTACCATATTAATTGCATGCCGATTATATATTCACTTAACTTTATTTGCCGGTAATAAGTGATTTTCAACTTCTTTTCTCTAATCGAGGGAATAATAGCATATGTGTCATTAGATTGCCAAACCCTCAAGACAATTTTCTTCAATTAGATGAAGAAATTCCTGTCGGTGGAGCATTGCTCTGTCCTGCCAGTGGAGCATCACATTGTCCTGCCGGTGGAGCATTTATTGGTTCTACCGGTGGAGGAGTATTCCCAATATTTAGATCAGCTTTTTTAATCCATTGCTTTGAGAATTCTTGCTTAACCTCTTCAACTTTTATTTTACCTTTCAAGCTAGCACTTTTGTTGTCTACCGGTGTACCTTTACTTCTACAAAATTTAGCAATATGCCCAATCTTGTTACATGCATAACAAGTTACATTATTTTTCTGAATAGCTTTCCCATAACCTATGCCGGTTTGTGTTCTGCATTGATTTGATAGATGTCCAAATCTTCCACAAACATAACATCTTACATTCATTTTGCAGTTTTCAGAGTTATGACCAACTTTGTTGCATTTGGAGAATTGACCGGTGGGAGGATTAATATTCTGATAATTCCTAGATCTACATTCATTTTCCCTATGACCATATTTATTACAGTTAAAGCATTTTCCATTGAATTTATAAGTATTAGGTGGTCTTACCGGTTTGCTGTGATCCTGAGTATTTGTGGTACCGGAGCTTTCTCCAACTTCAAATCCAATTCCAGAAGTGTCACCTTTGGTTTTTTTATTCTTCAATAAGGTACCAAGTTCTTCTGAGCTTTTCTTGAATTTTTCTTTATGTTGATTTGCAGTTTCCAATTCCCTTTCCAAGATTTCTTTTTGTCTCATTAGTTCATTTGAGTCATTCTGAGTATGCATCAGATCTGTCTTCAACATGTCACATTTTCATAGCTAAGTCTTGTGTTCTCATTTGCTGCATCACTTAGTCTTCTGGTTAATTCTTCTTCATTCTTCTTTCTGTCCTCAATCTCTTTGCAAAATCTCATAGTCATATCCTGCATTTCATTTTTTGTTGTCATGATCTCTTGTTTCAACTTGCTTATCATTTCATTAAGTGATTCCTTTTCATCATTCTCATTTTGCAATTTTTCACAAAGTTCTCTTCTCTTATTTCTTGTAATAGTAAGATTTTCTTGAAGTGCCTGAATGATATCCTGAGCTGCTCTTAAATCATCTTCTAATTTGATATTTTTCAACTTCTCTGCATCATAGTCAGTAAGAGCTCCTTCAAGTTGCTTCATCAGATTTTCCATCTTTACCGGTGTCAAGATCTTCCTCAAGCTGTTAGGCTTCTGAAAATAGAGGATTAGGCTCTGATACCAATTGTTAGGGTTCCCACAAATACTGAGAGGGGGGGTGAATCAGTATCTGACCGGTAGTCAAATTTTCTTAAGTTAAAACATATAGAACATAAAGTAGTAGTGTACTAGTATGCAAGAATTAATGTAATAAACAGAATAAAAAACATCCACATGAAAAGAACACCATAACACAAGATGTTTAATGAGGAAACCCAGTGTGGGAAAAACCTCAGTGGGATTTGTGACCCACAATATTCACTTATTGGCCAATAAGAGAATATTACTTACAATAGGGGCCTGCACATGCAGGAAGGCCAATTGCCTAGAGCACACTGCTTAGTGAGAAGTCACACTGACTTACAATGAGGATTATACTAATCCAATGATTTGTACTACTTTATAATAGCATCTCCAATGCCAGATTCAGTACCAGTTCTTTCTCTATTCTTTACATATACCCTTGACCTATAATTCACACATTAGGTCTGCCTAATAATTTTCTTTATGCTCGCTTACTTACCTTACAATTGTCTACAATTATCTTCTTTATATACACGAGTCATTTTACAATTTGCCAAGTCGGCTTACAATAATAAATAAAATATTACATATCAAAAAATCTTGTCGGCCTCTGTGCTGGTATACATCTTTTCTTCTGTGCTGGTGCCGGTGCCGGTGCCGGGTAGAGTGATCTTGTTGATGCCGATGCACTGTCTTGCTTGAATAATGCTTTGCCGGCATGATGTCTTGCTGGTGCCATAGGATTGCAAGGTTGCCATCAATGACAAAACCTTCAATCACACACAATGTCTCATTGGAGTGTCCATATGCCAACAATTGTAACTCTTCCTGGTCTTGATATGCTTACGCGAGGTAGTCTTCTAGAACTCAACTTGTTGGTCCGAGGTTGTGATGACAATATGTTGAATCTTTATCGCTGGTACACCCTCAGCTTATTGACCGTACTTTAAAAGATCAACCCATAGATATACCTACTTTTGCAAATGACTATACCTTAGCATGCTATCTTAATTCAGTTGAACACATGAACTCTTCCACCAGTGAACAAAGTGAGAACATGAAAGAAGTAGATGTCAAATATCTTAGTCTCAAAAATCAAAAAAAAAAAAGAAAAGTGTTTTGATGGCAAAAACCACACCGTGGCGGTGTTAGAATAAAAAAAAGTAAAAAATAAAAGACGCACCTAACGGTGAAAACCTCTTTGAGGCACCTGAAGGTGAGATACTTGATATTTTGCATGATCACTTTCAAGAGTGATCATCAGTGCTGATTGAATCTACACAGTCGATGGACATCAAAATAGAAAAAAATTAGCATATCATACATGTAGCTCAATCCCTATTAGTAGAAGAACTGAAAGAATTTGCTAATTTCTTCATGGAGAAAAAGATCAATTTTGCATGGACATATATTGATATGCTGAGTCTGGATCCTGACCTCATAATGCATCATATTTCTATCTCTCCTAGAGTTAAACCTGTCAAGAAAAAGCTCCAAAAAATGCATCCTCATGTTGCATTACTTGTTAAAGTTGAGTTAGAAAAATTAATAAAAGTAGGATTCATCAGAGGAATTGATTATGCTGAGTGGATATCTAATATTGTACCTATTTCCAAACTTGATAAATCAATACGTGTTTGCACGAATTTCAGAGACTTAAACAAAGCATGTCCAAAAGATGATTTTCTACTACCTAATGTAGACATGATAGTGGACATGACTGCTGGCTATGAAATGCACTCTCTGATGGATGGTTTTTCTGGATACATTCAGATCAAAATTGCACCTGAGGATCAAGAGAAAACATCGTTCACCTGTGCCTGGGGAACTTTCTGCTGGAATGTGATGCCCTTTGGCTTAAAGAATGTGGGCGCCCACTTATCAAAGAGCTGTAACAACAATCTTTCATGACATGATGCACAAAAATATGGAGGACTATGCTGATGATACCTTACTCAAATCTATGAAAAGATCAACACATTTCTCAGAACTGGATCCAATCTTAGACATGATGGAAAAATTGAAACTCAGACTAAATCCTAAGAAATGTGCATTTGGAGTTACATATGGAAAACTCCTAGGATACATTGTTTCAGCAAAAGGGATTGAAGTGGATCCAGAAAAAAGTTAAAGCTATAATGGAAATGCCACCTCCAAAGAATGTCAGTCAAATGAGAACTCTACAAGGGCAGCTCCAATCAATAAGACACTTCATTTCTCAACTAGCAGATAAGGCTCAACCATTCACAAAAGCATTATGAAAAGGAGTTACATACAATTGGGATGAAGACTGTGAACAACACCTAAATAAGATCAAGGAATATATTTCTAATCCACCTATCTTGAAGCAACCAATTCAAGGAAAGCCTTTGATTCTTTATATATCAGCTACCAACACATCATTGGGGGCACTTTTGGCTCAATAGGATGAGAACAAAAAGGAAAGAGCTATATACTATATTAGCAGGACCTTGGTGTCCTATGAGATGAACTACACTATCATTGAGAAAGCTTGTTTGGCATTTCTCTTTGCATCATAGAAATTAAGACATTACATGCTAGCACATTCTATGAAACTAGTGGCTAAGATTGATCCTCTGAAATATCTTCTAAGAAAGGAAACACTTACTAAGAGATTGGCTAAATGGGTTATGATACTCACAAAATTTAACATTGAGTATGTAGAACCCAGAGCTATCAAATGAAAAGTCATTGTAGATCAACTTGCTAATGCTCCACTTGAAGACAATAAACCTTTGAACATAGAATTTCTAGATGAATCCATAATACATCTTACTCAGCGATCCTGGAAAATATTCTTTGATGGATCTTTTAGTCAACAAGGTTCTGATGCTGGAATTATTTTTATCACTCCTTAGATATAATCAATTCCAAAGGCATACAAGATCCTCTTTCCTTGTACCAACAATATTGCAGAATATAAAGCCTTGGTAAATGGAATCAAGCTAGCCATTGAATGGAAAGTTGTTGAACTATACATCTATGGTGACTCTCAACTGATAATCAACCAGATCAATGATATATATCAAACTCGGGATGAAAAATTGATTCCCTATAAAATAATGGTTGATGAATTTAAGAAAAACTTTACCTTTTTATCATTTCAGAAGATTCCTAGATCAGCAAATAGAGCAGCAGATGCTATGGCTACATTGGAATATATACCATAGCTACAAGAATCAAAGTTCCGCTATGAATTTCTAGTGGAAGAGCTTCATTGTCCTGCTTATGATTCCCCTAAGTACTAGATGGTCTGATCTATCATTGGACATGACTCATCTTGCTATATACATATCTACTCTCACTTACATGACCAAATTATCCTTGATAACCTTACCCATAATGAGAAAAGAAACCTGATCCGAAATGCTTCACGGTATGTCATCATCGCTAACGATCTGTATAGGTAAGGTTTAGATAGCACTTTGCTTAGGTGTCTAGAACTTGAAGAGGCCCAACATGCATTATCTGAAGTCCATGAAGGTATTTGTGGATCTCACTCAAATAGTCTAACTCTATCTCAAAAACTGCTAAGGGTTGGTTACTATTGGCTAGATATGAAAAAAGATGCTATTAAATTTGCTAAAACTTGTGAGAAATGCAAGCTACATGGGAATCTCATACATGCTCCAGCAAGAGAGCTAATACCTTTTATCACACATTAGCCTTTTCAACAATGGGCATTTGACCTCATTGGCCAAATCTATCCTGCATCATCTAATGGACACAAGTTTATCATAATTGCCACCGAGTACTTCACGAAGTGGGTTGAAGCGGTTTCACTAATCAAAGAAACTGACAAACAAGTGGCCATGTTCATTCTTAACTACATCATCTGTAGGTATGGAATCCCTTCTTCAATTGTGTTTGACAATGGAGGAGAGTCCAAAAACAAGGATCTAGATGAGCTCTATGACAAGTTTAAAATCAAACAACATTGGTCTTCTATATACTACCCTCAAGGTAATGGATAGGTAGAAGCATCTAACAACAATTTGCTGACTTTCTTGCACATAATGGTCAACAAATCTAGAAAGGGTATCTATAGCTCAATTCGACACTATGGGCTTATAAAACAAGCATCAGCACACCTACTGGGGCTACACCTTTTGCTTTGGTCTATGGGGCCGAAGCAGTCTTGCCTATTGAGGTTGAAATTTCTTCTTTGAGAGTTTCTTTTTAATGTCTTATTACTGATGAAGATCACTAAATATCTAGATTGCAAGAACTAGAATTGCTCGATGAATGTCAAAAAGTGGCATTTGATCATCTAAGAGATTACCAAAAGAGAATGTCTAGAGGTTATAATAATAAAATTTCAAGTTGGTGACCTTGTTTTGAGAGAGAATCCTAAAAATCAACAATTTTGAGAACAAAAAGGGAAGTTTGAACCCAACTGGTTGGGTCCCTACATTGTTACTGCAGTCTTTGGCTCTGATGCTTATAAACTCTCAACATCGGAAGGAGAACAACTCCATGAACCAATTAACACCATCCACTTGAAGAAATTATAGAATTAGCATTCTCTACTCCAACAATCTATACAACTAAAAAGTCCTGAAAAAAAATCCTAAAAATCACAAAAAGTCTTGAAAAAAAAAAAAAAAATCCCGAAAAAAAAAGCCTTGGTGAAAACTTGGTAAATAGGCACCTTGGTAGTTAAAAAAAAAAGAGAATCTCTGCCAATAAGGTGAAAACCCAGTAAATAGATGCCTCTTGTAATGAAGTGCTCCATCTATCAATGCAAATTTGTCATTTCCTATTTTATTTCCTGCTTTCCTGCATCTTTGCTTTAGCTTGTACATATCCTTCAGTCGCTTTTGTGACACCCTTCTTCTTTTTGGAACCATCATGGATTGAAACTAATCAATGTTCTAGTCTTAGGGTAATCGACTGATCAATATAAATGTCCTAAGTAGTTTAACCAAGTCATCTTTATGTCGGTAGTACTAGGTCATCCAATCCAATTTGGTCAACTATCTCCAAACTACTGCAAAGTTTTACCATTGAGTAGCCATGACAAAAGAAGAACAATGAAAACAATCACCAAAATTATTTGAGCTATGATTGAAATTTTCTTTGTGTGTTGTCTTTTAAATTGGTTTTCAATTATTATTCCCTCTGAGTAACTCAAGGAAGTCTATCTTGACTAAGAGGAGCAAGGATTGGGGGCATAATACTTTTCTTTGTTTTCTGCTTGTAGGAGTGATTCTAGTGATCTGAAAACATCTCACAATATGGGTGTCTATGATTAGTTCCTTCACATCAAGGTTAAATCGCAACACATACCTCAACTCTATTTATTTGTATGCTACAGGGAGGTTGGAATTGTTTCCTTGTCTATTTTGAGTAAATTTCTTTATCATGCAACCTGGATACATGCTAAATATATCCTAGGATATGAATGATAAAAGGGTCATTGCAGACATGATAATCAGTATTGCATATAAAAATGAAGGAATTTTTCTTTGTCTGGTGTGTTTGCACGCAAGCAACATTCAGGTCATCCTGGCTCTTTATGCCTTGGTGCTTATGTTCACTTGCTATATTAAAAAGGATGTGACATTCAGGTTATCTTAGCTCTTTGTGCCTTGGTGCTTATGTTTGTTCTTACATTTCTTCTCAGTGATGATAAAAAGAAAATCAAAATCCAGTGACTCAGTCCTATTTTGCATACATGTCCTAGTTTGCATTCATACTATATTTTTCATTTAAAGTGATTTCAACATGATAGCAATGTTTTGGGGTGAGTTGAATCTGAATCAATCATCATTTCTCTACCAAGTGGTCAACTGTATCATCATAATTGACACAATCAAGTACCTATGTGTCGACATCACAAATCCTGCATGAGATGTTAGCTGCATACATGGGCATAGCATATAGATCCATAAGTCCATTGTGCATTCATTTGCATTCATACTATTGCATGGAAAACAAAAAAATAAGCATTTGCATTATTAGCTAATCATTTTCATTCATCAAATCATTTATTTGCATATGAAAAAGAAACAAAAACATCCATATTCATCTACATTGCATACATAGATACTGAAAAGATATGCATTCATATAGAAAGACATCTCATAAATCATCTCATATCAATAACACAAGTAAAAAAAGATCAAATCACAGACTCATATATATATATATATATATATATATCTCATCAAAAATCTCAATTTCAAAGGGTACAAATGATCTCAAAACATCATATACAATGTTTATAAGAGAAAAAAATATATCGAGTACAAAAATGGGGTACAAAATCTGGGAGATATACAAAAATATCACTCTCTGCCTCTCCCTCATTTCCTGGAGGAGGAGGTGGTGGCTGCTGAATAGGGGCATCATCCTATTTGGGTTCCCTAGCTCCCTCTAGCCGAGCCATATACTGCGAATAAGGCACCACCTGTCTGTCTGTCGGCACTGCTGTGCTATAAGTTGCTACATAGTATGTTGCTCGGCTAGAGTGGTTAACAACCTCATGCTGGGAGGCAACTAGCTCTTCTCTCAATCTATGAAACTCTTGGTCATGCTCTGATCTCAATCTCTGGATCTCCTGGTCACACTTTGTAACCTGTGTCTGTGCGACCGCTAGCTGAGTCTATAAGCCCTGAACTCTCTCTCTCAAGACGCGAATAATATCTGCAGGTGTCTGACCTCCTGCTCCAACCTCCTCACCTCCGCCACCCTACTCCTCTCACCTTTGTTGTGCCTATCTAGGAGCATCCTCACTACCAGGACCCATTGCCTCACTCATCTCTACATCTATTACGACCTCTCCTCCCCTATCACCACCTGCATCTCCACCAACTATTCCCAATGACCCTCCCTCTCCCCTCTGACATTGTCATCCTAAGACAAGTTCTTTGCTACTACTCACACTCGGATCTCCTCCTCCCCTCCTAGGTGCCACCTCTCTCTGATCTCGCACAGGCACATCATCAACCTCATCTATCTAAGGGGCATGCTATCCATGATCTATGAATCGAGGGAACAAATGTCTCTAGAACTAATCCCTAAACTGGGGAATAACCCCCACATCTACAACATCCTCTAAATACTCCCATCTCTGTGGTTGTAAACTTGCTAACTCCTGCATGTCGAGGACATATGACAGTCTAGGCCCCCATCCTCACCTCTCCTCATCAGAAAATCATGCGTATGCAGTAAACTTCTGTGAAATACTCTATGGCCTCCCATATTGCCTCAAAACCCTACTAACTACAAAACACTCAATAATCACTAGAGATCTACCAACAAGTGGCTGAGTCATAAACATATCCCTCCTCTACCTCGTCCAGTAATCCCACACCTCTAAACCCTTATATGGTCTCTAGACTACTACTATCATGTCATCCAGCTATCGCCTCCTATAGTTAGTCTTCCCTAGGTGGGATTGCGTGATATATCCTACATATCTATATACAATCGACTGACCCTCCTACCGCACATCATCCATAATCGGCCTACAAACTGGGATGTGCTCCCACTCCCAAATCTGCAAAACTAATGCACCCTCCTCCATACTCTTCGCCCCTCTATAAGTGATCTCATGCATGTTGTGGTACATGTGGGATAGTAAGCATGAGCCCCAACCTAATCTGACAGGGTGAGTAAGAAATCTCTCCAGCATCCTATCCCATCCACACAAAAATCCCTACTATCCCCTATCTGGCATCACAAAGCATCATATAATACAAGCCAAAACGCAAGCAAGGGGGAACTATGCACCATATCTGATCAAAAGATCATCCCATGTGATAGAACAATCAAGGATAGTGTCATCATGAAATAAGCTTCTAAGGGCCTTAATACCCTATTGTGGTGCAACATCGTAATCCACCTTATCCCCATCAAAAGATATGCTCAAAATCCTGTATATGTCCTCAGGAGTGATAGTCGTCTCCCAATCGGTAGGTGGAATGTGTTGTGCTCACTACGAAATCGCTCAACTAAAGCAGTCAACAAACCGTGATTCACACGAATATCAGGCATCTGAAGCAAGTATCCAAATCCACACAATCCAATGTGTCCTCTCTGTGCATATGACAATTCCCACACTAATCTCATAGTTGGCGGATATGTGCACCAAAACTGAATATGCACAGAAAAGTAGAAACTCGTATAAGTAAACTTTACGAGCCGTACGAGTAAACTATCCCATACAAGCTATCATGACATATCAGATGACAAAATGGTCTATGATGAACAAACTCGTACAATTTACGGGTATATACCATACAACAATACATATATGATGATACGAGAAAATAAAATTTACTAGTTACTCGTACGAGAAAACCTATTAAACCAAATGATAAAATGACAAGGGACGAACTAAAATGAAACTTTGACCAAAAAATTCAACAAAAATCACAAAATGAGAAATTAAAGAGGCTAAAAATTGATGACTTACTACTGCTAGGTATTTTCGGGGTTAGTTGTAGCGTCTTTGGTGCTCGAATCAATGATCTGGAACTGGAATTACCGTTTTGCTCCAAAGAAGGTTTTTGAAATTTTGAACTTTGAGAGGTTAAAATGAATTGAAAATGACACTTTCAACCTCTTATATAGGCAGAACCCTAATTTTCAAAATTGCTCCGATTGACACAAAATTTGTACTCTTAGCTAAATCAACCATCCTGAGTCCATTTTCAGGATTGAAATCAAAATCTAATGTTAATTTTCTAGTCAAATTTTCACAACGTTGACCAATTGACACTTTCATTTTTGCGTCAATCTTTACATCATTCTGTGCTCAAATATTTTTCGAGTCAATTCTTCTCAAATTAATTCTTATGTCAATCTTCATTCTCAGATTATCATCGTTAAATCAAATTATTCAATAAATTTGCCTAAAATTACTGCGATCTTGCTATCTTTCGATTTCTCTCCTGAGGGGGCATACTCATTACATCATCATTATCAGTGATTACAACATCAAAAGTTGAGATTTTTTTTTAAAATCTTCATCAAAAGACGAGCAACAAATATTTTCAAATCAAAGCTTAATCAAACTTCATCAATCTCTAGGGGCATATCAATTTTGTCCTCATTTGAATCAATCTTCAAATAGGTGTTTGGTTTCATCACATCAAATCAAGTTAGACATTCTGTCTCGCTAATTGGTTCTTGTTCAATCAAGTTCAGAATTAGTTTTATCTCTTCGCTCAATCGATTCTAGTTCAATCAAGTTCTAGACCAGTGCTCGCTTCTTGATCCATCAAGTTCAAGATTGGTATCTCACTCTTCATTGGTCCTAGTTCAATCAAGTTCAGGATCGGTATCGGTTTGATCAATCTATTCAGTTTCATTGCTTCAAATCAAGTTGAACATCTCGCTCTTCATCGGTTTGTGATCCATCAAGTTCATAGCTGATATCTCTTTGACATCAACTATTCTTTGAATCAATGCATTGCTTGCACATCAAT
Source organism: Cryptomeria japonica (assembly GCF_030272615.1). Taxonomy (NCBI): domain Eukaryota; kingdom Viridiplantae; phylum Streptophyta; class Pinopsida; order Cupressales; family Cupressaceae; genus Cryptomeria; species Cryptomeria japonica. The sequence goes on along the minus strand of NC_081411.1, from coordinate 578,042,660 downwards.
TCAAAGAGGGGCAAATGTAATACCCTAAAAATGGTCATCTGAACCATGGGCCCCTAATCTCGGCTACATCACCAAGGTCCTAACCAAAGGAAATCAAATCAATTTGGAGCACCTAATTAATCAGTTCTTAAATCATCAATGTCACATGGCAAATAAATCACTCTAAAATAATTAAATGTTTATTTAATTAATTAATCATTCCAATTAAATTATTTTAATCAATTATCCTATTTATTTAATTAAATATCCTAGCATATTTAATTAATAAATCAATTTTCCATTAAATCATTAAAAAAAAGAGATTAATTTGAAAAAAAAGAAGTAAATTTGGAAAAGGGTATCAAATTGAGATATCTTAAAAATCTAATAAATTGAAAAATCTTGGAAAAACAATTAAATCAATTAAATCTCAAAATTGAATAAAAATATGGAATAAATTAGTTTTTCTAATTTTATCTTAGTTTTAGCTCAATTTCCTTTAAAACTGAGAAAATAAGACAATCACATCAATTCACTTGGATTGTGGTTCCTCTTGGAGAATCTCGACTACTCATCATTAAATCAATCTTGACCGTTGGTCTCTCTCTGGATTTTCTATAAATTCAGGCCCTCATCTCCCAATCAAAAAACCTTGGAGATTTATTGTTATTATGCAAGTTTTTCTCTAGAGTCATTGAGAATATTGTGCTTTGAGATTATTGCACCTTAGCTTTTTGTATATTAGTTTAATCATGATTGCTTGAATTCATCTAGCTTAATCTTGCATCCATCTAGCTTAATTTTGTGCTTATATAGATTAAATCCTTCATCTTGGTGTAGTCTAATCACTGGTATTGCTTAGATAAATCTGAGAGAAAGTCTATACTCACATCTTTTAGAAGGCAATAGGTCGATTTGTTATGGTTTTTATATTCATGATTATATCTGTCTAACCATGCATGCAATGATTTATTTGGATCGAACTTTCCTTTCTTTTCACGGTCTTGTTGATTGAATGGATTCTCCTTAAGAAAAAGTTCACCAACTTGAAATATACTATGCTTGACCTTATGAATATAGCTACGATACATCCTTTGTTGGTAGACTCTCAAATGGTCAACAACATTTTGTCTGCGCTCTTGCAACAATTCTAGCTCTTGTAACCTAGACACCCATTGTTCTTCTTCTGGAATGAGACCCTTTAGTGACACGTGGAGAGATGGTAATTCAACTTCCACTTTTAATATTTCTTCAGACCCATAGACAAGAGAATACAGTGTGCCACCTGTCAGGGTGCAGATATTGGTGCGATATGCCCATAGAGAAGGATGCGGCTGAACATGTCAGTCTTTGCCAGCATCACTAACTGTATTCTTCAATATTTTCAAGATTGTTTTGTTTGATGCTTCTACCTAACCATTTCCCTATGATTAAATTTGGTGTGGAAAATCTATGCTAGATTTGGAACTTTTCACAGAGCTCTCTTACATCTTGATTTTTGAATGACCAACCATTATCAGTGATAATAGTCATAGGGCTACCATAGCGACATATGATATAGTTTAAGATGAATGTGGAAATTTGCTTTCCTATGATATTAGTAAGGGGCACTACTTCAATTCACTTCGTGAAATACTCAGCAGCTATGAGTATGAAGTTGTGACCGTTTGAGGAAGGTGGGTGGATTTTCCCTACTAGATCTCGACCGCATTGACAAAATGGTCATGATGTTGCCACGGTATGAAGCTCCTGTGTAGGTGCGTGTATGAGATCGTCGTGAATCTGGCATTGTTTGCACTTTTTGGCGAATTGAAAAGAATCCCTTTCCATAGTAGGCCAATAGTAACCCAATCGTTTGAGTTTCTTTGAAAGAGTAAGGCCACTTGAATAAGTACCACAAATACCATTATGAACTTTAGTTAAAACCTTCTCAGATTCTTCCTTCTCAAGACATCCAAGGAGAGTACCATCTAGACCTCGTCTATATAAAGTATCTGCGATAATGGTGTAATGAGCGGATTGTCGAATGAAATTTCATTTTGATTCTTTGATAGGTCAAGAGGAAGGGTACCATCTTTCAAGTATGTATAAATTTGGCCATAAAAAGAGGAATCGGGTCCTACTAGGTGACATATGATTTGGGAATCAAGACAGTCATAAGCAGGGTGAAATAATTATTCCACCAGGAATTCGTAACGATCTTGATTTTCTTGTGTTTGAAGCAAAGAGGCAATTGTAGCCATGGAATCAACTTATTTGTTGTCATTCCTCGAGATCTGCTCAAAATAAATGTCTACAAAGTACTTTCTAAAATCATCCACCATCTTCTTGTAAGGCATTAGATTTTCATCTTTCGTTTGATAATCATCATTGACTTGATTGATGACTAGCTGAGAATCTCCAAAAACTTGCAAATGTGTGATATTCTATTCTAAAGCCATCTTGATTCCTATTACTAATGCCTCATATTCTGCCATATTATTGGTGCAAGGGAAAGTTAGTTTGTATTATTTTGGGATGGTGTGACCAAGGTGTGATAAATAGCAAGCCTTCCCTTGATCCATGCTATATGTAAGAACCATAAAGATACAATTTCCATGTTTGCTTAGTGATTGTGAGAACGTCAACATCTAGAAATTCAACATGTATTGGATGATCATTCTTGAGTGGTGCCTCTGCTAACTGATCAACAATCACTTGTCCTTTTATAGCTTTTCTGTCAATGTATTCAATGTCAAAGTCACTCAAGATCATTACCCATTTTTCCAACCTACCTGTTAAGGCTGCCTTGCTAAGAAGTTATTTCAATGGATCAAGTTTGGCTATCAGCTTTACTAAATGGGTTAGCATATAGTGCCTCAACTTCTTGGATGCAAACACTACTACTAAGCATGCCTTCTCAATAGATGAGTAGTTGAGCTCATATCTAACTAAGGTCCTACTGATGTAATAAATAGCTCACTCTTTCCCCTCATGATCCAATTGTGCTAACAAAGCTCCTAATGATGCATCAGTAGCTGATATATAAAGCAGTAACAACTTGCCTTCAATTGACAACATTAGGATAGGTGGGTTCATTAGATATTCCTTTATTGCATGAAAAGATTCTTCACGGGTGCATCCCATTTGAATAGAACATTTTTGTGAAACAAATGCATCAAAGGATGACATCTATCAACTAGTTGATATATGAACCTTCTAATGGATTGAAGTCTCCCTTGAAGTGATCTTAACTGACTGATGTTTTTGGGTTATTCTATTTCCATGATTGCTTTAACTTTGTCTGGATATACTTCAATACCTCGTGTTGAAGAAATGTATCCCAGAAGTCTGTCGAATGTGACACCAAATGTACATTTCTTTGGATTCAACCTTAATTTGTATTTCTCTAGGTGGTCAAAGATCTTTTCTAGGATTTCTATATGTGCTTCTCTAGTAGATGACTTAGCCAATAGGTCATCAAAATAATCTTCCATGAAGGTATGCATCATGTCATGAAAAATTGTTGTCATTGCTCTTTGGTAGGTACCTCCTGCGTTCTTGAGTCTGAAAGGCATTACATTCTAGCAGAAAGTACCCCATGGACATGTGAAGGTTGTCTTCTCTTGATCTTCGGGTGCTATTTTGATTTGATTGTAGCTTGAGAAACCATCCATAAGAGAAAACATTTCTTGTCCAACTGTCAAATCCACAATGTTATCTATATTTGGTAAAGTAAAATCATCTTTAGGACACGCCTTATTTAGATCTCTGAAATATGTGCATACCCTGATACTTTTGTCTAGCTTAGAAACATGAACTATATTGGTACCCATTCTAGATATGCTACTGGTTTGATAAATCCTATGTCTAGAAATTTCTTTACTTTTGCTTTGACCAATATGGCTATATGAGGATGCATCTTTCTTAGCTTTTGTTTTGCTGGTTTTACTCCAGGATAAATATTCAAGTGATGCATGATGAGATCTGAATCTAATCCTGGCATATCTGTGTATGACCATGCAAAATTGACTTGTCTTTCTTTGAAGAATGCCATATAGTCATGTTTCTCTTGTTCTGATAATGATTCTATTGGATGAAGAATCTTTGGCTGATCCGGTGTTCCAATGTTGATTGATTCAATTGGTTTGATCAGTATTGAAGATCTTTCCTGGAAATACTTAGGTAAGGTGTCAAATCTCCCATCCTCTAGCGCCTCAAGGAGGTTTTCACCATCAGATATGTCCTTTCTTTTTACTTTTTCTTGATCTAATGTTTCCATTAACTGGTTTTCAGCATTAGATCTAATATTTATTTTTTCCTTTTCACTTTTGCGACAGAGAGATTTGGCACCCCCTTGAGTAGAAGATGTGCTACCGAATTCACTGGTGGAATTTGTTGTAGGTTTGACTACGTTGAGGTATAAGGTAATGGCATAATCATCAGGGAAGGTTTCTATCGCAATGGATCCTTCATTGTCCCAATCAATAAGCTCAGGATACACTAATGGCAAGTGGTCATCATATTGTTTCGTGTCAAGAGCATTAAGAGTCATGATAGAGATATCTAAGTCTTCAATGAATATTTATAAGTGTAAGATGTTATTTTCCTCAGAATGACCTTCAACAAGTAGTTCCTGATCATCCTCACTGGAGTCATCATCGATAAATTGTAGTTCCCATTCGAGTGTTCTATACTCTGACGTTTGTGCTACATACAAGTGGACTATATTGACATCTACATCTTTTATATAACTTGACTCTTCAGAAGAATCTTCAGATTGGTAAGAGTCCCATTCCCACTCATTGGAATCTGTCTCACTAGAAGCTTGTAATCTGAAAATTTTCTCATAAAGGTTATTAGTAGCTTATTCTTGCTTTTAGCCAATATCCTTAGCATCTTCTTGTTGCCTACAAGCTGCTTCTTATTGTTGTTTGTGGATACCTTCCTCTTGTTGTTTACGTGCAACTTCTTCTTCTCTTTGAATGGCCCTTTCTTGTTGTTGTTGTTCATACTCTTGCTCTTGTTGACTATGAGATGAGTCTTCTTCTTGTGAATCTATGGTATTCTGCCCATAACCTAATCCTAATTATCCTTAGGAAGTTGTGAAGGAGGTTGTATTGGTTCTAAAATACCTTCTTTCCTTTTGCCCAGGACCACTGCCACCGTATCCAATCTTTCTCATGATATCATATCCTTTTCCATATTGCTCTACTAGGATATTGACATTATTGACTTCTGGTTGGGATTCTAGCTCATCTTTGTATAGCCATTGCAAAACATCCTTGTCATCGGTCTCTTTAGCCAAGGTACCAACTTTAATAAATGATCCATCAAGAATTTTACTTGGTTTTGAGATAGGTTGTTTTGAACTTGATGGTTTGCCATAGGATCTCAGAAAGATTGGTAGGTCTGGTAGTGAATATTCCTTTAGCCCTTTTTCTTTCAAATGCATATTTTTCTCAAAGCTCGATAAGATTGAAGCAAACACTTTTTCCTTAGGTGGTGTATTAGAAGAGGATGCTTCTCTATTATGCGGAATAATGACCTCTTGAACTGGCTTCAGATTACTGCAATATTGAAATGGGTTTGAATTTGCTGGAATGGTGATCTCTTGTCCTTCATACGGAAACTTGAGGCATTGATGGTAAGCTAAAGGGATAGCTTGCATGTCATGGATCCATGGTCTACCTATAAGTATGTTATAAGACAAATTAATGTCCAACACTTGACATATTGTATCCTTTTGCGCAGGCCCAACTCTGATTGGCAACACTACAACCCCTTCAGAGGAACACTCTTCTTCATCATATGATTTGATGGCTATCTTTTTGCAAGGATCAACTGCATCTTCAGAATAGCCTAATGCAGGAACAAGACTTAATGAACAAATATTCAGGCCAACTCCTCCATCTATTAGGACATGTTTTACATGTGTTTTGTGAAATGATACTTTGATATGCAAAGGATAATTATGCGGATGTTGCAGGGACATGTCATCATCTTCTTTTAAGGATAAGAAGTGAGGTACTATAAGATGTCCTAGCATGGTTTGAAATTGATCAATGCCCAAGTCTTTAGGGACCGCGATATCTACTAGAGCCTTTTCTAGGATCTCTTTATGTGTGGGTGATATTTTCAGAAGTTCCAATATTGAGATTTGTGCAGGGGTCTTCTGTAATTGATCCACTATGTTTGATTGCCTAGAAGAAGAGAGTGCGTTCGTTGTCGGTCACGGTAAAGTGACCTTATCTTTACTACATGTAATAGTGTGTGTAGGTTCTAGTTGAGATTTTTCTTTGACTACAATGACATTTACCATATTATCATAAGTATGGAGATAATTCACTTTCTCCTTGCCCTTTTTTATCTCTAGTTTCCAATGCCTTGCGCTTCTCGTATTTCGGTAGCAGAATTTTAAATGTTGTGTGTGATTTATTTTGTGTGTGCCCATCTACCATTATTACCTTATTATCTATTAAATCTTGAATGACATGCTTTAATTGTTGACAATCATTAGTATGATGTCCTTTACTCTGATAAAACAACCTATTGAATGAAATAACAGATGATCTCTTCTGATGACCATTTTTCTCTGTCCTACTACTCCCCCTTTGACATCAATGACAAAGGCTATCAAAATTGTCAAATGAGTGCAGTTTTCAGCTAGAACCTTGTAACCGGTTGGTTGCAATTTGGAATAATTCTACTAAGACCAAGTTCAAACTCTGAGTAAACCTGTTGCTATCCTTCAAAGTTGCCTCTGTTCTTTGAATAGTACTGGTGAGATGATGCTTTTTCTCTTCTGGTGTCTTCTTCCCTTGAATAAGTGCCTCAGAAATCTCTTTCCGTAGAGAGATGAGGTTATCCAACTTTGGACTGAGTCTGCATTTAATCTCTTTTGCTTTTCCCTTTAACCTTTTCTTTTTCCTTCTCTAAACTCTCCAGTTTCTCCTCAAATTCAGCAATTTCCTGTTCAATAATTGATATTGGTTCAGATGAGCCAATGATATTATTAGCTATCTCATTAATCTCCTTTTGCACTTTTCTGATTTCCTTATCAATATTCACTGTCAAAATATTTGTCTTACAAATGTCTCTGTACAGTTCCTTGAACTCCATAATTGTTTTATTCAGTGCTAGTAAAAGAGTGTCAATGTGTTCCGTGCACTTCTTTATTGTTTCACCAAAGAATTTATCTTTTTTCTTGTCCATTTTCTCCTTAAATGTTTCTTCATTTATTTGATCTATAGTTAGTATATTTCCAGTGATGTATTTAGACAATGTGTCTAATTGACTTAAAGAATCCTTATTATCTACATTACACTGCATCTTCTCATGAAGTTCTTTTCTCTTATTTCTAGCAATAGTAAGATTCTCTTGAAGTCCTTGAATGAATTTGTGTGCAGTCCTTAGATCATCTTCAAGTTTGATATTCTTTAACTTTTCTGCATCAAAGTCTGCAAGAGCTGTTTCCAATTGCTTTCTCAAGTTTTTCATCTATACCGGTATCAGAATCTTCCTCAAGCTATTAGGATTTTGAAAATAGAGGACCAGGCTCTGATACCAATTGTTAGGATTGATGATAGTCCGAAAGATACTGTGAGGGGGGGGGGTGAATAAGTATCTAACCGGTTAACATAATATTTGACCTCATTAAGTATTTTGCATTTCAAAATAGTGTACTGATAAACAAGAATTAATGCAGTAAATAAAAACAGTAAAGATAACATAGAAAGCACACCATAACACAAGATGTTTAATGAGGAAACCCGATGTGGGAAAAACCTCGGTGGGATTTGTGAACCACAATATTCACTCACTGGCCAATGAATGGATATTACTTACAAGAGGGGCCTGCACATGCAGGAAGGCCAACTACCTAGAGCTCACTACTCAATTATAAAAGGAAGTCTCACTGACTTACAAAATGGATTATGAGAATCTAATATAGTGTACTGCTAAAAAACAACATCTGCTATGCCAGGTTCAGTACCAGTGTAAGAATCATACAATAACCATAAACCCTTCTACAAAATCTGCCTTAATATTCGCTCTAAATATCCATAATATCTATCCTCTATCATGTATCTCAAAATGATCTACAAGATCTCATACTTATATATGAATCTTATTACAATATGCCATGTCGGCTTACAAAAAGATATTGCAATTAAATACAAAATATAATAATCAAAATCCTGTCGGCTGAGGTGTCGGTGAACATTGTTGTCACTGTCGGTGAAGTGTCTGCCAGTGTTGGTGCTAGTGCCTGTCGATATCCACAAGGTTGCCAGTAAGTTGCCATCAATCACAACACCTTCAATCACCTTCAATTCTCATTGGAGTGTGCAATGCCAACATATTGTCATTCCACCAAGAAGGTTTCACCTTTGGTTCAAAATCCCTCACTTCTGGTAATGTAGTTAATTTGTTTGCAAGAAGTGTTTTTAATGCTGATTCAAGTGGTTCGCCAATAGGTGTAAATTTCCTGTGAAAGTTGGTGAAGGGTAACCTTGGTTTGTTATTGTCCTAATTGGTTGTTGAGGTATGCCTTGAAAAGTTGAATATGAGCTGCTTGGGTTTCATAGTGTTAGCATCCACTATCCCATTGTTCACAATATTTCTATTTCTATTTCAAAATTTGACTTTATCGGTGTTATTGTAAGTGTTGTTGGAAGAATTAATCCCTTCTCTATGAAGCTTTAATACTCCTTTCTTGATCATGGCTTCTTTAACTTTGATACCATTCTCAACCATTTTATTAAAGCTTGGAGGACATTGCATTTTAAGTGCATAACCCATTTCGTCGTTCTAGTTATCGATAAAAATTTCCATCTTTTCATTGTTAAGAATAGGACGAGAGTATTGTGCAAACAAACTTCTCCACCTTTGTAAGAATGTCATAAAAGGTTCCCCATTATTTTTCTTTGTGTTACATAGGTCAAGCATAGTATTATCATGTTGAATGTTATATGAATATTGGGAAATAAATTTTTCTACCAATTTTGAAAATGTTGTTATACCAGGTGGTAACTTGGAAAACCACTCCATTGCTTGGCCACTTAAACTCTTTGGGAATTATCTCAACAAATAGGTGTCCTCGTGTGCAAAATCCATACTCATTGTGCAAAATTCCCTAATGTGATCTCGACGGTCAGTCTTACCATTGTATTTGTCATACTTAGGGATTTCACAATTAGGAGGAAATGGTATCATATTTAGATTTTTGTTGAATGGATAAGGACATATCTCTTGCAATGAATATCTTCTTGTCGTTCCCCCTTGCAAGTCTTGGACTTGTGTTTGGGGTGCTTGGATCTGTTGAGTAAGAGCTAAAAGGGGATTATCAACATTTTTCCTCCCTTCACCATCTTGGTTATTTTGAGTTCTTTCATTTTGATAGTTATTATGAATTCATTCGTTATGAGTCTTATTTTGAGTTCGTTCATTGCAAGTGTCACTTTGATTTCGTTCATTGCGAGTGTCACTTTGAGTTTGTTCATTGCAAGTGTCTCTTTGAGTTCATTCATTACAAGTGTCACTTTTAGTTCGTTCATTATGAGTATCATTGGTGTCATTTCGAGCCTTGCTTTTCTCTCCACTTTGTTTTATATTAGTGATATCAAAATTACTTGGTAGCTTGGTACCTTGAAGTGATAACATGAGAAAATATCTTTCCTTATCTACTTCAATGATTCTTTCCAAGAATCTACCAAATTTTGGATCTTGTTGCGCTCCTCTGATTGTTTCTTCTGTTATTTCATAATCGTCATAATTGTTGTGAGTATTGGTCGATCCAAATTGATGATAGAAAGGATTATCTTCATCCATTGTAAATTTTTGCACTTGTTTTTGTTGTTTAAGTCTCCTATGATTTCTAGTCAAAACTAGCATACAAGTGATCTTATTGTTTCGAAAAGTTTTACTCTTCCAAAAATGTTGTTCAATAAGTGATCAATTTTTGAGGTAAATAAGACAAGTTAATTCGACCACCTTTATTTACACTTTGTGATAACATAGATATTTGTTGCATAACACATGTTCTCAAAGGTTCTTTGTCAAATTCGTCTCCTCTACCACACAAATAATTTCGATAACATTGTAAAAATACCCGATGTTTCAACAAGATTTTGCAATTTATGTAGATAAATTTTCTCCTTTTTAAGATTTCCTTGTGACCAAGTTTCTTCTTTTTCAATCCATATGCAATGGTCTTCAAGCATCTAAAAATTTACAAGTTTTAGATCTTAGTTTTGAGTGCAAAGTTTTGTTATGATATGACCAAGTCAAATAGGAAAGATGTATCCTCTTTAGAGAACTAGGTCAATCTAATCTAGAATTGTAGTTTCGTGATGAAGGATGATAGATCCTGATAAGAAACTATGTCTGAAAGGTTAGATTATCAAAGATGTTCGATTATGCACTTGAGAGATTTGGATCTTAAACTTGTTGAAGATAAATACTTGTGAGACCTAGTGTGTTTAGTCTTAAACTTGACTTAACCAAAGGCAATTTTTGGATTGTTTGACCAATAATGTTCCAAAATATGATGCTATGTTATCAACCAAAAGAGCTGCTTCTCAGACATAAAGATCTACTCTGCTGACCGAAAGAGCTATTTCTCAGACTGAAAGAGCTAATTTGCTGACCGAGAGAGCTATTTCTCAGACTAAAAGAGCTATTTTGCTGACTGAGAGAGCTGTTTTGCAAATTGAAAGAACTATTCTGCTGACCGAGAGAGTTGTTTCTCAGACTAAAAGAGCTAATGCTTAAACCAAAAATGCTACTTCTCAGACTAGGAGATTTTTTTCTCAGATCGAGAACGCTAATGTTTTTACCAAGAACGCTATTACTTAGACTAAAAGAGCTATTCTGCAATTTAGGAACTCTCAAGTTTGAAACAGTGATGTTCAGACTCAAAAACTTGTTGTCTTGACTCAAAGATTTAACTCAGAGAACTGATGTTTAGAGATGACCAGTGAAAACATGAAGAGGTAATGTTGACACATGAAAAAGCTGATATTCACACCAAGAGAGCTAAAGTTCAGACTGAAAGAGTTGATGTTTGGACTAGGAACTCTACTCTTCGTACCGAGAACTCTACTGTTTAAACTGAGAACTCAAATGTTTGCACCGAGAAATCTGATATTTGAACCATAAACGCTATTGTTTAGACTGAGAACTCTACTCTATGAACCACGTACTCTATTGTTTAAACTGAGAACTCTACTCTATGAACCAAGAACTCTGATGTTTGAACCAAGACCTCTGATGTTTAAACTAAAAAATCTACTCTGTGAACCAAAAACTCTATTATGTGAACTGAGAACTCTACTTTGTGAATTGAGAGCACTACTATTTGAACTAAGAGAGCTAATGTTTGAATCAAAAAGCCAATATGCTATGAACTATGTTATTTTGACAGTTTGATGTTTGAGTTTGAATTTTCATGTTATCAATGGATGATATGTGTCTGATTTATTGTTTAAAATCACAGAAGACAAAATTTCAAATAGTTGTCCCTAGGATATAAACATCAAGTGTATGCTCCAAAGGCTCACAAAATGCCCAAATTTCCATGGGTTTTGCATAAACAAGACACTTCAAGAAGATTTATCCTAAGGAATCAGTGACAATGTGATAACTCAGTCCACAGACAAGAATATTTGTGACGCAAGTGTATGTTAGCATTTGATGAACCAGTATGATGATATGATGATAATGTATGTTGTCATCGATGTCAATAAGTGCAAGTGAACTGGTATGAATAATTGTAGTAAACCGGTGTCTGGGTTTCAATAAGTGTGACTACCGGTTGGTAGTTTGAGCTCTAGGGTTTCCAGTTTGGCAATCCAACTTGTGCGATGCAACTGGTGACATTCTGTGATGAGTTAAATAAGAGATGAAGATGAAGATCGAGATTCCACATCAGTTTTGTGCACACAAAGGATTTCCTTGAGGATCTTGCATGTGAAGATCGACTGCATTAAATGTCTACCTCGAGAATGAACATTCTTCTTAGCGGTATGAGAAGAAAGTGTGACAAGTTGCTGATTTCTATGTGCGGTGAAGAATGGACAATGCAGAATGACTTGTGATATGTTTGAGATTACTTTACTCTATGGAATGTGTTTGGACGGTCAGGATTTGACCGCTTGTAATTGTAAACCTAAATGCATAGGGTTTAGAGTTTATGCTACCGACCTAATTGTTGTCTATAAGGTCGATGATGTTTGTTATTGTAAGTTGTTGGCAAAAGTTGTGTGTGTATCCGAGTGATGAGATACTTGCTAGACTAGTGAGAGAAAACTATAGAGTGTGATTGGAGAGTAGAGGAACTAAAAAGGATCTTCCTTAGCATATAGTGTTGTTATCAGATCAGAGTTTTTACCTGTTGTCTTCTAACCATTTTAATAGAAGGAAAATCCCTTTGTCGGGTAGCTCTAACAGGCTTACTGTAAATCCTCTAACCAGGTGACTCAAGTTCATTGAGTTCTTTAAATCCTCTAGAAAGGTAACCTTTAACAGGGTTTCAACCTTTAATAGGGTATATAGCCATCCCTTAACCGGGTGATCTTTCTTTAACAGGATCGGTTCCTAGTAGAACCTTATTGTAAAGTCTTTAACCGGACTAGGCTCCTAACAGAGTGAGCTTCAAAAGAGTTCAAAACAAGCTTGTGGGTATTCATCCCCATCGTGGTTTTTCCCGTTTGGGTTTCCACGTGAAAAATTTGTGTCATGAGTTGTACATTTTTATGTGATTCTTTGTTTGAGTAATTATGCATCCAGAGTTAATGGCTATGGTATTGCTGATATACCACATGCATATGTTTGTGGGTGAAGTAGTTATCAAGTATTGAATGTATTTGAAGGGTTTGGTTTTACTAGTTTATGTTGTCTAAAGTCTTACTGTGTTTAACCGATATTGCCATGGTTAAGTTCAGTAATGAAGACAATCGGTTAGTATTGTTTTAACTTGTTAAATTGATAAGAAGTTTTTGTATGTACTGATTCACCCCCCCTCTCAATACTAGTTAGGGTATCTGATGTTCATCATTATTAATCAATTAGTATCAGAGCTACTCTAGGTCCTTGGTGATATAATCTTAACCGCTTGAGGAAAAAGATCTTGCCTTAATGATGAAGAGGGAAGGTCCTAAGTTCAATAGAGATAACTTTAAAATATGGAAGGAAAAAATGAAGATATGTATCAAGAGTTTGGGTGCTCAACACTAGAGCTATGTTGAGAATGTCTATGTAATCCCCACTGGCACTCTGACCGATGATCAGAAAAGAGAGATTCAAGAAAATGGGCAAGTCATGGAAGCCCTTATTAGCAGTTTGTCTGACATTGAGTTCATTGATGTACAAGATAAGGACACTCCTAAAGATGTATGGGACACATTAGAAACTATTTATGGCGATGATGGGCATGTAAAGAAAGCTAAGGAAGAGAGCCTTAGAGGAAAATTTGAAGACACAAGGATGGTTGAAGGTGAGAACATTCAACAATATGGCATAAGGATCAAGACTATTGTTGGAGATATCAAGAGCACTAGTGGAACAATTGATTATTCCACCATTGTTAATAAAGTCTTGAGATCATTATTACCAATCTATGCAATCAGAGTTGCTGCTATTCAGGAACTAAGGTCTATTGATAAAACCAAGGTATCCTTAGACTCTATCATTGCTAAGTTAACTGCATATGAGCTGAATAGCTATGATGGCAGTGTTTAGAAGACTGAGTCAGCTTTTAGAGCATCTGTTGCACCAATCAGAAAAGGAAAAGAAGTAAGAACCAATTATGAATCCATGCAAAGTAGAGGTATGGATGATGAAGATATTTTGATGGAGTTTGAAGCTCTTCTTGCCAAGAGACTTCCAAAACGCACTGGAAAATATAGAGGTAAGCTTCCTTTAAAATGTTTTTCCTACAATAAGATAGGACATATAGTTGTTAACTATCCTAACAATGACAATCAGGATAAACTAGAGAGGTTTAGAAAGTATAAAGGAGGAAATAGAAGAAATTGTCTTGTTGCAGTGGATGAAGGTGTTACTGAAGAATCTGAGGATGAAGAGAATGAGGACATAGTGTTTGTAGCTATAAAGGAAGAAGTGTCTGACAAGAAAGTACTTGTCTCTCGCATTGACAACTCTAATGAGTGGATTATTGATAGTGGTTGTTCTCACCACATGACTGGTGATCAGAGAAAGTTTCTGTCTCTAGAAGAATATGATGGAGGTGTTGTTAGATTTGGCAATGATGCACCATGCTTGGTAAAAGGAAAAGGATCCATCTCACTGAATGGAAAGAGCAGTGCGGATGATGTCTACTGGGTAGAAGGTCTTAAGCATAACCTATTGAGTGTTGCTCAACTAAATGATAAAGGACTCATTCTAGAGTTCAAAGGTGGAGTCTGCAGTATAATTGGAAAAAGTGGTGAACTTATTGCCACTGATAAGCAGACTAGAGGAAAATTGTTCCAGTTGAATGCCAAGATAAGTTGATGTCTGATGGCGAAGTTTGATGACAGTTGAATATGGCATAGGAGACTTTTTCATATGAACTTTGATAATATTGTAAAGGCTAGTAAGATCAAGGTAGTAAGACGATTGCCTTTGCTGAACAAACTAGAGGCAAAGAATGTCAACTTGGGAAGATGTCTTCCTGAACTTTCAAAGGTAAGTCTTTTTTAGCAGAAAACTTACTTGATCTTATGCATACTGATATGTGTGGTCCTATGAAAACTAGAAGTATTCAGGGATATAGGTATTTCATGATTCTTACTGATGACTGCTTAAGAATGATGTGTGTCACATTCTTGAAAGACAAGTCTGAGGCATTTGGAAACTTTAAATCCTTTAAAGCATTAGTAGAGAAGGAAAGTGGTCAAAAGATAAAATGCCTAAGAACTGATCAAGGAGGTGAATTCACTTTTGATGAATTCAACAAGTACTGTGAAGATAGCGATATCAAGAGGTAGTTGTCTGCCCCAAGGACACCACAATAGAATAGCATAGCAGAAAGGAATAACAGAACTATAGTTGAAGCGGCCAGAACAATGTTGATCCAAGGAAAGGTTGCTCACAATTTTTGGAGAGAAGCGGTGAGCACTGGAGTCTATACTATGAACCAGGTACTCATCAAGAAAGGTAGAGTTAAAACCCCTTATGAGTATTGGATCGGGAAAACTCCCACTGTGTGTTAATTTAAAGTATTTGGTAGTAAGTGTTGCATCAAGAGAGGTGAGCATCTAAGCAAGTTTGATGCTAAATGTGATGAAGGAATTTTTTGGGATATTCCACTAAGAGCAAAGCTCTCAAGTGATACAACAATAGAACACATAAAATTGTTGAGAGTATCAATGTCAAGATTAGTCATTGGTTTACAGATTCATGAAATGAAGAAAAAGTTTGAGATGTCTCTAATTGGAGAGATAAAGTTCTTCATTGGTTTACAGATTCAGCAAATGAAAGAGGGTATCTTTATTACCGAGTCCAAGTATGTCAAAGAGGTATTA
Organism: Cryptomeria japonica; assembly: GCF_030272615.1. Classification (NCBI taxonomy): domain Eukaryota; kingdom Viridiplantae; phylum Streptophyta; class Pinopsida; order Cupressales; family Cupressaceae; genus Cryptomeria; species Cryptomeria japonica. Next base: position 578,027,172 of record NC_081411.1, on the reverse strand, counting down.
AAGACCTTTGGCATGGAGGAGAGCAAACCGGTTGGTACACTGATGGTGATTGTCTACAAACTGACTAAGGAAGATGATTCAACGTTGGTGAATGAGGAGTATCAGTCAATGATCAGTAAGCTGCACTATGTGGTGCACAACAGACCAGATATTGCTCATGCAGTGGGCATAGTAGCTCATTTTCAGAAAAGTCCAAGAGAATCCCACTTGGTAGCAGTCAAGAGGATTCTTAGATACCTGAAAGGAACCGTTGACTATGGATTATGGTATCCATACAATGGTGATTTTAATCTCAAGGTATTTACCGATGCAGATTGGGGAGGTAATGTGGACGACCGAAAGAGCACAACCGGTGGAGCGTTCTTTCTTGGTGGAAGATTAGTCTCCTGGACAAGCAAGAAGCAGAGCTATACTTATCAATCTACAACTGAAGTGGAGTATGTGGCAGCATTTATGAACTGCACTTAGGCAATCTGGATGAAACATGTACTAGATGGTTTCAAAGTACCTATATTTGAACCAGTGAGTATATTTTGTGACAATACTAATGCAATCAATATTTCCAAGAATCCGGTATTGCATGCTAGAACTAAGCACATTGAGCTCAAGTATCATTTCTTGAGAGAAAAGGTTCAAAAGAGAGAGGTTGTATTACAACATGTTTCTAGTAAGGAGCAACTAGTAGACATATTCACTAAGCCCTTACCGAAGACTACATTTACCTATTTGAGAGGTGAATTAGGGGTTTTGCCCCTTCATGAAGTAAACTAAAGATATGTGTTCCACATCAGTTAGGTATTATAGTGTCAAATATTTCAAGATTGATGTGTTGAGGGATGCTACTCCATAGGGGGAGAAGCATAGTGGAGTATGGAAGATTGTGTCTCCACTTTGGCATTGTTGTCAAAGGGGGAGAAGATATTTTAGATGCACTAGTCTATGATGTTTTTAGTTGCAATGCTACACTGAGTATTGCCATCAATTCCAAAGGGAGGTATTGTTGGCATTTGATGAACCAATATGATGATATGATGATAATGTATGTTTTCATTGATGTCAATAAGTGCAAGTGAACCGGTATGAATAATTGTAGTAAACCGGTGTTTGGGTTTCACTAAGTGTGACTACTGGTTGATAGTTTCAGCTCTAGGGTTTCCGGTTTGGCAATCCAGCTTGTGCGATGCAGTCAGTGACATTCTGTGATGAGTTAACTAAGAGATAAAGATGAAGATCGAGATGCCATGTCAGTTTTGTGCACGTGAAGGATTTCCTTGAGGATCTTGCATGTGAAGATTGACTGCATTAAATGTCTACCTCGGGAATGAACATTCTTCTTAGCAGTATGAGAAGAAAGCATGATGATTTACTGATTTCTATGTGTGGTGAAGAATGGACAATGCAGAATGACTTGTGATCTATTTGAGATTGCTTCACTCTATGGAAAGTGTTTGGACGGTTAGGATTTGACTGCCTATAATTGTAAACCTAAATGCTTAGGGTTTTGAGTTTATGCTACCGAACTAATTGTTGTCTATAAGGTCGATGATGTTTGTTATTGTAAGTTGTTGGAAAAAGTTGTGTGTGTATCCGAGTGATGAGATACTTGCCAGACCAGTGAGAGAAAACTACAGAGTGTAATTGCAGAGTAGAGGAACCGAAAAAGGATCTGCCTTAGCATATAGTGTTGTTATCAGATCGGAGTTTTTACCTGTTGTCTTCTAACCATTTCAACAGAAGGAAAACCCCTTTGCCGGGTAGCTCTAACAGGCTTACTGTAAATCCTCTAATCAGGTGACTCAAGTTCATTGAGTTCTTTAAATCCTCTAGCAAGGTAACCTTTAACAGGGTATATAGCCATGCCTTAACTGGGTGATCTTTAATAGGATCGGTTCCTAGCAGAACCTTATTGTAAAGTCTTTAACTGGACTAGGCTCCTAACAGAGCGAGCTTCAAAAGAGTTCAAAACAAGCTTGTGGGTATTCATCCCCACTGTGGTTTTTCCCATTTGGGTTTCTGCGTGAAAAAATCTGTGTCATGAGTTGTGCATTTTTCATGTGATTCTTTGTTTGAGTAATTATGCATGCAGAGCTAATGGCTATGGTATTTCTGATATACTGCATGCATATGTTTGTGGGTGAAGTAGTTATCAAGTATTGAATGTATTTGAAGGGTTCAGTTTTACTGGTTTATGTTGTCTGAAGTCTTACTGTATTTAACCGATATTGCCATGGTTAAGTTCAATAATGAAGACAACTGGTTAGTATTATTTTAACTTGTTAAATTGATAAGAAGTTTTTGTATGTACTGATTGACCCCCCCCCTCTCAGTACTAGTTAGGGTACCTGATGTTCATCATTATTCATCAGTGTAAACACCCTAAATGGGGATGCCCAATTTTTCCATTGTCGAGAGGTGGGAGATAGGGGTCTCCAGGACTCGAAGGATGACCCAATCACCCTCTCCTCGGAAGGATACAAGTATCCTATGCAAAGCCAAGGATTTCTGCCTCTCCTCCAAGGAGCCAAAAGGTGAGTGTCTTAGGGGGAAATCCTTCCATCCCCTTGCACTAAAATTACCGCCCCAAGGCTAAAAAGGGTGGCTTCTAACTAACAAGGAACTAGTAAGGGCATATGTTTGACGCGTCGGGGTATAAACTAAATTGAGAGGTCTCCCAGACTTGAGAACCAAGGTTTTATATACCCGGAGATGCGAAGGAGAGTTATTCCCAACACTGTTATTGATTTCGATTTTCATCAAAATCACATTTATTTTATAGTGGGTTAGATGAACGTGGATTTAGACGTTCCCAATTGGGTCATTCCCCTCTCACCCGACCTTATGGGGTACTCGAAAGGGTAGGCCCACTAAGGATTATTGTACTACTAAAAACAAAAGTGATGAGTCTAGCTTTGTAATCACCTCATGAAGGTGAGATCATACTCGCCTATCATCGAAGACATGAAAGACATGGTGTTTATTTTCCTTCCTAATTAGTCTAGGTGCATACATTAATAACAAAAACAAGCAATAAAATCTCACGCAACTGCACCAAAATGTTAGTAGTTTGCAATTTGGTCTTTGGTAGCGAAGGTTTTTTCTAACTCTGGTCTTTGGCAATGAATTTAGGTGCCTGCAAAATAGAAAACAACAAATCATATTAAGCAGAATAATAGTCTAAAAACAAAATAGAAAAGTGTAGAACCGAACATATAACTGCTAAATGAACTGCCTAAAACGTTGTTCTGGAAACCAGAAATGCTATTTCAAAAGCCAGAAATACTATTTCCTAAACTAAATATGTTGTTTTATTAATGAGAAATGCTATCTTATAAACCAGGAACGCTAATTGATGAACCAAAAACGCTATCTAATAAGCCAAAAATGCTATTTCATAGACTAGAAGAGCTATTTCCAAAACCAGAAATGCTACTTCAAAAACCAGAAATGCTACTTCAAGAACTAAGAACACTAAAATAGGGAAAATTCAGAGTTAAGAGCCAAATTCTATGAGAAACGCCCATTTAGTTGACGAAAATGCTGAAATGGCGACCGAGAGCGCCAATCTGTATTCTAGAAGAGCTAATCTATTTGTCAAAAATGTTATTCTGCAAATCCATGAGAACTTGCCAAGAAACATTTCTCCAAGCAAATTTGTTAAAAACTTTGGGGCTAGGCCCCACGGTGGGCACCAAAATTCATGTGTGAAAAAATATAGTGATTAATCCATTAATAAACATATAAAACACACATACACAATGAAACATTAAATTGAGGAAATAAAACAAAGCAATTAAAACACTCCCCAATGTCGTCTCATCGCTCCCTAATCTTGAGGACTTTGCCAATTCATTTGGTGGCTCTTAGATGCATGATCTTTGACAAAGTGACAACCCAAGAAATGGGAATTGATATGCAAGCTAAGATGCACAAGCTATAATATATTTCTATGCAAATCTGCATTATGATGATTAAACTATCATGAAAGCCATTATTACAATGATATTATGGTACTCTAATGCTATGCTAACTATAATAACTATGCTATGATTGCTGATATAATACTAACATAATGCTAATAATGATGCTAAGGGTTTTCTTTCATAGCCAAAAGAGGGGGTATTTATAGGATTTTCATGACCAGAGGTGAGGTGGCAAGTATCAACGGTGCAGATTTAGTCTGGATAAATCGATGGTTGAGATTGAAGAATTTGGAAGGAGGTTGAGGAAATGGACACTTGTCATTCCTAAGGAGACAAATGACAAAGAATCTCCAACCAAATGCCAACAAAGGGGCAAGTGGCATGGAGATGAGAGATATGTGGCATAAGTGCCATGTGTCTCCAAGAGAGGGTGGACACTCCAAAAATGGTTAGGATAAGAGGTTGGAGAGGATAGGATTGGTCAACCTGTGGTTAGGCTAGGGGTTGGTTAGGAGTTAGGACACATGTGCTTAAATTTTAATTTAAAATTCAAATTTAATGTGGAGGGAATAATTAAATAAATAAATAAACTAAATTCATTTATTTAATTAGGAAATAGAAGAAATTGATTTAAGTAGGATGAACTTAGAAAATGAACTATATAAACAAATTATTTAATTAATTTATACAGTAGAAGAATAAAGGTCATTAATTAAATATTTTTTCATATTTAATTAATTCAATTTTCCAAGCTGATTTTTAGTGTATACAAATACATCATACAATTTTACATAAGATTTTACAATGATATACATAATAATATGTTTGCGGATGTAGTGTCTTCCTCGCCATCAGACTCACCACCATCTACGATCTAGAAGACAGACAAATAACCAGGCATTTTATCCGCCAAACAAATTGAAGCTTGCGCTTCTCAATGCACATGACAAGCTCCCGTCCCTCACAACGGAGTGTCCTAGCAAGCCAACATCAATTTTTGGGAGTGGACCTATGCATGCATATAGCATCTAACAACAACCTATTTAACTTATCTACATGTGATATGGCAGGGAGAAATAAATAACTTGGCCAAGTTTCAACCCTTTTGGGGTAGGTGTAAACACCCTTCCCTATTTCACCCATATTCATGCACCCTATCCATTATACATCCCAGTCATAAAAAAAATAAAAATTATCCCTCCCAGATATATATATATATATATATATATATATATATATACAATTAATGTTTAATTGTATCATGTTGGTTACTTCTCTTTCATTTACACCCAATTATGAAATTTAGATTCCATTCAATTGAAAATGCATCTTATGTATATAGATCCGATTGAATGATTAGTTGACTTAGATGTAGTCTAATACTACTCAGAAAATAAGGTAATAATGAAATTTTATAGTCACGACGTCTGATACTTAGCCTGACATAGTAATACAAGAAGGTGTCAATCCAAACAAATCTGAAATAAGAGAGAGGAACTAAAGAAATTATTATCAGCCTTATGTATCTACCACGTTAACCAAGAGAAATGTAGAAATTATTGAATTGGCAGCCATATTCATTAAGGAAATCAACCAGAGTTAGAGGAAGAATATATAAGAATGTAAGGCGATAGTCTCTGTTTTAAACTTGTCGAAAAATAAGTATGAGAGGGGATGTGGTTTAATCACTTCCTGGAATCGATTTGGCCCAGCCAAATGATTTCCTTATAGAAACAAAAAATATTCGATCCCATAAGAATCATCTAAGCCAACATTAGTTACCAAATCAAACAACCAACTTGCAGTCAGCCAAGTCAATGAGAGAAAGAGAATGGGCATAGAAATCAAATTGGAACTCCAACATATATCACACATTCCAATTCAATATTTAAATGCAGAGGAAGAAATGTATAGATAAGATAATGAAAATTTGCTCCCTTCCTGATCCAAATGACTCAGAGTAGAATATCAGTCAGATCGATTGGCAGGTTGAGAAGAATAAAAATTTGTAGGCTCTTGGCTTCTTCCAAAAGTTAGAGATAACAAAAATAAATCCAAATAAATCAAACATATAGGTGATTAATTTTTTTTAAATAACTGCATAGAGAAAGGAGAATCTACCCTGCAGACTTGGCGTGGAGGATGGATTAGGGGAAGAGAGGGACGATAAACTTTGGCAATATCACATTTACCTTGCACTTTATCGGGTATAGGAGGGGGAGAGTGCATTTTAACACTTGCAACCATCCTTGTCAGCAACATAGAGATTGAAACCCCAAAGAAAAGAACCGATTCAAAAATATCACAAAAAAGGTGGAAAGGAGGGAGTGATTAAGTCAAACCTCCTGCAATAAAAATGGAATGGAAGACAGATTGGGTGTGGACATTTTCCAATCTGCCTGGTAGACAATAGGAAATGATTAAGGAAGAGATTTCAATAATAAGGAACGATTAATCTGCTAGTAGTTTTTTGAAATTGTTAAATCGATTTAGCATAAAATGCACAAAAACTTTGTCAGTTTTATCGATTTGGTTAATCACATACAACTAAATCAAACTCTCAATCATATTGATTTGGAAATTAAACAATAGCATTTACCAAACAAATGATTTGGCATGGTCAATACCTGACAACTATGTGAAGAGGGGAATTGTTGGACCTCCTGGAAAATCGTGGTAAGGGAGGGTGTTGGTAGGTGTGTTTTCTAGCAGAGGAAGTTGCTTTCCACAAACCAAAAACCCCCCTTTTGCAACCTTAGAAATAAAACACCCTGACAAAAGAGAAAACATGGAGGGGAAGTGTGAAGGAAGGCATGGGTCTTCTATTTGTTGACCATCCAATCACTACCGATGCCTTATATTAGTCACTTTTCCCCATGTGCTTGCAATCCTAAGACAACAGAGGAAGAAAATGGTATATCAATTGGGTTCAACTTTGCAAGTCCATGTCCCCCTGTTCGATCTCTCTGGTTCCTCAAATATTTTCTTGCTGAGAGATTCGATCCTCCGATTGTGGATCTAGTTTGGAGAGTTCAGGCAGTGGAAGATGGAGAAAACTCAAATAGATTTGCTAGTTAAGAAATTTTGATCAAGAGTTGGACTAGTTTGATTAGACAGTCAGGAAGAGAAAATTGCAAGTTGACAAGAAGATACTGAGAGTTTAACTCTCCATCAAATTGAGACTCAAGAGTTGAATTTAAAACATGCTGGAATTCAAATAAGTCTTTAAATTTATATTTTAAATTTAAATATTTATAATCAAATATTTAATATTAAATTTTTAATATTTTATGCTTAAATTATATCATAATGTTATTTATTATTGACTCCCCAAATCGAATTTATTATTTAATTCTTATATGTGTGTATGTGAACGTACATGCCATATTCCCTTGGTTACTGCCGACGAGCTAGGGGACCCCTCAGTTATTTGTTCGCCTTCGATAGTCAACCCTGCATCCACCTCGCACTCAACAAAGTCCTCAGATTTTTAACATCATATTAGAAATGTCATTAACATCATTAATTGGTACCATAAAAATCATTAAATTATATCAACACAAAATTAAAATGCCAATCATCACGTCATTGTCATATTAAATGTCATGAATAGATCATAATGTCATCAAATATTTTAAATATCCTCAAAATGTCAATATTTTATCATGTGTAAATATCTAATTTAAGGTAAAAATTATTAATCTAATTTTGGGTCATGACATGTCCTTTTTTGTATGGAGTATTTTGTCTCTTATGATTAATTTGTCCTTAGGGGAGTACGTGATCCTTCTTCTAATTCTCTCTCTTTTTCTTTAAATATTACCTCTTCTTTAAAGTTACATTTTACATATATTAATGTCTTTTCTTGCATTCAATCTCCCTTCATGTGAGTATATTGTACATGTAGACACTTAAAAATAATTATTTTAATTATTTTTAATTCCTCACATAATTAATTAATTAATTATGTTAATTAAAATTCTTCTCAATATTAATTAAATATAATTAATATTGTCACTATAGCATATGATTTATTTAATAAATCAATCCCTTTCTTTATTCTTCTAAAAAATCAAATCCTCACAAATCTTCCTCTTAGCTAATTAATTTCAATTAATTAGTTAACCTACATGATTCCTACAAATCATCTTCTTAATTCATCATTAACCTGATAAATTCTTCTAGAAACTCCCTAAACTCACTTAACATTATTCTTCTAATTTTTTATTCCCTCCACTCATTCTCTCTCCTAGTCAAATTCTCCTACAAATATAAATCCCACCTAACATTTCCTCTAATCCCTCTCCTAATGAGTCGTTAATGGCTAATCATCATGATTAGTCACAAAGTCAACTCTTTGTCCTTTCATCTAGCCACTAGCTTTAAATGCTCTTTTTCTAGATGAATGTAAGATTTTCGAAATCTCACATTTCTCTAGGCATTTCCCTCTCCCAAGGAATTTTTAATTCCTTTTTATTCTTCTAATCCCCATAATATCCATTTTTGGAGAATTTTTAATTCCTCCAATGCATCTTGTAGAGTGTGGAGATACGAAATGCCTTTAAGGCATATTTCTTGGTCTCCACACCCTCTCTTGGAGCTTGTGTGAGCTCACAAGTAAATCTTAGCCCTTCATCTTGAATTCATCCTAGCCATCCATTTTCCTCTCCTCTTCCTATAAAATAGGGTTCCATCCCTTCATTCAAAACATCTTGAAATCCAGTAAGCTTATGCTGCCCTTTTGAGCCTAGGAAATCATCTTGGCAACTTGATCATCTCATCCTTATCATTCATCCTAATCATTTGTGCACAATATTGGAGAGCCATCCACATCTAGCAATCAAAGGAGCACATCAAGTGGAGCATTATCAAGGGGCGCCTTCACTTCATCAAGCTCAATCTAAAGGAGAAGGTAAAATAGCAAGGTGAAATGGTCTTTTAATGATATTTTAGCATTCTGCATGTTTATTTTGTTATGTTTTGATCGGTTTACCTTTCAAATCTGTTTTCCCCTCTTCATTTTGGCATGCCCGCTGGGACTCACGTCCCTAATAACTAATGTTATTTTTTTTTTAGGTTTTTGTGAGTTGTGAGACGTAGGTTCCAGAATAGCGCGACTGCAGAAAAAATAAAAATAAAATATATATATATATATATATATATATATATATCTTTTTCGCAGGTTCTGGAATCGTAGCTCTGCATTTCTGCGCGACAACTCCTCCTTATTCTGTTCTGTTTCTTTTTTTTTTAATGTTTCTGTTTCTGTTGCAGCACGATAGCTCTGTTATCTGATTTTTTATTTGATTTGTTGTCTATTCTATTTTAGTATAATCTATGTGAAAGTAGGAGAGTATGCTCTTGTCTATATAGACAATCAGAAATCCAGACCTTTCACTTTTCTATTATGTTTAGCACAACTGTATGCTCTGACCGTAGGAAAGTGTGAAAATAGGAGAGTATGCTCTTGTCTATCTAGACAATCAGAAATCCAGACCTTTGACACTTTTCTATCTGTGTAGTGCTACTGCCTGCTCTGTTAATCTATCTGAAAATTTTAGGCGCTAACTGTAGTTTGCATTTAATTTATTTATTTCCTGTTATTTGCTCTGTTTAAATATAATCTGTCCGCCTGCAGGAAAGTGTGAAAGTAGGAGAGTATGCTCTTGTCTATCTAGACAATCAGAAATCCGGACCTTTGACATTTTTATTTTATTTTGTTTAGTGCAACAATTTGCTCTGTTAAATCTAGGGTTTCTGTTTTGTTAAATTTAGGGTTTCTGTTATGTTAAATTTAGGGTTAATTTAAAAAAGAGTAATTTTTTTTTTGTTTTTTCGCCATATCTTCTTTATCTTGACTCCATTTCCCTTCAAACTTCACCAGATTCTCCACATTGCCATTTTCCACATTTTCTTCCTTAGAGGCCTTAGCTCAAAAATCCACTTTTTGAAGCCCAAAATCCCATATTTCTCTATTTTTAGGGTTTGCCATAACTTCTTCCCTTTTCATCCAATCACCTCCAAATCTTTCCCATATTATTCATCTTCAACTTTTGCTTCTTTGTACCTCCTGGACAAATTTTCTCATTCCTTCATCTCTCCTCCAAAATCCCCATTTTTCGCTTGCCTATCCCTTAGAAAGTGGTAAAAACCTAGTCAAACCCCATTTACCCATCAAAGCTTTCTTCAAATCCACATTTGTCATTAGTAAAAAATTTTTATTCATGTTTTTCTATTCATTCCCAAAAAATTAAAAAAAATTAATATTTTTGTCATTTTGTTGATTTTTGCAGGACGCTTGTTGAAAACTATTTTTCCAAACTACTAATCAAGTTGTTTTGCAGGACGCTTTTTGAAGACTCCATTTTTCAAACTACTAATCAAGTGGTTTTGCAGGTTGCCTAGCTGATTCAACCAAATATTGTGCATTTATTTAAATTAGGCACCTAGATATTAATTAAAATGGAATGAACCATTGTCTTATGTGTTTTTAAGAAAAGCGTAAAGGTAGGAAAGTATGCTCTCATCTTACTAGACGATCAAAAATCCAGACCCTCCAACCTTTTCTTGTTTGATTGTGTGTTTACTTCTAGCGGGCCTGCCCTCCCAACTTGCTCTTTGAGAAGGTAAGAGGGGAATGACCCAAGTGAGTACACCCGGACCTGGGGTTCCCAACTCACTATAATAAATAGGCCATTGACTACGAAAGGGTTAATGGTTGGGGCTATATGAGAGTTCACTCTCACATTGGGTGCTTAGTAGAATCCTAGAGATCTCAATCATGCTTGTGTGACTACTAAGTTCTTGGTGCTTCGTTGGGCTATAGGCCTCAATTGCGCTTGCGCAACTTCGAAGGGTAGCTCCTAACGGGAAGACTTACTAAACACCTTGTTCATAGTGGCCAAAAACCCTCTAGTAATTGGTGCAGGAGGTCAGACCTCTGAAGCGGCCCATATTCTTACGACCCTTAGTAGAGACACAAAGTTCGCCATGAGGAGTTTTCATGGGAATTGATGCTTGGCTGCCCCGAGAAGTGAGTGCCGTGGAGGGGAGCCAGTGGGGTCAAGCATCTAAGTGTCCGCTCTGGGTAAGCATAGATGGGAAACCAATTGGGATTCAATGACTATTGTCCTTGCCAGCCTTAAGAATGTTGTATATGAGCATGAGTGTTTTTGAGATAATATACATTTAATCATTGTGTTTGCTTTGTTTGATACATACTTGCCAAAAGTAGACTAAAAACACATCACTATCCCCAAACACTTTGCAAAAATATTTGTCAAGACACAAACAAATTGTCCAAGTCATTACCCACACCAAGTCCAAAATTGCGTTAAAACTCCGTCTGTCCCATTTTTCATAAGCATAAGAGAGAAGCTAAGAGTTTATCCTCTACGTCAACATTCAAGTTTGTCCTTTGAAACACCTACTATCGTCCAAATCAGGGTGGTCATATCCCTTCATACAACTTGCCATTTAAATAGATCCTTCATGTTCATGCCAAAGACAACCTAGTCATCAAGTTTTCTTCTAAACCATCACTACCATACTTTCTTCATCAATCATCCTCAAATTTCTGAAGTCCTTTCATCCTCAAATTTCTTAAGTCCTTTCATCCCAAATTTCTTAAGTCCTTTCATCCTCAAATTTCTTAAGTCCTTTCATCACAAATTTCATAAGTCCTTTCATCCTCAAATTTCTTAAGTCCTTTTATCACAAATTTCTAAAATCCTTCCATCACAAATTTTCTAAGTCATTTCATCACAATTTTCCTAAGTCTTTTCATCACAAATATCATGTATGGTCGCAACTCGATCCCAAAAGAAAAAGATGGCTGATCAACAAAATGGCATGCTAGACATTGATGTCCTATATGAAGATCCCACACAAGATCATACACAAAGTAGGCAACCAAATGATCAAGATCAAAGCCAAAATCTTGACATGGTTAACCAAGATGAACTTTGTCCAGAAGTGCAAACTTTCCTAGCGGATTCTTATAACCAAGAGATGATAGAAAAGTTTATTAAACACAATCCTACTGCACTTTTGAAAACTCTTCTTGAACATGGAGCTCAACTTCCACCTGAATTTAATAGATCCTCTCTCGTCCAACAACCACAAGGAGACCTTGCTCCCACACAAAGTGCTGCACCTACTATTCAAACTCAATCAATTGCAGCCCCATCAATCATCCAAGCCTAATCAATGCCACTCGCGACACCTCCCACCATGGTCTCCATCCCGCCTTCTTCCTCCTTAACATCCATACCACTATCAAATCCAATCTCATCCATTCTCCAACAAATTTCTATACCATCTCCTTCTATTCAACCACATATTTCTATTCCACAAACTTCCCTTTCTCCCAACAATGTCGCAAATTTTATCCAGACCGCATTCAATCCCATCACGATAGTTGGCAGACCCCAACCAACTATCACACAATCCTCAGCGACATCGGTCATCACATCCCACGTTCCCACCTCCTCATCATATCAATATATTGGTGGTGGTGCACCTTCTTTGGTTCATCCAATTCTTGGGGCAAATACAATCCATCAATATCAAAGTCCACAACAAGACCTCATCAAGGAAATTCAAGACATGAAGAATATCATCAAAAACATGAAAGAAAAGACTAATAAAAGGAAAGCTTACTCATTCGAAGAGTTTTGCCCTTGTCCTTACGACCCATCTATAATAGTTGCACCGTATCCCCTGGGATTTGAGATCCCTAAATTCACCAAGTATGAAGGCAAAGGAGACCCCCATGACCATGTCCGATAATTCCACATCTTATGCCAAGAAGTCTCTTATAGTGACCTTTATCTTCGCAGACTCTTTCCCAAGAGTCTCACGGGAGACGCCCTGGCATGGTTCTCATCTTTACCACGAGGTTCCATTTTCTCTTTTCCAGACTTGGTAGAAAAATTTGTGGCCCACTATGCATACAACATGGGTAATGATGTTTCTATGATGGACCTATGTAATACAAAACAAAGGCCTGGAGAAACCTTCGCCAATTTCCTACAAAGATGGCGACATCTTATCAAAAAATTTCAGTGGGACATACCAGAACAACATCAAATTGAACTATTTCAAAAGAACTTGGTGCCTAAACTTTCAAGACATTTAATATCTCAATGTATCAAATCCTTCCAAAAATTGACCGATAAGGGCCTCACCCTCGAACATGTCTTGTTGGAGGAAGGAACCTTGAAACATTACCAGAAGTCATCACAAAGTTCTTCCTTTTATCATAATGACAAGCCAAAATTCTGGGCTAAAAATAAAAACGTGGTCAATGATGGTGTAACTGATGCAAAGTGGGTCCAAACCGTGGTCGCTCCCCCAAAATCCACCACCAATATTCATCAATTCAACAATCAAAACAATTCAAATCAATCTCAAAAACCTCACAACAATGTCTCAATCCAAGGATGACCACCCCGATCGAATAACAAGACTCCAAGAGATTTCACTCCTCTTGTTGAGCCTATTGAAGTGGTGTTTCAAAAACCTATCCAAGCAAGTATAGTGGCTTTTCCAATCACTCGCCTGTTTGATCCCAATCAACCTAAACCAAGATGGTATAATGAAAATGAGTATTGTGAATACCATTGTATCAAGGGACATGGTACATGAAAGTGTATGAAACTGAAGATCTACATACAAGATCTCATTGATAGAGGTGAGATAGAGGTAGCAAATGCAAAACCTGGTAATAACAATGACAAACTCAAAATGTACCAAGAACCCTTCCCAAAGCATGATAAAGGAAAAGAATCATCATCTAACGCAATGGATTATGACTACGCTAATCACATAAACGGTTTTGATTTTTTAGTAAGTTGCATTGAACCTGCAGACAATCATGTCAATGTCATAACCATCCAAGGAGTTAATCCTCCTTCTTCCCAAAGCAGACCAAATCCGGCTAGAATAGTCATTCAAGGTGCCACGCCTTCGACCTCCTATTTCCAGAATGACTGTAATGCAACTACACACTGAGGAAGAGTCGCCATCCAAGGAGTTCCTCCCCCACCAAACCCCCCACCCATGTCTTCCACCCGCCGATATGACCTCCTTGATCAACTTGGGAAGACACCTGCGCAGATCTCCATTTTGTAACTTCTCAAGACTTCTCCGGTCCATAAAGAAATTTTGGAACAAGCCCTTCTCCAATCACGCGTTCCTAATAACATCAACGCCACCCAATTTCAAACCCTCATTGGAAACCTTGTTGTCCAGCAACACATTGTATTTAACTCCAAAGATGCTCCCGCAGATGAGGACCATAACAAACCTTTGCACATCGAAGCTCTCATCCACAACCACAAGGTCAAACATATCCTGATAGATGGTGGATCCGGGCTTAATCTGTGTACATACAAATTGATAAAATAATTAGGACTTTCTGAGGATCTGATAGACACATCAGGAAGGATCACAATAAAGGCATATGATGATGCAGAAATAATTTCAAAGGGCGTGATCACCTTACCTCTTCAAGTGGGCCCCATTACAATTGAAACCCCTTCCCAAGTACTCGCTCTTGATCTACCCTACAACATTCTCCTCGGGAGGCCATGGATTCATTCCTTGCAGGCCATACCCTCCACCTATCACCAATGCATCAAATTCCCCTATAATGGAAAAGTGATCACTATCAAAGGTGATCGCCAACCTTTTCAATATTGCAAACTATTAGAGGGGAAGCATCCGTATCATTGCCCACTAAATAGACCTTTGCCAACGCCTCCATTTGACACATCGAATGTTGCCTCCACATCATCCCAACCAAATAATCAAATCAAGATCTTGGACAATGGTTGTGGAGAATACAAATTGGAGGACGTCTTATTAATAGGCAACCTCCCTCTCTCTCCTAAGTCATTTGGTAAACCAAAAGAGCTAAAAAAGGACCCGAAACCAGTCATGCAATGCCAAAACACCACCTTCAGGCAATGGGGTCCACTTGATAATGAGAACCTCAAAGCAGATATCTCTTCATGGCTGTACCAGGAAGAGGATGATGATCCAACAAGAATATCCAAAGAAATGTACCCAAAAGCCTTCGCCATAGTTGAAAAAATGGGTTACAAAGGACACAATCTAGGACCAGAGGAGAAAGGAAGAAAAGCACCCATAAATCCTATCTCCTACAGATACAACAGAGGCTTGGGGTACACCCCAGTGCCTAAGATTACTATCACCGGTGCCCCTTCTAGTCCTTCTTCGGATATCGAAAGCGCCGACGAAGAGGAATTCCATGAAATGCCTTTATGAATACGAGAAAGATACCTTCTTCGATGCTTACATCAATACCATCACCCCCGTAACCCCTCCCACTTCACATGAGCTACATCTTGTCCATCCTGAACTCATTGACTGGGGCCAATGAGACAAACCCACTTTAGATATCTGCGCTGATAATAATGCTCTCATTGCTCTCCTAATAGCACAAAATATGGAAGATTGTAATAGAATTGAGGGCATTCAACTACACGAAAAGGGATACTTTGGTAGTCAAGTCAAAGCCCTTATCCACAAAAAAGATAATAAAAGAAAAAGATATGATTTCCTAGGTGAAAAACTCCCTAAGGTGCCTTTGGATGAACAAGAAATAAAAACAAAGGGCGTATCTGAAAGTGAAAACCTGGAAAAGGCACTTGACGATGAGGGATTTGACCTCCCTACCATTGGTTACCTTCCATAGGACAAATCAAATTTGTTGATAGAAGAAACAGACAACATCAACATGGGCACCGAAGTCATTCCGAAAAATGTGCTCATTGCCAAATCCCTCATCGAAATTGAGAAACAAGACTTCATCAACTTCCTTACAAAGGTTAAAATCAATTTTGCATGGTCCTATTCCGATATGCTAGGGTTGGATCTTGCCTTGGTGGTTCACAATCTCGTCGTCCACCCAGATGCAAAACCTGTAAAACAAAAACTCCGCAAAATGCACCTGCATATTGCTCTCTTGGTCAAGGCAGAACTTCAAAAGTTGTCAGACGCAGAATTTATCAAACCCATAGACTACGTTGAATGGGTCTCCAACATTGTACCTGTCGGCAAACCTGCTGGGGGCATCCACATTTGCACAGATTTTTGAGATCTAAATATAGCTTGTCCTAAAGATGATTTCCCGCTCCCAAACATAGATATGATTGTGGATCTTACAGCAGGACATGAAATGCTATCACTAATGGATGGGTTTTCTGGATACAACCAAATCAGGATAGCAGATGAGGATCAGCATAAAACCGCATTCACAACACCATGGGGTACTTTCTGTTACCGGGTCATGCCTTTTGGCCTTAAAAATGCTGGAGCTACATATCAACGAGCAATGACAACAATTTTTCATGACCTCTTGCACAAAATTATGGAGGACTACGTGGATGATCTGCTAGGAAAATCTAAGACAAGACAAGAGCACATCCCTATTCTAAAATAGATTTCGAAAGATTGGAAAAATACAAGTTGCGCCTAAATTCTAAAAAGTGTGTGTTTGACGTCACATCAGGAAAACTACTAGGATTCATTGTTTCCTGCAGAGGCATCGAGGTTGATCCCACAAAGGTAAAAGCTATTATGGAAATGCCTCCACCAAAAACTCTCAGACAACTACGCAGTCTCCAGGGAAAACTCTAGTTTGTCAGGTGTTTCATTTCACAGCTAGTCGACAAGTGCCATCCATTTGCACACCTGTTACGTAAAGACACAAAATTCAAATGGGATTGCCTCTGTCAAAAGGCCTTTGAAAAATTAAAAGAATATCTAGCATCACCTCCAATTTTGATGCCACCTACCCCTAGAAAACCCCTAATTTTGTAGATATGTGCTACTACAGTGGCATTGGGGGCATTATTGGCGCAAACAGATGATCAAAGGAAGGAACACGCCATTTAATACATCAGTCGGACGTTGGTAGGATATGAACTCAATTACACCCCCATTGAAAGAGCATGTTTGGCATTAGTGTTCAACACACAGAAACTACGACACTATATGCTAAATAATAAGACAAAATTAATTGCTAAAATTGATCCACTTAAATATCTCTTGTCCAAAGCTGCTCTCACTGGCAGAACCACCAAATGGGTCATGCTCTTAAGCGAGTTTGACATTGAATATGTGGACAGAAAGACAATCAAGAGACAAGTCATTGCAGATCAATTGGCTAAAGCTCCACTTCCAGGCGACCATCCTCTTCTCACAGAATTACCAGATGAGTTCATTATGACTATTACCACATCCTCCACATGGAAATTGTATTTTGATGGCTCCTACACTCAAAATGGATCGGGGGCAGGAATATTATTGGTCACACCTCAAGGAGATGGCATCCCCAAATCATACAAGATAGCCTTTGCATGTACTAATAACATAGCAGAATACGAGGCCCTCATCACAGGTTTATGCTTGGCTATCCATTGGAAAATAAAGGAATTACAAGTCTATGGCGATTCCTAGCTTGTCATAAAACAAGTCAATGATGAATACTAGACAAAAGATGATAAACTCCTTCCCTACCATACCATGGTTGAAGATCTTAAGCAACATTTCACGGCAATCAAGTTTGATCAAATCCCACGAACAAACAACAAGGCTACAGATGCAATGGCCACCATTGGCTCCCTCCTTCAAATGCCAGCACACAGTCAGAAGTGCGAGTTCTTGGTCGAGCAATTTTTTATACCGGCATACAACCTACCAGAGTCTGAAATGGTGTGTGTTCTCATTGGTCCCGAGTCCCCTTGGTATCAAAAAACCTTCGCTTTCCTCAAAGACAACACCATTCCCCCACATCTCACCCAAATCCAACAACAAACTTTCATCCGCCGATGTGCCCGTTACACCATCCTTGCAGACACCTTGTTCAGAAGGCATTTTGATGGTTCCCTCCTAAGGTGTTTAGATAAACAAGAAGCCGAATGGGCATTACGTGAAGTACATGAGGGCATCTGTGGGGCGCACTCAAGTGGACTCACATTGGCTAAAAATTTTTTGAGAACAGGATACTATTGGCCTAAAATGGAAGAAGATGCATACAACTATGTGAAGAAATGCATCTCTTGCCAGCAACATGGCGATAAGATTCATGCACCATCACAAGAATTGCAGCCATTCATTACACCATGGCCCTTCTCGCAGTGGGGGCTCAATCTCATTGGGAAAATCCACCCTTCATCTTCCAATGGACATAAATTCATTAGCACCGCCACCGAATACTTCACCAAGTGGGTAGAGGCTATCCCTCTTACTTTCACCACTGGAAAGCAAATATCCAAATTCATCTTGAACTACCTAATCTGCCAATATGGCATCCCAAAAGCTATCATCACAGATAATGGTAAACAATTTAAAAACCATGATGTCAAAGAACTCTGCTAAAAATTCAACATCCAACACCGCTTCTCCACTCCATATTATCCCCAAGGAAATGGCCAAGCTGAGGCTTCCAATAAAACCCTAATAAAAATCCTCAAAAAGACAGTCAATGAAGCAGACTGTGATTGGCACCTCCAAATCCATCCTGCATTATGGGCCTACCGCACCTCCATCCGCACCCCCACAGGTGCCACTCCTTATTCCCTAGTATTTGGTTCTGAAGCTATCCTTCCCTTTGAGATTGAGATCCCCTCTCTAAGGGTATCATTGCAAAACATCCTACCAGAGGAAGAATACATAATTGCCTGCTTACAAGAGCTAGAATTGTTAGATGAAAGGTGCCTCAAGGCCTTGAATCATCTCCGGGTATATCAAAACCGTCTACGCATGAGTTATCATAAAAAAGTCAGAACCCAAGAATTCCAAGTTGGTGATCTTGTCCTCATGGAGAATCAGAAAAATCTACAAGAAAGAGAAAAGAAAGGCAAGTTCGAGCCTAATTGGCTTGGACCATATGTAATCACAGCGAAATATGGATCAGGAGCTTATCAGTTGGCTACTCCTAAAGGTGATCCTTTGGATGATCCGATGAATATCATGCAGCTCAAAAGGTTTTATGCTTAGTCCTTAGAAAGTCTGAAATTGTCAAAAAAATAAAAAAAATGAAAAAAAAAAGATCCTGAAAAAATTGTCACTTTGGTGCAAACCTGGCAAATAGGCACCTTATGATACAAATTTTTTTTAAAAAAAATCAGAAAAAGAAAGAAAAACAATTCGTGGCGCTATGGGGAAGTATCTTGGTGAAAACCTCTGTGCAGGCACCAAGGTAAATAACCAGATCCACTGTCTATCATGTCGATACTACAAATCATCTGCCATCCAACCCACCCATGAACAACATTCCTTCTTTTTTGCCTCCCAATAGAACATGCGTATGATGATGAGTCTTCTCTTAAGTCATGAACAAGAAATGTCCCAGTGAAACTGAGCTTTTATGCCTCTGTATAAGCTTCAAGAAGTCTTGAGAAACTATCCCAAGTCCATCCTAGTTCTACTCTTGGCAAGAGGTATCATTTGGTCACAAGGAAGAGACTTGTTAGATTTTGTTAGATCTTTTCATATAGGCTTGCATCTTTTGCCCTATGACTACCACTATTTACGACTACCTGGGTTCTTCCATATCCAGGTATGTTATGATAGGTGCATACTGGGGCATATTTCATAATATGGCATGTTTTGGATCCTTCTTGTATAAACCGGTGACCTGGTACTAGTGTTTATCAACACTTACCTTCTCGTGTACAAGAGGTATCAGTGTGTTTGAGGGTTTCCTTGCACAAACCCACAACTTTGTATTAGTGTTTCTTAACACTTGCATTGTTGTGTGCAAGAAATTCCCGTTTGTCTGCAGAGTCAGTCCACGCCCTAGGTTTCTCATGGCATCCTGATTTCTATAATCAGTGGTGCAAGTCACTTAGGGAAACATCAAACTAGGTTGGCTCTCCACATTTATTGTGCACAAAATCTCACCATCATTCCATCAAATCCTAAACTCAATAATCCCATGGAGTTCTCAATTTCCCCCATTTTCCTCTGCGGTCTCGCATCTCTTATTCTTCTTTCCAAATACCTCACGACTACTTCATATATCTTCCTTATTTTCCACCCTAATTTTTCTTCCTCTATTTTTCTTTTTTTTCCTCACATAATCAATTCTGATTCTGATTCATGTCTTATACAGGATGTATCCCTCCTGAAACTAGACGTTGTGATCGATCATGTCTTAAACAGGATGTATCCTTCCTGAAACCAGACATTGTGATCTGATCATGTCTTATATAGGATGAATCCTTCCTGAAACTAGATGTTGTGATATGATCATGTCTTATACAAGATGAATCCTTCCTAAAACCAGACGCTCTTATCATGTCTTATACAAGATGAATCCTTCCTGAAACCAGACATTGTGATCGATCATGTCTTATACAGGATGTATCCTTCCTGAAACTAGATGTTGTGATCTGATCATGTCTTATACAGGATGAATCCTTCCTGAAACCAGACGTTGTGATCTGATCATGTCTTATACAGGATGAATCCTTCCTGAAACCAGACGCTCTTATCATGTCTTATACAGGATGAATCCTTTCTGAAACCAAACGTTGTGATTAATCATGTCTTATACAGGATGAATCCTTCCTGAAACCAGACACTTTGATCATCTTTGTCTTATACAGGATGAATTCTTCTTGAAACCAGACTGAATCTAGATCTTATCAATCGAATCAAATCAAATCTATCAGGATATCAATTTCGCAAAACTCCAAAGATCAATTACCTCAATTGATCTCCCAAGGGGGCATCACCATACCGTAATCTATAAATCAAGAGCTAGGGCATCCTATCAAACCAATATCAGCATCAAAACAAGATTATTCTTTGAATCAATGTGTCATCACACCTCGCTTCAAAGAGGGGCAAAATGTAGACACTTAAAAATAATTATTTTAATTATTTTTAATTCCTCACACAATTAATTAATTAATTATGTTAATTAAAATTCTTCTCAATATTAATTAAATATAATTAATATTGTCACTATAGCATATGATTTATTTAATAAATCAATCCCTTTCTTTATTCTTCTAAAAAATCAAATCCTCACAAATCTTCCTCTTAGCTAATTAATTTCAATTAATTAGTTAACCTACATGATTCCTACAAATCATCTTCTTAATTCATCATTAACCTGATAAATTCTTCTAGAAACTCCCTAAACTCACTTAACATTATTCTTCTAATTTTTTATTCCCTCCACTAATTCTCTCTCCTAGTCAAATTCTCCTACAAATATAAATCCCACCTAACATTTCCTCTAATCCCTCTCCTAATGAGTCGTTAATGGCTAATCATCATGATTAGTCACAAAGTCAACTCTTTGTCCTTTCATCCAACCACTAGCTTTAAATGCTCTTTTTCTAGATGAATGTAAGATTTTCAAAATCTCACATTCCTTGAGGCATTTCCCTCTCCCAAGGAATTTTTAATTCCTTTTTATTGTTCTAATCCCCATAATATCCATTTTTGGAGAATTTTTAATTCCTCCAATGCATCTTGTAGAGTGTGGAGATACAAAATGCCTTTAAGGCATATTTCTTGGTCTCCACACCCTCTCTTGGAGCTTGTGTGAGCTCACAAGTAAATCTTAGCCCTTCATCTTGAATTCATCCTAGCCATCTGTTTTCCTCTCCTCTTCCTATAAAATAGGGTTCCATCCCTTCATTCAAAACATCTTGAAATCCAGTAAGCTTATGCTGCCCTTTTGAGGCCAGGAAATCATCTTGGCAACTTGATCATCTCATCCTTATCATTCATCCTAATCATTTGTGCACAATATTGGAGAGCCATCCACATCCAGCAATCAAAGGAGCACATCAAGTGCAGAATTATCAAGGGGTGCCCTCACTTCATCAAGCTCAATCCAAAGGAGAAGGTGAAATAGCAAGGTGAAATGGTCTTTTAATGATATTTTAGCATTCTGCATGTTTATTTCATTATGTTTTGATTGGTTTACCTTTCAAATCTGTTTTCCCCTCTTCAGTACATTTGCTTATGTCTAATCTCTCTTTAGAGGTTCTGTAATTCTTCTCATTGTCCTTATGGTTTGGGGGAAATGATCTCTCTTATCCTTTCTAAGGATCCACTTTTCCTTTTTTTGGGTGGTGTTTACTCATAATTTGATGTTATTCATTGTGTGAAGTTGTTATTTTCTCATAGATTCTCTCTTATACGAGAGGTGTATGTCCTTGGCTACAACCTCTTCTTCACTTGGCAATGTATATCTATTATAAACAAACCCTTCACTTTGGGTCAAAAGTGTGTCATCCTTCATCAAGAATCCCTTTCACCTAGAAATAGGGGGAAGGTAGGCATTCTTGTTCTCCTTCCCTTCTTTTTGTAGAAGATGTTATGTTTGTTCAAGAACTCCTCTTGGAGGTAGATTTATTTTAAGAAAATATCTCTTCTCCTCCAAAGATCCTCTTTACACTTGTTGCAAGATATCTCTTTTTCAACTATCTTATCCTTTCTTATAAGAGTATTCCCTCTTTAGCTTGGATTTATGGCATTGTTGCCTAAAGGATATCTCCTTGGTGTTGAAGACGGGTATCCTTGTTCCTAGCTTCCTTAAGACATCAACATAGGGCTATATTGACATCTTAAGGGGGGGCACCCATATCACCCTCTTTGTACCATATTGTACCATATCTTTGCATGTCTTAAACGGGGTGTTGAGACTCAGAAACAGAGAAAACAAACTCTTATACGAGATGCTTCATTCTCCAAACCAAACACAACATTTGATATATGTATTAGACAGGGGTATACATCACTGAAACTGGAGAAAACAAAATCTTACATTGGATTTCCTCAAAACCAACCCTGTATCAATCTTGTACGAGGTTACACATTCTCAAAATAAGAGAAAACAAACTCTTAAATGAGATGTTCTCAGAACTATACTTTCCCCTTGGAATTTGCATTTGCATTATATGTCTTAAAAAGGTTGATGCACACTCAAAATCATAGGAAACAAACTCTTATACGAGGTGCTATATACTTGAAACCAAACATCACTTGCACACACACATGAGGATGAGTAGAACTAGAAAAACACAGCTAGACTATTCCTACTCTACTCCCCAACACAGATCACCTATAAAAACACATATAGAGTGTGTATCCATGTCCTCTATCATTCTTCTCATGGATCACCTACAAAAATGCATCTAATGTGTATCCATGGTCCCTCTTTCCTTCTCATCATGAAACCATAGATTTTCTATTAACGGTTCATTGACGATGCATGTTTTTCTCTTTCATGTGATCACTTGTGTTCTTGAGATGGCATTTTTCAAGAAGGATATTAGTTGTTGAGACATTTTGATATCAACCTATCTCTTCGGCTAGTTGAGTTGAGGTCTTTGTTGTCACAAAAGTTTGCACCCTTGATGACCCAAGAAACCTTGATCATCAACCTCTCAAGTGTGGGAACTTGCTAAATGTGAGGTTGAATCTCTGGAGAAGGTTGAATTACTCTTCAATCTGAGTACAGGTGTTGGACCAACCCAACATTGATAAACTAATCTATGATATGATAGGGAAAAGGGGGGAGAGAGAAGGGTTGCATGAAAGAAGGGGAAAAAGGTTTGCACCTAAACTCTACCCCACATGTAACTGCACAAAACACCAATAAAACTGCCCAAAAGATACACAAATTTCTATCTGAGTCCAACTTTCTAAGACTCAGTCAAGGTTGGAATTATTAACAATGTCAGAGGAACAAACAATGTTCTCAGATGCCACTCTAAGAGGAGTCAACACTATCACAAATGCTGAGAAAGTAATAAAAGATGCATTCATAAATAGGTAAAAAAGATACACAAATTTGCATAAACTGAAACTAGGTAAGGCAAGCAAATTTTATTAATGTAGAGACAAGGTGATTTTATAGTTGCAGAAGTCATAGACTGCTATAAAAGAAAAGAAGAGAAGATCCCATCAAAATGTTACAAAATTGCTTTTATAGTTTAAGCATAACTCAAAATTGAACAACTGATGGAAAACCTAACCCCACCTGAGTTAGGTTAAAAAAAATATGAGAGGGGAGAAGAAAATCAGATTGAGGATGATCTCATAGCGTATTGCATCTATCTCTGAGAGCATCCTCTACCTCTAGAAAAGAAAAACAACCCATTGGTGAAGTAATCCCTGCCAACAAGAAAAGTTGAACACACTTGCAGGGACAAAAGTCTCTGTATTGCATTGAAGAAGCATCGTTGGCATCTTAAATCAGTTGCATGCATCATGTCTGGAGTTATGGCAAGAAAATCTAGCAGTTGGAGTGAGATTGGGTCCAAAATTGGGCGCTGACTGAGCAAAGAACATCATCGACCATCGCATCAACAACCACCCTACACAGAGAATTCAAAACTCAATGGCCACCACGAATGCAAATATGCACTGTCGATCTGAGAGATTCACGTGAAGGTGGACGTGCGAGATCTCTCCACATAGGCATCGAACAGTCCCAATCTGCGATTAAAACATGGTCGTTGGATCAAGCCTTTATGAAGATCCGACGACCATAGATGTCTGATGTGTCACCCCGGGTCCACTTCTCCCTAACTATGTCTGACTACTGAACTGATCCAGGTTCTTATCCTATGACATCTATGTGGGCCTATTTTTACCTCGCAAGATAAACCTTTTCTTGTTTCTACCTTTATTGTTTGCTTATCCCAAGGGCCTCGTTGTATCCACAAAAATACTTATGGGATAGCGGGGACACTAACTACTTGTTGCCTTTATCTCACGAGGCCAAAATGCTTCCCAAATATCCTCATGGGATAGTAGGGAGATCACTTCTTTCTTTGTTTCTACCTCACTTCTTATCCTGCAGGCCTTTTTCACTCCTTGCCCAACCTCACAGGATAAGCCTTCTTTGTTTTCCTTGTTTGCTTATCCCACAACATCTCCCTTGTCTTTATTCTATTCTACAGGATAAGGGTCTCTTTGATTTACCCTTGGTTCCTTCTCCCGCAGGGCCTTTGATGCCTTTGTTTTACCTGACGGGATAAGGGGAAAGCCTATAGTTTGTCCCCGACAAGCTTATCCCGCGCGACCTTATCTGAACCCGCCAAACACTTAGCTGATTGGGGCCCACTTTTCCTTAGTTATTTTCCTATCCCACAAGTCACTGCTAATGTCATTCTAACCTCGCGGGATAAGCAAAATGTATTTGTTAATCCTTATCCCGTGTGACCTTATCTTGCGTGGTCAAAACCTGCTAAGGTTGGAACAAAAATTGCCAACATTTCTGGCAACTCAGAAGGGGGTGACAAGCCTGCTTGGCACATTGACCAATGGCCTTATGAATTCCATTGGGCACAAAGTCACCACCTGAAGTGAAAGATAATCTCTACCACAACAAAAGTTAAAAAATTGCCATTCTGGAGAATAGCCTGTGCGCACACACTTATTGGAAAGGAGAAGAACATAAATTACAATAGTTATAAAAGAAGTTGCAACAACAACCCCTTAAGTGCATGCTTTAAGGTGAATCCCATTCACCGCAATAGGGAGATCTTCCCCATTCAACCTAGCTAACTTGAAATCATTAGCCTCCTTGCAGCCTGTAATCACATAGGGACCACTCTATATTGCATCAAATTTTGAGTGCCTCCCCACTTTTTCCCTATCAGCATCCCATTTTAGGACAAAATCTCCGACTTGGAAGGTCCTCAAAATGGATTTCTTATCAAAGTATCTCTTTACCTATCCCTAAAATAAATTTAAATTCTGCATGGCCTTCTCTCTGACCTCTTCAAGTTCTTTAAGTTCTGCATATATTATCGATAAGGCATTATTTTCTAGGAGCTCCAACTGATGTGCTAGGTTCAGGGATGACAACTCAAGGAATGGGAGAAGCCTAGCTTCCCTCCCATATACTAGCATGAAAGGTGAGTTGCCCAAATCTCTATTGGGAGTAATTCTATCAGCCCATAGGATTTTTTCCAACTTGAGGTGCCATGAACTTTGATTATCTTCAAGAGTCCTCTTGATGATTCTAATGAAATTTTTGTTAGAGGAATCAGCTAAGCCATTGCCCTGGGGATAACAATTTAATGATATTTTCAGAAACATATCATGTTGGACTGCCCATAAGATGATTTGAGAGCCCACAAAAGCCTTGGCATTGTCTGATATGATGCTAGAAGGGGCTCCAAATCTGGTTGCAATCCCCTCAAGGAATTGAACTACTGAATTCTCCATTGCATCTTTCAAAGCAACAACCTCTATCCACCTTGTGAAATAGTCTATGGCAGCCAAAATCCACTTGTGGCCTGCACTTGACACTAGATTGATAGGGCCAATGAAATCAAGCCCTCATTGTGCAAAGTGATGATCAGTTGAAATGGGATGAAGATGAAGGGCAGCTAAACTTTGCTTTCCTACAAAAAGTGCACATTCTTTGCACTATCTAACCCATTTGTGGGCATCATTGAATAGAGAAGGCCAATAATAGCATGCTCTCATGATCTTCATAGCTATAGTTTTTGCTGAGAAATGCCCACCAGAGGGCCCATTATGAAATTCCTCTAATAGACTGCCGGTCTGATCTCCATGAATGCACCTCAACAAGACACTATCCATGCCTCTTTTGAATAATATACCATCCACTAAGGCATAGGGGATGGACTGTAATTTGAAATGCCTTCTCTTGGTTCTATCAAAGAGAGAAGGATAGCTACCATCCTTTAAGAAGGCAGACATAACCTCCAACCAACTGGTTTGTGCATCTTCCTGTAGCAAGAGGGAGGTCTCTGACTCTTTCCCAAAAGACGAATTGAATTTCTCACAGAGTCTTCTTCCCCTCACTAACCTAGTAATTTTGATGTCAAGGTCATACTCCATGAATTAGTGATCCATCTAGGTCTCTTCTCATCTATATCCTTGTTGAGAAGGAAATACTTAACATTGGCATGTGGGACTAGGAGATGGATCCTATTGTTTGAGAGCATGTGTCTGAAATTTTTTAGTGCTCTCATAATTGTGATGACTTGTTTTTCCACATAGTTGTACCTGAGTTCATAGTACTTTAGGCCTTCACTGAAAAAATCTATGGGCTACTCCAAATCATCCTAATTTAACTTTGTTAGGATAACATATATACTTGATTCTCCTCCCAAGTTGTAAATGATGAAATCCTTCTCATAGTTTGGATTTACTAGGGCAGGAGCCTACACAATGGCCTATTTGATCTGATCAAAGCCCTCCTTCCCCTCCTTAGTCCATTTGAAGTTTAAATCCTTCTATAACATGGCTATGAGAGGCTTGAACAAGGCTGCAAGGTTTGGGATAAACCTTCTAACAAAGTTGATTCTACCCAGAAAGCTCTGAAGTCCCTTCTTATGATGTGGAAGTGGAAGGGACACAATGGATTCCACTCTCTTTGGGTCTATGTCCGGACCATCTTTGGATACAATCTGTCCAAGTAGTTTTCCCTGATTAGTGGCAAATACACACTTTCTGGGGTTCAAGGACACACCATACTCCCTGCACTTTTTGAAAACTTGCTCAAGATGAGAAAAATGGTCAGTTGCATACTTGGAGTATATAGTAATATCATCAAGATATACTAGTATGAATTTTTCTAATACTCCCTTAAAATCCATATCCATGGCTCTTTGAAAAGTTGCACCTACATTTGTTATTCCAAAAGGCATCTTACAATAGGCATAAGTGCCCCATTTAGTAGTGAATGCAGTCTTGAATTGGTCTGGTTCTTGGACTAAGATTTGGTTATACCCCGAGTATCCATCCAAGAATGAAAATCTTTCTAAGCCACTAACTTTGGCTAAAATTTATTCCATGGAAGGGAGGGGTAATAATCTTTGAGGGAGGCTCTATTGAGGTCCCTAAAGTCTACACATAGTTTGATTTCTCCATTTTTTTCCTAATTGGAACAAGATTGCCTACCCAAGAAGAATTCTTAATTGGAAAAATAATTCTAGATTCTATAAGCTTGGATACCTCTCTCCTCATCAAAGGCTCAGCTTTGGGATTTGTAGGCCTTTTCTTTTGTCTGACTAGTTTAGCATTAGGATGTAAATCTATGGTATGTTGAACTAGACTAGGATCAAACCCTTTTAGATCCTCATATGTAAAAGCAAAAATACCATTATAGTTTTGACAAAGACTGAAAAAAGTACCTTCATCACTTTGGGAACATACATTTCCCAAGTTGAGAGCTCTGCCATCTGATATGGAGACTGATCTATAGTCTCCCTTCTTTTCCACTAGGTTCATTGCTCTTCCTTTCATCTGATCATCAATGTTTAAGATCCCCTCCAAGGTGATTAATCCCTTGGGTTTCTTGTTTGAGCTTAGCTACATGATCTAATCTCCATACTAGCTCTACAACATGCCCTACTTCTTATGTGAGAACTCTACTTCATCTTGCAGGTAGTTCACAATCTGTTGATCAGAATCAAAGACCTACCAATTCACTTGGTTATCAGGCACTGTTGGTCTCACCACAAGTCTGATCTATTGTAGCATGAGATAGAATTTCATGTTGAGCACCAATTGCTGCTAGTTGGTCAACATGTTTATTCTGATTTCTAGGAACACTAGAAATATTGAAGGCCTCAAATCCCTCAATTAGGTCCCATGCTCTATGTTTGTAGGACTTGAGAAGGTTACTCTTGGTGGTATCCTGAGCTCTGACCTAATTTACAACTAGCTCACTATCTCCATGCACCTTCAAAGATTTGATCCCTCTCCTCTATGCTATTTGGAAACCCAAAATCAAAGCTTCATACTCAGCTACATTGGTAGTGCAACTAAACTAAATTTTGAAAGAAAAGAAAGATTTCTCTCCCTTGGGAGAGATCAGTAATACACCGCCCCCCGCACCATTTTTTTTCCTTGAAGCATCAAAGAACATGTCCCATATCCCCTGCATATCATTGTCTTTCTTTGAAAGATTGGGAATGGGGGTGTCTTCTTCATGTATACAATATGTACCTAGGCCGGTATTATTGACCTCATCAATAGGGTCAAACTAAAATGCATTTGTCCACTCATCAAGTAGGCAAACAGGAACGTCATCCAACTAAGTTGCAGGCTCTCTTATTGAAATTTCTTCTCTCTCCTCATGGAGAGTACAATTTATGTTGATAGGACTTGGGGTATAGGGCTCTATATGATCATTGGCAATAGGTTCAGCCCTAATGGTTACTTTGGTATCATATCTTGTCCTAAACAACATGTGAGACCAATCAGAAGGTAGGTAGCCACCTACCTTAGCAGTGAATTCCCTAGATAAACAAATAGAAAAATAAGCAGGGAGGTCAATCACTGAGATGTCTTGCAACACACTACAACCCGGGCAGACATGCAAGGTCAAATTTAAATCTTTAATGACCCCAACAATCTGAACTGATGTGCCATCAAGTTTCACAACTCCTCTTGTGATAGGTTCATACTTGATACCTAGGCGGTCAACTATCCCCTTAGGCATCACCGAACTGCTAGCCCCACTATCTATCATGCAATTATGAACAAGTTTATCTCATATGATTAATAACAGATAAAAAGGGGGAGGCTTACTGATTTTCTTTGGATTCACTGCCTCCAACGGTTGCACCAAGCTTGTGGAAATTGAAGAGCTGCAACCTTGACTGGTATCTTTTTCAACATCCATCCTCTTTAGGGTTTCCTGAAGTAGGTCTCTTTGAGATGGGATAGAAAGAGAATCTCACATAGATACATTGAGGCCGACCCTCTTCATCTATTCAACAATGTTAAAGGGAACAACATCCTTAGTAGGGACCCTTGCAACAACAAGGTCCAATTTTAATATTATAGGAGCCTTAGGTGGCTCTCCCTACTTGACATTTTGTGTCTAGTCTCACTCTTTGTTTGGAGCAACTGCCTTATCAAATGACTGGCATTAAATATTCTAGGACTAGATGTGAAGCTTGAGCTACAGATGGAGTCTGAGTTGATGCAACATAATTAACACTAGGATCTATGGCCCTCCTTTTTTGTCTTTTATTGTTGGCCACATTGTCCCCACTTGTCTGATTCATTCCACAAAAATCCTCCTCCTGCCAATTCATAAAAGTTGTATCTCCATGTGTATGACTGGGACAGTCAGCAAATTGTTGCTGCCTTGATGTTGTTGGCTCCTCTTGTGCTACTAGGGCCTGAGAAAACTCACCATTCTAACACGAGGTCTGATTGTGTGGTTGATTGCATGGGACACACCAATCTTGTTCCTAAGCAAGATTGTTCTGAATTGGCACTATAACCCTTGAGGTGCTTACAACTATGGGATTCAAACTGTTCAAGGGCCTAGCATTTCTCCATTCGTTCTACCCTTTAAAATTAGGTCTTTGTTGTTGATAGTTTTGGTTTTGGGGCTGATAAGGCCTATTGTTAGCCTACGAAAACTGTCTCTTGACTGAGACCAATTAGTTTCCATATCCATGCAGTTGATGGCTCATTTTTTGCATTGAAGCCTCCATAGCAGCTCTGAACTTTTGGATTTCAGAAACTGGAGGGGGTGCGAGTGTAAGCAAATGGCTTGAA
Organism: Cryptomeria japonica; assembly: GCF_030272615.1. Classification (NCBI taxonomy): domain Eukaryota; kingdom Viridiplantae; phylum Streptophyta; class Pinopsida; order Cupressales; family Cupressaceae; genus Cryptomeria; species Cryptomeria japonica. The sequence continues at coordinate 577,996,687 of NC_081411.1, read as the reverse complement.
GACATTGTTGGCATTAGTGCTAAAATAGTCTGTTGGGTAGGAGCCTCTAGAAATAAGGGCATTGGAGGCCTAGGAGACAAATTGCCCACCTGTATTAAGCAATTTTATGCCCTTATGATAGTCTCATAAGCTAATGAGAGATTATCTCCTCCCATAGATTGAATCATGGCTGCAATATCATTGTTTAAAGCCTTAAGAAAAATTAGAAAAGCATGATTTGATGAAGGCTTTACTAATGATGGGATCCTATCCCATGTCTTTTAGAATAATTAAAGTCACCCATGAACTCATGAGGTTCTCTTTTAATTGTAGTTAGCTGCTCCATAAGTGATAGATGATCACTTTTGTCTTCAAAATGTTTGTACAAATTCTCCCCTAACTCATCCCAATTGTGAATGGAGTTAGGAGCTAGTCCTCTGTATCACTGAAGGGCCTTTCCTTTGAATGAGGAGGGAAAAAGCCTCACTGCAACATTGTCTTCAGTGACATCAAACACAGTGCAAATGCTTGACACATCTTGGATATGTTCCTTCAGGGAGGTAGATGTTTCTCCAGTAAAAAATGGTACAACCTTAAAGGCTACTACTTGTTAGCCTAGTTTTGACACAACAAAATTTAAACTTTTAGCATCAAAACAATGAGTGTTGTCAGACATTATAACCTTATAGAAAGTTAGATTTGTACTATCTGAGATACCCTTGTATAAAAGCAATAGAGAAGACATGTTTTCATCATTTTGACACAAAATTTTATTAAGGAGATCCAAAGTCAAAGTTCCCTTATTTGGTAATCAACCAAGGAAAAGAAAGTCAAAGATCCAATGAAGAGGTGTGAACCTGATCAAGGAAAGTTTAAGATTCATAATACACTCATAGGACGACATGAAAGGGTGCATGTCTTGTTGGTCATATTGAAGTGTATGCATGTTAGGCATTTCCAATGATGTAATCTATCGGTGAATAAAAATCTATCGACAACTTTGTGCTCAAGGTAAGGTTGCCAGTTTAGTGCAGAGTTATGAAGCTTTTTCAATGTTGATGAAAGTGCATTGATCAACCACACTGCATGACCACTAAAGCAGTCCAATGTGTCGAAATGGTAGGAGAATTATCTTTCAATGCTGATAAAAATACATTGACCGTATTTTTGCATAGTTTCCAAAGCCATTCAAATCACCAATGAAGAGAGAACCGTTCAAAAAAGCTGGTGAAGACATTATCGGATCGGGCTCTTGCATAAGTTGTACAAGTTGCCTAAATATTACAAAATTCTGACAAAGAGAACAATGAGAAAAGGGTTTTGAAGTGAAATAAATTAGTGTCTTCCCTGAGACTCACAACTTACCGAAAAGGAAATGATGATCCAAACATTTTATAGTTATTGACACTAGCAAGAGGAGGGCTTCATCGGCAAGTTTGTGTGGTACCACAAGTTGTTGAACTTGTGAAACTCGCTGAAGGAAGAAGAGTTTTTAGTGTTAGTTATTATTGTCATCAACACTCAAAAATCACCATCCGCAATTTGGTTTACTTTTCAAAGAGGTTGAAAATTGTTCTAGTTTATAAAGAGCTCCATGCATTAACTCATCAGTAAGTTATTCAAGGCATAAAAGTTACCATAAGGCTACATCAGTTAACATCATCATCAAATTGACCAACTTGATAAAGTTTAAAAGAGCCGATATATGATTTTGGAAGAATCCATGCATCAGTGATTTAGAAAAGTTGGCAAAGTTTGTGAAAGTACCGATGCATTTGAGAAAAAGTTAGTTATAATAACTAACTCGATATTGTTATGAATCTCTAAGGTGTCAAGCTCACTGTTGTGCCTCATCTTTGTCATAGAGAACACACCCATATTGTTTCACAAGTTTCCGTTAAAGAGATGTTGCCTTGGTGAATGTAATGGTAGCAAGGTTATGGATATCCATTAAAGCATCAAGTACAGAGGCATTTTGTGAAATTTTATAATTGCACTATATATACACAATGGATATATTGAAAATTTTTGGAAAACCTTCAAGCAATTGCATGGGTTGATGTAAAGGAAAGTTCCACCTTTTCTATGCACGGCTTATGGAAGGGAAGAGGCAAACATATACAAATGGTTTTCCAGAATGGTTTGAGGCGATGTCATCTCATGGTATGCCATGATTCCACAATATGCAGAAATTGAATTTGTTGAAAAGGAATTGAAAAATTTCAAGCAAATGCAAGTAATGGATGTCACCTCAAGGAAGGGAATAGAATGATTGCAGGTTGTACACTAAATGGACATGCTAAAAAGACTTTAAGCAAATGCAATCAGCAAGCATAAAGACAAATTCACCCACACTTCTTCCAAGTCTCATTGTTTGTGCCGAATATGGGAAGCTTTAGAAAAATGAACACCTCAAAGAAGTCATCTCATGACTTGCAATGATTATAAGAGCAATAGAAAATTGATTTGTTGACAAGGCTTTTCATACTTTCAAGAATATGCAGTTGGAATGTGTACAACCAAATTATTTTCATTGTAAGGAAATTCTCTCAAAATATCAAATTATTGACAAGACACGTGAATGTTTTATAGAGATGCTCGATAACTTGAAGTTTCTCTCTTCATTCTCTGTCGGATTCCTGATTTGTGTACACAAATACATTAAAATTGTTTGATAGAAAGCTTCAAAGAGGTCATGGAAGCTTTCAAACAGTGTTAGGACATCCATTAAAGCTTTGGAGAGAGGAGATTTTTGTCAGATATTTTAGTTAGAAATGCCCTCATGGACATGCAAGCAAAATGTGATTGCAGGGTGATATGGTGCTCACTTCGACTAAATTGACGGCCTTCACATTCTTTCAACAAGTGTTCCACTTACCTTTCTGTAAAAGTGACTTATGTCACTCATGTAATTAAATTAGGAATTTGGGATTTTCTTTTGTGAAAGTTAGGTTAATCCTAGCTTATCTTTGTAAAGGGTAGTTATTCTAACTATTTTTTTAGGTAGCTATCCTAAGTAGTTGCGAGGTAGTTATTTTAAGTGCCAAAGTTGAGTAGTTACTCTAAGTTGTTTCTTTTTCCTAAAAAGGAAAGTTAGTTGTTTCAAGTTGGTGCACTTAAAGAGTTAGTTATTCTAAGTAGTTATAAAAGTGGTTAAGGTAGTTACCTTAAGTGGTTACTAGCCTCACTTATATATACTTCTTGGCAATTCAATCATAGAGGAGACTCTTACAAAGGGGAGACTATGGAGAAATTCTTAGAGAAGTAGTTTGATGAATTTTGTGATTGTACTTTGTATTGAAGAGTTCTTGAGAATGTATAATTTCATGAAGATAATAAAGGATGCATTTATCTCGTCTGTGCTAGATGTGCTTTTTGAGTTATTATTACTAATTTTTCATATGTCAAATTAGTGATATCTTTGTCTATGTGCAAATCATTTGTCATCTATTAGAATGCTTATAATTTATGAAATTGATGTAATGGAACACAATAAAGCTTTGGTATCTTGGCTTGGATGTGCTAGAGTTATCCATCTCTTCGTATGTTGAGATATGTCACCCTTCTTTCATCATCATTGCAAGTTAAAATTTGTTTTGTCCTTAAAATCCCTTTGTATCTATCATCATTTGTGAAATTCTATTTGGTGTTTGTATGTCTGCCATTGGGGTTTCTGTTATTCACCTTCTTTCTTTAGTTTTCTCCTTTTTGTACTTTCAGGTAAAAAGTACACAAAAATCCCATAAATCCCCCCATTATATGAGGGAGTTTCCCCTCTCAAATGCAGAGGAAGATTGTAGCCTCACCACATTCTCTCTAACTGTTGGGACGGTTGTCACTGCTCTTCGAGCAAATAGGGTCTAGTTTGAAGGAGAATTCATAGTGACAAATCTATTTACCAACACTACTAAAATGTCATTCTTTTGAGTTAGGACTAAAGGACTGCCACAATTGAAGGTGACAAAGGTATGTTCTCTTGGTACCACCATTGCAAATAAGGGTCTGTTAAAATGGGTGGTAGGGCCTTTAAGCTGTGTTAATCTTCTAATAGAAGGGGTAGACTGGGACCTTAGGGGTGTAGATGTTTCTGCTTGGGTTCCCCTAATAGTTGATAAAGAATGTCTACCTCTTCTTCTCCTATAATTGGAATAAGGAAGTTGAATGAATTGAAAAATATCTCCAGATGATGATTTGGTGTGTCTCCTTGGCATAAAGCTGCAACTGGTATCACCGAGAGTCTGAATTTGTCCTAAGATTCGCCAAGTGCTTGATTGATTGCCTCTAAAGGCTGAATTTCTCAAGAAAAAATATTGAATCCTGAACAAGTATGTTGAAATAGTGTCCCATTGGGCGTGCCAAAAATTGTGGTATGACTGGTGGCTTGAAGTGGAATAGTCTAAAAACTGAATCTTCTTTGAATGCTTAAAAAACTCATCCCACCAGGCGTGCCAAAAACTATTGTCACAAAAGTTTGCACCCTTGATGACCAAAGAAACCTTCATCATCAACCTTTTGAAACATTGAATCAAACTCTCAAGTGTGGGACCTTGCTAAATGTGAGGTTGAATCTCCAGAGAAGGTTGGCTTCCTCTTCAATCTGAGTGCAGGTGTTGGACCAACCCAACATTGGCAAACTAATCTATTATCTGATAGGGTAAAGGGGAGAGAGCAAAGGGATGCATGAAATAAAGGAAAAAAGGTTTGCATCTAGACTGAAAGTTGATCTACCCCACCTTTAACTACACAGAACATCAATAAAACTGCCCAAAAGATACACAAATTTCTATCTAAGTCTAGCTTTCTAAGACTAAGTCAAGGTTGGAATTCTTAACAATGGCAGAGGAATGAACAATGTTCTTAGATGCCACTCTAATAGGAGTCAACACTATTACAATTGTTGAGAAAGTAAGAAAAGATACATTCACACAAACAGGTAAAAAAGATACACAAATTTGCATAACTGAAACAAATAAATTTTTATTAATGTAGAGACAAGGTGATTTTATAGTTGTAGAAGTCATACAGTGCTATAAAATAAAAGAAGAGAAGATTCGATCAAAATATTACAAAATTCCTTTTATAGTTTAAGCATAACTCAAAATTGAACAATTGATGGAAACCCTAACCCCACCTAGGTTAGGTTACAAAAAAATAGAGAGGGGAGAAGAAGATCAGATTGAGGATGATCTGATAGCATGCTAGATCTATCTTTGAGAGTGTCCTCTTCCTCTAGAAAAGAAAACCAATCCATCAGTAAAGTAATCCCTACCAACAAGCAAGGTCGAGCACACTTGTAGGGACAAAAGTCTTTGTATCGCATTGAATAAGCATGGTTGGCTTCTAAAATCGGCCGTAGGTGTCAGAGACATATATACAGCATCTCTCTCTTTAATGGAAGGTTCTGTTAATTTATATTCATTCCCAAAAAGGAGAAATTTTCTTTTTTTTTTTTTACTTTCAATTTTTGAAAACTTATTGAGTTCTTCTATTAAGCCTTGCTCGATAAAACGATCAAATCCTTCAAGTTGTATTTTACCAAATTCGGGAATTGTAAATATTCCTTTATTTTCATCTAATCGCATTGAATGTTTCCTATTCTATGTATATATAGAGTATATTGTATATTTCGATATTTATTCCTCATTGATCTATACGAATAAATTCGACAAAAAATTGACATGTATATTTTGTTCACTATATCCCAAAAATAGAAGAAAAAGAAGAGGTCCTTTTCTATTATCTTGTCATGTCTAGAGTTATGGCGAGCAAATCTAGCAGCTAGAGTAAGATCGGGTCCAAAATGGGGCCTTGACTGAGCAAAGAATGTCCTCAACCATCAGGTTGACAACCACCCTATGTAGAGCATTCAAAACTCAATGGCCATTGTGAATTCAAACACCCATCGTCGATCCAACAGATTCGGATGAAGATGGACGTGGGTGATCTCTCCACATGCCCATTCTGTGATTAAAACATGGTCTTCGGATTGGGCCTTTATGAAGATCTGAAGGTGTAGATGTCCAACATTACACCCCAGGTCCATGCCTCCTTGGCTGTGTCTGATCGCTGAGATGCTCCAAGTTCTTATCCCTCGACATCTCTGTGGGCCTATTTTTACCTTGCGGGATAAGCCTTTTCTTGTTTCTCCCTTTCTTGTTTGCTTATCTCGCAAGCCTCATTGTATCCACAAAAATACTCAGGGGATAGCGAGGACACTACCCGCTTGTTGCCTTTATCCCACAAGGCCAAAATTCTTCCCAAATATCCTCACGAGATAGCGGGGAGATCACTACTTTCTTTCTTTATGCATCACTTCGTATCCTGTGAGCCTTTTTCAATCCTTGCCCAACCTTCCAGGATAAGCCTTCTTCATTTTCCTTTTTTTCTTATCCCATGACATCTCCCTTGTCTTTGTTCTATTCCGTGGGATAAGGGTCTCTTCGATTTACCCTTTCTTCCATATCCCGTGGGTCCTTTGATGCCTTTGTTTTACCTCACAAGATAAGGAGAAAGCCTATACTTTCTCCCTGACAAGCTTATCCTACACGACCTTATCTGAACCTACCAAACACTTAGCTGACTAGGGCCCACCTCACCTTAGTTATTTTCCTATACTGTGGGTCGTTGTTGATGTCATTCTAACCCCACAGGATAAGCAAAATGCATTTGTTAATCCTTATCCCACGTGACCTTATTATGTGCAGTCAAAACCTTCTAAGGTTGGCACAAAAATTGCCAACAATCTTTTTTTTGGGTCTTTAGCTTTTGTGTTGTGCGTATTTTTCCTTTTTGTCTTTGATTGTCTTTGTTTTCATTTTTTTCTTTTTCCTATGTGTGCTTTCATGCACTTGAGTGATTTAATATCCTAAGATTAGGGCTTGGTTCCTTTAAATTAGTGATGTATTATACTGGTGATTTGTGCTCCTTTCCTCCACTCCTATATCTCTCTTTCATCTACTTTAACGCGAGTATTTGCATAGACTCATACTCCCGTTAAAGTGGGGGCTAAATGTAGCATCATAAATTGTCACTGAGCCAATTTACGTAGGTCATGTTTGTGCCCCTACTTTAGCACATCTCCCCCTCATCTCCTATCCGGGCCTGTTTAGTCCCTTAACTCCACTTTTCATGACACATACACCTACCAAATGATTCCCCGAAGAGGTGTTCTCCTTAGGCCAAAATTTTGGTCCCTAATTGAGGAGGACCAGGGTGCTAGCACCCTGGTCCTGGACCAAAGCACCCAACGTGTTGCTCCCTCTCATTGGGACCCAATATTTAAGAGAAGGTTGAGACCTATCTCTCTGATGGGAAATTAAGTGGATGGCTCAATATGGCCATTAGAGGTTGGCCTAATTGGTAAATTGACCTGAGATCTCATATATAAAGGCATTTGATCAACTTAATTTCATCCTAAGAAATAAAAGTCTCCATATCCAAGCAATCAAGCATCCAAGCATTGAAATGTTCATCATCAAGCATTTCCAGAGGTCTTCAAGGTTGCATTTCCTTCATTCAACCATTGTGGAGAAAATTACAACATTGATATGCAAGCATGTGTGTGTGATTAGGGTTTTTTCATGTTCATGTCATTTCATACAACATATATGATTACATTCAAGAAGTAAAGCATCCTTATCAATCATTGCAAATCTGAGCTATACTTCTCCATTATTCATTTTAGTATTTGCAATATTTCATTCAAGGTTAATTCCTAAACTAGGGTTTGACTTAGACAAACCCATATTACCAACCTATTTCTCTTCTCTAGTGTGTGCAAGAACAAGTACAAAGAAGCGATCTTTTGAATAAGCTTTATTTATAGAGATGAATCATTCCCCCATTGGAGTGCAAAAAGTGTAGAGGACCAGAGCGACCACCACACTGGTCTCGACAAATGAAGAGCTCCTTCTAGGAATAGGTTTGAATACTCTTACAATCCTCAGATCTAGGTTCATAGCTCAATTCGATGATTGTAACTCACTGTTCACACATTTTTACTTCAATTTTAGCTCATTTTCCCAAATTTCAACATCTTAAATAAATCAATTCAACTCAAGGGAAAGAAGAGGCTCATCCAAGACCCACTTGGAATTAGATCAAAATCTAGATCTATTAGGTTTCTATCTATATAATTCCTATCTTTCCCTAATTTAATTATCCTCAAGTAAAAATTAGCGGTTTTCATACATCTAAAGGTGGAAACCCTAATTTTTAACCTATTATAGTTCCAAATATCATGCAAAGCTATCAACCTAAATTTGAGTAAGGAAAATAGATTAGAACCTGTGAGGGGAAGTTCAAGATGAATTGTCAGGACCAAGGGAAGCAAGTCATCCTATTCCTCCACTTTTCACACCTTGAAAATTTGAGTCTCATTTTCATCATCTAAACTACTAGATTCCTCATTTGTAGCTCCTGAGAAAATTCTTTGCACACAAAAAGAAGGAAACGGGTTTGGTTGATGGGGGTTTTCCTTAGGTCAAACCTTTGTTTAGGAATTAACCTTGAATTTAATTAATAATTGAAATGAAATTAGATTGAAATAGAATGCTTTCCTTTTGAGAGAAAGGCTAGATTTGATCTGAAAATGCTTGAACTTGACACCTTGATGTAGTTTTCAAGGTTTGTGATGCAATGTAGAATGTCTTCATAAAAGATTGATCATAGATGCTTGAACATGAATGCTTGATCTTAAGTTGGCCTTCTCCTTCAATACTTGATAAATACTTAAATGCTTCCTCACATAGACTTGAATTGATTTTGCTAGAATGAAATTGAGATCTTGATAGAGTTTCCTTGTTCTCATTTCTAGTTACCAAATGAGAGGGGTAGGCATCCTTTGATACCTAACTGCGTATTAAATGTTTGAATTTTTTGAGTAGGCCGACACAAGAAATTTTTTTTGCCCACATCAAGTGGCCATTGTGAGGTCCTCATTGGGAGGACCATGATGTCTTGGTCCTATCAATTAGGACTCAAAATGGGACAAAGGATGGATTATGAGTTGAAAATTCAGATTTCAAGATGGTATGAGCAATTTCAAAGTAAACATTAAACACTAGAGATTAGAACATGAAGTTGAGGGCTAGGCAAGGAGAAAATTGTATAAGAATATAATGTAAAATGCCACATTTAGCCCCTATTTTTACTGGAGTATGAACCTATGCTCATACTCATGGTAAAGTACAAAGTTGCATTAAAAAAATTTCACGAAGATACCAAAGAGACAAGACACACGAAGCTCCCAGGGACTTAGGATCTTATCTATCTAATATTGAGATAAAAAAAGCAAGACCATGACTATACTTGGCCTAGTAAGGCTTGTACTTACTACATGAGTCATGTTAGGATTGGAAAAATTAAAATAAAAATGCAAAATATTACAAAGAAATTTAAGGCTTAGTTTGCAAAGTAACTTGAACATTGAATTGAATAGACTACAAAAATGGGTACTACAACATGTACCAAACATGTCATGGTGTGTGATCAAAAGTGTACAAACCATGTATCATGGTGTGTGCATGAAGTGTAACATTGAGCGAAGTGTATGCCCCATGTTAAAGTGATTGTGAATGCCTTACCAAGAGCAATTGCTTTAAGGTAGCATACATGCATCAAAAAGACAAGAACATTGCCATAATAAGATGCCCCAAAGAAAGGAAAAATCAAAGGGCAATGGTCACAAAGAATATATGAAAAGACACATAATGGATCCACTAGTTGGGGTATGTATGCACCTTTGATAAATAATGTGTATCAAGAATAATTGCATTGAATTGACCTCATCCACCAAAGGTAGTGGAACTACAGACACAATGGAAGAAAAGAACATAAGATAAATTTACATTTATCTTTTTGATTCTACATGGAAGAGAACAAAAATAAATCTCAACACTTTTCACTATCCCCAAGTAAACAACACAAAGTAAATTGTATGAAAAATAACACATGTACAACATAACATTGATACAACATATAGAAGAATTGAGATACAGATCTAGAAGAATGTCACAACAGATTCAATCTCTTTATTACCTTGCACCAATGGAGTAATAAGGTTCATCCAAAGAGAACCTAACATAACAAAAAGATATATCAAGCAACACATCAGAGGGGAAGCACATTATGTACAAGCAAACACACATAAGAATATACAACACAAACGAAGCAAGTCGAGAAAATCATCTGGCTTTCAAGCTTGCTTAATGTAAAGAATTTAAGTAGTGGAACAACTTCCCACACTAACTTTGAGAGGAGGGTAATGAATTTTTTTTACAGATCCTTACAACATATATAAAAATTTAATATAAATAAACATAAATAGCATGCATACAACACATTGATTTACATGGGGAAAACCCTTTCAGGAGAAAAAAACCACACTACAAAAGCCACCCAGTATATTATTCAAAATTCAATAACAGAGTACAATATACTTGTAGAGAAATCCTTTCACACTAGTATCACCAATAAGAGATTTGGAGGTAACTCAATAGCTATAAGACTCTTCCACACAACATCGATAAAACCACCTAATAAAGTGGCACCCATCTTATCTCTAATCATATATTCCATATGAAGTTTCAAAACACACACCAAAATGTGTACCTCCCTTTTACAAATCATTTATGTGTTGAACACATTTTTAAATTTCTTATTTCAAGGGACCCAACTTTTGAACCGGGTGTCTGATTGACAAAGTGTTCGAAGCACCAAAAAGATTGTGCTGTGATCTATCAAGCTATAACCTACTATGCTAGTTATGGAAAATTTTGGTATATTTCAGAGCCTCTAAATCCCTCAAAATTGACTCCAAAACTTTCATTCACAACTTTAAAAAATGAAAACTTTAATATCTTCAAATCCAAACATGTTCTTGCAACGAAAATTTATTGGCATGCTTATCTAGCCAATTCAAACATTTGGAAAAAAATTTGGACCGATCTGTGATCAAATGAAAACTTACTAAAAATATTAACCTTATATATGTGAAAGATTGAGACACCATTTTCTTAACATTCTCCCACTTTTTCAGCACCTTCCAAGAGAAAAAGGAATATCTACACAATAATTTAATTGTTAGGGGCCATGAGATCCATAGACTTTGAATACCATTTGAACTTATTTGTGCTCACAACCTTAGTTAAAGAATCTACAACATTCATTAAAGCCTCTACCTTAACCAAAATTACCCTGCCATCCTCAATTATGTTGCATCAAGGTTAGAAAGAAGTTGTACTAAACATCTATGTGTTTGGTTCAAGAATGAATGTCAGGTTCTTAACTAGGTAAATCACACTTTGACTCACAATAAATTGTTATTGCACCTTATTTCATTCTAATATCTAAGCACAGTCTCTTAATCCAAATGGCTTCTTTACAAGCATGACTAGCTGCCATATACTCCACTTTTGTAGTGGACAAAGAAACAATAGCCATCAGTTACTCATCCAACTAATTGCACCACCAAATAAAGAAAACACATAACCACAGTTGGATCTTCTTCTATCATCACCACTTGCCCAGTCTGAATCCACATAACCATCAATATCAAATGAAATATTGTTTCCTATCAAATTGTACCATGATGACACAAAGAATATTCTAAGGTACCCTTCAAATATATAAAGACCCTTTTAACTACATCTCAATGAAGTCTACCAATATGAGATATATATCTAGAAAGAAATCTCATTTCTTGGTAAATGTCTACTTTAGTGCAATCCATAACATACATAAAATTTCCAACTACACTCTGGTGAGGCATTCTTCTCATGTCTTCCATCTCTAATGGGGATGTAGGATAATCTAAAAAGGATAATTTTGTTCCAAGTATAAAAGGAACACATAATGGTCTACAATCTTGCATGTTGAAACTCAATAAAACTAAATTCACATACTTACTTTGACCTAGCCATAGCTTTCTTTTCATTCTATATCTTCTAATTTCCATCTCAAGAATATGTTTTGTTGCATTGAGATTTTTCATTTCAAATTTTGCAGCAAGTTGGGAATTTAGTTCTAAGATCGTATCTTTCCCTTTACCAATGAATAACATGTTATCAACATATAATGCAATGTACATGAAATTATCACCATAAGATCTATAATAAACACAATGATCTAATTTAGAATTCTCAAATCTCAAACTCAACATATATGTATCAAATTTTTGGTACCACATCCTAGGACTCTACTTGAGGCCATACAAAGATTTGTTCATTTTACAAACCAAATTACTTTTACCTTTTACCATGTAGTGCTCTGGCTTTGTCATATAAATATCCTCCTCCAAATAACCATGAAGGAAAGTAATTTTCACATCCATTTTCTCAACCTCTAAATCATAAGTAGTAGTAATAGAAAGCAAAAATATAATAGATGTCATTTTTGCAAGAAAAGGAAATATATCACCATAATCAACACCCTCTACGTGAGAGCAACCTTTCACAACCAAACTTTCTTTATACTTCTCAATACCTCTATCTAAACCAATCTTTTTATTGAAATCCCATTTTCAACCTACAAGTTTATGTCCTTCAGGCAATGGTACAAGAACCCACGTATCATTCTTTTTCAAAGCTTTCATTTCTTCTTCCATATAAAGTTTCTAGGATTTTGCATCATTCATACCTAATGGTTATTCTATAGATCTAGGTTCATCCACATTAGTATTCAAAGAAAAAAAATCTCCAATCATAAGGAAAATACCTTTAAGGTCCTTGTTTATGTCTTATAGACCTTCAAACAAGTTGAGTTGGAGGTTCTTCCTCCTCCTTTGAAGATTCAAATCTAGATGAGCTCTCATAAACTTCTTGCCTATCTAGGTGTCTCATTTCAACTCTTTCAAGCATAGAAGGGAATTGAATCACTTTATTTTTAATCTATTTTGGTTACAATGTAACAAAAGGAGCCATAGTTTCCCCAAAAAAACACTTTTACTATGTGTCGCCTTTTGTGCAATAGGGCCCCAAAGCTTGTAGCCTTTCACACCATAACTATATCCAATGAAGATACATTTCACAACCTTATTCTCCAACTTTGTTTGCTTCTCCTTTGGTAGATTTGAATATGTCTCACAACCATAAACTCTAAGATGTCTCAATGAAGGCTTATGACCTGACCATGCCTTCATAAGTGTTTTGTCAATAAGAGTTGATGTAAGAGACCTATTAATCAAGTAGAAAGTAGTGGCAATATCTTCAACTTAAAATATTTGTTCTAGACCAACACCACTGAACATACTCCTAGCCTTCTTGATCAGTGTACTATTCATTCTTTCTGCAACTCCATTCTATTATGGAGAATATGGAGTTTTCTTCTATCTATGAATTATACAATCTTTACATAATCTATCAAAATCATTAGAGAAAAATTCACCACCATTAGAATTCCTCAAACATTTGATTTTCTTCCTAGTTTACAACTCAACCATTTCTTTAAATTCAATTGAAAACTTCATATTTACTCTTTAAAAAATATACCCACGTTTTTCTATTATAATCATCAATAAATGAAAGATAATTTGTGGATTTTTAAATGGAAGGAACATCAAAAAGACCAAACATGTCAAAATTAGTAAGATCCAACACACCACAAGATTCATGATAACTCAAGTAAAATTGAGAATGGTTTTGTTTTCTATAAATACAATTCTCACAACAATCAAAATAAAGATTATAATCATTCAAACCTTCAACAAGGTTTTTGTTTTTCGAGGTCCTTAGACCTATTTCTCTAATGTAGCCAAGTTTTTGGTTCCATAACATAGTGTAGAGGTGTAATTTGGAACTAGTGTTTTACCAAGTAGGATAAGGCCACCAATTAACCAAATTATCTAGTACATTGAAAGAGGGGTGAATCCAATATATTTAGCCTCAATCCAATTAAGGAAAGGGTTGATATTTCTAATTAGATTCACTAGTTAGGGTTTGGTTCCCTCTTTCTTAGTTGAATTGTGAAAATATTGAAATTAGGGTAAAATAGGTGATTATTAAAGTGATCGGGTAGAAACAATGAGCTATAGTCATTTTACGGAGACACCAACCTAGATTTGGGCAAAATAAGATGTTATAGATCTATTCCTAGAAGTTTGGCCTGATATTTTGGGACCAAGTAGTATCAATTCATCATGTTCCTCTGAATTTATACCATCGAAAGGTGAACCTGTTTGTCTCTGTGAATTATGTCATCCTCTCAATTGTGGCTTTGTACCTTTTTCCCGCTCATAGAAAGAAAGGGGAAATTGTTGGGAATAGGGGTTTGCCTAATTCAAACCTCAATTTAGGAATTAACCTTGAATGAAATAATGCAAATACTAAAATAAATGTTAAGTAGATATCCCTCAAATGTGCACTTGTTGAAGATGATGTTTTTCTCTTTGACTGTAATCATAAATGTTGTATGAAATGGCATGACAAACACAAAACTGTAATCACACACACATGATTGCATAAGAATGGTGTAATTTTTCTTCACAATGGCTAAATAATGAATATGTAGCCTTGAAGATATTTGAAAATGATTAATGATGAATTCTTCATAGATGCATGAGTGTTAGGATATGTCAATTTATGATGCTTAGATGATAGGTTGATAAAATGTCTTCATATAGGGGGTTCTAGGTAAATTACCAATTAGGTTGACCTCCAATAGTCATGTGGAGCCACGACGATCAAAACTTACCATTGACATAAAGCCCCAACCCCATTTTAAATTGGGTCCCGATTGAGCTTGATACCATGGTAGTTTGGGGTGCCATGGTCTAGACCGAGGCATTCCACACCCTGGTCCCACCATAATCAGGTTTAAAACAAAGCTAAAATAGGGTGGGTATCCCATGGTAGGACCCACAAAAGGATTTTCATGGCCTCAAAGCTGGAGAATAAACACAAAAAAACCCAAAGAGGTGATGAGGATAGGACATGCTAAAGTAGGGGCGCAAACATGAGGTGTAAATTGGCTTGATGATAATTTACGACACTACATTTATCCCCCACTTTAATTAGAGTATGAGCCTATCCAAATACTTGCAGTAAAGTAGATGAAAGATGAAAGAGGAGAAATTAGGAGCAAGATCACAAGGAGCATTAGACATCACTAATTTGGAGAAACCAAGCCCCCAATCTTCAGATCTTAACTCACACAATCGCATGCAAGGGCACACAAAGAAAACCAATGGTAAAAAAAGACAAAAGGAAAAAAGACACACAACACACAAAGGCTAAAAACAAAAACAAAAACCTCAAGTCAACTAGTCAAATAGACCTCGATAGTTAAAATATCTCAACCACTAATATCATTCTTGAAAATGCCATCACAAGGACACAAACGATCACATAAAAAGAGCAAGAGCACACATCATCCATGAACTACAAATATCAAAGCTATGAGTTCATAAGGATAAGAAAAGAGAAAAGACATGGATCATAGACATTCTAGTTCTATTTTTCTAGGTGATCCATGTTGGGGAGGAGAGTAGGAATAGTCTAGTTGTGTTTTTCTAGTTCCACTCATCTTGTTGTGTGTGCTACTATCTAGTTTGAGGTATTAAGCATCTTGTATAAGAGTTCATTTTCTCTAGTTTCGATCATGCAAAAACTTATATAAGACATGAATTGAAAATGTAAATGTGTGTGTGGTATCAGGAACATCTCATGTAAGAGTTTGTTTGCGCAGGTTTCGAGAATGTATAACCCCATGTAAGACAAATATATGCCTAGTTTTGAGGACATCTCATGTAAGAGTTTGTTTTCTCTAGTTTTGAGAATGAACACCCCATTTAAGACCTAAAAAAATATAGTACAATATGGTACAAAGAGGGTGATATGTATGCCATCCCCTTAAGATGTCAACATAGCCCTCTATTGATGTCTTAAGGAAGCTAGAAACAAGGATACCCACCTTCAACATGAAGGAGATATCATTTTAGGAAACAATGCTCACAAATCCAAGCTAAAGAGGCAATACTCTTACAAGAAAGGATAAGATAGTTGAAAAAGAGATATCTTGTGACAAGTGTAAAAGGAATCCTTAGAGGAGAAGAGATCTTTTCTCAAAAGACATCTACCTCCAAGAAAGGTTCTTGAACAAACATAACATTTTTTTTGCCAAAAGAGGGGAAGGAGAACAAGAATTCCTACCTTCCTCATATTTCTAGGTAAAAGGGATTCTTGATGAAGGATTACACACTTTTGACCCCAATGTGAGAGATTTTTTATAATAGATATACATTTTAGAATGTAAAGATGTTGTAGACAAGGATACACACCTCTTGTATAAGAGATAATCCTTGAGAAAACAAACAACTTCACATAAGGAATGATACCAAATCAAAATCATGTTACCAATTTTATCACTTTCGGGTTAAAATTGCTTTACCATAGGTCTTGATTCTGACATGGATATATAAAGAGCCCACAAATGTTAAAATTTTGACATAAAACATTCCTAAAATATATATCTGGCATTGATAATTATCAAAATTTCTTTTGTCAAGGTTCATCCTTTGCTATATTTCAAAAAGAAAATTTATATAATGTAATTCTTTGGTCTTAGGGTTTGAGCTTTAGTTTTCATATCAAAGTGTAGCTTGCATAATAGAAATGGTGGTCATATCTCCTTTTACATATAAAAGGGTAATCTCATGCATATATCTCATGTTTTACTTCAAGATGTGATTAATCTCAAAAGGGGATTCATTAATATTTTCCTTAGTTCTCAGCGATTGAGGTAGTCATTTGAAGATTTTGAATATGAAAGAAATCTTGAAGATCATCCTGATCTAAGTCATGATGTTCATGCATGCAGTTCCCTCATAAACCAGGATCATAGAGCATGTATATGAAGCAAGCTCAAAGAATGATGCTAAGGAGATACACGTTGCAGAGATAGCAGCCTGTAGACACTTATAAATGTCTCATTAATCGCATACTGATTATTCGTCTAATTAGTTAAATAATTTCTTAAATTATTTAATTAAGCTAATTATTCTTTTAAATTGATTTAATCATCACCCTTCAACACTATTAATAATTCAATTTCCATTTCTTAATCATTCATCATTAAACCCCTGTCTCAAATTGTAATTAATTAAATAATCTTAATTATTTAATTAATTTTATTTCTAATGATTAAATAATTTCATTAAAATTATTCAATTTATTAATTCATTCCTCCAATTCCCCAAATTCAAATTTCAATTAATTCCATCTAATTTCATTTTCCCCCAAATTCACATTTCATCAAATCTAAATTTCAATGAATTTTAGTAAATCTCATGTGCATTTCAGCATTTGAAAATCCAAATTCAAATTCAAATCAAAATGAAAATGAATTTCAATTCAATCTCCTACAACACATGTTAAAAATCTTAATTGGTTCATCAAATCAGTTAAGTCACTCTCCAATCTCCCCTTTTCACTCCAAATCACCTTTTCCAACTATTCAATCAATTCAGTCTTCTCTTCAATCAATCTAGTCAACTGGCTAATTAATTGGGTCATCTAGCCAATAAATCTAGTTGACTATCCAATCAATTGAGTTAATAGATCAATCTAACTTGTTAACAGATCAATCAATTCACTTAACTGATCAATCAAAATTAGTGAACTATTAATCAACACTTCAGTTCAATTTCTCCCCCCATTTGTCCCAAAAATCTATAGATACAAGATCATTTTCTCAATTCAATCTAGAATCACAAAATTATAATCTTCAAAGAAATTGTCTACCTTATGCAGGAATTTCAATGCAACACTAGAGAGCTATCCTACATCCACAATTCGAAGAAGAGCAATGGAAGCTTTGTCAAATCGATTGAGGGAGTCTTAAATTAGAATTCATTTGATTTTGCATTATTCTATTTTCATTTAGGGGCATTTCTGATTATATTAGAGTTGTGATTCGCTCTTAATAATCTAATTATTCTAGAAATGATGAATTTACCCCTAAGAAACAATGGCGAACTCAATGTAAACTAACAATCTTTTTTCTAACTCTCTGGCATGTTTTTTCATGATTTGCAGGCTTTGTACCGATGCACATTTGTATACATAGTAATTCATATTTGTTCACAACAATGCACATTTGTCCTGACAATAGTTCGCATTTGTGATGATACCAATTCACATTTGTCACAATTAATTCGCATTTGCGGGATATTTTCAAGATTTCATTTTTATTTGTCATTTTTGCTTGTTTGCCATTTGCGTGGCTAACCCATAAAAATATTTCAATTATGGATAAAATTATTTTTATGCATAAGATGTGTCTAACCCTATGGAAGGAAGAGTGACCTTCAAATTTTAGGTTCTAGAAAGAGAAAAGAACACAAAAGACAAAGAAGAGCGCATCGATGGTGGATAAGAGCAGAAAAGAGATTTCAAGATCTCGAAGAAATAGCTGCCCTATCTTGATATTATCACATTATGCACAAGTACCTAGACAAATTCAATGTGTTTGATGATATTGAGATCATGGGAAATTTGATAATGGATTCATCTCATGTCATAATTGATCAACTCTATCTTCTGTCTTTTATTTCTGTATCTCAATTCGCATTTGTGCTGACATCAATTCACATTTACTCAGACATCAATTCGCATTTGTGTAGACAATAATTCACAATTTTCAACACAGTAATTCACATTTTTTTATATGCCAATTCACATTTGTTATGATCTCAGTTCGCATTTGTCAAAAGCCAACAGAGCATTTTTGTTTTGTCTTTTCCTGATTCTCTGTCATTAAAATGTTCTGTTCCCGCAGAATGTGAAGTCAAATTTGTAACTGAAGGACAAATTAGGCTTATGAGCCCACAATGTGCTAACATCTTCATGGATTTTTGCAGGGATAGCTGGACCTAGATTAGGTCACACTTATTTTGGTACTTTTAAAAAGAACAACAACAAACCTGCTTTATCTCATCATTTCTATGTTGGTTTTAGACAATTTTAGCAATGAAGGTATAAAAAGAACTCTTGTTCTCCATGTTTTTAAGGTGATAGGCATATGCTCTCCCCTTAACTGGGTGACCAAAAAGCTAGACCCACCTTTTTCATGCTTTCTGTCAATTTTGCATTAGGATAAAACCCTTAGCAGGCCTGCCTCCCAAGTAGCCCATAAGGCCAAGTGAGAGGGAATGACCTAAGTGGCAACGAATAACACCAAGTAATCCAAGACACTATAAATAAATGCGTTTCTAATGAAAATTGTAAACTATGAGTGTTATATGCTATCATAATGACATCATGCCTCCCTCAGTGCCTATATGGTACAAGAAAATTTGTAGTACGTGACCTATACAAACCGGGAGACCTCCTTAACGGAGTACAAAATACTATTGATTATTAACACTCAAACGAAACCTTGATTAATATCTTTAGAAAAATAGATGCCAATCCAAGTCAGTAACCAGACACTTATAGTATCACAGTGCAAGGGTGGGGAAGAATCTGCCCCCAAGACACTCACCATATATCTCCTAGGATAACAAGCCAATTGAGGAGCGATCCTCTTTGATTTAATTTTTGGAAAAAAGCAAAAAAAAGGGCACACCTTAGGGTTTGATAGGGTTGTTTGAGCTAACAGAGTATCAAGATGTGGGCTGTGATATTTTTTGTGACCTTTTGACCTTAGTAGAGTCTGATTGTTGTATGATTGAAATGACCAAAATTATCAAAAACAAAATGGGGTCTTGAAAAAGATTCCAACACTCTTTGGGGTTTAAAAAAATCCTTTGAACATTATTCTCTTTATGTTAGATTGGTTTTCTTTCTTTTCTGTTGTGTCTTTTCTACATGATCAGACTTTACAAAGTGGATTATCAACCAAGTTTTGTCAAAAACATCAACAAGAATCTCAAAATTTAAATAAAATTCCAAGTATCAACATCAACATCAAAATCAAAATAAAAAATTGTCACATTCAAAAAAATGGAGAATATTATATCTTTTGTGATCTTAGGTCCTAGGCATTTAGTCCATACATAGTCTGTTTAGCATCCTCATATTACACAAAGTCCTTGCACAAGTCCTCACTTCATGTAGAAATAGCTTCAAGCTTTGTCAAAATTGCATCTATTTAGTCATTGCATTATCATCATCTAAGTTCATCTTAAGACCCACTTTGGTCGTGCATATCACAATAGATTTCATTAGAATCCACATCTACCATCTTAGTTTCAAATTTAACCCTTGCATAGTCTGGATTTCGGTTCATCACTCAATATAAGTCTTAAGAGCTTATCCTTTGTATGGGTCTAAAAGGCAATGGTGATTTCCCATTTGAAAAACCAAATCTTGGGCCAGACAATGATCAATTAGAAATAATTGATGGTTTGGATAATCTTGCTTGGGAAGTGAGAATTGATCTTCCCCAATACGAGGAAGTCGAAGTTTTCATAGATGATGAAATTAGAAAATCTCTCTGTCATGATGTAAAACTAGAAAAATAAATCAAGGAAAAAAGAGAACAAGAAGAATTTTGACAATTTGTTGAAAAAATCATGGTAGATAGTCCAATTCCTCATCAGAGTCATCATTAGAATGTCATAATTTTTAGATTGCATACATAGATAATTATTGGATGTCTTGCATTCATCTTAGTCTACAATTTGCATTTTAGAGTGTCATAGTAAGTCATAGAGAGTCAAGATCACAAAAAGCTAAGATGGATCCGAACAATGACCCCTTGGTTAATCCCACTTGGAATATGGATCTATCCACATACCAACAACCACAAGGTAGAAGACTTGCAATGTTACCAACAAACACCAGCAAGATGTCTTCCATAGACAAAATCCAACATAATCTAACACAAGAGGAATTGGAGGCAGCCCAACAAGATCCGACATTTCTCATGGTTTTAAATGCACTCATCCATAATGATAGAGATCGATATCTCACACTTTTAGTTCAAAATGGGGCC
The DNA here is from genome assembly GCF_030272615.1 of Cryptomeria japonica. Classification (NCBI taxonomy): domain Eukaryota; kingdom Viridiplantae; phylum Streptophyta; class Pinopsida; order Cupressales; family Cupressaceae; genus Cryptomeria; species Cryptomeria japonica. The sequence goes on along the minus strand of NC_081411.1, from coordinate 577,975,777 downwards.
AATTTGCCTCTAAATGTTGATGTTTCACCAATCTTGCCACCAAGAGTGACATTGACCGAAAATGTAACTCAAGCACCTAGTGTTGTACAAACTCAAGCAACAACAACCCACTCTAAAAATTCTTCAGCTCAATCAATGGCTATATCTTCAAACACTAGTGTCACATCTCAAACTACACCAAGTGTTACATCTCAAACAATGTCAAGAATGTTGAATGCTTTGACCCAAGATGCAACATAAATGTCTTAGAATACCATTTCTACAAGTATATCTCAACCTACAGTACCAATTCCCATGGGATCTACCTATAGTGGTCAAAATGTGAATCAACGATCAGCAAGGATCAATAGCTCAAGTCAGCTGAATGTCAGTGTATAATTTGCATATTTCACACCACATGGTGGAATCCAAGACACATAGTTGCATGGTCAGTCAACATTCCAACAGGCTCTGAGATATTCAAACACTGATCCTTTTGTGGGATGTACCTATAGGGTCAATACATCGTTGACCCAAATAGAGATCTTGGCCCAACAAGTAGAGCTTATACAAAAGAAGATGGTAACAATGTAGTCAAGAAAAGATAAAAAGAGTTACACCATGGAAGATCCCAGACCTTATCCTTTTGATAGGTCATTATACATGTCACCCTTTCCTCCTCATTTTGAAACACCAAAATTTGACAAATATAGAGGAAAGGGTGATCCAAGAGATCATATCAGAGAATTTTTCACATCATGCATTGAAATAGCACATGGGGAGACATACCTTTTATGACTCTTTTCCAAGAGTCTTGGAGGATCTACATTAGAGTGGTTTTCACATCTGCCACCACAAATTACTTCATGGGGAGAGCTAGCAGAGTTCATTACAAACTTCTCTCATAATATTGACAACCCAGTAACTCTCATAGACTTGTGTTCTAGAAAGCAAAAGGAAAGTGAGACCTTTGCTACATTTTTACAAAGGTGGAGATCTTTATACTATCGGTACCCAAGCCATATACCAGAAGTAGAGCAAGTAGATATTTTCAGTGAAAATATTATACCTTAAGTAAAATAGCCTTTACAAATGCAATGTTTGAGCACTTTCAAAAAGATCACTGAAAAAGGGTTGAAATAAGAGAAAGGATTTCTAGAGCAAGGCATCCTTAAAAACAACAAGGATAGTGGTACAACCAACACAACAAGTGTAGACAAGCCTAAATTTTGGTCTAGAAATAAGAATGTGATAAATGATGGAGTGGTAGATGCTCTTGTGGTAAATAGAGTTCAACCAACAATATCATTGCAAGGACCAACAAATTCTCTTCCACCAAATGAGAATCAAACACAACTCAACAATGCAACAATTAGAAATACAAATGTTGTACAATCTAGCATCTTCAAATATCCAAAGACCAATGCACCAAAAATAAATTTTACACCATTGGTAGAACCAATTGAATCTGCATTAAAGAAGCTTATGCAAACCAATGCAATAACATTGCCCAAGGTACAACAGTATGGACCAGGTCCACTCAAACTAGCATGGTGGAATGATAATGAATTTTGTGAGTACCATCGGTCAAAGGGTTACAAGACATCTAGCTGTTATATGCTAAAAATCCTCATTCAAGATCTCATAGACCAAGGGGATGTCACTGTTGATTCCAACAAAGGATCTACAAATCAGGCTCACATCATCTACAAGGATCCGTTTGTTAAGCACAATCAGAATCAAGCTTCCAGTTCAAGAACACAAGACAACACGACCAATTACACAAAGGTTTCTTATGATTACATGATCAATACACTCAGTGAAGGGGATGTAGTAGTAGCTACTATCACTATCAATCCTAGGAATAGGGATTGTGTCGTTGTAACCCACAGATCAAAGGTTACACTACAAGGAGTACCTTCTTATGCACCATCTTAGGCAAGCAACTTTAATGTTGTTGATCAATTGAAGAAGACTCCAACATAGATCTCTCTCTTTGAATTTCTTCACATATCACCAAGTCATAAAAATATCTTAGACAAAACATGCCAAAATTGGCTTGAAAACAATAAGGCTATTGCAGAATTCTTGGGTGCTAGGGATGGGCTTTCCTATGATGATCACAAGGTAGGATTTTCCATATATCTGAATAGAACAACATATTTTGGAGAGGAAATATCTTCCTCTAATCTAGATGACTTAGAAGAAGCAGAGATCATGACCAAAGGTAGACTTGATGATCTCCCAATAGATCAAGAGCAATCGATACCCCTAATGGAAGAAACTACAGAGATTAACATAGGAGATGTCAAGAATGTACATAGAATTCACTTGGAACAATCTCTAAGCCCTCTAGAGAAGGAGAAATTCATTGAATTTTTTAAGTAGAGACCTATCAACTTTGCATGGTCCTTTGCAGATATACCAGGGCTGGATCCTGAATTGGTTTTACACCATCTACTGTTATTACCAGGAACAAAGCCTTATAAGAAAAAGTTAAGAAAGATGCATCCACGGATAGCCTTACTAGTCAAAATTAAATTGCATAAATTTTTAGATGCGAGTTTCATAAGACCCATAGACTATGCAGAGTGGATCTCCAGTCTAGTCCCAGCAACCAAGCATACTGGGGGCATCAAAATCTACACTGACTTCGGAGATCTGAACAAGGCTTGTCCAAGGGATTATTTTATGCTTCCTAATATTGATATTATTGTATTTCTTACAACGGGAAATGAAATTCTTTCACTTATGGAAGGTTTTTCTAGTTATAATCAAATTAGGATTGCACTAGAAGACCAAGAAAAGACCGCATTCACATGTCCTTGGGAAACATACTATTGGAACGTCATGCCATTTGGCTTGAAGAATGTAGGTGCAACATATCAATGAGCTATGACAACACATTTTCATGACATGATACATGATGCCATGGAGGACTATGTTGATGATATCTTAGCCAAGTCACAAACCAGAGAAAATCACCTGAAAGTTCTTTCTAAAATCTTTGATAGATTAGAACAATACAAGGTAAGGCTTCATCCTAAAAAGTGTGTATTTGGTGTCACAACTGGAAAACTCTTGGGCTTCATTGTGACAAACAAAGGTATTGAAGTAGATCTGGAAAAGGTGAAGGCCATATTAGAAATGTCAACACCAACAACACTCAAGCAACTGAGAAGTCTACAAGGGAGACTCCAATCTATAAGATGCTTCCTAGCACAATTGGCAGATAAGTGCCACCCTTTCCAACATCTTTTAAAGAAAGGTGTAACCTTAAAATGGTCAGAACAATGCCAGGAGGCATTTCAATATTTGAAATACTATTTACTGACCACACCAATATTAGTGCCACCAATCCATGGAAAGCCACTATTGATGTACATATCTACCACAATCTTTGCTTTGGGTGCTCTCTTAGCACAACATGATGATCAAGGGAAAGAAAGAGAAATCTACTACATCAATAGAGCCCTTGTGGGCTATGAACTAAATTACACTCCTATTGAGCATGCATGCTTAGCAGTGATTTTTGCTTCACAGAAACTCAGACATTATATGATTAGCCATAAGATTTAGCTGGTTGCAAGGTTTGACCCACTCAAATATCTATTAAGAAAAGTGGCATTGATTGAAAGGTTAGCTAAATGGGTAATGATCCTAAGCAAGTTTGACATTGTGTATGTTGATAGAAAGGCCATCAAAGGGAAAATAATTGCAGATCAATTGGCAGAGGCTCCAATACAAGAATATCATCCAATATTGATAGACTTCCCAGATTAATCTGTCATCACCATTATAGAAGCCATGAGTTGGAAACTATACTTTTATGGATCACATACTAATCATGGAGCAGGAGTGGGAATCCTATTTATCACCCCTCAAAGTGATTCTTTTCCCAAGTATTTTAGAATAAGTTTCTCATGCACTAATAACATAGCTGAATATGAAGCACTAGTAATAGGACTTCAAATTGTCGTGCAATGGAATATCAAAGAACTACAAGTTTATGGTGATTCTCAACTCATCATCAACCAATTAAAAAATGATTATGACACCAAGGATGACAAGCTCACATCATACAAGCAGTTGGTTGAAGAACTCAAGCAACATTTCTCCAACATCTCTTTTGAGAAAATCCCAGAGTATGGAATAGAGCCATTGATGCAAAGGAAACTCTGGGATCTCTCCTTGATATGCCCAACAATGGAACTCAGTTTGAGTTTGTGGTAGAAAAATTGATGGTGTTGTCATATGAAATACCTACTTTAGAGTATGTATGTGCAATAATAGGACCTGAATCTCCCTGGTATCAATAAATTTACTCATATCTACATGATCAGTATATGCTTCCAGATCTTTCATCCAATTAGAGAAAGAGCCTCATACGGCAGGCATCTAGATACACACTTATTGCAGACACATTGTACAGAAGAAGCTTGGATACCACCTTTCTTTTTTATTAATTCTAAAGAAGCACAACAAGCCCTAAAGGAAGTTCATGATGGAATCTGTGGCTCGCATGTCAGTGGCCTAGTGCTAGCCAAGAAACAGTTGAGAACAGGATACTACTGGCCAACAATGGAGAAGGATGCCTATAAATATGTACAAAAATGTAGACAATGCTAGATTCACAGAGATTTGATTCATGCACCTGCACATGACCTTCAACCCATCAAATCACCATGGCCATTCTCACAGTGGGGACTAGATTTAGTAGGGAAAATCAACCCTACCTCATCTAATGGACATAAGTTCATTATTACTGCCATAAAATATTTTACAAAGTGGGTTGAGGCAATCCCTATGACCTACACTATGGGCAAACAAATAGAAAAGTTCATTCTGAACTACATTGTCTATGAATATGGAGTACCAATGTGCATTGTAACAGATAATGGAAGACTATTCAAGAACCAAGAAGTAAGTGAACTTTATGAGCAGTTTCACATCTAGCAGTGATTTGCAACTCCATATTATCCACAAAGCAATAGACAAGTAGAGGCAACAAACAAAAAAATCTTGAAAATTATGAAGAAAGTTATCACTGAAACATGCCGTGATTGGCACGTTCAACTCAATCCTATTCTCTAGGCCTACAGAACCAGTGTGTGAACTGCAACAAGAGCTACACCGTATTCATTGGTATATGGTGCATAATCTATTTTACCTATAGAGGTAGAATTGACAGCATTCAGAGTATCTCTAAAGAACATCATATTTGAGGAAGATTACAGAGGGTCAAGATTGCAAGAATTGGAATTATTAGATGAAAAGAGACAAACTGCTCTGAATCACCTACAAGGTTATGGAAAATGAATGAGAAGAAGCTGCAACAAAAGAGTGATACCATGTTGTTTTGAAGTAGGAGATCTTGTCCTTAAACAAAATCAGAGAAACTTAGCAGAGAGAGAACGTCTAGGTAAGTTTGAACCTAACTGGTTGGGACCATTCATCATCACGAGAGTTGTCAGTAATGGCTCCTACAGTTTATCCACCATGGAAGGAGATTCGCTCCCCAATCCCATGAATAATATGTACCTAAAAAGATATTACATCTAAGGGATGGGTTCATTTTAAAGTTCAACATTTCATTTGCATATTTCCTTATGGTATTGCATTGCATATTAATCATTGCACAACATATAGATGCATTTCATTTACTGCTTCCTCATATAGTTGCATATCATTTGTTGCTTTTTCATATAGTTACATCAATAAAACACGGCAACTGTCGAAATTTATCATCTATTTGCATTCAAGAGAAAAACAAAACCGGACACAAAGTTTTTGAGATCCTAAGGTCATTCATTTTTGACATCACCCCATGACGATGCTTTGTTTATGGTTAGGTAGAGATTTCACTATCTGTTACTTGTTAACCCAAAATCTATCAATTGCTATATCTCACACATTAACAAAATCTCTAATTCATTCTAGACACCTATTTGATCATATGACTAGTGAAAAATCCAATACTATGCTTCAACACCACTGTAATTGTCATACCCAGGTAGGTTTCATTACTTACAACTCAAGGCAAGAAAATAAAAGAAAAAAATGCTATGCCAAATCAATGTCAAAATATCATGGCAAAAGAGCAATGATATATAATTAAAATATCATGCATACAAGTGCGACAAAATGATTGACTATGGGAACATGTGAATAACTCCATTAGGGCTATGGATTCCTACTGGCAATAGAGCAATATTTGAGATATTATAGTGTATAACCTCGTCGGAGCCTTTAAATCTTGCTGGAAATGAGGCTCTCTCCAGGATGCTTTTGAAGTTATAATAATCCATGCAGCTAGTCATATATGATGCCAAGGATCTTTAGTGAACACAAGAGCAGAAATTACCTCACTCGCACACACATGAGCACAAGAAGATCAAAGTTTCGAGAAGCAGTGGGGAAGTTTTTTGCATCTCCATCTGCAAATCCTAGCCACTAAGTGTGTTGATATGTATGTTCCAAGGGATCTTGAGGATTGATTGATCACTTATCTATGAAATGTTTTGCAACTCCAATTCAATTGGTGTATTATAGAATGCTAAAAAAAAATAATCATCCTTGTTCAAATTAGGAATTGCATCTTCATTTTGCATATTGAATTAGCATAAGTTCATGCTTAAAATTCATTGTCTCCATGCACATATTGCAGATCATCATGTCATATAGGTCTGCATACTGAGGGCATAACTGAAAAATCATAAAAATCATAAAAAGTCATGAAAAAATCCTAAAAATCTTAAAAAGTCATAAAAAATTCTATAAATCATAAAAAGTCATGAAAAAATCCTAAAAATCATAAAAAGATCTTGAACAAATACCAAAAATATTTGAAAATCAACAAAAACTTAAAAATTGAAAACTATCTTGAAAAAATTACAAACACATCGAAAAGCAGAAAATACCAAAAACATCAGAAAGTGCAACAAAATCAAACAAAAACATTTGAAAATGATCTACAAAATCCAAAAACATCGAAAAACTCTTCAAAAAGAACTAAAAATCAAAAACAATAAAAAATTGCAATAACATGTCACCTAAAATAAATACCCTAGCAGATATCCAACAAACACTTCACACGAAGTTAAACAAAGGATATAACTATCTTATCAAACATCTACAACCAAACTAATCAAGTCTTATCAATCATCAATATCCATATCAACATGATCATTATCTTGTCTTAAATAGAAGACGATACACTCAAAATCAGATAGGTTAGTCTTAAACAGGACCCGCAACATTCTGAGATCAGACAATATCAACCATCACATCAAACAAATCAAAGAGAAGGCAGAGTCAGTATAGCTGTTGAGTTTTTTCTAATTTGGTTTTTATCTTTTATCAATTTTTGAAGATCATGTTTCTATGCTACTCAGGGATGTCCAAAAGTTACTAGAGGGGATATGATTAGCATGATCCTTTTCTTTGTTTGTTGTTTGTGGTGTGAACCTTTGAAGTTCTGGGGGAATGGCTCTAGTGGGTGTCAGTGATAAGAACATTCATCTTGTGAATGCCACACATACCTCGACCCCTAGTGTAATTCTCAGAATGGAGTGTTCACTCCTTGTCTACTGAGTGTTTGTTTCTTGTAATGAGATATCTTTATTTCTTGGTCCTTCATACCTTGATGTACAAAGTTCCATTGTTCCAAAATAAGGCTCAGTGATGAAAATGTGTTGCACTATGAATAAAGTGTTGGCCATTTGCTTGAATTGATTAGGTGTTTCATTGATGTTTTGTCATTGATGCCAATACTAGTTGTTTGGATGCTTTACCAACACCCTTCTGGTCCTGATAGGTTGAGTGATTTCTGGTTGATTTGGATCTGGCATGATCTGATAGGCTCCAATATAGTTTGGTGATGGGATTGTCTTGTTCATGATACTCATGCTCATATTTGGTCAGTTGGTTTTGGTCTGGAGATCGGATGCTATCTTGCTTGCTTAAAAGCTTGGTTTTTGGTTTCGGCGAGGGTTTCACTGGCAGAGCTTTTGATGAAGATATTTGATGAATTGCATAAGTGGTGTTGGTGCAGCTTTTCATGGAGTTTCAAGATGTTGTTGGTGATCATGATCAAAACTTGGCAGATGGAGATCATTGTTGTAGCGTGTGGACCTATATTGGGTCTTGGTTGATCTAGGTTATGGGTCGGCTTTAATGTAGTGTGTAGATTAGACCTCTCGATGTGTTTCCGAGATGTCTTATGTGTTGGATATTATTTGTCTATTCTAAGGCTGACATGGTTTGTAATTTGTAATTAGTTTATTATCTGGTGGCTGACCTAATTGTTTACGGTCAAGGGTTTGTATATATAGATGTAAGATCTCATTGTAGATCATCATGGTTATGTTAGAGGTCATGGTGAGAGAATGTAATGTATGTCATTCAGGCAAATAATTTGGTAGATCGTTGGAGATCGAATTGGGTGTATGTAAGAGGATTTAGTCCTTTGGTATTGAACTTAACTAGAACTGTACTCAGGCATAGGAGATGCTATCTTTTGCAGTTCAACACTTCTTCGGATTGTAGTTTGGATTTCTAAGTGATAGGGAGGACCCTAGATTGCTTGAGTCAGCTTGACCCACTCCAAGGCCTTTTTCCTAACCTAACCCAAGAATGCTCCTCTCTATTCCCCTAATCCACTCTAGGGCCTCACTATTGAGGATTGTTACTCTACTCTTGTGAACTCACTTTCATAAATCCACCAGCTCACTATTCCATTGAATCTAACCAGACACCTTGTAGGGTTTTCTCTACCATTAATTATACCTACAACTTATCCTAAGTTTTTTTCTCCTCATGTATGGATCTTCTTTCCCTTTGATCCCATCTTCCCCTGGTCTGAGGCTAACAACGTAGACTCTGGTCTTCCCTACAAGTGATTCCTCTTGGTCACTGATACCTAGTCGGGCTATCATCAAGCTCACTTAGGGCCAGTCTATTGAAATAGTCGACGCCATTCCCTGGTTTGCTACATATAGAACTCTACTGTACATGACTGGCTCTTCTTAACAATATCCAATGGTCGTGTGGATCCCATGATGGAGAATCAAGACAGAGCCATGTTTATAACTGCTTGTCACAACAGAAAACCAGAAACAGAAAGACAAATTTATCTACAGAGCCGAGCTTGGCACAATTTCAAAATTGGAAACTCACAAAACACAGAAAAGTAACATCTACTCTATCCACATTGGCATTTAAATATTTAAGCCATTATTTACAGTTTACAAACATAAATTGAACTCTAAGAAAAGAAACCAGAAAACCGTCTTCAAAGTGCTATTCAAAAGATGTTCTTGTTCTTCGTGGAATCAAATCCATCCAACCTTCTTCTAACCCTTTTACAAAATTTCCATTAGGTCTTTTATAGCCTCCTTGACATGTCATGAATCATCCCTAACAGACGAGATTGAACTTGACACAATTGGTTTTTGACTGTAACTGACTTTGTATTTCCATCAGGTCATCAGGATAGCGTCAAAACATTCACTCCGATGACCGATGATAGTTTACCACTCGTGCACCTTCTTGTCGGGTTATCGGCGTAGCATCAATACACCTCTTGCTGATGTCCGATGGTGCGCTCCCAAAAGTATGTTGTTCTCCCAAACATGTTGGGCCGATAGCCGATGATGCACTCCAAACATTATGCCTTCCCATTGGGTTATCGGTGTAGCTCCTAACACACTAGTACATTCAAAGCTGATTTACGACGACTGTTTGTCAGATTTGTGATGAATTTTCATCGGAGTGCCAAAAAAATCAACTATCAAAAACTCAACGTCGGATTGGTTGATGATGCCATGCCCGTTGGAAATATGACAATCCAATGGACTCTGTCAACGGTCAAAGAAGAAGTCATCAGAATCAGTAGATTTTGTCGCAAAGCCGATGGCGATTTGGAACTTCGCATCGATAGTGATGTTGTTTATCTGACGCTTGTGTCATTGGTCCATTCGGAGACATTGACGACCGTCTGACTACGAAGTGTCGTTGCATGTACAACATCCTCGTCAGATGTTTGTGTGGTTTGAGTAGGAAGTGTGACGACTCTAGAACATTTCACCGACGAGAACATTGTATGTCTGTCAATTACATCGTCAGTCAAAAGCTTGGTATTCGTCATAATTCTGACGATGATAATTTTTATCAAAAAAAATAATTATTATCCAGTCATTGATATGTACTACGAATGATATTCTATCCCCACCACCTACTATTAGGGGCATAGGTTTGAGGCTAATATGAGGTGCATGGTTTCAAGCTAATATGACCAGGCGCACCATGGTTGAGATGGTCCAACTCCCTAGTCTCACTCTAAAACTAAGCTCATGCCATATCTAAATCAAAGACATCTCAAATACATCATCAGTGGAAAGCTGCAAAATGCCATTTTTATACATAAGCAAGACATACACAATTGGGCACAATCACCAAGAATGGTAAAAAGTGTGTTTGAGGTCATTGTCCTAATTGTGGTGTGGTCACAAAGAGATCACCATAAATTTGTCAACCTCTTTGTGACCACACCACAATTAGGACAATGATCTCAAACACACTTTGTTCTCTTGGTGATTGTGCCCAATTGTGTATGTCTTGCTTATGTATGAAAATGGAATTTTGCAGCTTTCCACCGATGATGTATTTGAGATGTCTTTGATTTAGATATGGCATGAGCTTAGTCGTAGAGTGAGACTAGGGAGTTGGACCATCTCAACCATGGTGCGCCCGCATATGTATATAGTTTTGTGTATTCATTAAAGATTTTCATTTAATTTTGAGCATTTTGGTTAGCAAATCAAGGGTGCACTTTACATTCTTGTTGTTATCCAATTCACTTACTTTAGCTCCATTTCTTTCTTCAGATTTGGGGTCTAGAGCTCCTCCCTAAGAAGAGATTGTTGGTTTTGTCTCCCCTACTTTGGTTGGAGAGTTTCTTGCTATCTCTGGTAGTTAGACCACAGAGTTCAGCTTTTCTTAGATTCATTAAGCTAACTATAATGACTAACATTTGTTTCTTATGCTTCTCTTTGTGTGTGTAGCAACCAAATAGGTTTTTCTAACTATCCTTCTTTTTGTAGAGCATCATATACATATACATATTATGTATATATCTACATATCTACATATACATATATGACCAAATCCTATATATCATTTGGTTTGATTTTATTATTGGTTGTTTTCACATATGATATTATTATAATACCTAATGTTATATCCCTATTTATTTTTGTTATCCAATTTTCATTTATATGTCAATTGCATTTAATAGGGTTTTTTGTTGTTGTTAGCATCTTCATGCTTTGAGTCTAAATTTTAATATCCTAAAGCTTATTCCAATCTTTTTTAAGGTCCTAGGTCCTTGTTGTTTCGGAAATCTCATTAAAAGGCTCCAAAAGGTTTCAAATGTACCTTATAAATGAAAAGAAGGGTTATATTCTTATGATTATATTGTAAAAACATTAGAAAAGAAGCACATTCATGTGACTTCATGAAAGCAAAAGTTTTTTCCAAAAGAAAATACTTTGGAGGGAAGGTCATTCAAGTCTTCAAATGCATGTTCTACATGTGACCAATGATTAAATTGAGTCTGAAGGAGTCAAACTCGAGTTTGACATAGCTAGACTTAGGTTTTCATGCAAATACCCTATTAGGGAGAGGGATCAGTAGTTGTGAGGGGTAACTTTGTCAACATGTAGCCATCACATGGAATATCATAAGACCTCCAATTTTTTTAGAAATGTAAAATGGACATTTAACTATCTAAAAATTAAGGTTTGAAGGCGTGACTTTGTTACCAAATTTTTTACTTCAAGAGATAAAAAATAGAATTATTATATACCTCATGTCTTATCATGAATTTAGGAAAGTTTAGAGAAAGGATTTATTAAATACCTTGAAGGTGTCTATAAGGTTGAGTTTATTTAAAAGGATGAGATTTCACAATGCAAGGTTTGGAGGGAAAATAATTCACTTGAAAAGGCATTTTAATTCAAAAGATGTAAAGACAAATAAAATTCTTTATTTATTTACAAAAGTTTTCTAAAGGCCTCCTTCCACGTGATTATCAAGAAAATCAATTTCATGCATAGCTTGGAGGGAAATAGAAAGCTAAAAGTATAAGCTTTCATGTGATTTTAGGTTTTGCATTCTGTTTCAAATGAAAAGAACCATTTATAGCCATTTTTTAGAAGTTATGCTAGGGTTCTGTTGGGTCTCAAATCAACAGATTAGATAGGTTCTAAGGAAATGCCAACTCCTATGATCAAACCCTCCAATTGACTTGGCCAACTTATAGAGTGAACCTATTTGGTTACTAACTCTCTCACTTTAGGCTCTGCGCGGGTATACCTACTCACTAGTTGTTCCTTCAACTAATGCTTTTTATAGTAGATTTAGTGTCTTGATCTGACTTCCCCCTATCTTAGAATGGCATCAGTTCCTAGAATGGAGATATAGCAGATGAGTTCAAGATTGTTGTTGTAGAAGCTATTCGATCTTGGTGCTTGAATTTTATATATACACTATTGCTAATTTACCCTAGAATTCCTACTCAACTACTATTATTCTTTATGTGAAAGTATGAATTGATGGGTTGTGTTTTATAGATGACCAGTGCCTTTCTTTGTTGTTTGGGCTATAGAGTCTTTATATTGCTTTAGGACTTATTGTGTAAACTTATGAGACAATTTTTAAACCCACCCCCTCTCGATGAGTCTGTCAATTACTGTTTCTTATGAGCTCTACTTTGATGCCTTTATTGTAAATTGCTTGAATGAATTTAACTCTAACCTTAAGAGACCATCCAAGGAAGAAATACGAGGAACAATTACAATTCACAAGTAAATCTTTTATTCAAATCTACAATATGAAACACAGAGTTTTACTGGAAGAACACAAGTAACCTTATCTCCTTTAGATAATATCACAACCAACTGCCTGCAGAAAAATGCAGTAATCCGCAATGGTTCGAATCCACTTCCAGGATTCACTAAAATGCTTCATTTCAGTTTTCTACCTTATTGTTTATAGGTGGAAAGCCCGAGGTTTAATGTCGAACTTGGTTGCTCTGATACCATATGTAATATTCCATTAATTCTATACTTAAAGAAAATAAATTGTGATCTATATTAAGATAAAAATTTGAACATTTCAAAATAAAACATAAATACTTCAGTTGAAGGAGAAAACTAACTAAATTTTCTTCAACATAATAAGAATCTAACTAATTTATCTAAAAGGAAGGTAATCTTTTAATGATAAAAAAAATTGAACAAATATTATTAAGCTAATCAATATGAGAAAGGAATTCAAATGGAAAGTTTCATTTTTGAGGGAAGAGATAAAGGTTCAGAGGTTACAATTCATTTAACTTTCCAACTAAAATTTTTTGTATCAAGCCTCAACATAGTTTGGAATAGGGAAAGCATCATCAAGGGCTTCTCCATTAAATCATACGTAGACTTTCTAGTCTCCCATGCCCCTTCCAATTGGAAGAGACCCAACCCTTCATGAGGGTGCATTCTAAGGATTGGGTCTCTTTTACATTTGGCCATCTGATCTTGGTGTTCAAAACCTACATGCAACTAGTCAGTCACACACTATAGGTAACCCCTAACTACTATGACCATCTGACTAGTAGGTGTATCTAGTTCATGTGATATAACAATCACTTAGATAAAGAATCACCGTCTTGGCCAAGGTTTTAACATCGCAAGCACCAATGCATTGTTAGTGTTCACCTCCCTTGCTCGACTTGTACATCCAATTCTTGAGCTCAACAAACTCACTAGTTACCAACCATCTAAACAAGCCATCTACTTAATGTGTACTAAAAATAATGGTTATTAATGACCATCATATGATAAATAGCATACACTTGAGCCAACTAACTCACTTGTTTACTAACCAACTATCTAGCGAACTTCTTAATGTCTACTAAGAATAATGGTCATAAATGACCATCATAAGATAATTAACATACACTTGAGTCAGTTGATTCATTGGTTACAGAACTTCTAGGTTTAGCTGATCCAATTCGTTACATAACAGTCTCATGTCTACTAACATTAACGGTTTATAAGGACCTTCATGGGATTGTGACATAACCTAACAAGCCAACTGCTACAAATCCCCTATCTCTAACAAGCTTCAATTGTCATCATGGAATTAAACCTAATACAACATTGGTTCCCTTATTTAGCTAAATTAACACATCATATTATGACTCAACAAAAAATACGGTTCTAATATATTTTTTTGTCTTTGTATATTCCCAAAAGTATGCATCTAATTGATGATAAGAATCCTTCTTCAGGTCTTGCAACCATGGAGACTGGTTATAATCTGATTATAACCAATGTGCATTGATTCCAAGATGAACCATATTCAGTTGAACTATGAGTTAAGAGTGAAAAACAAATAAACATAGAATAGCTGCAATACTCGGCTATTATGCCCTCGTGGGCTAGCAATCATATTCTATAGTGAATGCTCTGAGGTTGCTACTCAACCATACTATGCACAAGATATGAATGCAGTATTCAATTTTCTTATGAATAAGGTAAGACAGTGTATTTGATGAAAAGTAACAAAATATCGTCATGATTTATATCTGTGAATAAAATTATCTTCCTTAAGTTCAAGACTTGATAATGAATAAGTAAATCATTTAGGCTCTACAATTTATCTTAACAAGAAAGATCATGAACATGCAATAGCTATACATCGGCTACTCAAGGCAAAATTTACACGGCTATGCAAGATAGAATAATCACAGTTAGGCATGATAGTATGTTCATAGCTATCAGAGAAAGATTCTTTTCAATTCATTTTACTTTTTCTTTTAATGAGTAATATTTCCATAGTCAATTAGTGATACATGATTAACCTCTGCATTTCAGTCAGATATGAAATAGATACATAACTGATGTGAGAGAAAACAAGGAAGGAAATACCCCTTGAATGCAACATTTACACGACTATGATAGAAGAGAATCTGGAACAGTCTTTGTTTCCTCCTTTCCCCACTACTAAAAGTTCACATATGCAAAGGAAAAACAACTGATTATATTATATATATTCGCCAAAATTTTACAGTGGTAAGCCTGAGGCTATAAACTACTCCTTTCTCTAAATTTCCTCCATGTTACAAAAGCTCCCTCCTTTATATGAGAGTATACATTATCACCAAGCGTCGTGGCTTTTCAACATATAACCGTCAACTAACACTTTTGCTTCGAACATTACTTCGACTAGGTGTTTTCTACCTTCATCGAAATGCTATATTCAGTCACTGTGGTTGTCTCCTCACCGATACCTATCTGATATCCATCGGGTTTTTATGTCGAAGAAACCTTGGGCTTCAGTGACCTCCTTTATTTTTCCATCAAAATACCTCTTCCATCGATATCACTATGCCCCGTCGATGAATGGATCTATTGTCTCACCGAAGCCTTTCTTTATCCTCTCTTGTCATCTTCCACCAATAAAGTTATATCGGTGAAACAACGCATATCGAATACATTCCTTTTAGCCTCCTCGAAACCTATTTCCTCATTGATATATATCTGATGTCCATCGGGTTTCATGTCAAAGAAACCTTGGGATTTGGTAACTTCCTTTATCCTTCCATCAAAACACTTTTTCTATTGACATCACTACACTCCTTCGATGAATGGGTCTATTGTTTCATTGAGGATATCTTTCTTTTGATGATTTGCTTCCACTATCATCTTTCATCGATGAGCTCATTAGTAATCTTCCTCGACAAAGTTGCATCGGTAAAACCACACATATCGGTAACATGCCTTTTAGCCTCCTTGAAACTCATATCCTTATCGATATCTTTTATTGATGTAGCTTCCTTATGTTTGATCGATATCATTCTTTCAATAAGAACGCTTCTTTCGGTAAGTTTCCTTCATGTTGCGCTGATGGTATTATTTCCTCGAAAGCCTTTTCCCGTCGATGAAAACTGTCTCTGCTTTCTTCAATATCCTATTTTGGTGGAATCATTGCTTTCGATGAGTCCCTTTTAGAGTTCATCAGTGTTACCTTTCCTTCAATACCCTTTTTATATCGATGAGACATCACTGGGTCTCATCGATACTATTTGAATTTTGGATATTTTGATAGAATGCTATTAGACTTGTTCGATAACTTATGGGTTATTATGGCATCAATGAAAATGATGATTTCTTCCAAAGATAGATGGCTTCTATGATTTAATCTCTCAAATCAAGATATTTTACTTAATTCAGATTTGATGCTCAACAGGTTCCACAAGCTACACCTTCAGTTTATGTCCTAGCACATCACCGCAAGGAGGAAGGTTTATAAGAAAAGGGCTGCATGCAACAGTCAAAGGGTTACTTAAAAGTTTGAATGAGAGGTTTGCCTCTTCAATGAAGGAGTTTCATAAAAATATGAACAGAATCCATAAGGACATTTACAAAGCACCTCATGCCAACACCATGCAAACCACATGCAGAGTTTAGGTGTGATAGAAGTTAGCATCAAAGCTTCTGGAGAGAAATTGTCATAGTCATAACAATAGATATCCACATTTGGAGGTAGGGTTTTCAGAACCCTATTTTAGAATTTTTAGTATCTTATTGTTTAAATCATGCATTGGATATGCCTATAGTAATGATTCAAGCAAAAGTCAGGTTAAAGGAGAAATCTGATTATCTATAAAAAAATAATATACTTTGAGCTTTGTGACAACATCTATAAGTTTGTCAATGCTTTCTTGCTCACCATAAGAGTTCCACATATTATTTAAAAGGGTTGATTGTCTTGCTAGATTTTCTTTTTCCTTGAAGTGAGCAAATCCCTAGGTCTCTTTTGTTCCCTAGGATAGCTTAGAAAGTATAGTCATGCAAAAGTAATTTAGTGAAATCATCAAGAGTTTTTAATCCCAAAACAAATCTCAATCATAAATAGAAAAGGTGCAATAGTAGGATTGACACAAACCAGATAAAGATCAAGTACAGGAAGCAGTGAGTAAGGTCTTTTACATATAGGGTAATAAAAGTAATGAATAGTAGCCCAAAATTATTCAAAAGGTCAAGAAATAGAGCAAGCTCGAGAGTCAAATTCAAAAGACAAAGACATCATATGATCATTGAGCAGTGATCTGAAATGCAAATTATAGCAAGGTATTGTGACTATAAGATAGAAACCATCCTAGGAGCCTCCAATATATCAAAAGTTGAGAAAGTAGCGAGCTTACTGTACAAAGACAGTGATCACTATAAAGTTGCAGTCAAGTTCAAAGCATTGATTTGTGGGAACAAAGGGTTTCATATGGGGATAGAGCAGTCTCATGAAATATCATGACAATCATAATCATAATCTAAAGAGTAGTCAAATCTTCAAGATAGATTGTTGATAGTGCAGTCATTCATTAATTGTTTTGGACATTTCAAGCTATGTTTTCCTAATAGATGGTCAAGTATAGAACAACAACACTTAGAAAATATAGTCTAGAGAGATTGCAGTCTATAGTAAATTTAGTAGGTAGTCATACCTAGTACCAAATAAAATGACAGTAGTCAAGTCTACTGAGTGAAAAAGAGTAGGGTATAAGTTTCTAAAAGGTCTTTTCAAACCTTAACAACAAATAACACGTTATTGTTGCAACATTGTCAAAACTTGACAAGAACAACACCTTATAACCTCGAGTGGCATAGCAGTCATAGGGCAACTCATGTCAAATGTGCAACTCAATACAATAAATAATCTTAGTTTGTAGCCCTATAGCATCATAATGCAGTCCTTGACCAAGTATGCATACAAGAAACATCTAGTTCTATTAAGGCACAAGCATCAAAGTCAGAGGTTATGACAACTAGTCAAAAACATCAAGTACAAAAAGGTTAGTCTCAGTCACTAGAACACAATTTGCAACATGCATTAGGATTTGTCCTCCTTACAAATAGTGCAACATTAAAAATTTATTATCAAAGCTACAACTACAATTCAAAGAGGAAGCTTACAAAGATAGGACAAAGCTAGGTACAGTCATAAGTCAAGGCAAATACATAGTTGAAACTCAGTCCAAAATAGTGAAGAAGTACAACAAATGACATGAGAAGTCTAAAGAAGTATTATAGAAATCACGAGTCAAGGATTAATGAAGAGATTTTTTGCATCCATGATACAATCCTTAAAAGCATCCATGATAAAATCTCAAACACACTTTTTACCATTCTCTTGGTGATTGTGCCCAATTGTGTATGTCTTGCTTATGTAAGAAAATGGCATTTTGCAGCTTTCCACTG
Organism: Cryptomeria japonica; assembly: GCF_030272615.1. Lineage (NCBI taxonomy): Eukaryota > Viridiplantae > Streptophyta > Pinopsida > Cupressales > Cupressaceae > Cryptomeria > Cryptomeria japonica. The sequence goes on along the minus strand of NC_081411.1, from coordinate 577,957,487 downwards.
ACGATGTATTTGAGATGTCTTGGATTTAGATATGGCATGAGCTTAGTCGTAGAGTGAGACTAGGGAGTTGGACCATCTCAACCATGGTGCGCCTGCATATGTATATAGTTTTATGTATTCATTAAAGATTTTCATTTAATTTTAATCAAGTAAAGAGCAATATTCATGACTTACAAGTAATAAAAAAACTTACAAGGATGAGGCATATTCATTACTTACAAGTAATAAAAAAACTTACAAGGGTGAGGCATATTCATAACTTTTGCAGTCCTACCTTGGATATCAACACTAGAAGCAACTCATATTGGTCATGTACAGACAAGACAATATGGGAGTTCATTATACCCAAAGACTTGCGGTGTTGTTGTTCATGTTGGCTCTGTTGAACTCTACAATTAAGATTCAATATACATTATTCAATAAGATTAACTGTGCAACATAATGAAATATTGAAAAGTGTGTTATCTTGTTGAGCTTCGCTTGGTTTCGACAATAGTTTAATATTCTCTACTTAACAGGGCCAACCACGTGAAGGTGGAAGCTCATTTCCCCCCCCCCCCCTAACATCACTCTAAATTCCCCGTTAACATCTTCTAACATTCATTCATTCATTCATTCTACTATTAATAAAATATAGCATTCATTCATTAATATCACATAACATTCATTAACACATAACATTGATTAACATTAAATAACACAACATTCATCAATGTTAATTAACACATATCATCCATAACCATTAATTAGCACATAATTACATTCACTAACACATAAAAATTAGTCATTATCAAATAAGTTAGATTAAAATCATTTCTTTCTTTGTTTTTTCTTTGAAGCTATAAAAAGACTAAGTGGAACATCGGTTTCTTCATCATTTCCCCCCTCTGTAGATGTTCCGCCAACTGCTCGTGATCTCGATGTATGCCTAGTCCTATACTGAGGACAAGGACACTGAAGCAAAGGGGGGTCCTCTGCAATAACAAAGAAATGGGTTAAATTCAATAAAAAAAATATTATTGTTACAAGTATTTCATTAGTTTAGAGAACATAATTGTTGTGCTCTTTACCTAATGGGGCCACATCATTTTGTGTAGCCTCAACCTCAACATGCTGAACAGCTTCTAGATCATCTGGAGTTGAAATACTAAAGGTTACATTAATGCTGAACACCAATTACAATTATATTTGTTTAAAGCAATAATAGTGGTCCTCTTTACTTTAGTGGGGAACATCATGTTCTTGATGTTGTGTACCCAGATCATGCTCCACTTGCTCACCACTGACTACATGCTCTAAAATATTAACAAAAAAGGTTACATTAATTACTACTCTAATTACAAATTAAGATGTTTAATTGTATTAATAGCTAAATAAATAAATTTGAATAGCAAATGAATACCTCCACTACTGGGATGCACATCCAGACCTTCATGTGCAGGTGGTGTTTCACAATTAGCAGGCTGCATTCCAATGACATGCACATTGTTATCATTTCTTGCTTATTTAAAACAAATATAGTAGCTTTATGTTATTATTGGTAAAGTATTCAATTTGAAACAACTTCCATTTATCATATTTACCTATGTGACGGATGCACTCGAATGTTGTGTATACCCACTCAATTCTTGTAGCCGATCAACCACAACTGAATAGCCTTGCTGGTAGGCAATTCTCTTGTCATCTTCTGTGGGTGCTCTATTGAATTCAGAGCCCTGCATTTTTTCTTGGTATCATGAATTTTGCTTGTATTGTTTGATAAAAAAAAATGTTTGCAATTTATTAATATTTTGATGCAATATTTCATTTACATGAGATACTTACAATTCATGCAACAAGTTTCATGTAACCACCAGAGCTGAGTTTGTGTTGCCTGTGCTTTTCTTGCCTTGCCTTGGTTGCCTTTGATGTGTCACTCAGTCTATAAAAAGTTTGAAATATGTTAGATTATATAAATATAAAGAGTAATTAATTAGTACATAATTACATTCTTAATAGTATCTCATACCTTCTTCTGGCGTCTAGTGGTGTATTTCCTTTTTTCCTTTCAATTCTCTCCTTGGCATCCAAAATCAAGTCCTTCCACTCCCTCTTTGGAATCATGGGGGGATGCTCGTACTTTAGGTTCCTCTCCAAATGGGTCCTGTATTGGTCCCTCACATACTTTAGATATGTGCCAGCTTTTTCAAGGAGTTTGGTTTTGTCAAGGGTGTCATTTCCAAACCACTCAACCATTTGGTTTGTCAATTCATCTTTTAACCTTTTTACTTGGTCATTCCACCTTTTAAAGCAAAAACAAACATGTTAGATTTAGAAATGAACTGAAGCTACATTTATTACACTTCAAGAAATGGATCAAAGGAAACCTATTCTAGCAATGATATGAAATCAAAAGTGGATTAGGGTTAGTTCACATATGATGTACCACCTTTTACGTATGGTGGGCCCAAATATCTGCAATGCAATGTCACTAAGATGTTTATAGAAAATATCATTGCCTACAAAAAATTCATGGGATCATTAGTCCAAAACGAGTGATCATAAAGTAAATTACAATTAGAGTATATATAATAATAATTTTAAAGTACCTGGAACCTTTTGTATCTTTAAGGGAATCATTTCTTTGTCACTCATCACCAATGTGGCCTGCAACATTCCCGTACTAGCAATACGACAAGATCCAGGAAATGATGGTATGTTATCAGCAGTAGTCGCCTCTGGCACATCCTCATGTGCATCTCCTCCTGCAAAAAATGAATCCACTATGAAATGGCATTAGAATTCAAGAAAGAATGCTTGAAGGGAAATAAACACATGACAGAAGATAGAGCAAAAGAGGGGATCTACCAATAGTGGGCGGGTCAATATGACATGCACTAGAGGATTTCTGCATGCTATGTGTTGCCAACATTACAATCGGCAATACAGGTGAGGGTAACCTCTGATGAGGTGGTGGCGACATTTGCATAGTAACATTGACAACACCTAAAGAATAATACATTAAATATATCAAACATTAAATATATGAAAAGTGCAAGAATTGTAAACAAGGATGAACCTTTATTTTGAAAATTGACAGTATCAAGTATGATGTGTTTTGGGTACTCAGAGTGATAAGCCAAGCAAGTGATAATACAAGAAAATCTTCATCACCTGAAGATCCTGCAACACCCTGATCATGGGAACGACTTTGATGAGGGCGGATAAATTGTTGTAAAAACAATACGTACATATTTTAGTTAATGACATAAAAGAGAATAAAATATAAACCATTATTGAGATTTTGTTATAATTAAAGCTTTCATAACTCCTTACTTGCAAGTTTTCTGTCGTCCGAAGCAATAATTCCACCCTCTCTCGTATCTCATCAGTGATAGGATGCATGACTGCCAAAGCAACAATCTCATTTCTAATTTTTATAAGAGGCATTTTAAAGAATTTCATAAGGTCTATGGGATCTTTAGGGTCATCATCGCTTAACCCTAATGATTCCACATCCCTAGAAAGGTGCTCAGGTACTACAACTCCCTTTCCCTTTCCCTGAACATCTGTCTATGTCCAGAATATCATTAACAATTACAAAATTAGTATAAATCACTAAAAAAAGGAACATAATAATGTAACAGTTTGCTTCTATCTAATTTGTACAATTACAATGAGGTTTACCTGCTTGGTAGAAGTGTCGCAAGCTACATCTCTATCTGTGATATGTGATGGATCCAAGTCGGCCTGTGACAAAGAAAAAATATAAAAAATGTTAGTGAAATTAAACCAATAGACTTAGTAAAAAAACTTCATAATAAAATGGTATATTGGATTCATTAATTGGAGGTTGGTTAATTAAAATGGTATATAGCATGTACCACCCCCATGATATTAAATTTGTTTGTATCTATACAATTCAAATTGTAATCGATTAGAAGCTCTTCGCCTACACTTATTGATGATGTATTGACTAGTTATACATGTCCATCCATGAGACTATGCAGGATCCTTATCAAAGGGGTTCAGGGTCTTGTACAATGTAATTCAATTATCTTATGTTAGCTAAAAATTACATAGTACACAAACACAAAGTTCAAAAAATGTCACATGCATCATCATAAACATGTGATCCATCATATATGTATTTTAAATCAACATCCATCACATAGCTAATAAACAATCCAATTTCCATAAATAAACACAGTTTAAAAATTGTCACATAAATAGTCACTCTCCCTATGTCCATCTCCATATTAAAAGGTGCATCATGAATTAATTATGTAATGGCATTAGAATTCAAAACATAATGGATTAATTATGTAAAAAAAATTCTATCAAAAAGTCAATATTAAATAGATAATATACTAATCACATACCTCATACATTTCATTCTTCATCATCATGAACATCAAGGTTATCATTGCCATCATCATCATCATCATCATCATCATCATCATCATCATCATCATCATCATCATCATCATCATCATCATCATCATCATCATCATCATCATCATCATCATCAACGTCTTCGCCATCATCATCACCATCATCGCCATCACCATCACCACCATCACCATCACCATCACCATCACCATCACCATCACCATCACCATCACCATCACCATCACCATCACCATCACCATCACCATCACCATCACCATCACCATCACCATCACCATCACCATCATCATCATCATCATCTTCTTCTTGTTCTTCTTCATCATCATTGAGAAATTGTCGATCATGATCATCATCCACTTCATCTTCTGCTTCTTCGGTATCTTCTTCTTCCATCACATTATACTTTATCGGCCTTCCTCTTGGATCATGTCTAACAACAAATGACCAACCCGGTTTATGTGGAACCTCTGAGTAAAATACTTGCTCACATTGGCTTGGAAGAACATAGGGCTCATCCCCAACTAGTTCAAATGACCTTGTATTTAGCATTATAAAACCATTATCATGTTCAATAATAGTTCTATAAGGATCATTTTTATTCAATCGTAGCCTGTACCATTTGACGATGAGCAAAACTAATTTGAAGGAGTTAAAGTAACACTCAAGTATATCATCCAAAATGCCATAGTATCGATTTTGAGACTGTTGAGGATGAATGTCATTTCTCGATGAAATATTTGTCACCTCAAAGAGTGCAGTGATGCATGAATCATAAGTTTTCTTCATGTCATCCAACTTTTTTATGCAAAATTTATGACCATTACAGCATATAGCGTTGTGGTGTTTGACCTGCGATATGTCAAACATGTAAAATTTATTGCATTGTGAGTTGATAAACATATGGGTGATTAATAAATTTATATGTACCTATTTATCTCTTAAACCATATGCTAAATCAATTTCCCTTTGTGTAACATTGGAATCTCCATTACAATGTGCTTCTTTAACCAATGAAGCCACACCTTCCCATGTTAATGTGCATCCAGAATGTTGACAACGTTCAATCCATACCATCATCCAATCAATATTGTTTGCAATATACAAATGTAATGCATCCCACTCTCGACCAACTGTACAAAAAATATATAGACGTCTTACAATCGATTTATTTTGAAGATTAAGAATTAATTAGCTACAATAACATCTTATAATTACCTCTCACTTTCCTCAATCTACCTTTCCCCATCAAGTACTCCCCTTTGAATTTTTTAATGGTGTTGGGATCCCAAATGCGATCCACGTGGATCTTTTCTACAAACTTAGGAAGATATTCAGAAATGTACACCATAGTCTGCTATACCATATAACCCTAAGGATGTTCTCTTTGTCGGACCAAAGCCTTCAAAAATTTCAAGTGCCTCTCAACCATCCACATTGACCTAGTGTGTACAAGTCCACACAATTTAATCTCCTCAACTTGGTGTATGAGGTAGTGTTCTTGTGCATTGAAAAAAGCTAGAGGTAGACACTTTTGCATTTCACACATTAAATGAGGAATTTTTCTCTTCCAATATTTTATATCATCTTTATGAATTTCTTTCCATGACAACCACCTACAAGGTATTCAAGACGCAAAAAAATATATTACATAACAAGTAAAAGAAATCGCAAATATAATATCTATACAATGAACTAAACAAATATCACTACTTACCTCATGTATTTTCCAAGATCATATATGACTTGCTTGACATTATTGTCGAAGTCATCTGGGAGAGATAGAGGTAGAACGTACTGCAACAATTATGAAATTATCTTTTCATTTTTTTGTAACATAATGAGAAGTACATGTACGCGCAGTACTTAAATACATACTAAAAACACAAGAACATGAATTACCTTAATGAAGGTATGCCAATCATGCATTTTCATCCCTGGCCCAAATTTACTTTTCTTTGATATGAGATTGTTTATGTTCACAGTAAATCCTGTGGGAAATAGAATTTTTCGTATGACTTCTTTTATAGCATTGCTTTGCTGGTCTATTAATAACCAAGGAAGCTCACTTATATCAATTTGGTCTCCTGGCTATTTTATTGAATGACATTTATCATTGCATGATTGGAATCCTGAATGTCACTACATATTTTGACAATTTTTTCTTTGTCATGCCTTCCATCCAATATTTTCCATACTGTCTCTGTTATATTCTTTCCAATATGCATACTATCAAACAAATGAACAATTTGTAACTGCTCATAGTAGGGCAACCTACTAAATTGTCGGGGATAACTTTTTAGTCCCTTAGGAAGGTGGTCATTTATGTCTTCATGACCTTCATGATCATCAATCATATCATCAGTAAACAAAACAAAATAGAAAAGATGTTTTATGACAAACCAATAGATGGAATGGCATTACCTTGATGATTAATTCTATTATATTCCAACTTCCATAGGTGAGGTGTCATTCTTCATGGCTTTGATGTATTCTCTTCTTTCCCATTGAAAAGATGTTTTTTCAGTATTTCGATACTTAAGATTTTTGTGGAGAAAGTGCCTATACTCATCAAACACCTGCTTTCCTAAACTTTTTGAATGATGAGATTTCATCTTTGGACCACAAACAGGACATGCAAATTTTCCCTTTGTTTGAAGACCTACAAGATAATGTATAATTGGATTAAATATGATAATTTTTTGAATTATAATGTTCATGCACAACTTAAACACCATAACATACCACAAAAATGTGTTAGCCCCGGGGCATCGTGTATTGTCCATAGAAGCATCGCATGGAATTGAAATTGTCTTTGTCCAATTGGTCTAGAGATGTCATACATAGTGACACCATTCCATAACTCCAGCAACTCATCGATAAGAGGCTCGATATATACATTCATATCTTTAACTTGGTACTTACCTAATCGAATGAACAAAAACATTACATAATTATTATGACCATTTTACTACAATATTTATAATTAAATTTAAACGACTATATTTAAATGATAAAATACTTGGAATGATCATTGCCAACATTATGTGCTCCCTCTTTATTGACATCCATGGAGGAATGTTATTGTTGATAACAAAAATAGGCCACACTGAGTAAACAAATCTCATCTCTCCAAATGGATTGACACCGTCTGCTGCCAATGAAAGCTTGAGATTACGAGGTTCTTCTTTAAAGTGTGGCCACTTTTCCTCTATGTCCATAAATGCTGAACCATCCGCGGGCATTCAAATAATGTCATCTTGACTTCTATTGCGTTCATGGTAATCCATAAATTGTGCCAAGCTAGTGCACTTGAATAATCATTGCATACGTGGAATAATGGGAATATAGTGAAGAACCTTGCGAGGAACTCTTTTTGTTATTTGATCTGTTCGATATCTACTGATATGACATTTAGGGCATTCAGTTTGAAATTCATGTTGTTTGTGATATATAATATGATCATTGGGACAAGCATCTATTGCTTGATACTCCATTCCAATATCTCTCATAATGGTAGATAATTCTCGGTATGAGAGAGGTAGAATATTTGATGGTGGTAACAAAAACTCACCTATCAATCTACAACAAAAAAAAATAATTTGTTATAATAAAGAATATTAATGGTGCAACATAATTCACAGTTTATTATGACATATATGACATACCTTAACATGCGTGACATTGTTATGTTGGATAAACCATTCATAACCTTCAAGTTCACCAACAACAATACAGCGGAGAGAAGAGTTGCCTGCGAGCCTTCATAAAGGGCCTCAGATGCCTTCTCAAGTAGAGGGACATCATGAACAACATCAAGGTCATCTTCATCATCATGATCAGCTGCGCGAGTACTAAATGAGTCATGGATCAATTTATTTGTACCATCATCTTCAATTGTGTTTTCTGGCTCATGATCATCATCTTCTATGGGATCATTATCTTCAGCTTCGATATTCACACCTCCATGTTTGTCCACTTCGAAAACCATATTCTTAGGGTTGTGTTGATCCATACCATGTGCTCCAGGGTGCTTGACCTATATAAATTGATAAACATAAATAAACCATGATCATGATCTCATCATCACGTGATTTATTATGTATATAAATTGTCAAAATGATATAATGAAAAACTTACCAATGGATGATAATCATGTCCACCTTCAATGTGACCATGTAGCCTACAATGTTTCTTCATTGTTTTGATTAGAAGTCTTCTAGTCTTTAACCCCTTACAAATTTTGCACGGACAATAACATTTTCCAACACCTTTTCTTTTCAAGTTAGACCACAATCTAGAAATTGTCTCCTTATTTTGTTGTTCGTTGATATTGTCTAACATGGTCTTTCTTCATAGGCAAGAAAATAGAAATTATCACCATTGAACAAAACATCTTATTGAATTTAGATTTCTAGTTTGCTTATGGTACATCACACAACATGGAAAACAAGAAATACTCAATAAATAACAGGATTCATTGATCTAGTATTATCGCAATCTACACTTGGCCTTCAATATTTTCTCCTCCTAACACTGTTTATCCTTTACCTGTCAAGTACAAAACTATAAAACCTGTGGCTATTAAAATACAAAAGACAACATTGTAGCATCTTATAATGATTTGTTATAAAACCAAAGCACTTGGAAGTGATTCTTTTGTTTATCACAGTCCAGGAAAACGGTGTCTACTGGAGCCTTGACTAACTGACTAGAAAGATTTTTAATTCCTTTTCTTTTTCCTTCTAATTTTTTCAATGTCACTTCCATCCTCCGAGCCAGATGCCCTTGCCCTTTTCTTTCTTCTTATTTTTTCATACTCATTGTCATGCTTTGAATTATTTTTCTTTCTTGGTGACTCCTTACTGCTCTCACTGTCAGTTTCACTCTTAGAATCTGAGTCTGGTGTATTAGAATCTGACGAACCTGATGAACTAGAAGAATCGTCATTAGAGGTAGATTCATCTGACTCAGGAATAGACTTTTGCTGCTGCATTAGAAGCCTTGGCATATTCTTCAAATACTCACATAAACTCTCAGTGATACCACCAAGACCAATAGAAGTAAAGAAATTGATAGCAAACCATGAATTTTTGGGATTGTCCTTTCGAGAAATTGAATCAAAAGACTCCTACATTGTTGGATCGTTCAACCTTTCATTAAGAAACAATATACCAAGCTGCTCTGCTAGGTCTTGCAAGAGAATCTTTATAAAAATACAGGAAGAGGAAGTAGTATCTTCCTTTGTCAGATGTATATAAGCAAGACAATGCCATGGAAGAGCATCTGTGCCAAGTAAGTGGGCAAAAAACTTTGCAACATTATGCAGTTTATTTGTTTCCAGTCTGTGTATCATAGAATACTATTGTACAAAACACTTATCAAAAAATTCCTCATAAATTTTATTGATCATACAAAATCTTTGCCCAAGAAGACCATAATAACGAAGGTATGTTCTCTCTTGACCAGGTTCAAGCTTGATCTTTAGTAGATTATGACCATCTTCCTCAAAATCAACACTTGACATGATTCTCAAATAAATTGTACATCTTAAATTGACCAAGTTTGTCTCTGTCTCATCTTGTATTCTCAGTGCTTCCTCACCTTCCTCTTCATCATCATCATCATCATCATCATCATCATCATCATCATCATCATCATCATCATCATCATCATCATCATCATCATCATCATCATCATCATCATCATCATCATCATCATCATCATCATCATCATCATCAACATCACCATCATCATCTGAATCATCACCTGAATCATTCTCCCCTTCTGCTTCATCTGAAGAAGCATCTCCAAGGATATCTTTCTTCAATTTTTCATAGGTTGCCTCATGCTCTAAGAAATCAGGATCTGGCTTGAAAACATCCAAACTGGCTTCTTGATCAAGCTCATCTTCTAGGAAAACTTCATGTGTTAACTGATCTAGATGCATAGCTGGATGACCCTCAAACTTAGCTTTGCGAATTGCAAAAAGGGCTTCAATTAAAAACTATACTCGTTTGTCAATTTCCCCCTCATGGAGAATACCTCTAAATCTTTCAAAAATCCCATAGAGACCTTTGGGTGAAAGGTCTTGCAACAAAGAACCACATTCTTTCATGAACCCAACAACAACCTCTACACTATCATCTGTGGGGTTCTCTAGTAAAAGGGTGAGAAGTTACAAGGCAATGATCTCATGTACAACTTGTTGATTCACTAAATGAGCTATGAATTTGGCCGATGCTATCAACATGTGCTTGTCATTGCATTTGTATGCCCTCTTAAGCTGCAAAATAATTCTTTGCAAAAGAAAACTCCAAACTTCAGGAAATTTTGTATTTACCACAACAACCAATGCAGCAAAAACATCTGTAAATCCAGGGGATGCCATTTTGGATTTCATACAAGACCTACAAGTTAGACCCCTCCCATGGATGAGATTCTCTGCAAACAACTTTGGAATTATGTTCTTGATGTTAGATGCATTTACCTTGTTTACTAACCCATTGATACTCTTTCAAAGGGCATCCCATGTCATGCACTGGTATTCCACACTGCTCTTGTCTTCCACATCTTTCATCATTTGAGCCAGCTTAAATGGGGGAATGTAAACACCCCCACTTCTTCCAACACCCTTCTCAACTCCTCTTACAACACCTTCGCCATTCCCATTCTGAGATGGAGCAAACACAACACCAGAAGTTTTCACTTCCACTGCCTCTCTGTCCCTCTTGTTTCCAGAAGCCCCTTTACCAATTAATTAGTGCTTATTTTTGTACATAAACCCATCAGGAAGCATGAGTTTTTGCATATAAGCTCGCCCAAATATTTTATAGTTATTTTTCATCAAGATTCCCTCAGGAGCTGGCAGATCCTGCTTCCATACTTTAATTCTATTTTTTGAAAGGACAATCCTAAAAATCCATGCATTGCAAACAACTTTTTACACCTTTGTTGGTTGTGGTGGCATCACAGAGAGTTTAAATCAATAAATGAAGAACATGCCAATGCTTTTAATTCAGCAGTAGAAGTCTATCTCTTATTCAATATCTCTAGTGAAACCCCCATGATCTTTTGTTGGAGTAGAATTTGTTATATTCTAGAAAGGGTCTTGTCCTTTGTTGGTGGGATATTCATCTACCTCAAGAAAGAACTGTTCTTTTCTCCAACAAGAAGTGGAACTAAATGAAGATCTAGCACCATGAAATGAATCCTCAAAAGGATTACTATAGTTAGTTTTGGTAGATAATGATCTGGGTAAAATACTAATGTGGCTTTAGGAAACATTATGTACTAGCTTAGCATACTCTAACAACTTTGGTGCGACATACTACATCCAATTAAGTCTCCATCAATATCTCTATTGTGTTTATGGATTGGGATTCAATGTACTCTTTTTATACACAGATTTTACTTTCAATTGAGGAGGTTTGTATGTACTTACTTGTCTTTCGATTGTATCCCTATTTCAAGAATTTCTTCTATCAACAAATCATTTGTTGTAAGTTGTACAAGTGGAAGCTTGAACATGCCTTCCATGCTAGCCTTGTTGATACATTCAACACCATCTTATGCAAAAAATATTTAGAACTCCACTATTTCATTGAAGAGTGAGTAGTAGGGACAATCTAGGACACTTACAGAGGTTTTGCAAGAGAGATAAATAGACCTAAATATTATGACTTAATAATGATCAATAGGTAAACAGATAAGAAACTCTCAATATCAAAATGACTTTCTCAATTGTCTTTACTAGAAATGGATAGATCTGCTAATAATGCCTTTATGACTGTATGTCAACTTTAGACTCAATCCAAGAAGAGCTAGAACTAATATGCGATATCTAGATTTATGATCTCTATAATATAACAATCCCATAATTATGTTTCCACGCATCTATACCACAACACAAACATCATGCTAGTGTTTAGCCATAGCAATTGATATCCTAATTATAGAATGTGAAATATGCACATAACTATGAATAAAGATTAAGAAAAACAAAGAAAGATGCTTATTGCAAACATAAATGACTAATGGACAAGAATTGAATTCATTGTAGATAGTTTTGAATATCAAATTCACTTATTTGTGTGCATTTAGTAACTCATGTACTTGTGGACAACCATTTATCTCTTTCATAAATTAAACACTTATTAATAACATTAAATGGCTGAGTAATTATGTTTTAGTTGAAATTGAAAATAAAATATTTTATTTCAAGACAGCTCACACTATTCCCTATCATATTTTAGACTCTCAGTTTTGTTAATAGTGGTTTGATGTCTTTGGAGCTGATCATTGCATTTCTTTAGTTACATTTGCCAGAGTACTCCCAGCCTGTGCCAAAATGGGAGCTTTGGAATAGGGTATGGACATCCATCAAAGCATAATAGATAGAAGAATTTTGTCAGATGTAGTTGCAACTGCTCTGTTAGCATGTATGAAAAATATGGAAGCATAGACAAGGCACAGGAACTGTTTGATGGATTGCCTCAAAGAAATGTGGTTTTCTGGACTGCAATGATTGCCGGATATGCACAAAATGGATTTGTAGAGAAGGCTTTAGAAACTTTCAAGCAAATGCAATCGGCAGGTGTAAAGCCAAATTCCACAAACATTGCTACTATCCTCCCTGCCTATGCCGAAATGGGAGATTTGGAACAGGGTATGGACATTCATCGAAGCATAAAGGATAGAGGAATTTTGTCAGATGTTGTAGTTGCAACTGCCCTGGTAGACATGTATGCAAAATGTGGAGGCATAGACAAGGCACGTGAACTATTTGATAGAATTCCTGAAAGAAATGTTCTCGTGGACTGCAACAATTGTTGGATATGCACAAAATGGATTTGTCGAAAAGTCTTTAGACACTTTCAAGCAAATGAAATTGGAAGGCATAAAGCCAAATTCCACAACCTTTTCTAGCATCCTCCTTGCCTGTGCAAAAATGGGAGCTTTGGAACAGGGTATGGACATCCATCAAAGCATAACAGATAGAGGAATTTTGTTAGGTGTTGTACTTGCAAATGCCCTGCTTGACATGAATGCAAAATGTGGAAACATGGACAAGGCTCGTGAATTGTTTGATATGATGCCACAAAGAGCTGTGATCTCATGTGTACAATCAACACACGCATATACAAGAGGAAGGGATTGCTGCTACAAAATTGAACGCTCACTCCTCAATCACAGTTCTATGGTTTTACGAGATTAAACTAGGGCAATTAACCACCACATGTATATTTTTTGCAACATGAAATTAAAAACTAGGGAAATTTGAATCTACCTCCTACGTGGGATTGCAAGCAATGCCAAAAATGCCTTCGACGTGGGTTTGATGTTCTTGGGGGTTGAAGTCGCCACGGATGCCTACGTGGGATTGCAATGCACAAATGAATTCCCCTCTTCTTCTTTTTTAAGTAATGGCCATTGTCGTCAGAATTATGACAAACTCGAGCACTTTTTTGAAAAAAAGAAAATTCTCATTGCTAATGCCTTCTTCATCGAAAACAAATGGGAAATTTCCGTCAGAACTACGACGAATGCGAACTTTTTTTCAAAAAAAAATAAAATTTGGCCACAGTATACCTTCTCCGCCGGAAACCTCAGTCAAAAATCTAGTCCAAATGTATTAGTGACATGTTATACTGATAGCTAATGGTGCGCTCCAAACCATATGCCTTCCTATCGGGTCATCGGGCGGCACGAAAACTAGTCTTGCCGATACCCAATGGCTCCACTTCAAACTCACTCTACTCGCTCCAATCTGCTAGTGACCTCATTGGGTTATCGGGGTAGGTGGAAAACACTCCCACCAATATCCGATGGTTCCACTTAGACTTGCTCCAACCACTGGCGACTTCATCAGGTTATCGGGGTAGATAGAAAACACTCCCACTGATAGCTGATGGTTCCACTTTGGTCTTATGCATACTCATCGGGCATCGGGGTAGGGTAAAACCGGTTGTTTTGATAGTTGATGGTAGCACTCCATATGCTAGCAGTTTCATCAAGACAAGTCTTGCCGAAATACAAACTTTCATAAAGAAGACAAAATGCACCCCAAGCTCCAAACAAACAACCTAATGGACTAGAACCAGTCCTTATGCCAAAATTGCCAAAAATGTCAAGGGTATTTTCTCACCCTTAGGTGCTTTTGCACCATACTCCCCATACACAAAAAAAAAGTCCCCCCTGGGGGCGACAAGGCGACATCAATGCCTAGTCTTTTGAAATCGGATTCTGCAACCCAACTGGTTTTGACTTCTGGTAATTTGCGCCACTTGATTAAGTGTTCCATGTACACACCATGCCCTGTTTGCTTCTTCACCCTGGAATCTAAAATATGTTCCGCCTGTGGTTTAGAAATGGGTGGTACTGGAATATCACTGAGAGTAGTCTTCCCTTATGGATTTGGTCCATCTGTCACTACTATGGGACCTTTAAACTGAATCAAGTCTTGGACATTAAACACAGGAAACAATACCGCATTTTTGGGTAAGTCCACCTTATAGGCATTTGAGCCATATTTAGCCAAAATTTTGCAAGGACCTATTCTCCTCATCTGAAGCTTACTAGGGACTCCCTTATGCAATCTTGCCTTGTTCAAATATACCATAACCATGTCTCCAACTGCAAATTGAATGTCCTTTCTCACCTCATCTGCTTTATCCTTAATCCTTTGCATAGTGTCGATCAATTTTTTTTGCACTTGTTCATGCACCTCTTTCATAGACTGAGTGAAATCCTCTACATGCCCACTTCTTCCTTCTAGGCTCCCTAAATCTCTAAGTTCACAAACACCATGTGGGTGGAGTCCATAAACAATCTCAAAAGGACTCTTGCATGTAGTTTTGTTGACATTGTCATTATACGTAAATTCTGCCTGTGGTAGCACTTGATCCCACATCTGTCCATATTATTTTATTAGACACCTCGAAAGATTGCCCAATACTCAATTAATGACCTCAGTTTGATCATCTATCTGCGGAAGATAAGTAGAACCAAAAAAAAGGTTAGTTCCCAGTCTTGGCCATAGAGTTTTCCAAAAGTGTCCCATAAACTTCACATCCCTGTCTGAAACTATACTGAGAGGCAGCCCATGAATTCTTATCACCTCTTTGAAAAATAAATGTGCAATGTAACTAGCATCATGCCTAGTCTTGTAGGGAACAAAATGACTCATTTTACTAAACCGGTCAACAATGACAAAAATACTATCCAGGCCAATCTTGGTTTTTGGCAAACCCACAATAAAATCCATGCTGATGCACTCCCACGGTCTTTTGGGATTTGGTAAAGGCTGGTATAGTCCAGCATTTGAACTAGTACCCTTGGCTCTCTAACACACAATACATTGCTCAACATTCTTCTTGATATCTTTATGCATTTTTGACCAATAATAAAATCTTTGCACCAACTCAAGTGTTTTATTTTGACAAAAATGTCCACTAAGAATTCCATTATGTTTTTCCTGTATGATATTTTCCTTCATAGATCCCCTTGGCACATATAAATGACATCCCTTAAATAACATACCACTCTGCAATGTGTAATCTGCATTCTGGCTATTGAAATGATTATTAAACTCACTGCATACCCTGTATACCTCAAAGAGGTCTTCATCTTCCCTATAAAGCTCCTTGAAATTCTCCACACCTATGCTCTGCAAAGTCACTTCTTGGATAGTGAGAAGTTTTCTACTTAAGGCATCTCCTACCTTGTTTGGCTATCCCTTTTTGTGCTTGATAGTGAAAGTGCATGCCTGCAGGTATTCTATCCATTTGATGTGTCTATTGCTCAACTTTTCTTGAGAATTGATAAAACTCAGTGCTTAGTTGTCTGCAAACACTACAAATTCTTTTGGCAAAAGATAATGCCTCCACTTTCTAAGAGCTTTCACTAAGGCATAAAATTCTAAGTCATAGGATGAGTATCTCTTCTTGGCGTCATTCAAATTCTCACTATAGAATGCTACTGGTCTTCCCTCTTGGTTCAAAACAACTCCTACTGCTATATGACTAGCATCACATTCTAGGATAAACAACTTATCAAAACTTGGTAAAAATAGGATGGGTTGGGTAGCTATCCTCTTTTTGAGCAACTAAGACCCCTAGTCAGCTTCTTTAGTCCACCTAAACTTAGTTTTCAACCCACCCTTAATTGTATCAAGAACAAGAGCACAAATATCACTAAAACCTTGAATGAACTTCCTATAAAATTGGGCAAGTCCATGGAAACTTCTTACCTCAATAGCAGTTTTTGATGTAGGTCAACTCTGTATTGCTTCCACCTTGCTAGGATCCATTTCCAAAGTGCCTTGGGATACAACAAAACCCAGATAAATGAGTTCTTGTTTCATGAATTCACATTTTCAAGGTTGATTGCAAACTGTTCCTCATGTAGTTTCCTTAATACAATCTACAAGTGTTCAAGATGCTCTTCCTCTGTTTTGCTGAATATGAAGATATCATCAAGGTATACCACTACAAATCTACCTATGTAGTCCTTCAACACCTCATTCATCAACCTCATGAAGGTACTAGGGGCGTTAGTAAGGCCAAACGACATAACTAACCACTCATATAAGCCCTCTGTAATCTTAAAATTTATTTTCCATTCATCCCCTTCTTTAATCTGGATCTGGTCATATCCACTCTTTAAATCCACCTTAGTAAAATACTTTTCTTCACCAAGACAATCCATTAAATCCTCAATTCTAGGGATAGGAAATCTGTATCTTATGTTGATTCTATTTATTGCCCGAGAGTCAGTACATAGTCTCCATTTACCTCCTTTCTTGGTTGCTAACACCACTGGCACAACACATGGGCTTATACTTTTTCTCATTAGACCTTGGTCAAACAACTCTTGTACTTGTGTCACCACTTCTTTGCTTTGTTCAGGAGTCATCTTATATGCAGCCATATTAGGCAATGATGCTCTGGGTATAAAGTCTATCTGGTGACTTACTGTTCTGGGAGGAGGTAGTCTTGCAGGTGTTCCATCACTCACAATGTCCTTAAACTATTCTAACAACTGCTAAACCTCTGTAGGTAAAACTTCTTGTTTAGTCTTCTCTGCTTGACTAGGTTTCACTAAGAGAGCATAATGTTCTCCATCTCCTTTCTTGAGATCTCCCAGAAATTTTTTTCCTCCAACCAACAACACATTAGAACCACTAGTCTTGGTTCCTTCATCCTCTACCAAAGATTGAATCATGTATGTCACCCCTTCCTTTTTGAATGCATAAGATTTCTTTTCTCCATCATGGATAGAGTTTTTATCAAATTGCCATGGTCTACCTAGCAAGAAATGACAGGCATCCATGGGTAGAACATCACATAAAATTCTATCAAAATATTTCCCTATTGCAAATTCAACCCTTGCTTGTTCATTTACTAACACGTGTCCTTTATTCAGCCATGTGACCTTGTAAGGATGACTATGTGGCATGCTACTCAACCCAAGTTTACTTACTGCTTCTTCGGAGATGATATTGTCAATCGATCCTAAGTCAATGATCACTTTATAGACCTTACCAAGTATCTTGCACTTTACTTTGAAAAGAGACCTCCTCTGTTTAGGCTCTTCCTTAACTTGCTCCCTGATTTGTACCCTTCTAACCATTAGATTCTCACCATTCTCTGAGTCAAGATTGACTTTAGGAGACTTCATACTACGGGAATGCTCTTGCACATAATTGATTCTTTTCTCTAAATGTGCTGAGGTTGCCTTCTCCAGACACCTATTGGCAGGATGACCAAAATTACTGCAATGGTAACACTTCATGTTTGCAAAGTATGAACCTCTGCCAAAACTTCCAGATCTACCTCTATTATTGTTGTCATGACCTCTTCCTCTACCATAGTTTCCTCTTCCACTCGATTCTTTGGACTGCTCAGTCAATTTTCACTCTCCTTGTGATCTTATTTCACTTCCTCTGCCACTGTAGTTTCCTCTATACCCTTTTGAATCTTGGTCTCCACCTCAGCCTCTACTGGTGCCTTCATGTTTCTTCTTATTCTTTTCTTCCACTTTCAGGGCCAACTGATAACATTTGTGAATGGTAGCTGGACTCAACAAACTTATTTCCTCTTGTATATTCCATCTCAGACCATTAAGATATCTTGCTACTCTGATGCTTTCATCCTCCATCAATTTTGACTGTAGACACAACTTCTAGAACTCTTCAGTGTAGGTTCTTACATCTAACACCTTTTGTCTTAGGTTTTTTCTTTTCTTGTGCAACTACATGTCATAATCCTTAGGAAGATAAGTCTCTTTGATTTTGTTTACCATCCCTTTCCATGTAGAGATGGGGATCTTACCTTCTCTCTCTCTCATTTTGTATAAACTTCCACCAAGTAATGACATCACCTCTCATTCTTGACTTAGCCACTTTAACCTTTTGGGCCTTAGTCACACCTTCACACTCAAAATGATTTTCCATTCTCTCTATCCATTCCATTGCCAACTTTGCTTCCATCTTGCCACTAAATAGTGGTACTCCTTCTAAATACTTTCCACTCATTTCCTTCAAAGCCTTCAAGAATGGTTCTTGATCAACAACAGGGTCTGGTGCAGGGACTTCATCCTCTATTGCCACCATTTTACCCTTCTCACTTACGTTCCCACTCACCTCTGCTATCTTGACTTCCATCACACCTAGTTTTTGCTCCAACCTTTCCTTGAGCAAACGGTTTTCATCTTCTTGGTCTTCGCCCTTCTTAGCCAATTCTGCATTGGTCACCATCTTTACTTCTTCTTCTGATACTGGATCAGTCTTGCACTCTTTACCCCAAGTCTTTAACTTTCTTTGATACCAATCTGATAGGGAGGACCCTAGATTACTTGAGTCAGCTTGACCCACTCCAAGGCCTTTTTCCTATTATAACTTAGGAATTCTCCTCTCTATTCCCCTAATCCACTCTAGGGCCTCACTACCAAGGACTGTTACTCTACTCTTGTGAACTCACTTTCGTAAATCCACCAACTCACTATTCCACTGAATCTAACCAGACACCTTGCAGGGTTTTCTCTACCATTAATTATACCTAAAACTTCTCATAAGTTGTTTTCTCCTCATGTTTGGATCTTCTCTCCCTTTGATCCCATCTTCCCTTGGTCTGAGGCTAATAACCTAGACTCTGGTCTACCCTGCAAGTGATTCCTCTTGGTCACTGATACCTAGTCGGGCTATCATCAAGCTTGCCTAGGGCCAGTCTATTGAAATGAACAATGCCATTCTCTGGTCTAGTGCTACAAATATAACTCTATTGTACATGGTTGGCTCTTCTTGATAACCTCCAATGGTCGTGTGGATCCCACGACGGAGAATCAAGACAAAGCCATGTTTATAACTGCTTGTCACCAATAGAAAACTAGAAATAGAAAGACAACTTTATCTATAGAGTTGAGCTTGGCAGGACTTCAAAATTGGAAACTCACAAAATACAGAAAAGTAACATCTACTCTATCCACACTGGCATTTAAAGATTTAAGCCATTATTTACTGTTTACACACAAAAAATTAACTCTGAGAAAAGAAACCAGAAAATGGTCTTGAAACTTCTATTCAAAAGATGTTCTTGTTCTTCATGGAATCAAATCCATCCAACCTTCTTCTAACCCCTTTACAAAAATGCCCATTGAGTCTTTTATAGCCTCCTTGACATGTCATGAATCATCCCTAACAGATGATATTGAACTCGACACAATCGGTATCCGACTATAATTGACTTTGTATTTCCATTGGGTCATTGAGATAGAATCAAAACATTCACTCTAATGACCGATGACAATTTACCACTTGTGCACCTTCTTATCGAGTTATCGGCGTAGCGTCAAGACACCTATTGCCGATGTCCGATGGCATGCTCCCAACAATATGTTGTTCCATCGGATCTTCGGTGTAGCTCCCAAATATGTTGGGCCGATAGCCAATGATGTGCTTATGCCTTGTCATCGGGTTATCGATGTAGCTCCTAACATGTTATACCGATATTCGATGGTGCGCTCCAAACCGTATGCCTTCCTATCAGGTCATTGGGCAACACGAAAACTAGTCTTTATGATACCCAATTGCTCCACTCTGAACTCACTCCACTCGCTCCAATCCACTGGAGACCTCATCGGGTTATTGGGGTAGGTGGAAAACACTCCCGCCAATATCCGATGGCTCCACTTCGACTTGCTCCAACCACTGGCGACTTCATCGGGTTATCGGGGTAGATAGAAAACACTCCCACCGATATCTGATGGTTCCACTTCGGTCTTATGCATACTCATTGGGCATCAGGCTAGGGTAAAATCGGTTGTTCCAATAGTCGATGGTAGCAGTCCATGCGCTGGCGGTTTCATCAGGACAAGTCTTGCCAAAACACAAAGTTTCACAAAGAATACAAAATGCACCCCAAGCTCCAAACAGACAACCTAATGGACTAGAACCAGTCCTTATGCCAAAAATGCCAAAATTGAAAAGGGTATTTTCTCACCCTTAGGTGCTCCTGCACTACTAAGTAGCTAGTTAGGCTCCTTTTGTGATGAGCAGTACGCTCTAGGTTGTTGGCCTTCCTTCAAGTGTAGGCCCCTCAATTGTAATTCACATACTTTCTATATAAGTATTATTTGACTATGGGTGGGCTTCCCATCGTGGTTTTTCCTTTTATCGAGTTTTCTATGTACGAATCTTGTTGTCATGTGGATGGTATTTATTTTGTGATTATATTTTATGCTTAATTGGTTTAATTTCTATTCTGGTACTAATGTTTTGGGTTCCAGTATTAAACTTTTAAATTTCTAATAGTTCCAGTAATCTGTGACAACTGATTCACCCCCCCTCTCAGTTGTATTCTGGTTATTTGAACTGTCTAATGATTGGTATCAGAGATTTGGTCCTCTCTACAGAAAGCTTAGCCGCTTGAGGAAGATCCTATGGTGACTAACAGTTCAAGTTCATCTAGTTCTTTAGGAGCTATCTTTCAGAGGGATATTTTAAGAATTGATGGAACAAATTACACAGTATGGAAGATTCAGATGGAGACTCATTTGAGATGTCTTGGCAAGGAGATTTGGGAGATCACATAGAATGGTGTCACACCTTAGAATCCAGGATCTAGCAATCCTCATGTGAAAAACTTGGACAAGAAGCTTGAGAATGATTGTAGAGCAAGAGAAGCCCTCTTATGTGCACTTTCTAATCAACAAGTAATGGGATTAACCAACAAATCATCTGGAAAGGCTATATGGGATAAGTTGGAGACTCTTAATGAACGTGACCCTACAGTGAAGATTTCTAAACTTGATGGTTACTGGGTGAGATATGAAAACCTAAAGATGGAAGAAGATGAAAGGATTACTGCATTCATGGAAAGGGTCAATGAGATTGTTATGGGAATTCAATGTTGTGTGGAACTCTAAGCAAAGATGAAATTGTTTCTAAATTATTAAGAGACCTACCACCGACTTACAAAATGAAGGTTACTACTATCAATGAGTTGAGAACAATGGCTAATACATCTGTCAACAAAGATACTTTGGTTGGGAAGCTATCTTCTTTTGAGCTTGAAGAATTTGGACCTTTTGGAGCTGTGAAGTCTGAACCTACTTTTCATGCATCTACATCTACAACCGGTAAGCAAGACTGGAAAGCTTTGTATGCAAAGGAATTAGAAGATATGAAGAGAGAAGATGATGAGTTTGAGCAACTTGAAGCACTATTTGCTAGAAGAGTACCTAAAGGACTGGTAGGAAGTAAGTATGAAGGAAAAGCACTTTTAAAATGTTTTGCATGTAATAAGATTGGTCATTTTGCATCTAGATGTCCTAAAAGGAATTCAAGATTTGAAGAAAGAGTTAGAAGATCATTTAAGCCTAACCCTAGATATCAAAACAAGTACAAGTAAAAGAAAAATAGAGACAAATCATGCTACATAGTGGATGAGGAAGGCATTGTCTATGGTAAAAATGGAATAACAATATTGAAAGACTAAATAGATTCAACCACAAAACCCTAGCCTAACAACAACAAAGATCTACCATAACATATGAAGATTACCTAAGACAATGCAAATCAAATTAAATCACAAAGATTATACCATCACATGTCCAATAGGGTTTGGATCTCCATTCTTCCTATTTCCATTGATCTTGCTTGATATATTTTCTCTCAGATTTTATGTGTGCACAAGAGCTCAACAAAGAACAAAAATGTGGTCGATTAGCTTGATCGCATATGAAAGTTCGAATGCTAGAATGCTTGAAGGATTGATTAGGAATGCTTAGGAGGATTGATAATAAAGGAGGCATTCTATTATATAGAAGACACTATAAGAAATAGAGGGATAAGATTAGGAGGTGTAAAAGATAAATGGTTAGCTAGGATTATAGGGTAGGTAGAGAAAATAAGAAAATAATGAGAGGGTAGGTAGTGTAGGAATTAAGAGATGAATGACATGTGTCATGGGTAGAAAAGGCTAATGAATTTATTAAATAAATAAAGATTCATTTAATTAATAGAAGTGGGATCAATTAAATAAATAAAAGTATTTATTTAATTTAAGAAAAAAAGACTATTTAAATAAATAAAAGTATTTATTTAAATGAGAAATAAGGCTAGAAAAGGATAAACGAATTAACTAAATAAATAAGAATTTATTTAATTAATAGAGGAATTAGGCTAAAATAATTAAATAGATAAAAATATTTATTTAATTAGATAGGACAATTTTAGGTGTCTACATTTTGCCCCTCTTTGAGACAATGCAACTTGTCGTGTTGTTTTAAAGAAGATAAGATGAATTGATACAAAGTTTCCCCAAGATGGGAGTGATATGCCCCCTTGAGAGATTGGATCAAAATGTCTGAAAAGATCGCAAACAATCTCTCGATAAGAAAGAAAGGCTAGAAAGGACTGGCAAGATAGGATAGAGTGACAGAGTCACGGGATAAAGAAGACTAACACGGGAGACTAGGGCTAGGGTAGTCTATAAGATAGACTACGACGGAAAACATCCTCATTGTCATCCACACACCAAAGAGATCAGAATGCAGAGAGAGAAGAGAGCAGTCAGCAGTCACCAGCGATGGCATTGGTGTACAAATTCAATCATGTTCATTGATATTAGAGGCTAGCAAATGCAGGAGAGTCGGTGAGTACCACAATACCTCATTGTACCTTGTTGCATTAATTGTTTTCATAAATGCATGTCAGGTAGTGCAATAAATGTGCTTTAGGTATGTTGAAAAAATGTCAAGCGGGGTAAAAAATGCTAAGGCACATCTACGTTGGTGCCAGGCGCGTCTGGGTAGGTTATGTGCGTCTATGTCAATTTTAGGCGCATCTATGATTGTAAAAGCGTCTATGTCCAATGCGAGCACGTCTGGGAAATGTAGGCACATTTGTGTAGGAAAGGAACGTCTATCAGAGCAGAGGCACATTTGTGTAGGACAGGCATGTCTGTGCAGAGCAGAGGCATGTCTATGTTATTCAGGAGCATCTGTGTAGGGCAGGCACATTTGTGAAGTATGCAAGCACATTTATGTCTTCAAGGTCGAATCGATAGTTCTATGATAAACATGCATTGTCGATTGGATAAGCTGCTGAAAGGATACACTCAAATAGATCCTCTAGGGAAGACTAGGATAGGGATAGGATTGACACATCTATGATAGAACATATGTTGCCAATTAGGAAACTACTCAAGAGGATACACTCAAGCAGAGGCCCTAGGATAGGATAGATTGAGGCACTTTGTGATGAACAGGGAGTACCATAGAAATTAACAATTCTGTGATAGAACATATGTTGTCAATTGGATTAGGCTAAAATTCACAATTCTGTGATAGAACATACATTGTCAATTGGATAAGCTACTCAAGAGGATACACTCAAGTAGGTTCCCTAAAAGATAGAATAAAATAAACACTTTGCGATGTATAGGGAATGCTACTAGGATAGAGTGCCATATGATAGATATAAGCACTAGGATAAAAAGCAGCACTTTGTGATGAACAGGGAGTACCACTAGGATAGAGTGTCATATGATAGATATAAGCACTAAGATAAAAAGTGACACTTTGTGATGAAAAAGGAGTACCACTAGGATTAACACAATTGATTTTCTTGACTGTAGGAGGACCTACCTATGCTGGAGTCATGAGAGAGATTCCCTTCGAATTAGAGTTTATGACCAGAGCTGACATTCAAGGATAGAGCAACAGTAGAGGCTATGGGCTTGTGATATATTATGTATGTGCCTGAGTTTTGGGTGAACATGGGATTGTTGACTACATTAGCTGAGAGATGGTACTCTGAGACATGTACTTTTCATTTTTTGATGGGTGAGATGACAGCCACCTTGGAGGATGTATACAGGATATTGATGATACCTATCATTAGGGAGTTAATTCCTTATGATCAAGAGGGAGACATGGATTCATTGAGATGAGTGTTTTAGGATCCAATACTGGAGATGAGGGCTGGACATGTGGCTTGGGACACCATGATGACAACATGATTGGCGCTACTAATGGTGCTGGAAGGAGTGATCAGTGGGTTCCTGTGTCCGAATAGGGAGACATGAGGGTTGGTTGTGGGATGGGGGAGGACACTGAAGACATTGGTCACTGAGCACACTAGGTCTACATGGGGGTAGTGTCTGTTGGTACACTTGTACTATGAGCTGCATCAGTTTGTGTATTATGGATCAGTAGGTTTGGGGTGCAGAGTGACCTTGCTACAGGTATGGCATATGAGCATATTTTGGTGACACGACTGATACATTTTAGAGGTAGAGGACATGTACGCAGCTATGTACACATGTATGATATGATTACCTCACAGCCATAGATTGGGAGGTTGGAGTATTGGTGTTGGGTTATCGATGAGGTGGATAGTGTGGTATGGAGGCCTTACTTAGACTGTGAGGAGTGGGAGGGTGATGCAGTGGAGCTGCCATATGTATTCAAGAGTAGGTATCTGATTTGTTGGACACCATATGTGATTGAGCAATAATTGATTGACAGGGTATGCAGGCAGTTCGGCAGGATATAGCAGATTCCATGAGGGTCAGGGATGTATGCATGGACCATGAGGGATCAGGTGCATTTGGGGCCATTGCTTTCTTATGATTAGGTTGTGACACAACTTCTAGAGATGGTTCCCATGCTTTGGGACATATGGGTAGATGTGGAGGATGCAGGGATGGATGCTGAGTATACTACATATTGGGGAGAGCATCTATTTCCATGACTGATAGATCCAGGGGAGCCGATAGAGGGAGATGGTGGAGGTGATGGAGATGATAGTGGGGATGGTGGAGGTAGAGGCCGATGACAAAGGCAGGGCATAGTGGTAGAGAGGAGAGTGGAATAGAGGAGAGAGGGTGGAGACAAGAGACATATGCATGTAGTGAGGGGTAGAGGTGGATTTCCATTATAGGTGCCAGTAACACATGTTCTCATATAGGTACAGGTTCCCAGAAAGGTACAGGGACAGGGACAGGAGCAGCCATAGGAGAAGCCATAGGGACAAGGTTATGGGAGAGAGGAGGAGGATGAGCTATTATCCTTGAGGGAGATTTTCCAGGGACATGAAAATGAGATCCATGATCTGGAGCGAGATACAACTAGACTCAGGAGACAACTGAGGGATACTAAGCGAGAGAGGGATCAGGCTATTCAGCTCTATATAGAGGCTGAGACAACATTGAGGGTAGGGAGGCAGGCAGCAGAGGACACAGGGGCTGGATATGCCTATGTTTTGCGGTCAAGGGAGGAGATAGCCTACAGGTAAGACCTATACTATGGATTGGTGCCACCAGATCAGCGAGCTAGGAGCTTCTAGAGACCATTGCGGACTGCGATGGCCACTGGAGGGAGAGACATGAGATAGGCATCTAGTGGTGGGGTCATGGGTCCTGCACCACCACTAGATAGAGGGGGTAGGAGATATGATCCTAGGGCGGGTCTTTCCAAGGACCAGACTCCATCGAGGCCAGTTGGCTCTGAGGGAAGGAGTTCATCATAGCCATAGAGGGCTCCCTATGTATCAGTTTTGTACCATTTTTGTATGATGATGTAGACACCTTCGGATGATTGTAGCCATATGTATTTTGATATCATTGTATCATGACACTTGTGATTTTGATATATATATATATATATATATATATATATGAGATGATTCATCTTTGAGGCAACTATATGCATGTGTACCTATGTGATGTTGCTTCTATGTGATGCTTGTTTCTATATGATGCTTATGATATGGATGCAAATATGTACATGATGAAATGCAACATTTTTGTTCTTTTATTTTTTTATATGTTATGCAAATGTGAATGTATGAAATGTAGATGAATAAGATAATGCAAATAACTATTTACATGATGAGAATGTAAAACTTTCCTAACATGTGTTGTGTGCAGAATGTGATGTAATTGTGATATCTATATGTATGTATGAAATGCTAATATGTGGTAATACAAGTGCAAACTACATGAAATGCAGATATTTTTGGCATGTCATTATACTCAGTCATGTGATAACGAACTACACGAACTCAAGAAGAACTATGGAGGTCAATCAAGAAAGGGGGATGGAAGATAGAAGATATGGAAGTGAAAGAGCTTCTTGTGCTATTATCATCATTGAGCTTTATTATGGCAAATAGGTTATGACAATCCAGATATATGTTCGACCCAGAAAGTCATTGTACTCATTTGCATGTAGATTAGACAGTCACAAACAAAGAATGCCCTAGTTCATACTAGACTCACAACATCCTCATATCCTTGGACAAGTCATAGCATTACTAAGAGACAATCCACAGACAACAAAGAAAAATAAATAGGCGATGATGCCCCATCCTCGCCTTTCTAGTCAAAGACATCCTGGAGATAAAATTTCTAGTTAGAGACATCCCAAAAAAGCTAAAAGATATGTCACCAAAAGATAAAATCAAAAGAAAACCAAGACTCGACACCAACATTATTTGTAGTCCTCAAGTTTAGTGTCTCTTGTCACTTGTATAAGTCTTTTTTATTGTGGTCACAATGTTTACTTTCACAAAAGGATAGATATCACTAAACCATAATGTTGCCTGAGTCTGTTGAAAGATTTGATTTGTTGAAGCCCATTGTTGCTTGTGTCTCATCTGAAACTGACTGAATCCATGAAACTAATACTTTATTGCAGAGAAGACATAACTTTATTGTGGATTGTGTGTGGATAGACTGAAGAAAACTGGAAGAAACTGTACTCCTCAGAACGTGTGATGCTCTTAGTTCCACACCCATCACTAGATGTAGGAATTGCCTTAGTCATAGATAGGAGCTGATTTATTATGGATGGAAAGGTTGTGAGTGTGTGGAATGTGAAGGATGAGATGGAATCCTGAAGGAGGGAGGAGCAATGTCTCTACACATGGCACTGGTGACCTAGTTTTCACCATGGTACTTGCCCAGGGTGCCATTGAAGTGGTTTTCACCGTTGGACGAAATGTTTTCTGTTTACTTTTTTTGATTTTTTAATTTTTTTGTGTCACAAGGCACCTATTTGCCAGGTTTTCACCAAGTAACGATTTTTTTGTATTTTTTATTTTTTAAATTTTTTTTTGTATTTTTGAAGTTTTTGATTTTTTTTTGTATTTTTGAAATAGGATATTCTGAAGAGCTAGGTGTAAAACCTGCGAAGGTGCATGTTGTTGATAGGATCCTCTGAAGGTTCCCCCTCTAGTGTCGAGAGTTGATATGCACCGGATCCATAGGCTGTTGTGATGATGTAAGGACCATGCTAGTTTGGTTCAAACTTTCCCTTCTTCTCTCTGTCTTGTTGATTTTGGGGGTTTTCTTTGAGAACTAAGTCACCCACCTGAAATGTGTGAGGCTTAACCTTATGATTGTAGATGCATTGTTCCTTGATTGAATGATATGTAGCTCAAGTGACTGTCTTCCTTGATAAAGACCTGAGATAGAATTACTAGTGTGTGAACTACATAGGCCCATATGCATGTCACCTAAAGAAGTTTAGGCATCCCTGATAAAAAAATCATTCAAGAAAGTTCCATTAAATGTCCATGATGTATTGCCAGAAGGGAATGGATGTCTAGAACAAGTGGATGAGGAAAGAAGGCTTATGATTCCAAAAAGAAGTGAAAGTATCATGACATGATGGAGACTTAGGATCAACAAGTATGCTTTTTGACTTGAAATTTTAGAATTTTTGCCCCCAGTTATTTTGATATTAGGAGAGATCCACTCTTGTTCTTTTTCCTTCATAGGATTTTTATCCTTGACCTTTATTTTTTCAGAGTCCAATAGCTTTTGATTTTGATTTGTACTAAAGGACTTTTCTTTATTTTTGAATTTTAAGTTTTTCTTTTCATAGCTTGATTTTTGATACCCAATGAGTAAGGGCTTTTCTAATTATTGTTGATCCAAGTCTAGGAGCGAAGTGGAAATGGAATGAGTGGATGAAATGGTAAGGCTATATGAGCTCTCAAGAGGGTTGGCGATATGCTCAATAGATTCTTTGTTGGAACCACTCTCAGGACTATTGATATCAAGAGATGCTTGGACCACTAAAGGAGATTTGCATTCAGACTTAGTAGCCACAACACTAGGTGGTTCACACCTAATTCTTTGGCATTGCAACTTGTTTTTAGGTTGTTCCTATTGACTGAATACCTTAGGAGATAGTGGGAATTGATCAACATGAAATATATACTCACCACATCCCATGTCTTTAACCTTGAACTTTTATTTGATCTCTATTTGCTTTGATGCAAAAGCTTTGAGGGATTTTGGGTCCACATATGCCGAGGATGGAGCTTCTTCTCTATTAACTAGAATTGTTATTTCTGATCTAGGTCACATATTGTTGCAATATATGAATGGGTTTGGATCAGATTTGACGCTCACTTCAACTCCATTGTGTGGGAACTTGATACATCGATGATATGTTGAGGGAACAACTCTCATTTCATGAATCCATGGGCATCCCAAGAGTATGTTGTATATGAGATCTAGATAAAGGACTTGACAAACCATATTCTTTGTAACTGGGCCTACTCTAAGAGGTAAGGTGATTGTGCCTTTGGATGAACACTCTTCATCATCATATTCCTTCATGGTAATTTTGTTTGTGGCATTCACAACTTTATCTGAATATCCCAATTGTATTATTGTGTTCAAAGTACATATATTGAGACTAGCTCCTCCATCTATCAAGACTCGTTTTATTAGATGTTTGTGTAGGAAGGCTTCAATGTGTAAAGGTGCATTATGTGGTTGGCTCACAGAGGCATCATCAGCTTCTATGAATGTAAGAGAATGTGGAATAGAAAGGTATCCCACCATGGTTTGAAACTGGTCCACATTCAGATTAGTGGGGAGAGTAGTGTCTCTCAAAGTTTTTTCAAGAATGGCTTTATGTGCAGGGGATATGCATAAAAGCTCAAGGATGGAGATAAGCACGAGTGTCTTCCCTAACTATTCTACAAGATCGTACTCAGGTTTGGCTGATGAGGAAGTGGTGTTTTTAGCTGGAGAACCTTGCAAAGTGACTTTTCCTTGACAAGTTGTAACATTACATTCAGAGGTAGGTTTAGAAGAAGATCCAATTCCTTTTAGGACAACCCTAGGTCTTTGGGTAGAATTTTTAGGCATTTTGTCCTTTATGATAATGGTAGAGACATAATTGTCCATCGAAATGTGATTAACAATCAAATCATAGTTATAGGATGCTCTAGTATAGTTGATCTGCTCATCTGTGGCTTTGAATTTTTTCCCTTGTCATGTTTAGGGAATGGTTCCTTAAAAATCTCATGTTCTTGATTGGATGAATGCCCTTCAATCTTAATGTCACCTCTATCAATAAGATCTTGTATGATATTCTTCAGCCGATGACAATTTCCCATTTTATGTCCCTTTCTCTTGTGATATTCATAGTACTCATCATCATTCCACCAATTTGGTTTGACCTTTGGTTCGTATGGAGGATTGTCAAGAATTGTTATTATCTTGTTTTCCACTAGCTTCTTGAAAGCTGACTCAAGTGGTTCTCCCAATGGGGTGTATTTCCTTCATGGTTTGGAAGTTGTTTGAGTATTCACTTGGTTATTTGTAGAACTTGATCCAGAAAAAATGATTTTGGGTCTTACTATATTAGCATCAACAACACCATCATTGACTGTGTTCTTGTTCTTGTTCCAAAATCTTGGCTTTTTTCCTTTAAAGTCCTCTTTGTTTTCTTTGAATATCTTAATTACTCCTTGTTCAATTAGGACCTTCTTTGTTGCTAAGCCTTTTTCAATGACGTCCTTGAAGGTGGACAAACAAGCTTTTCTCAAGTCATAACCAATGTCTTTGTTGACATTCTGGGTGAACATCTCTACCATTTATTTTTGTGGAATTTCACAAGAGCATCTACTAGCTAAATTCCTCCATCTTTGTAAGAATGATGAAAATGACTCCCCATCCTTTTGCTTGGTGTTGCATAGAGTGGTGGCTGATATGTCTGTCTCTATGTTCTATGAGAAATGTTGGATAAAAAGCCTTTGCTAAATCACCCCATGACTTAATTCTAGGTGGAAGTTGGGAGAACCATTCCATATCTTCATCACCTAAGCTTTTTGGGAATAGTCTCATCAAGTATGTTTCTTCTGATGCTATCTCAATACAAGTTGTGAACAACTGTCTTATAGGTGCCTTAGGGTCTCCTTTGCCTCTGTACTTATCAAACTTAGGTGTCACAAAATGTGTAGGAAAAGGAGGCATTGGAATGCTCTTATCAAATGGATAGGGACATATGTCTCTCATTGTGTAAGCTAGATTTGGTGTATTTATGTCCTCCATTTTCTTTTTTAAGTCCTTAATTTGCTGCTCCAAATTGTTCTTAGGTGGAGACTGACTTCTTGGACCATATCCCATACCTAAGGTACTGGGTGGAAGAGGAGCATGTTGCATATATGGATGGTATTGATCATACACATGTTCATATGGAGGAGGTCTATTGTGATGCTATGTATATGGACCACTTGGTATAGAGTCATGATGAGGAATGGAACATATGTTTTGTCCATGTATACCATACTCTATAGGCATGTCATGAGTTTGTTTTAGTGTGTTTCCCCCAAATTTGACGCGAGGTTTCCTTGTGTCCAAATTTTGAACATGCCTTTGGATATCCAATTGCTTTGGTGGTTGGTCCTTAGTATTGGTATGTGATTGAGTATATTTTTCTACATAAGACTTCCATAATGGTCTGCGAAGGTGAGTATCATAAGCTTGACCATGTGTATGTGGGACCTCAGGTTTTTGAAACAAAGATGATGGTGATTCAAGAACAAAATGTGGTCCTCTATTTCCTCCACTATTAGGCCTCCTTTGACCCATTTTGAGTTGAGGTTCTTGCAAAGGTCAATGTTCCATTATTTGAGACATGTCAAAATCATGAGGAATCTTGGCTCCACTTTGTGCCATTACTTGTATAAAATATTGTCTATCTCTCCTCATTATTTCCTCAACCAATCGATTGAAATGGGGATCTATAATGAAGTCTTCCACTTCTACTAAATGTATGGAAAAGTTGTATGTATTGTCATTGTGCGTATCATTGTTGTTTGTGTTATCCATGTTCTCAATATTTTGAGTGTTTTTATAAGTGTCCATGTCAGGTAATGTGGTATGATCAAAATTGAAGAAGATATCATTGTCATACTCATAGGCACTCATGTTTGCGGACTCTTGAGCTTCTTTAGCTTCTCTCCTATATTTTTGGGAATGTGTTTCAACCATAAACTAGGTCTTGACCAAGATGTGTGAGACTAGATGAAAATGGAAAGAGTATGGAAGACCAAGAGTTGGATGGAATGTAAATGAATCTGAAGTGTAAGACCAAATATGTATGTAGTAGAGTAGGTGTGGCTTCCAAAGAGATGATAGTTTCTCTTGATGAGGTAAGTTGACCTTGACTCTAAGTAAGACCAAATGAGACCCAAAGGTGATAGACCTTGATGAGGGACCACTTAGCAAAATATTGTTGTATGTAGTGTGTTGACAAAGTATGATGAGGACAAGCAAGTGACCTTTTGACTCAAGTTTAGACAAATGTGAATGTAATGCAAGGTGTAAAGTAATGATGGACTGTGTGAGACCTAGAAATAGGTTGAATGCTAGATGAAAACCTAGAGAAATAACCTAGGAAGCTCAAGAATTCTGAAACTGATTGCTCTTGTTTGTTGGACTGTAGGTTTTTTTTTCAATACTGAACACAAACATGCTTGTATACTTCACAGATGCAGTTAAATGACACAGATGTTGTTTAAAACTGCACAGACGTGCTTCTAAGATTTTGTGAATGCAATGTTGCTTGTATAACACAAACACATTTCTGCCCTTTACAGATGCAGTTAAATGACACAGACGCTATTGGATACTGCATAGATGCATTTCTAGAAACTAAGTGCAATTTTTCCAATTTTGTAAAGTTGTTGTGACCAAATCTGAATTTTTGACTGTTTTTCATGACAAGAGGACACAATGTTGACGAGGACTCAATTTTTACAAGTGTTTAGACTCAAAATGATTCAAAAGAAAGTGTGTTGTTTGATGTAAAAAAAATTGTTTTGCATACACTTGAAGACACAAAAGACACAATGTTTTGATGTTTGATCTTGAATGTTTGAATGTTCAAAAGAAGACAAGCACAATTCTTATGGCTAGCCAGGACAATAGTTGTTCATCCCACATAGGGTTTCCCCAAAGGCTACGTTATTCAGAGCAAATACTTAGATGCTTGACCCCACTGGCTCCACCCTTGGCACTCACTTCTCCAAGGAAGCCAAGCATCAGTCCCCATGAAAACTCCCTATGGCAAACTTTGTATCTCTACTAAGAAGTGTATATGTGTGGGCCGCTCTAGAGGTCTGACCTCCTGCCCCAACAACTAGAAGGATTTTGGATTTCTAAAACAAGAAGGTGCTAGTAAGGGCATCCGCTTATGTGGCCATACATGAGGCACTTTCAGCTCTGTAAATACACAAGGCTCCCAACCGATAGGGGTTACACCCTACAATTGATCAAATAAATTTGATCAAACAGGATTATGGGGAGACATAGTGTCGGTATGAACTAATCAACACGTGTTACCCATGACTTTCACCATGGATATAGTTATCTATAGTGGTTCGGAAGAGGTGGGTTTTCCTCGCTATCACTTGGGTCGTTCTCTCCTCACTAGTAGTCCTAATGAGCACACGGGGAGATAAGCCCTCTAGAGATTAAACAAAAAGAGCCTATTGCTCAAGACACAAAAGACACTGGTTCAATTTTAGTGCACCAATTGAAGTGTTTGGTAATCTATGAAAACAAGGCACACAATAAAGATAAAAATAACCCTTTCCAAAATTTTGCAACAAAAATTTGTTAGTAGTTTTGCAATAATACCCCTCCTGTAAGCACACAAGTTAGGTAAATTTTAGATCCAAAAGACTTTGTGAAAAGGGGGCCTTCTACAATGCGATTCGCTTCAAAGATAAGCTACACTAATTTGTTAGCTAGATCACAAGATGTTAGCCCGAAATAAACTAGATCTGAAATCCAAATGAAAAAATAAAACCTTGAAATTTGAAATAAAACCAAAAATTATAAAAAATCTGAAACACAGACACGATTTAAATTAACGCAGATGCGGTTCTAGATCATAGACACACCTAAAACCACCGCAGACATGCCTAGGTAAACCAGACGCGGTCCCAGAACATAGACGTGGTCAAAAGATTCACAAACGTGATTCAGGAACACAAATGCGACCCTGAAATTTGTAAAAAAAGTAAAATAATGTTGAACACATACGCGATTATAGAGGTCACAAACGCAGCCGAAAATAAAAAACATGGTTCCGATATGCGTAGACGCAAAAATATTGAAATATTGTCGGAAATGTTAGATCTGCAACTTCAAAAACACAAAATATGCAACAAAATATGTTAAATGCAAAATGGATAAGAGTCCTACTGGGCGTGCCAAAATGTTTATGGTAAAAATGGAATAACAACATTGAAAGACTGAATAGATTCAACCACAAAACCCTAGCCTAACAAGAACAAAGATCCACCATAACATATGAAGATTACCTAAGACAATGCAAATCAAATGAAATCAGAAAGATTATACCATCACATGTCCAATAGGGTTTGGATCTCCATTCTTCCTATCTCCATTGATCTTGCTTGATATATTTGCTCTGAGATTTTATGTGTGCACAAGAGCTCAACAAATAATGGAAATGTGGTTGATTAGCTTGATCGCATATGAAAGTTCGAACGCTAGAATGCTTGAAGGATTGATTAGGAGCGCTTAGGAGGATTGATAATGAAGGAAGCATCCTCTTATATAGAAGACACTATCAGAAATGGAGGGATAAGATTTGGAGGTGTAAAAGATAAATGGTCGGCTAGGATTAGAGGGTAGGTAGAGAAAATAAGAAAATAATGAGAGGGTAGGTAGTGTAGGAATTAAGAGATGAATGACATGTGTCATGGGTAGAAAAGGCTAATGAATTAATTAAATAAATAAAGATTCATTTAATTAATAGAAGAAGTGGGATCAATTAAATTAATAAAATTATTTATTTAATTTAAGAGAAAATGATTATTTAAATAAATAAAAGTATTTATTTAAATGAGAAATAAGGCTAGAAAAGAAAAAATGAATTATTTAAATAAATAAGAATTTAATTAATTAATAGAAGAATTAGGCTAAAATAATTAAATAAATAAAAATATTTATTTAATTAGACATGACAATTTTAGGTGTCTACAGGGATTAATGATTTTGATGATGAACTGGCAGAAAATTATGCTAGTGGTTCCGACAATGGGAGGAATGGGTGTTCTTGGCTATCAACGAAGATGATCTGGCACTAGAAGAGAATGTACCTGAAGAGAAGGAACTTGCTTCTAAAATTTAAGACAAGGATGAATGGGTAATTAACAATGGTTGTTCACATCATATGACTGGAGATAAAGGGAAGTTTCTATCTTTGCAAGAATTTGATGGCGGTCTAGTTAGATTTGGAGATGACACAACATGTATGATCAAAGGAAAAGGAACTATATCATTGGATGCTAAGAAAAATACTGACAATTTTTATTATGTTGAGGGTTTAAGGCATAATATTTTGAGTGTATGACAATCGGTAGATAAGGGATTTCAATTATAGTTCAAGGATGGAAAATGCAAAATATTTTCCAGATCGGGTTTGGAGATTGCAACCGGTACACAGACAAAAGGTAATATATTTCATTCGAACTCCGGTGAGAAGACATGTTTGATTACA
Organism: Cryptomeria japonica; assembly: GCF_030272615.1. NCBI lineage: Eukaryota > Viridiplantae > Streptophyta > Pinopsida > Cupressales > Cupressaceae > Cryptomeria > Cryptomeria japonica. The sequence goes on along the minus strand of NC_081411.1, from coordinate 577,921,754 downwards.
CAGATTGATGAGAGTTGGCAATGGCATAAAATGTTGTGTCATGCAAATTTTGATTGCATTGTGAAGATCAATTCAACTAAGGTAGTTAGGGATATACCTAAGATTAGAAAGCCCTATAATCTGGTATGTAAAGAATGTCAAATGGGTAAATAGGTCAGAACCTCTTTTAGAAGTATACAAGATAAATCTAATGATGTTATTGATCTTATTCATACTGATTTGTGTGGCCCTACTAGAGTTAAAAGTTTTCAAGGTGATAGATATTTCATGCTAATCATTGATGATTATTCTAGAATGATGTGGGTTACTTTTCTAAAAGAGAAATCTGAAGCATTTGAAAAGTTTAAGATATTTAAGGCTAAAGTGGAAACTAAGACATCATTGAAGATTAAATGTTTGAGGTCAGATCATGGTGGAGAATTCACATCCGGTGAGTTTAATAACTTTTGTGAGAAGCATGGTATAAGAAGACAATTTTTTGCTCCCCGGACACCTCAACAGAATGGAGTTGTGGAAATGATGAACATAACTATCTTGGATGATGCTAGAAAAATGATGATAGAAGCTAGTCTACCTCATATCTACTAGAGAGAAGTAGTGAGCACAACGGTTTATACATTCAACGGAGTACATATCAAAGGAGAAACCCGTAAGACACCTTATGAATTATGGTTTGGCAATACACCTACAGTTAAGTATTTTAGAATTTTTGGTAGTAAATGTTATATCATGAGAGATGATATCATTGGGAAATTTGATCCTAGATGTGATGAAGGCATATTTCTTGGTTATTCTAATGAAAGAAAAGAATATAGATGTTATAACAAGAGATTTTAGTGAATTGTTGAGAGTTCTAATGTCAAAGTAGATGAGCTGAATAGAAGTCAAATCAGAGTTTATGAGAAGGAACAGGTAGTAGAAATGATTATATCTAAACTGGTAGCACCTTTACCAGAATAGAGTGTTGAACCAGTTACTCCAACAGTATCAGCGAATTATACAATAACTGAAGAAGAGGGAAGAGGAACAGAAAGTCAGAGGACTCCTAGGTATGTGAGATTGAATCATTCAGAAGATCAAATCATTGGGGATAAGAGCAATGGAGTGATGACAAGAAGAAGATTTGCAACTAATGAGGTATGCTTAATTTCACAATTTGAACTGGTATCAGTAATTGAGGCATGTAAAGATGAATATTGGTTGAAAGCTATGGAAGAAGAATTAGATCATATTGAGAAAAATAACACATGGACCTTGGTTCCCCGACCTAAAAATAAAAATGTTATTGGAACTAAATGGGTTTTTAGGAATAAATTGAATGAGGATGGTCAAGTTATAAGGAATAAGGCTAGATTGGTTTGTAAAGGATATTCTCAGAAGGAAGGAATTGATTATGGAGAGACTTTTGCACCTGTAGCTAGGATTGAAGCTGTAAGACTATTTATTGCCTATGCTGCTTATTAAAACTACAAGGTTTATTAGATGGATGTTAAATGTGCATTTTTGAATGGGGATCTTGATGAGGAAGTTTATATTGAGAAACCTAATGGGTTTTCACTATCAGATGATACAAATATAGTTTGTAGGTTAAGAAAATCTTTATATGGATTGAAACAAGCACCTAGAGCTTGGTATGCAAGATTGGATAAATATCTTTTGAAGCTTGGTTTTACTAAGGGCAGTGCTGACAGTAATTTATATTATAAGATCATTGATGATGGTATAATGATTATTGAAGTATTTGTTGATGACATTATTTTTGGAGGTGAAGATAAGTTATGCATATAATTTTCTAAGAATATGGAGAAAGAATTTGAGATGTCTATGATTGGTGAGATGAAATTTTTCTTAGGTTTGTAGATTACTCGGACTGACAAAGGTGTTGGAATTATGGATGAATTGATTATGTGTTGCATTGATGTTTTTTCATTTATGTCAACACTAGTTGTTTTCGTTGGTTACCGATAGATAGGTTTTGGTTACTGGCAGACAAGTTTTGGTTATTGGTAGAAGATCTAGTGTTATCGACAGAAGAGACTATCTAGTGGACACTTCCGGCATGTTTGGATCAATGGAGTATGTTTGATTTTATGTGTTGCATGGGTTTAAGGTTTAACCGATAGAGATTTCACTGATAAATCTTGACAGTATGCATAAGTGGTGTTGGTTCGGCTTCTAGATAGATTTCAGGATGTTGAAGATGTTCTTTGATCATGCCTCAACTAATTGAAGACATTGCTTTGGCATGGTGGACCCAAATTAAGTCTGATGCCTATCTAGGTTATGGACTGGTATCATGTCAATGTGTTCTCTACATGTTATTGGGATGATTTATGGATTGGTTATTGTTGTTTTGGTCTTAAGCTGACATGGCATATCATTGTAATTGATGGACTTGAAAAAAACTGAGAGGGGGGGGGTGAATCAGTGACACCAAAAATAAAAATACTACAAACACTAACTGGTAGATGAACTTAACAAATATTTTAAACACAATGCATGCAATCCAAAATGATATAACAACATCCACAAAAAGTAAAGCATCCACCATAACACAAGTGTTTGTACGTGGAAAACCCAAAGAGGTAAAAACCACAGTGAGATGGAACTCACAAGTTAACTATCTGTAGTAATAGATAACTGACCGGTTAAGGTCTACAAAGTGCTCTGCTAGGAGCAAATCTTGTTAGAGATCCCAAAGCTTGATTAGAATCTTATACCCTGTTAAAGGTAGTACCCTATTAGGAGTAACCTCAGTGGAGGATTTTTGAATCCAAACTAATGGATCACCCTGTTAGAGGATTTATACATTGAATCTTGTTAGAGCTTACCCAGTTAGGGGATTTGATTCTATTGTAATTGTTAGAAAACAATAGGATTCGTTTGATTTGTCTGAGTAGCACAATACTTGCTTGATCAGATCCTTCTAAACATATTCAACACTTCTCTTCTCCATACTCTGCAACTTAACTCTTTTTAATTTTGCACACAACATAAAACTTTTCACTTATATCAAATAATTTATTGTGATGTCAATATATAGACATTATGATTTCATGTTGGCCTAAAGAAATCATAACACAATTTACTAGGTGCAGTGTATCTGGACAAGTGATCATAACTCATCACAAAAATTATTGCCATACAGTTGGTGCTAGTAACTCATCACGATCTGTGGTAACTCATGACAAAATTACCAACTACTAGTTGGAACAATCAAATACTAGTTTGAGTAAAACATATGAACCATTATCCTTGAATCTCCGCTTGATCTCCATCTTGATCTTCATCTTGACATCGACTTAGTATAAACACAAGTTGTCTCTTATGCACATACTGGTTGACACAAAGTACCGATTAGAGATAAAACTCTTAGTATAACCTCTAGCATACTGGTTGTAGTATAAACAACTTGAATCTATACCAGTAGACAATATAGACATGTGTGTGTATGTGTTTCATCAATGACAACATATGATGAATACATTACAATCATCATCAAGCCAACAATCTCCCCCTTTGGCATTGATGGAAACACTTAGAAAATTTTACAGTAATACTGCTAAGTGTGCATACACAAAAAATTTACACATATACTCATGCTCCCCCTTAATGCATACATTATACAAAATTTTCAAAAACACACATACATATTTCTACTCCCCCTTTGACAACAATGCCAAATTGAAAAAGCAATATATATATATATATAGAAAATTTGTATCAAAGTGTTTAGCATATACAATAATAACTAAAAAACTTGAATCAAAGTTCAGGCGTAAGCAATTCTCATGAAAATAACATTGTAGCTCTTCTTCAATTGTGACAAAGCATTTTTCCATGACTCCAACACTTTCTTAGTGTACTCGAATGTAGATAGAAGTTGTGAACAAAATTCTTCCATGGAATTCAGTGTGCAGGTTTTTGGAGTTGCTAAGATAGCTTATGCATTTGAGTAGGCTCTCTGTAGTATGTCCACTTGTGATGTGAGTAGACTCTTGAGTTCCTTGAGAGACTGGAGTCTCTTTGCCTTCTCATTATCATAGATATCCAGCCTGTTATGGAGATCATCTACAAATTTGCTAAAGGAAAATATAGAGTCCTGAAGTGGGACATATGCCTTGCATATCCTTTCCAGCTCTTGCTCTATTTCAGTTTGTCTTTTTGAAATTTCAGAATAAAAGAAAGAAAAATTAGAGGTGGAAGCAAGAAAATTTCCTCTCATTTCAATAGCATTGCTCAACAAATCTTGATTGTGCGATAAAGCCATTTTTCCACTATCAATATCCTTTGCCAATTTTTCTCCATACTTCTTTTTGTGACTCTTTTCAGCATAGAATTGAGCAGCATCTTCTAGTGACTTGATTTGATTAGACACATCTGCAACTAACTGACCAAGTTTGCTAGTAGTTGTAGATAGATGTGTTGTAGATGTTTCCAGTAGTAGACCAGATAAAATATCTACTACAGTCTGAATTGTTTTAGCTTCAACCCTTTTCTCTTTCATTCTTTTCTTATGCACTCTAGATTGCATGAAACTTGCAATTTTCATCATTTCCAATGCGCTCATGTTGTTCACATCAATAGGTCCTGAAATACTTAAAGAATAATCATCATCCTCATCAAATTGCTTTTTCTTTGCTGGTTTAGAGGATACAACATTAATGATCGCTTTCTTTGTATTCTTCTCCGTTTCCTTTTCAGAGGACTGTGTGAGAACTTTTTTAGTAGACTCCTTCTGAGTAACTTGAATGACCGGTGGAGATTGGGATTTCTTTGGTTGTTCTATTTCTAGTGGATTGACCACTTTTAGTTGAGTTGTTGATTGCTCAACTAAGGTAACCTATACATCAGTAATTGCAGGAGGCTCCATATCTGGTGTAGTGTTGTCTCCAGATAGATCAACTGTGTCCTGAACATCATCATCAACATGAATAATGGAGTCATCCTTCTTCTTGACAAGATAGACCTCATCAACTTGAATAATCTCTTCTTCATCCATTTACGATCGATTAACATCATCTACAACATTATCCTCATACATAGAAGAATGGATGAGTTCCTCCATTCTTTTGATTTCACAGGTTATTTGATGGGTCTCAGTTTCAATAATTGCCTTCTTTCCACTGAGTAGCTTCAAACTTCTTGCTTTGAACATAAACTAAGATTTGTATCGAGCGACTAAAGCACTAATATCATCTTTAGAAAGTTCAAGAAAGTATTGTACAAATATCTCATCAATGATTTCTTTTTCCAATCTAATAGCTTCCTCCCATTTATCTAAAAGAATTGTGTACACAGAATTTGAGGTATCCTTTTCCAGTTCATGTGGATATCTACTATAATGACACAAATGAGTGATTACCTATTGAATGACTTTCTCTTTCTCATTTTTCAGTGAAGGAATTGAAATGCTCTTTGACATTGTCAAACCATTCCTCCCTAGTGTCTTCATTGTTCTTTCAAAATGGGTTTCAGGCTTGTAAGATGCTATATCAATAGGCACAGTTGCCTTTGGCACTTCCTTAACTAATTTTTCTACTCTACGAGTAGCCTTCATCTTCTTAGGTTCTTCTTCAGTATCTGTACCCTCATATTATGGTTGGAGAATAAGTTTTTGATTCCTCTTCTTTGGTGCATTCTCCTTCTTTGTATATACTTTAGGTGTCGGTTCCTTTTTGGATTGGATACTTCGAGTCACCCTTGTATTCTTTATCACTAGAGGTACTTCATCAGACTTCTTTTTCCTTCCTTTCACATTAGTAACATGAGTGGTACTGGTTTTTTGCTGGTGCAACTTGGACTGCCACAATGTCTAATTTTTCCTTGTTTTTGTCTTTAGGCAATGCTAATAGGGTATTAGCATAGCCAACCACTAGATCATAGTTCACCTCATAACTCATGTCTTCCATATTTTCTTCTCTAGGCTCAATTGCTTGCATCAAGCAAAAGTCAGTGGTAACAGTAAAGACTATGTCTTTTGCGAAGTGCCTTACCACATCTTCTGGTAATCTCATTCTCATGCTCATCTTTTTCTAAAATTCATTAAAATACTTATTCATAGCTGCAGGGAAAGTATTCTTCACAACCTTAATGTTGTTCTTGATTTGTGCAATGATTGGTAGGTCTTTTGACCATTCAATGTCTCCAATTCCTGGTAAAAAATTTTGAAAATAGAAGAATAACCCGACTAATAGCTAACCATATTTGAACTTTTGACTGTTGTCCTTTTTAATAGATTGCAAATTTTGAAATAATTGCCTTCTGATAGCTTCACAGAGATCATGATTGCATTATCAACAATCATTCTCTGAGCTGTATGAATTGCTGCAGATGGAACACTATTAAGTCTACTAGAGTAAAATACTCGGCAACCTATCACCATTGCTTCTAGTTTCACTGCAGGGTCTTTAATATTGTTAATAGAAATGGCACACTTATCAGAAGTAGAACCGGTTAAAGAGAATGTCGTATCTTTTGAAATTTGTCTTAGAATAGGTACTTCACCGATTGAGAAATAACCAATTACAGTCTGAATGGCTTCCTTAGTTATTGTGTGAGTTTTCTCTAAATACATGTTCTCTCCATGAACTCGACTCAAAATGATTCTGATATGTTCTTCCTCGAAATCTTCAAGAAAGTAAGCGAAATTATGAAAATCCTTTTTGAAAACCCTAGCATACTTTTTTCCAATCTTTCTGTTCTCATCACAAAGTGATTTCAACTGAGTATAAATGTATAGAGATCCTAAATCTTCTATCTTGCAGTCAATATAACTAGATAAATCACCTTTGACCAAAAATCCACTCGGAACTTGTGACAATGCATTATATGACACAATTTGTTCTGCCTCTACAGCTTCCATTGGCTCAAAAGTGATCATTAACCTTTCTACAGTCTTTGAAGTTGATGCCATTCTAGATGAATAAGATTCAAAGCAAGATGTTCAAAGAAATACCTTTTTTCGTGCACGTTGTCCTTTAATCGGTTGAAATGCCCAAGTGCACACTAGTTTGACTTTCTGCAACCTTACAATTCAACGTGATTACATAGATCACAAATCAATTCAGAAATTGACAACAAATAATATTTCTCAGCTCAACAAACGCTCCAATTTCTTTCTCGAATGCATTAGGGTAAAAATGACAAAGTAAAAACTTGTTTTTATCCTTTTTACCTACTACATTAAATGCTCGCCTGTTAGGGTTACAAACCCTAATTTCACCGCTCAAGGAGAAACTAGTTGATAACATATTGACAAAAAGTTACCAAAATTTCATGCTTCAAATTTCTTTTACCACTAATTTTTCTCAAGGGGTCCGAAGATAATTTGACCGTTAAGCTCCCCTTAGCCATATTAAAAAGGCTTAAGTCACCGATGCAGGGTTCTCTTCACTAGGTGAAGGAACAATTTCTTCTCCAGGTGAGTCATCACTTTTCTTCTTCCAAATCCGATTTATTTCCTCTCTGGTTTCTTCAACATTTTCCTTTCTAATCCTTAGAAGAATTGACTGTTTTGCTATTTTTGGATCTACGGAATTTTGCTGAGTGTCCCAGTTTGTTACAGTGATAACAAGCCATACCAGATGATCTCCAAGGTCCTGCATTTCTTTTAGAGTAATTGGGTCTTTACTTGATTAATTAAACAATATTTGTTTAATTCTTTAAGTTCCCAATTATCTTTTTACACTTAAGCTAACATTAGGTGCATATAATTAATTATTTTAATTAATTATTATGTGCAAGCCTAGGGTTTTCCCTTTTTAGGGTTCTTGACCTATTAGAGGTTACTTTTTCTTTTCATTGTATTATCTTTTCACAATACATTTTTGGTGAATTGGAGCTCTCTTTTTTGGAGAATATGTTTCCTGTGTTTTGTATGTTCTTCAGATTTTGCTTCATTGCTTCTCCTTGTAACAGGTTATTCGGCTTGCAGAAGATCTTCAAGCTACTGTGGGGTTGTATTTCTCAACTCCTATATGGTATCAGAGCTCAGATCTGTAGCTACCTATTCCTGTTTTTTGAGAATTTTGCATTTGAAGCAGATCTAGGGTTTCAAGCATTTTTTGTGTGCTTAGGGTTAAGGTTTTTTTTCTAAGCACTTTGGGCCTAAACGGACCTCACCATCATGCTCAGAAGACCCAAAAACCCCTATAGTCATATAAAATTTGTCCATTTTTGACCCCTGAGCATCTGGGTGTTTTTTTTCTCCAAGCTAGGTCGTACGACCCTAGCACACAAATTGAGAAAAAAATTTTGAGGAAATTTTTTTTGCCTTTTTATGGCATGTAGGCCGAACTGTTTTTTATTTAAAAAAAAAAAAATATTACAAAAAAAATCCAAAAAATCCCACAAAGGGAAAGGCAATAAAAAGTTTTTTTTTCAAAAAAAAAATTTGCTTGGGCACCGGACCTAATAGTCCGACGTCGTATGGACCTGTAAGGCCGGTCCCACCCGGCACTGTAGGCTGCAAGCCTCCCACCGGCCAAGTCCTCCCATTGCCGGCCAAGTCTTCTCGTCGCCGGCCGCCGCTCTGGCCCCCACCGGCGAACCACCACCGCTCCGGCCCCCGCCGGCAAACCACCACCGCTCCACCGGGCTGCGCTCCACTCCGCCAGGCCGTGCTCCACTTTGCTAGGCCATGCCACCTCTGCCCAGCCACTGCACCGCTCTACCCCAGCACCACCTCCACCCAGCCTGAGCACCACCTCCGCCCGGCCCGAGCCCCACCTCTGCCCGGAGCACCACCAGCTCCTCCTCTCTAGTCCTTTTGAGAGGGTTGGTTTTTTGGGCCTAGATCGTGCATCCGGAGTCAGATTTTGGAGAATGAATAGGCGTTGGAAAGGTGATTCTGAGCCAGACCTTGTGGTGGTAGATTTTTTTCTTAGATCTATTGTTTGAATATGTTTTTTTCTAGTCAAAGTTGGGCTTCTTTTTTGCACTTTCGGGGCCATAGAATGGGCAAATAGACTTCGTTTTTCGAAAACGAATAGGCGTTGGAAAGCTCTTAGCATGCTCTATTCAGATTTGTGATTTTTTTCTCATAATTTTCACTAGGTACATGAGATATTAGTTTGAATTTTTTTTGCTTATGCACTACTTCCTTCTCATTACTATGTACTAGGGTTTGGGTTTCTCCATTGTGGGGGGGTGTTTTTTTCTCGCTTTCTGTCATTTATATCAAAAATCAAGAACACCTAAACTCTCAAAAACAAACAAACCCTTCTGCATCTTTTGTCTATTCTGAAAGATCACATAATAAAACAACCAACAAGTAGGTGCAGATGCAGAGTTTTCTTTGTTCTCATGGCAGATCCTTTAGTTGAGTTGTTGACTTCACACAACTATCACACCTGAAAGCCCCACATCATGAGGCTTCTCAGGTCATGAGGGTTGTGGGCTTCTTTGGATGAGGTTCAACCAGACCTACATCGTCCTTATGAGATTCTTATGTATCGGAACAAGCTAGATGAGGCCATGGGTTTGATCACTTTGCATGTCTCCGACAGTCTTCTGTTTCACCTTGATGAGTTGCTTACTCCTCGGGATATGTGGTTGAAGTTTGATTCTCTCTTCGGGAGGGTCAATGAAATTTAGGCATTACAAATTGAGGTAGAGTTGACTTCTTTGTTACCTGACTCCTTTCCCACTATTGAGGATTTTTTGAACAAATTCAAGACTACTAGATCTGTTCTTCAGGGATGTGGAAAGAATAAGACTGATACAGAGTGCATTGATTTGATTCTTTTGAAGCTTCGGGGTCCCTTTCAGTTTTTTGCCTCTGCTTTCTACTCGACCATGGATGGCTTGGGTACTAATTTCACCATGCCTAGCTTTGATGTCTTTTGTGAGTGATTGTCTCGTGAGCAGACTCATCTTTCTTAGCTGGATACGCTCTCAGGCTCCAAGAACAAAGCATTGGTTGCTTAGTCCTCTAAGGAGAAGGAGAAACAGAAACAGAAACCGAAGCCAAAAAAGCCTTCTACAGGTAGTGAGAATTCCTCCAAGCCTGCTCCTAAGTCTGATTCAAAACCAGTTCCTCCCAAACAAGGGAAATCTTCATAGTCTGGTGAGTCTTCCTCCAAGACTAAGAAGAAATCATTAGCCACTTGCATTTTTTGTGGAAAGGATGGACATCCAGTTTCCAGGTGTTGGAAACGATTAGAGGCTTTAGAGGAAGCCATGCAGCAACATCACATTTCCTCACCTCAGGTGTCTTCTCCTTCCACAGGGAAAGGTCATGCTCCCACTGCTAGAGCTTCGACCTCTGGGTCCACATGGATTCTAGATTCTGGTGCTTCTCACCATATGACACACACTCAGCAGTTGGTTACTTCTCTTGCCTCTTGTGGTATTTCACAGATTGCAGTGGGTGACTCAATTTAGCTTTCCATCTTGGGTTCAAGTTCCGTCTCTTTGGATGGGGGTACTCTACAGGATGTTCTGGTTGTCCCTGACATCTCGACGAACCTCCTGTCCATTTATCAGATTTGCCACTCTAGCTCTGGTAAGACAGTTGAGTTCTCACCACATGATGTGGTTATTTGGGACCTCCATGACCCTGACTTGGTTGTGGCTTCTGGTAGTGTGGATTCTGCATCTCGTCTCTACAGATTTGATGAATTTGAGCCCTCTTCGGGTACAGGTTCATCTCTCATAGCACATGCAGATTCAGTGAGTAAGCTTTGGCATAAGCGATTGGGCCATGTCAATTACAGATATCTTCAGCAGATGAGTACACAGGCACTTATTCTTGGGATCCCACAGATTTCCTGCACTGATGGTGCTTGTCATGGTTGTGTGATTGGCAAGCATCACAGAGATCCCTTTCCAAAGGGGAGAGCCTCTCATGCTTTGGCACCCTTGGAGTTGATTCACAGTGACCTCATGTCATTTCCCACTCCTTTTTCAGGGGCCAAGTATGTATTCACTTTTATTGATGACTTCTCCAAGCGCACATGGGTGTACTTTCTTAAGTACAAGTCTGATGTCTTTGATTCCTTTCGAATTTTCAAGACATATGTAGAGAAGCATTCTAGCTATTCTATTCGGCGTATACGCACAAATAATGGGGGGGAGTATGTGAATCAGGCTTTCAGAGATTTTTGCACTGAGCATGGTTTGCAACATCAGTTTACTATTCCCTACACCCCTCAGCAGAATGGTGTCGCTGAACGCAAGAACAAAACTTTACGGGAGATGGTGAATTGTATGATTCAGTCCAAGTCCATGGATTCATCTTTTTGGGCTGAGGCAATCAATTGTGCCAACTATATTCAGAATCAAATGCCTCACAAGGCTATTCGACATATGACTCCTAAGGAGGCTTGGTCTCATGACAAGCCTGATGTTTCCTTTTTTTGAGTATTTGGCAATGAGGCATGGGCCTTTATTCCTGATGCTCAGAGGAAAGCCATGGAGCGGAAGAGCTGACCCCTCATTTTTGTTGGCTATTGTGATGATGTTAAGGCATACAGGTTGTTTGATCCTGATTCCAGAGAGGTCCTGTTTCAACGGGATGTTCAGTTTGATGAGTGTCTTCCCACAGTGGATACCCCGACTCTAGTGTCTACTCCTCTGCCTACTCTGGCCACTGCACCACTTCAGGATCTTTTTGAGGATGATTCTGATGATGGTGTTGATGATCCACCATCCCCACCCCCACCATCCCCACCTCCACCTACTCCACCTCAGATGCCCAAGTGGGCTCGCCTTACTATTGTAGCGGCAGGTCCTGTGGCTGGTGATCCTTTAGATACTCATCGCACTCGTTCTCATATTGTGGGTTCTATTCTTTTGAGTCATGCTATTTCAGATGATCCTCAAAAGTTTTCAGAGGCGACAGGTCACCCTGAGTGGGATTGTGCTATGGAGGAGGAGTATTCTTCTTTGATGAGGAATCATACATGGGATCTATATCCTCTTCCAAAGGGCAGAAAGATGGTTAGGTGTCGCTGGTTGTATCACACTAAATATGTTGTTGATGGTTCCATTGATAAGTACAAAGCACGTCTTATTGCGAAGGGTTTTTCACAGGTTGAGGGTATTGATTACTCTGAGACATTTGCCCCTATTGCCAAGATGAATTCCATTCGCTTTGTACTATCTCTTGCAGCTTCTCGGCGTTGGCCTATTTTTTAGATGGATGTGAAGAGTGCCTTCCTGCACGGGGATCTACAGGAGGAAATCTACATGGAACAACCTCAGGGATTTGTGCAGGACAGTTCTTTGGTTTGCTGACTTTGGCGTTCATTGTATGGTTTCAAACAGGCCCCTCGGGCTTGGTATGCGAAGATGGACTCTTTCTTGCTCTCCATTGGGTTCTCCCACAGTCATTCTGATCACACCGTCTACATTCAACTTCTTGAGGGTGACATCTTGATTCTTGTGCTATATGTTGATGATCTTCTCATCACGGGTATCTCATCATCTATGATTCAGCATATTCAACGTGACTTGATGGATCAGTTTGAGATGACAGATCTCGGTTTGTTGCACTATTTCCTTGGTCTTCAGGCGATTCAGTCTTCTGATGGGATCTCTCTCTACTAGCAGAAGTATGCTCTTGACATGCTTCAGTGCTTCGGCATGCTTGATTGTAAGCCTGCTCCCACACCATTTCAGTTAGGGGTTGTTTTGACCATATCTTGTCCCACTCCTTCAGTCGATTCTACACTTTACAAGCAGTTGGTTGGCAGTTTGTTGTACCTGACTCACACCTGTCCTGATATTTCCTTTGCGGTTGGTCTTGTCTCTTGATTCTCCCATGATCCTCATGAGAGTCATTGGCAAGCTGCCAAACGTATTTTGAGGTACATTCAGGGCACTAGTTCTCATGGCATTCATTATACATCAGGGGAACCTCACATTGTTGGCTACACTAACTCAGATTGGGCTGGTGATGTCACTGATCGGAAGTCTACTTCTGGCTTTGTTTTCTATCTTGGCTCTGGTCCTATCACATGGTCTTGCAAGAAGCAGACTACTCATGCATTATCATCTATAGAGGCTAAGTATCGATCTGCTATGCTCGCTAGTCAGGAGATCTTATGGCTTCGATAGTTAATGACTGAGTTTGGTTTTCCTCCTGATAGTCCCATTGTTCTTTGGTGTGACAATCAGAGTGCTACTCATATTTCCCGCAACCTAGTAGAGCATCAACGGATGAAGCACATTGAGCTTCACATGCATTTCATCCGTCAGTTGATTTAGGATGGTGTTCTCATTCTGGAGTACATCCCCACTTCTGAGTAGGTTGCAGACATCTTCATGAAACCTTTTGCATCGCCGCACTATCTTTAGTTGCGCTCTATGCTTTGGGTGAAGGAAGTTGTCCTTGGGGGGTCTTTATGAGGCCTTCCTTCCTTCTTCTTCTTTCAGCATGTTCTTTTATCTCTTTTTGGAGAGGAGTTTTTTCCCACTGGGTTTTCTCCTTTGTCTCCGTTTCATAGAGATTTCATTGTATTTGGGTACCTGATCAGGCCTTGTTGCCAGGACCCATCTTTCATTCTTTGAGTAGTTGTTCTAGGTTTTAGCTTCTCCCTAGGTCTAGCTTAAGGGGGGGTGTTAGAGTAATTGGGTCCTTACTTGATTAATTAAACAATATTTGTTTAATTCTTTAAGTTCCCAATTATCTTTTTACACTTAAGCTAACATTAGGTGCATATAATTAATTATTTTAATTAATTATTATGTGCAAGCCTAGGGTTTTCCCTTTTTAGGGTTTCTTGACCTATTAGAGGTTACTTTTTCTTTTCATTGTATTATCTTTTCACAATACATTTTTGGTGAATTGGAGCTCTCTTTTTTAGAGAATATTTTTCCTGTGTTTTGTATGTTCTTCAGATTTTGCTTCATTGCTTCTCCTTGTAACAGGTTATTCAGCTTGTAGAAGATCTTTAGGCTACTATGGGGTTGTATGGAATTTTGCTAAGTGTCCCGGTTTGTTACAGTGATAACAAGCCATACCAGATGATCTCCAAGGTCCTGCATTTCCTCTTCCTGTTCTTCTTCTGCAGTTCATAGCCACATGACCAAAGTTATTATAGATGGTGCAAATAACATTTGTTACCTTTTCCATCTCAAATGGACTAAACCAGTTGTTGTAGGGTCTTTTCCAGTTCAGGTTTACCCAGTTGTCAAAATTCCTCATCCAGTCACCATTTGGTCTTAGATGCATGTGCGGTACAGGATTGTTTTCTCCATATCTACACTCAATAGATCTATGCCCATACATTCCACATGTGAAGCAATGACCTTCAAATTTCTTGGACACATACCTAGCATTAGTATTGTAACTTTCATTTATGTTAGGTTTGTCTCTACAAACATTTGCAGTGTGACCAGGTTTATGGAAAACAAAACAAACAGGTTTAAAGACCTTCTTACCAGTAGGCTTATTGTTCTTAGGAGCGGATTTGTTCTTAAGAGTGTTTCTCTTTGTACCGGAGGATTCACCTTTTTTAGATGTCTGAAAACCAAGTCCAGAGATATCACCCTTCATCCTTTGTGATTGAATTTGTTCTTCTAGCATGGTAGAACTTATGTTGACCTTTTCCAGTTTCTCATTGACTTTAGTAACCTGTTTGGTGAGATCTTCATTATGCTTTAACAGGTTCTCTCTCAGAGATGATGCAAGTTCAAGATCTAGTTGTAGATTCTCCTTTTCTTCTCTTTCAACAACCAAATGCTCATGCATAGTGACATTTTCCTGCTTGATCTTGGCAATCTCTTGATCTCTTTCCTTGATAAGATCTTCAGCAGCTCTTTTGGCTTCCAGTTCCTGACTCATGCAGATAGTGAGACCTTCTAGCTCTCTCCTTAGATTTAGTTTCTCACCGTTTAACTTTTCAACTTCCTCTGCTAAAGCATCAATATTGGCTTCATCTGAAGAACTATTATCAGATATATCTAACATTTGTTCAGTTATCTCTCTCCTTTTGACTTGTGAAGCTTTTAGTTTGACCCTAAGGGTTTCAAGCTCATTTATGCTAGCTTCTAGCTCTCTAGCCATCTCGAAATAGCTCATGTCCCCCATGGTGGTTTCAAGGCTCCATTATAAGCAATTAGGCTTCAAAGAAGTTAGGATCTGATACCAATTGATGGACTTGAAAAGCACTGAGAGGGGGGGTGAATTAGTGACACCAAAAATAAAACTACTTCAAACACTAACCGATAGATGAACTTAACAAAGCTTTTAAACACAAAGCATGCAATCCAAAATGATATAACAACATCCACAAAAAGTAAAGAATCCATCGTAACACAAGTGTTTGTATGTGGAAAACTCAAATAGGTAAAAACCACGGTGAGATAGAACTCACAAGTTAACTATCTGCAGTAATAGATAACTAACCGGTTAAGGTCTACAAAGTGCTTTGCTAGGAGAGAATCTTGTTAGAGATCCCAAAGCTTGATTAGAAGCTTATACCCTATTAAAGGTAGTACCCTATTAGGAGTAACCTTGGTGGAGGATTTCTGAATCCAAACTAATGGATCACCCTATTAGAGGATGTATACATTGAAGTTTGTTAGAGCTTACCCAGTTAGGGGATTTGATTCTGCTGTAATTGTTAGAAAACAACAGGATTGGTTTGATCTATCTGAGTAGCACAATACTTGCTTGATCAAATCCTTCTAAACATATTCAACACTTCTCTTCTGCATACTATGTAACTTAACTATTTTTACTTTCGCACACAACATAACACTTTTCACTTATATCAAATAATTCATTGTGATGTCAATATATAGACATTATGATTTCATGTCGGCCTAAAGAAATCATAACACAATTTCTTAGGTGCAGTGTATCTGGACAAGTGATCATTACTCATCACAAAAATTACCGGCAAGCAGTCGGTGCTAGTAACTCATCACAATCTGTGGTAACTCATCACAAAATTACCGAATATCGGTTGGAACAATCAAATATCGGTTTGAGTAAAACATATGAACCGTTATCCTTGAATCTATCTCCATCTTGATCTTCATCTTGATGCTGACTTCGTATAATCACAGATTGTCTCTTATGCACATATCGGTTGACACAAAGTACCGGTTACAGATAAACTTCTTAGTATAACCTCTAGCATACGAGTTGTAGTATAAACAACTTGAAGTTATACCGGTAGACAATATAGATATGTGTGTGTGTGTGTTTCATCAATGACAACATATGATGAATATATTACAATCATCATCAAGCCAACAGTAATATGGATGTATGTAACGATCTTATCATAATATCTTTTAGGTGGCCAACCTAATTGGTTTAGGCCTTAGGGTTGGTATAAATTGATGAAAGATCTCATTGTAAAAATGTTTGTGGTCATGGAATGCAATATCATATGCAAAGGAGATTTGGTTGATCATAGGTGATCGAATTGGGATTAAGGAATAGGTCAAAGGCCTCCAATATTGAGCTTAATCGAGACTGTAATCAGCCATGGTAGATGCTATCTCTGGCAGTTCATTATTCTGGATTATTGTCCATTTATCTTGAGGTGGTTATAACCTCTTTGTAGTCAGTGAGACTCTTTTGTAATGAGTAGTACGCTCTAGGTAGTGTTCCTTCCTGCATGTGCATGCCCCTCATTGTATCACATACTTTCTGTAGAAGTATCATCTGACTGTGGGTAGGCTTCCCATTGTGGTTTTTCCCTTTCCGGGTTTTCCACGTACAAATCATGGTGTTATGTGGTATGGTTGAATTGTGTTGATTATCTGTTTTATTGTTAATTTTTATTGCTTACCGATATCTGTTTCTGTTGTTTCGGTACTTAATGTTTATGTGATCCATTTAAAATTTATTAAGTAGATTAATTGATATAATCTGTTAACAACTGATTCACCCCCCCCTCTCAGTTGTTCACCGGTTATCCTAACAAAAGGTATTTTCATCTGTCAAACTAAATATGCTAAGAAATTATTGAAGAAATTTGGTATGGGAGATTCTAAACCGGTAATTACTCCTATAGTTATAGGTGAGAAATCGACAAGAAAAGATGTTTTTGCACAAGTAAATCCTACAAGATACAAATCTATGATTGGAGGTCTTCTTTATTTGACTCAGACTAGGCCTGACATTATGAATGTTGTTTGTATTGTTTCAAGATTACAGAGTGATCCTAGAAAAAATCATGAGATTGCAGTGAAAAGAATTTTTAGATACTTACAAGGTACATCAGGATATGTCTTGTGGTACCCTAAGGATGATAACTTTACTTTATGTGCATATACAAATGTTGATTGGGCTGGAGATATTGATGATCAAAAAAGCACTTCCGGTGGAGCTTTCTTTCTTGGAAAGAAGTTGGTTTCATGGATCAACAAGAAATAGTCATGTACTTCTTTATCTACTGTTGAAGTTGAGTATGTTGTTGCTGCTACTAGTTGTACACAAGTTCTATGGATGAAGCAAATGTTGAAGGATATAAAGGTGGATTGTGATGCACAAGTAGTTATTCACTATGAAAACTCTATTGCTATCAATATATCAAAGAATCTAGTATTTCATTCTAAAACAAAGCACATATCTATCAAGTATAAGTTTTACAAGGAAAATATGGAAGCAAATGAAGTTAGACTAGTTTATGTGAACACTAAAGAGCAGATTGTAGATATTTTCATTAAACCTTTTCCCAAGGAATCATTTGAGTACCTAAGAGATAGATTGGGAGTTTCTACCCCTCCAGTAGAGACTTGATTGATGCAGTTTGGCATCACTCAGGCATGCATTATCAAAGATACTATTCATTCTAGCACTGATGTGGGATGCTACTGCTCAGGGGGAGTAGTCAACTTTGTGATTCAATGGTTTATGTTTTTTCTTTGATATTTTTGTTAGATTTCTGGCATTGATGTCAAAGGGGGAGAGATATTGATGTGAAAAATACAAAGAAAGAAAAATAAAAATTCAAAGGGGAAGAGATATTGACATTCAGAGCTATATGTGGGAGATTGTTGGTTGTCTTCCATTGGGGGAAACTTGTTTGACATTTCTTGGTACTTAGATTTTTTTCACATCTAGTGTTGCCATCAATGCCAAAGGGGGAGATTGTTGGCCATTTGGTTGAATTGATTATGTGTTGTATTGATGTTTTGTCATTGATGCCAACACTAGCTATTTGGATGTTTTACCGACACCCTTTTGGTCCCAGTAGGTTGAGTGGTTTCTTGTTGATTTGGATCTGGCATGATCTGGTAGTCTCTAGTATAGTTTGGTGATGTAATTGTCTTGTTCATGATACTCATGTTCATATCTGGTCAGTTGGTTTTGGTCTGGTGATCAGATGTTGTCCTGCTTGCTTAGAAGCTTGGCTTTTGGTTCCGACGAGGGTCTCACTGGTAGAGATTTTGATGAAGATCTTTGATGAATTGCATAAGTGGTATTCGTGCATCTTCTGGTGGAGTTTCAGGATGCTGTTGGTGATCGTGTTCAAGACTTGGCAGATGGAGTTCATTGTTATAGTGTGTGGACCTATACTAGGTCCCGGTTGATCTAGGTTATGGATCGACTTTAATGTAACATGTGGATTGGACCTCTTGATGTGTTTCTGAGATGTCTTATGTGTTGGATATTATTTGTTTGGTCTAAGGCTGACATGGTTTCTAATTATGTAATTAGTTTATTATCTGGTGGCCGACATAATTGTTTATGGTCGAGGGTTTGTATATATAGATGTAAGATCTCATTGTAGATCATCATGGTTATGTTAGAGGTCATGGTCAAAGAATGTAATGTGTGAATAATGTAATATCATTCAGGTAGAGAATTTGGTCGATCATTGAAGATCGAATTGGGTGTATGTAAGAGGATTTAGTCCTTTGGTATTGAGCTTAACCAGAACCGTACTGAAGCATAGGAGATGCTATCTTTTGTAGTTCAACACTTCTCCGGATTGTAGTCTGGATTTCTAAGTGTATGCGGGAAAAGTGGGCTGATGAAACTTAATATGCGAAAATATTTCAAAATACTAGTCCATGCACACACATGAGACTTCTTGGTGCAAGCTATGGAGTAACGACGTATTACTCAACTTCCCAAGGTGGGTCCCATGGTTCTCTATCTCACAATGTCCCTCAAACCAATGTTTTTGCTCTCAGATCACTGAGCAAAATGGTTTAGGGATGGCAAATTCAAGAACGAGAGATGCTTTGATAGATTTTAGTATGAGATGCACTCTAAGCTATGCATGATTTTAAAATGCAATAAACTAGATGATAAGATGACAAGGTTAGTATGAGTACTATCCTAACATGATATATTTAGTCTATGATTGAGCTAAAATGATAAAGAAATATTCTAAACATGCATATTTAGACTAGTTCCTGATTTAAAAGAGGCTAAAATGATGAGCATAAAAATGATATGAAAGCTTGAATGTATTTGAGCATAAGTGTGATACTCCAAATTTGAAGGATGATTAAAATGGAGGAATGAGAGCTCTATTTATAGCAAGAATAGGGCAATGGATGGTCAAGATTGAATGGTTTAATCAAGGGTTGAGTTTGAAAGTTGGGGATCCATGTTTGTAATTGGCACCAATGAAATGGTGACAAGTGTCAACATAGGGTTGGGTTGAGAGAAGGGGTTGGAGGCATTAAATGCCCGAGAAGACCTCATGGTTATCTAGAGGGTAAGGGTCAAGCTTAAGTTAGGATTACCGAATGGATTAAGAGTTAATCCAAGGATAAACCTTTGTGTAAATGATTAAGAGATAATCATGGTCAAAGCATTAAAGGCCTGATGAGACCCTTGGGTTGGATGAAGGTTGAGTCAAAACAAATGTTTTAACCATGTAAGAGGGTTTGAGTTAACCATTAATGGTTATTGGAGACTTTGGGGGATTAAGTGGTTGAAGGTTGAAAGCCTTTAATGGTTATCAAAGACTTTGAGGAATTAAGTGGTTGAAGGTTGAAAGCCTTTAATGGTTATCAAAGACTTTGAGGGTTTGAGAAGTGACCTCCTCTTGCTTAGGAATGTGACAAAGTTTAGAAGATGGGTTAGGCTAATTGGGAGCGATTAGAAGAGTCTAGAAGGGATTAGAAAGGGGTTTAGGAAGGCAAGTGGGAGATGTAGGATTTTGCAAGTGGATGGAGGGATAATAGGATTTAATTGATTTAAATGATTTAATTCAATTTGGTTGCAATTAAATAAATTAGATTTATTCAATTTAGGATAACTATTTAATTAAATTTGAATTTAATTAAAAGTGGATAGGGGGGATTTAATTGACTAAAATGATTTATTCATTAAATGGATATAGTGAATTTAATTTAAATAAATTAAGTAATTTACTTAATTAAATAGAGGAATGTGGGTTATTAAATTAAATTGGATTTAATTAAATAGAGAAATGAACATAAAATATTCATTTAGGAATATGGTCATTTTTATACGTCTACATTTTGCCCCTCTTTGAAGTGACGTGTGTGCACATGTTATTTCAAAGAAAATGATGCTTTGTCATGATTTATGATCAAATGCAATTTTTGTGTCGCTCTTTTGATTTGCCAGTCGTGCCCCGGATTTAATTTGATGTGTGATGCCCTAGATTTGATATTTGATGGTGATTCCCCCTCGGGAGATGAATCAATATTTTGAAATTTTTTGATTTAATTTGATGAGTTGCGTATGATGTGTATGATTTCGTGCATATGAAATGTGTGCAAATTGATTCATCTCCCGATAAGTTACAAATGTTATGGTATAGGGGAGACCACGACCATATTACAGGTCCATTTGGCTAACCCTAATTACATTTTCCTCCTATAAAAGGGGAAAAGGGCTTGAATTAGATTCATTTGTGCTTTGTTGACTTTGGAGAAAGAGAATTTGGTCTGCAGACAAAAATGCCTATTCCGTATCATAGACACCGTTTCGAGTGCGTTCGGAGGTACCGGAGACCTACCGCGTATGGACCACCAGTAAGTCAACATTTTTGACCCTCTTTTGATTTTTTATTTGGTCATTTTTAGTCATTTTTTGATTTTCAAAGTTCGGGTTTAACGGTTTAGCGCATCTAGGGCATAGATTAGCGCATACGAAGTTTAGAGTAGCGCATCAAAGCGAATATTAGGGGTCGCATCCGAAATAGATAGGATAGCGCATAAAAGAAATAGGTTAGCGCATATAGGTAGAATAGCGCATGGCAACCGTCGGGTAGCGCGTTAGGTCAACAGGTTAGCGCGTAGGGTAGACCTAGCGCATAGGGGTCACAGGGGTTCGCATAGGTAAGGGGGTTTAGCGCGTAGGGATAACCTAGCGCATAGGGTCAAACGGGTAGCGCCTAGGAGGTGTAGATTAGCGCATAGACGGAGTTTAGCGCATAGAGTAGGTTAGGTGGCGCATGGGGGGAAAAGATTAGCGCGTAGACTCAGTCTAGTGCATAGGGTAAATAGATTAGCGTGTAGGAAAAGCAGCCTAGCGTGTAGGGGAGTTTTAGCGCAGCGGGAGTCTGTTTTAGCACATCTGGAAAATTTTTGCAAGATGAGCCGATTTGTAAAATTTTTGTGTCGTGCTGTCATGATTTTATGGATTTGTCCAATATGAGTGTCGATATAACTTGTTTTGATTTGCGATATTCCAAGTTATGTATAGATATCAATGTGTTGTGTTGATCAAAATATGATATATTTGCATGTTCTGTTTCAAGTTCAATGTGTGAAGCCTGATTTGTGTTACAAGCTGATATGGGTTGGAAACTTGAGTTGTTTTACAAGCTGATATGGGTGGGAAACTTGAGTTGTTTTACAAGTTTATGTGATTTTGGAGACTTGAGTTGTGTTACAAGTTTTGATATGGTTTTTGATAACTTGAGTTGTTTTACAAGTTGATATGAAATGATAGGATTTTGAACTTGATGTAGATGAGCAAATTGTTTCATGTTGTTGATGTGAGTTTGATTTTGATATCTTTGTTTTGATGTGGAAACTGATATTGGATTTGTTTTGTTTGTTTGACAGGAGCGATTGGGTGTGGTCCAGTCACGGGAGAGATTTCCAAGGCCGTGGACATTGATACCGTGGTTGTTGCAGGCTGATCTTGATATTATCGAGAGATGTGGGTTGACTTCCCTCTTAGATATGCCTCGGTTCACTGTGAACTGGGGGCTATTGACAGCACTTGCGCAGAGGTGGCACGGTGATACGAACACCTTCCATTTTGCCACTGGAGAGATGACAGTCACACCAGAAGACTGTTACAGGATCCTGCGCATCCCTATAGTAGGTGCACTACTACCCTACGAGCAGTCAGAGGAGGGTGGGACAGAGGCACTGCGTCGCATATTCCAGGATGATACAATCTGTGGCTATGAGATCCCATGATAGGAGTTTCTAGACCTAAATTACGCACCACTGCCATCCGTACTAGTAGGTTTCATTGGTGGATTCTTTTGTCCTGATCGCAGGTCAAAGGGATTTTCTATGGGATGGGGGCTGGTGTTGGAGGAGATGGTTACACGAGGCCGGAGGTTTTCTTGGGGGTCAGCTATGCTGGCCCATCTATACAGGGGCCTGCATGAGGTAGTATACCTCGGTTATGGCAGTTTGTCAGCTGGCGTGACTTTATTACAGGTATGGTGCTGGGAGCATATTCCAGTGGCGAGGCCACTAGCAGATAGGGACAGGCCCGTGGGATGCGCATATGCGTACGGATACAGGGGTCTAGTTGTCCAGCGTAAGCTGGGCAAACTAGAGCATTGGAGGAGGGTGTTGGATGACATTGATATGGTCACCTGGCGACCGTACACAGGATGTGAGGTGTGGGCTAAGGATGGGCTGGAGATGCCCTTTGTTTTTACGACCAAACATCTGATCAGGAGGACCCCGTTCGTGATAAAGAGATTTGTGGTGACCCGAGTTTTGAGACAGTTTGGGCGCCAGCAGGGTATTCCACAAGGAGCGTGCCTATATGCACAACGGCGGCAGGATGTGGCGGATTGGGGGCCGACCATTGATAGTGCAGTGGCGGTGGAGGAGTTTGTGGGGTTAGCAGGTCTGATATGGGATTATGCCCCTGAGATTCAGGATGCGGGCATGACGGATGAGTTTGCTCGATTGTTTGCTACACGAGCGGTGGCCAGGATATCTGATCCTGAGGAGATGAGGCCAGCCTTTGATTCAGATGAGGAGGAGGGAGACGGGGGAGACGACGGAGATGATGGGGAGGATGGAGGATGAGGGAGAGGAGCTAGAGGGAGGCGGGGAGATAGAGGGAGGAGAGGGGATAGAGGTGTGGATAGAGCAGTGAGACAGACGAGGGTAGATAGGGGGAGAGGTGGATTGGCTATCGGAGCCAGTGGAGAGGGGAGAGTGGGGGAGGTGTTAGCTGCAGTGGGTGGTACAGAGGAGGCTAGGCAACCAGTGTAGAGGAGGAGGATGGATGTACTCCCACCTCTAGCACCGAGGATAGGCTAAGTGGGAGGGGTTCCTCCAACACAGGTACCACTACAGGTTCGGGTCCCAAGTCATATGGAGGATGCTCAGATGCAGACCCTACAGATTACTGTTCAGCAGCTGCAGGCACAGATTTTGACCTATTAGCGGCAAATTTCTCAGTTGACCACTGAGCGAGATACCGAGATAGAGCGGAGGGGACGAGCGGAGGAGGTGGTGTCAAGTATGCAGAGAGCAGCGGTGGGTGGTCCGATGAGAGACACCCTGAGAGAGCTAGTGTTGAGAGCCCAGGAGGCAGAGTATTATTGGCGGCACTATGAGGCTGTGGTACAGAGAGACCGGCGAGTACAGAGCTTTGCACAGTCGAGATCTAGTCGATCTCGAGCTACTGGGTCACGGTCTGAGAGTCGAGATGTTACGGGGCCATCGAGACAGGACCCTCTTGGGGATCCAGGGGCAGGGACATCTGGAGTGAGACCATCTCTGTCAGGGGATAGTCATACTTGAGAGACATTGTCTTCGTTGTATTTTTGGATCATTGTTATTCTTTGTACTGGACACAGTGTTGACACATTTTGTACATTTGGATCATTTTTGAGATATATATATACGGAACCATTTGCTTTGATCATGTGATGTGTTTATATGGATGCATGTTATGTGGGTTACTTCTTTATGATGATGCAATGCTTAAATATATGACATAATGTATGATGCAGGATGTATGTTTTTATATGCTGTGAGATGTATCTTGAAAATGACATGTATGATTTGATATGCAACTATGGTTAAATGATATGCAACTAATTGTAAAATGATATGCAAACATGTGAAATGATATGCAACTAATTGTTTTTGGTAGCATCCACATTCTGTATTTGCCATCCGATATAACCATTTGTTTGCTTTCTTTGTAGATATCATCATTGAGCATTGATTTGTTTAGGATATGTTGAAAATTTATACAAGCATAATGGTATAATTGAACCATAATGACCTGAGAAAAATTTACATGATTTTTTATTTTGCAAGAAAGCACAAGCGTCAAGGTATAATTGAACCAGGACGACCTGAGTGCGTATTGCATAAACAGACAAGATTAGATCATTTGTATGCGTGAAGTGGAATCAGGCCTTCTGTGATATTCGACGTATCACGTCTCGAGGCATGTATTCACACAGTACAAGTGATCGCCTCACAGACAGAAGACTAAGAAAATATTGGAAGTTCCCCTTGATCTCTAGCTTTGAAGCATTTTGTGAGATAAGAAAGAAAATCCAAATTTGAAAAAGTTCAAAATGCAAAAATAGTCAAGATTTTTATGCAATAATGCAACATTTAGTACTTCAGAAAATCATCCATCCTTGGTGTTTTGTGAATTGTTTTGTTTTGGTTTTTGTGATGAAGTGTAGTTTTGTTTGTTGGATGTCATGCGTCTGAGTTTTGCAATAGTTGTGATGTCTTGAATGTTTGCAAGTTTTTGAACAAGTTAATGCCCCTAGCTGAGTGTGCCTCTTGATATGATCATGTACAGTGATTTCCAAGCCATGGTGGGATGTGGTAAGAGGATATATATAGATAAATCAGGATAGTGACTATACTAAGTATGTCCTGAATGGATTTTTGCTAAGTGTTGGGCGATGGCCGATAGTGTTTGTATGGATAAAATGGTATTGATATAGATGGAGGAGCCATTCTTTCACAAGAGCGCCTGTTTACCAGGTTTTCACCATTTGTTTTTATTGTACTTTATGTTTTTGCTTTTTCCGGATTTTTTTTTATTTTTTTGCTTATTTTGGCTTTTTCCATGCACTAGGCCACTTAAGTGTAGTACCTCTTTAGATGGATGTTGTTAGTTGGTTCATTGAGCACATCTCCTTCAGAATTTGTTAGCTGATAGGCACCTGATCCATAGATTGATATGATAACATAGGGACCCAACCAGTTAGGTTCAAATTTCCCTTTCTTTTCTCGATCTTGCTGATTTCTTGGATTTTCTTTGAGGACTAGGTCACCAACTTTGAAGTTTCTGGGAATGACCTTGTGATTGTAGCTTCTGCACATGCGTTGTTGATATGCTTTGAGATGAGTGTAAGCATGTTGGTGTCTTTCATCTAATAGTTCAAGTTCTTGCAGCCGATTAACTCGATATTCTTCATCCGGGATTAAACCTTTTAAAGAGACTCTGAGAGATGGGATTTCTACCTCCAGGGGTAAAATGTCTTTTGATCCATATACCAATGAGTATGGTGTTGCTCCTGTAGGTGTGCAGATGCTGGTCCTGTATGCCCAAAGTGCTGGATTGAGTTGTACGTGTCAATCTTTGCCTGCATCATTCACCGTTTTCTTGAGGATTTTCAGTATTGTCTTGTTAGATGCTTCCGCTTGACCATTTCCCTATGGGTAGTATGGTGTAGAGAACCTATGTTGGATTTTGAATTTTTCACATAGTTCTTGGACATCTTGATTCATGAAAGGCCGTCCATTATATGTGATGATTGAACTTGGAATACCATATCTGCAAATCATATAATTGAGGATAAAAGAGGCAATTTGTTTCCCGGTCACTGTGGTCATGGGAACTACTTCGATCCATTTGGTAAAATATTCTGTTGCTGTTATAATGAACTTGTGTCCATTTGAAGATGAAGGATGAATTTTGCCTACTAAGTCTAGTCCCCACTGACAAAAGGGCCAAGATGTTGTAAATGGTTGCAGTTCCTGTGCTAGTGCATGTATCAGATTGCCATGGATCTGGCATTTAGGACATTTCTTGGCGAAATGATATGAGTCTTTCTCCATTGTAGGCTAGTAGTATCCCATCTGTAGAAGCTTTTTAGCAAGAGTAGTTCCACTTGAATGTGTGCCACAAATACCTTCATGAAGCTCGTGTAAAGCAGAATCAGAATCATTACGATCAAGGCAACGAAGAAGAGTACCATCGAGACCTCGACGATACAAAGTATCAGCAGTAAGGGTGTAACGGGCAGCTTGTCAGATAAAGTTACTTTTTGGTTATGGGATTGGTCAATTGGTAAGATATTGTGTTTGAGATAGTTGTATATGGGTCCATATAACGGAGAATCTGAACCAGTCAAGGCATAGATAACCTAGGATTCAGAGTGGTCATAGGCGGGGGAGAACAGTTGCTCTACCAGGAACTTGTAACAACTCTGTTGCTCTGGAATTTGTAGTAATGAAGCAATTGTAGCCATTGCATTGTCTGCTTTGTTGTTTAATCTTGGTATTTGTTCGAAGGTGATGTGCACAAAATACTATTTGAAGTCATCCACCATTCGTTTGTAGGGTAGTAACTTGTCATCCTTGGTCTGATAGTCATTGTTGATTTGATGGACAACTAGTTGTGAGTCTCCATAGACTTTTAACTTTGTGATTTTCCATTCAACGACCATTTTGTTGCCTATAACCAATGCCTCATATTCAACCACATTATTTGTGCATGGAAACATAAGCCTCTATGATCTTGGTATAGTGTGTCCTTCAGGAGTGATGAACAGAATGCCAGCACTGGAACCATGTTGTGTATAGGATCCGTCAAAGTATAGGGTCCATTGTTTAGTAGAAAGAGAAAGAACGTCCCTGTCTGGAAATTCAATCTCCATGGTGTGTTTGCCTGGTAGTGGTGCTTCAGCCAACTGATCTGCAATTGCTTGTCCCTTGATGGCTCGTCTTTCTGTGTATTGGATGTCAAATTCACTGAGAATCATGACCCATTTAGCCAATCGGCTTGTAAGAGCGGCCTTGCTGAGTAGATATTTGAGAGGATCAATTTTTGCTACTAGCTTAATGGTATGTGCTAGCATATAATTTTGAAACTTCTGAGATGCGAAGACCACTGTAAGGCAAGCCTTTTCAATGAATGTATAGTTGAGTTCATAGCCATTCAATGTCCTACTGATGTAATATATGGCGTGTTCCTTTCCTTGTTGATCTTCTTGTGCCAATAGTGCCCCTAGTGATATATCTGTTGTTGAGATGTATAAGATAAGAGGCTTTCCTGCGACTAGTGGTACTAAAACTGGTGGATTCATCAGGTACTGTTTGATTTGGTAAAAAGATTCTACACACTTGGCCTCCCATTTGAATGGTACATTTTTGTGTAATAAATGGTTAAATGGTAGACTTTTATCTGCTAGCTGAGCGATGAATCGTCAGATTGATTGAAGTCATCCCTGTAGAGATCTGAGTTGACTGATATTCTTTGGTGGTGGCATGTCCATAATGGCTTGTACCTTTGCTGGATCTACTTCAATACCTTTAACTGAGACTATGTAGCCTAGTAACTTGCCTGATGTAACCCCGAAGACACACTTCTTAGGGTTGAGCCTGACTTGGAATTTCTCCAATCGATCAAAAATCTTTGTTAGGATGCCAAGATGCTCAGCTCTAGTGAAGGATTTAGCTAGTAAATCATCCACATAGTCTTCCATAAATATGTGCATCATGTCATGGAAGATTATTGTCATTGCTCTTTGATAAGTGCCCCCTACATTCTTTAAGCCAAAAGGCATAACATTCCAACAATACGTTCCCCAAGGACAGGTGAACGCTATTTTATCTTGATCTTCTGGGGCTATTTTGATTTGATTATAGCTTGAGAAACCGTCCATTAGTGAGAGCATTGCATGGCCTGCTATAAGATCTAAAATTATGTCGATACTGGGTAGAGGAAAGTCGTCTTTTGGAAAAGCTTTGTTGATGTCTCTGAAGTCAGTGCATATTCTGATACTACCATCTGGTTTTGATACTGGAACGATGTTGGAAATCCATTCTGCATAGTCAATGGGTTGAATGAAGCCGACATCTAATAGTTTCTTCAGTTCAGTTTTGACCATGAGTGCCACCTGTGGATTTATCTTTCGTAGCTTTTGCTTGACTGGCTTAACTCCTATAGAAATGGACAAGTGATGCATGATTAAGTGTGGATCTACTCCGGGCATATCAGCATATGACTAAGCAAAGTTAATTTTCTATCCTTTAAAGAAGATGATGAATGCCGATCTTTCTTCCTCTGTTAGGGATTCTGCAAGGTGTATGTTTCTGGTTGCTCCTGTGGTACCAATGTTGATTGATTGAGTGGGTTCAATCAATATGGGTGATTGCTCATGAAAGTGCTCAGGAAGAGTGTCAAGTCTCCCATCGTTAGGTGCCTTAAAAAGGTTTTCACCCTCAGATGCATCCTTTATTTTTACTTTTTTGTGATCTAGAGCTGCCATTGACTGGTTTTCAGCATCAGATCCTTTATTTAGTTCATTTTTGCGACTGAGAGACTTGGCACTCCCTGGTTTGTAGACATCGTTATTTTGTTCGCTGGTAGAGCCTATTTCCAGATTTACGGTACATAGGTAATGGATAATAGATTCATCATCTGGGAAAATTGGTATATCATGTGTTTCAGGTTCATCCCAGTCGATGAGGTCAAGAAAGACAAGCGGTAAGGAATCGTTGGGTGGATTAAGTTCGGCTACTGTGAGTGTTAGGACAGAGTTTTCATCGTATTTGTTCTTGGTTTTAAAGAAGTCCAGGATTTCGTCGAGGTCTTCGATGGTATTATCTTCTGCATAGATTTGTTCATAATGTTCCTGTTCGCTTTCCTTGGCGTCATAGATATTCTACGGTCCAAATTTAAGAGGTCTATCTTCTGCATTATGTTCTTCTTGAGAAAGGGATATAGAATCAGTATCATCCAGGATATTTGTAGTAGCATTGGAGCAGGTACCCCATTCATATTCATTGAAATCTGTCTCATAGGCATCATCCCAGATTCTATCTGTGCTATAAACAGGTATGCTATATGGTGAAAACAAATCTTTGATAATGGATACCATTTTGATGGTTTTTGTTGATTATGTATCAGATCCGTCTTCTACTTTCTGGATTTGTTCATAGACTGTGCTTCCTCGTGGAGGAATAATGGTATCTAGAGATGACATGATTTGTTTTTGAGATATTGGTGTTTGAATATGAGCTACTGCTGCAGATAGGGCCTTCTTATGACTTAGAAGCTTTCCCTGATGCAACTTCTGATCTTGACGTTCCCGTGCCTTGCGGATTGTCTCTATTGATTCAAAGAGTGCTTCCTGCCAGGATTCTTCTTTGTACTTCTTCTTTACCTTCCATTGAGGTTTTGTAGTTGTGTGTGGCGACCGTTTCAATAGGAACGTGAGTTTAGAACCCAATCCTGCTTTGTTTCTACTAGGTTGTGAAGGAAGATCTATAGGTTCAGTGACTCCTTCTTTGTGTTTCCCAATAGGTCCTTTACTGCCATATCCCATTTGCTTCATGATTAAGTAGCCTTTTCCATACAGGTGTGTTGGTAGAACAATGTCCAGAGCAGCTGCTCTATGATCTTCTTCTTCATCTTTGTATAAACAGCTAAGAATGCCCTTGTCTTCTGATTCATGTGCGAGAGTACCCAATTGGATGAAGGTACCATCAAATTTAGTGATGGGCTGAGTGGCCAGATGTGTTGATGTAGTAGGCAAACCATGCGATCTAGGTGATGTTGGCAGTTTGGCCAAACATAAAGGCTCCAAAGAGTATTCTCCCATGCCCTGGTCTTTGATTTGCATCTTCTACTTGAAGTCTCCCCATAAGGAGTTGGGCTTTGTTGTTTGTATATCTGATGTTAAGGATCGCTGCTTTTCTCTATTATGAGGAACCAAACTGTCTTGGGCTGCCCCCATTGTGTTGCAATGTTGAAATGGATTATGATCAGCTGATATGGAGATTTCTTGTCCATCATAAGGAAACTTGACACACTGGTGATACGTAGAAGGTACTGCTTGCATTT
Source organism: Cryptomeria japonica (assembly GCF_030272615.1). NCBI lineage: Eukaryota > Viridiplantae > Streptophyta > Pinopsida > Cupressales > Cupressaceae > Cryptomeria > Cryptomeria japonica. The sequence continues at coordinate 577,891,537 of NC_081411.1, read as the reverse complement.
CATGTATCCAGGGTCATCCTAACAAGATATTGTAGGTTAGATCTATGTCTAAGACTTGACATATAGTATCCTTTTGTACTGATCCTACTTGAATAGGTAATATCATTGTTCCTTTAGAGGACCTTTCCTCATCATCATATGCTTTTATGGTAATCTTCTTGCAAGGATCAATAGATTCTTTTGAGAAGCCTAATGCATGGATAAGATTTAAAGTACGTATATTAAGTCCGTCTCCTCCATCTATTAGGACTCTTTTTACTCGGTGTTTGCAAACAATGACTTCGATATGGAGAGGAGTATTATGCGGATGACTTAGGGAAGTATTGTCATGCTCTGAGAAGGTGAGGTTATGAGGTCCTGTCATATGGGCGACCATGGCTTGAAATTTGTCTGTGTCCAGATTTTGAGGTACATTTGTTTCCAATAGCGCTTGCTCCAATATGTCTTTGTGCTTTGGTGATAGTTTCAATAATTCCACGATAGATATTTGAGCTGGAGTCTTGCATAGTTGGCTAACCAAGTCATATTGGATTTTTGGTGTGGTAGTTGTAGGTGCAGTATGTCCCTTCAAGACATATTTCTAAGTTCGAGTTGTTACATTGACAGATTCATGATCATGCCGATCTCGAATGGTGATGACATTGACTTGATGATCTTCAGCTGATATGTGGTTGATAGTGTTGTTGTAGATGTGATTAATACGAGCTCCGCGTGTATCATCCGAAGTTGATGCTCCATCTTTGTTGTAATTTGAGAGAGGATTTTTGAAGGCTCCGTGATCACCATTTGTTTTGAGACCGTCCACCATTAAGTCACCTCGATCAATCATGTCCTGTACTATGTGTTTCAATCTCATGCACTCGTTTGTTCTATGACCCTTGTTGCGATGGAAATCACAATAGTGTGAATCATTCCACCAAGGTGGTTTGATTGGGGGTTCATAGTTGCTGATTGGAGGCAAAGAAAGAATCTTGTTTGCCAAAAGTTCTCTGAATGTGGATTCTAATGATTGTCCCAGTGGTGTGAAGATACGCTTTTGGAAATTGTTCGTGTTGTTGTGTGAATTGTTGTTAGGTCCTGGATTCATGTTTTTGCTTTGAGTATCATTGATGTTGTTTGTGTTGATTTGTCCTTGATCGATGTTTTGCGCATATGTGTTAGCATTTGTATTAGCATTTTTAGGATTTTTCGTGTTTTGAGGATTTCCAGACAATGCGAGCACTGGTTGTTTAGATTTGGGATCATGTATTTCATTGTTGCCTTCGTTTTTGTTTCGAGTCCAAAATCAAGTTTTGTCAAGGTTGGTATTGTTCTGGTTATTGTAGTTTGATGAGTTTGTTCCCTCTTTGTAAAATTTGAGTGTTCCCTTTTTGACACATGCTTCTTCTACTTGAATGCCATTCTCGATTAATTTAGCGAAAGATGGTATGCATTGAAGTTTTAGTCTGTAACTCATTTCACTATTCAAGTTATCGATGAAGATTTCCATTTTCTCCTTCTCGGGAATATCTCGAGGATATCTGGATACCATACGTCGCTAACGTTGAAGGAATATCATGAAAGTTTCATTGTTCTTTTGTTTGGTGTTGCAAACATCTAGCATGGTTATGGCATGTTGGATGTTGTAGGAATAGTGGGTTATGAATTTGTTAACCAATTCATCAAATGATCTAACAGGCGGTGAAATTTTGGATAACCATTCCATGGTTTGCCCTCCCAAGCTTCTAGGGAATAACCTCATCAAATAGGTGTCATCATGAGCAAATTCAAGGCTCAGTGTGCAAAATTCTCGAACATGATCTCGGGGATCACTTTTGCCATCATATTTATCAAATTTGGGAACGTCTGAGTTTGGAGGAAAAGGCACCATGTTCAATCTTCTATCAAATGGGTAAGGACAGATTTCATTTAAAGAGTACCGCACTATTGTCCCTTGTTGCATATCTTGTATTTTCCTTTGCAACATTTGCATTTGTTGAGTAAGGGCTGCCAAAGGTATATGTTCTTGTCGAGGGAAAAGTTCTTCCCTTGTATTGGTTCTTAGCTGAAAAGGTGTGGTAAATGGTATATTTTTCTCTAGTGTTTCTAGCTCAGTATATGCATTTCTGGTATGCGTTGTTCTGGAATGTGTTGCTCAGGTATATGTTGTTCAAAGTTATGGGTGTCTTCTTCTCTTTGTTGTTCTTGATATGCATATTGTCGAGATCCAGTTTTAAAGATGTTTGGGTCTAAATCTTCGGGAAGTTTAACGCCTTTGCTTGTAAGCATGAGAAAATATTTTTCTTTGTCATTTTCCATGAGCTTTTCTACAAGCTTTTGGAATGAGGGGTTTTCCTGACATTCCCGAAGAAGTGCTTCAGTAATTTCAGGTTCTTCTAAGGGTGGAACCTCAAAAGGATTTGATAATCTTCGATTCATACTAGACTCAGTGTGTGCCTCGCTTTGTTTGTCTCTTTGAGAGCGAGTAACAAGCATTTTAGTAGAAACTCTCAATGATGAAAGGGACAAAAGCCTCGTTGATATGTTGCTCGGGGGTTGGTGGTTCTGGTCGAGATGTGTTATATGTGATGCACTCATCGGGCAAGAATGCTGGATTGATCTTTCCTCCACGGTTTATGATTTGATTAAAAGCCGATTTTTGACAGTAGGCTCTTGTCTTCAAGGGTTCTTTGTCAAATTCGTTGGATTTGTTTTGGATATACTGTTTGACGTGATGAAGGAATACCCAATGGGATTTGAAGAGTTGACAATTGATGTATAAAAACTTATTTCTCTTGATGAATTTGAAAAAACTAGGTTGTTGTTTCTTCAACGTGATGTTACGATAAAGGTTCTTTCTTCTCAAAATAAGGGGACTAGTCATGCATGAGTGATCAATGGTTTCCTTTAATTGGTTTGGATTCAGCTGATTCTTATTTTTGAAAATTTCAAATCTTACTCTATCAAAGTGAAGGTTTAGATGCCCCTTCACGACAAAGTGTGTCAAATGATATGGATAAAAGTCTCCCGATCTGGAAACTTGATTTGACAATTTGAAAATTTTAAACAAGTGTTTTGAGATAAAAATCCGTAAGATGGTAAAGGATTCTGTTGATACTGATGATGAAATTTTCAGATTATGATAGGAGAGATGTCCTCTATTGCGCGATTCGTTTAGGATTCTGACAACGTTCGTTTTGACACAAATTTAGCTCAAGAAATAGTTTTAGTGGTTTGTTTGTCACTCTGTTTTGATGAAAAATGATTTTGATGGAAGAAGGCTTTTAAAAAATGTTTTTAAAAATTTCAAAATTTTTCCCGGTTTGGCTCTTTGTTTTTCTCTTTTGGATCACGCGCTAGAACAGAGTCTACATGCACTACTAAAATTCCTCTATGTGCTAAAATAATAACCACACGTGCTAGGCTGCCCCCAGACACGCGCTAAAGTTTTGACTGTTTTACAAATTGTTGTCTAACAGTTGAAAAATCGATGCGCTATCCTAGGTCTGTGACGCGCTAGCTTTTGGACTTTATGTGTTAATGTTTGACTTCCACGCGCTAAGTTGTTGCTTCCACACACTAGACTATTTTTCTGATGCGCTAAAAGATTTTATACTGTTTTGTTTTGGGATAAAACGCTACTATTTGGACCCGACGCGCTAACTTGATGTTTTGATGCGCTAACAGAAGTACTCCACGCGCTAAGAAGTTGCTCTTATGCGCTAAACTACCCTGATTTTTTCTTTGGTTTGGTTTTTTGTGAATTTTGAATTTTTTTGTTGTGAATTTTTCAAGTTTGATGGATGATTTTCTGAAGTAATAAATGCAAACACTGCACAAAAAATACAACCATTTTGCCTAATCTAACAAAAAGTGTATGTTTGGCGAGGATGTGTTCAAATCCTCAATGTTTTAACAGGTTTGGATACAAATAATACACTTCAGAAAGACTCTTTAGTCAAGGGTCATAAATAACATCATAGCCCACTAGTTTCGATACTCCATCAGCTCAAACAGCCATGTCACCCCCTAGAGGGCGCCCGTTTTTTTTGCCTTTTGCCAGAAATTAACTCAAAGTGAATTGTTTCACAGTTGAGTAGTTATCTTGGGAGATATATGGTGAGTAATCTTGGGGGCGGATTCTTCCCCACCCTTGCACTATGATGTTATAAATGTCTGGTTACTGACTTAGTTCAAAGTTTCTATTTCTATGGTTTGTAATCAGGCTTCCCATAAGCCATCAGTGATAAACTCCCTCAGGAGGCTTCCCAACCTTTAGAACAAAGGCTTTACGTATCTCGAGGATACTGGGGGAAGGCTAATCACTGCGCGCAACCGTTGAAAAGGACTTTCGTCACTTTCCAGATTTGATTATAGTGGGTTGGAATTCTTGGCATCAAAGTCGTTCCCCACTTAGGTCGTTCCCTTCACACCGGCCATAAACGGCTTTAAGAGTTGATTCCAACTCCTCAGGAAGGCAGGCCTGCTAAAGGATGTAAATGCTTGAAGTACAGAAAGTTATAAGAGTGGTCTGGATTTTTGATCACCCAGTTAAGGGGAGAGCATATTCCTTCCACTTTTGAGATAAAGCAATCAAGTTGGTTCTTTTTAGCCTTTCAATTCAGTGATTTGCTAAAAATCTATGTGGAGATGTTGCTCCACAAAAACATGGTGTTTATTTTATCCTTTCAAGGCAATGATTTTCTGATCTATGACTCTGGACATGTGTGATTCTTTGACTTTGCAAAATTTTGAAGTGAATTCTTTTATGCACCAAAGGATGGTGAAGTTCTTTTTAAATCCCTTTGTCAAAGTAAAGATTTGTTGGTTTTTTTTTATAGCTTCCCAAAATGAAATGTTTTTCTCCTATAAAAGCAAGAAGGTTTCCGATAGTAGTTCTTTTTATAGCCCCAAAGAAGTAAGTGAGTTCAATTTTAAGAATAAAAAAAAAATGTTTTAAAATTTTAAACTAACTTTAACTAAGTTAGAGAAAATTTTAACCATTTAAAAATTCTAAGATTACGCTCCCTTCTGCAACAAATTTGGTTAGCATCCTGCAAGCAAACCAGAGAAAAAAAATGTTAGATGATTTGGTGGACTTCCACAAGTCTAAACTTTCATTTTCGGTTACAATTTTTTTTTTTGTCTTCGATGCACTACATAACAGACTGTATGTGCTACAATATATTCTTGATGCACTAAAATTAAGGATCAACGTGCTACACTGTTTGCTGGATGTGCTACTCTGTGTGCCGAAGGCGCTACTCTGGTTCTCTTCCAAAAATTAGTGATTTGACGCGCTAACTTATTCACAGCACGCGCTAAATAGTGGACCAGATGCGCTATTCTGTTTACTGGATGCGCTACTTTGTGCGCCGAAGGCGCTGCTCTGATTTTCTTCCATACTAAGACCTACAGGAAAATATTAGAGGTAGTCATGCGCTGAGGAAAGGTCTTCACGCGCTAGAGTATAGACCCCACGCACTAAACAGTAAGCGGAATGCGCTAGACTGTTAACCAGATGAGCTAGGGAATGTTTCCCACGCGCTGATTCCTGTTTCCTGCGGACCTGCAAAAGTGATTAGTTTAGAAAACCGATTTGATATTTGGGGTTGGGCCCCACGGTGGGCGCCAGAAATGTATGCCGGAAAAGTGGGTTGATGAAACTTAATATATGAAAATATTTCAAAATACTAGTCCACACACACACACAAGACTTCTTGGTGCAAGCTATGGAGTAACGACGTATTACTCATCTTCCCAAGGTGGGTCCCATGGTTCTCTATCTCACAATGTCCCTCAAACCAATGTTTTTGCTCTCAGATCACTGAGCAAAATGGTTTAGGGATGGCAAATGCAAGAATGAGGGATGCTTTGATAGATTTTAGTATGAGATGCATTCTAAGCTATGCATGATTTTAAAATGCAATAAACTAGATGATAAGATGACAAGGTTAGTATGAGTACTATCCTAAAATGATATATTTAGTCTATGAGTGAGCTAAAATGATAAAGAAATATTCTAAACATGCATATTTAGACTAGTTCCTAATTTAAAAGAGGCTAAAATGATGAGCATAAAAATGATATGAAAGCTTGAATGTATTTGAGCATAAGTGTGATACTCCAAATTTGAAGGATGATTAAAATGGAGGAATGAGAGCTCTATTTATAGCAATAATAGGGCAATGGATGGTCAAGATTGAATGGTTTAATCAAGGGTTGAGTTTGAAAGTTGGGGATCCATGTTTGTAATTGGCACCAATGAAATGGTGACAAGTGTCAACATAGGGTTGGGTTGAGAGAAGGGGTTGGAGGCATTAAATGCCTGAGAAGACCTCATGGTTATCTAGAGGGTAAGGGTCAAGCTTAAGTTAGGATTACCGAATGGATTAAGAGTTAATCCAAGGATAAACCTTTGTGCAAATGATTAAGAGATAATCATGGTCAAAGCATTAAAGGCCTGATGAGACCCTTGGGTTGGATGAAGGTTGAGTCAAAACAAATGTTTTAACCATGTAAGAGGGTTTGAGTTAACCATTAATGGTTATTGGAGACTTTGGGGGATTAAGTGGTTGAAGGTTGAAATCCTTTAATGGTTATCAAAGACCTTGAGGAATTAAGTGGTTGAAGGTTGAAAGCCTTTAATGGTTATCAAAGAATTTGAGGGTTTGAGAAGTGACCTCCTCTTGCTTAGGAATGTGACAAAGTTTAGAAGATGGGTTAGGCTAATTGGAAGCGATTAGAAGAGTCTAGAAGGGATTAGAAAGGGGTTTAGGAAGGCAAGTGGGAGATGTAGGATTTTGCAAGTGGATGGAGGGATAATAGGATTTAATTGATTTAAATGATTTAATTCAATTTGGTTGCAATTAAATAAATTAGATTTATTCAATTTAGGATAACTATTTAATTAAATTTGAATTTAATCAAAAGTGGATGGGGGGGATTTAATTGAATAAAATGATTTATTCATTAAATGGATATAGTGAATTTAATTTAAATAAATTAAGTAATTTACTTAATTAAATAGAGGAATGTGGGTTATTTAATTAAATTGGATTTAATTAAATAGAGAAATGAACATAAAATATTCATTTAGGAATATGGTCATTTTTATACGTCTACACTAAGTAGTCAATGAGGCTCTTTTTGTGATGAGCACTGCACTCTAAGTTGTTGGCCTTCCTATAAGTGCAGGCCCCTCAATTGTAATTCACATACTTACTACAGAAGTATTATCTGACTGTGGGTAGGCTTCCCACCGTAGTTTTTCCCTTTACCGGGTTTTTCACATACAAATCTTGGTGTCATGTGGATGGTATTTATTCTATGATTATTGTTTATGCTTAATTGGTTTAATTGCTATTCTGATATTAATGTTTTGGGTTCCGGTATTAAATTTTTAAATTGCTAATAGTTTCAGTAATCTGTGACAACTGATTCACCCCCCCCCCCCCCCCTCCTAGTTGTCTTCCGATTATTTGAACTGTCTAACATAAAGAAAAGAATATTATTCATCATCAATCATATCATATCATTTCATTTCCCATCTTGTTGATTGTATCAATCAAGATCATCATTTCTAGTGGATTGGCTTCAATTTTATTTCTCATCTTTTCATCAATTCACATTATCTCTCTCTCATCAATTCTTTCATCCTACTAACAAAACTTCTACTTTAACTGAGTCAAAAGGATGAAATAATATTTTGGCACATTTAGTTAATTCATTTAATACCATTCATTTCGTTACATTCATTTAATCTCATGTTAATTGAATTCTCATGTTAATTGTATTCATTTAGTTGCATTTCATTTAAGTGCATTATCATTAAAACCAACATTCAATCATTAAAGATAGTCACATACACATAATATAGCTTTCATTTAAGATCATCATATAAACATCATATAAAATCATACATCACATAGAACTACATCATGCATCACATAGGAAAGCACAAATAAAATCATATAGACTGCAAATAGAAACATGCAACATCAATAGAACACAAGCATATAGATCGCCACCAAAACTGCATATAATATAACTAAAAAATGATAATGTGCCAAAGTATACAACAAACACCAAATGGCTCAAATGATATCAATAATGTCAGCCAACATTGTCCATATCACTAGGCAAATATTGCCTACTGGATCCTACTCCAGGGTGTCCTAACAATGTCCGACATCGATCCATAACACTCCCGCTGCTGGTCCTCCACGATGTAGACCTGCTAGATCCCACCTCTAAACTCGCTAAAACCGGGATCTCTCTATCCCTCAAGAACTACACCATGATAGACATGTCTATAGTACAAGGCCTCCTGAGCAACATAGTAAAGTCTATCAGACTATGTCTGTATATCTATGCTTGGAGGGAACTCCTGATCATATGCATATCAAACTAATAGTTCTCATCGACATGCATCATCTCACTCGGCTATGTCCTAATCTCAACATACTCTTGTCAGAATAATGCCCTATCATCTTGTCTCCCATGCCTCTCCCTCACCAAGGCATCCTCTGGGCTTCAAATCCACACTCTCAAAACCTACTGATCATCATCATCATCATCATCCCCTCTCTGTGCACCTTCCTCTATAGAAGGATCATCCTCTAGCTCAGGCATGTCACTATCATGTGAGATCCCTTCCTCATCACCCTCACTACTAGATGATCCAGAAGATGAATCATCATACTCATTGCCAGACTCAATGTCTCCATAGATGTCTACATCCTCATCCTCCATCTCGACCTCCTCCTCCTGTATCTCCTCCTCACCTACTGTCGCAATGGCTACAACCTATCCACCTCCTCCATCTCGTCCTCCCCCTCTACCCCATCCTCCTCTCCCCCTCCCTCCTTGTGGCCTCTGGTGCCAAATCTATTGTGGTGAGATAGGAATGGTAGGATCTATCAAAGGAATAGGTCTACGTGGCAACCACCAACCATCATATTGAGGCGTAGTCCCTAGATCAATCGGCCCAACTCCCCAACCCCACTACATAGGAATAAGTGCATCAAACTCTGTAATCGCAACCTATGGTTGAACACACACTCCCCAATCCCAAACCTCTTGACATATAAGAGAAAAATAAGTTGTCACATCAGGAATGCCCTATATCTCTCTAAATTGTCAAAGTACACAACTTGGAAGATGAATCTCAATGATCCTAAAGTAACCAACATCACAACATCAAATATCTCTGTTGTTTACAATAAGGTAAGTGTTGCGGATCATCAGCCCAACCGGGGCAACCAAGGTAAGGCCTCCAAGTGAAGTACTGAAGAATGTCAAGCTGATGCCTCCAGTATAGGGTGTTACCTACACCCTTGTGCCTAGTCCCTGTTGTATATCTGTATGCATATGGCTGCTCATCCTGAAGATCTACATGTATAGCTGGTCAAGCAATAGAAATATGCTCCCATATCAAAACTTGGAGTAATGTAACCCCACATCTAATAGATCTTTGTCTAAGATACACAATGTTGTGTATCTGATGGTACAAAGTGGTAAGTAGACAAGGACCCCATGGGAACACTCGTTTGTGCACAATAATGTCATGAATGATCATGTCCTAAACAAATGGGAATCTATGTGTCCTCCTATTAAGAATCAAGAGACCTGCTACTATACTGCATAACACGATGGTAAGGTCATCGTAATCCATCGCCTCCCAAGGTATCTCGTATCGGCCTCTGATCTGGAGCTCCTCCTTTGAACACTCACGAAGCTCACACATGCCAACTATCCCAACTCAATGATCATATATCACTCTCGCACCATGAATAGGAATATGCAAGATGTGCCTTACATCCTCCAATGTGATCGATTCCTCTCCAGTAGGTAAATGGAAAGAACATGTCTCTAAATGCCAACACTCAATTAACATTGTGATCATGGCCTTATTGGTCGTAACGTCGGGCAAGTGCAATACATGATATAAACCAACATGTCAGACTAAGGAAACCTCCTTGAAACTCAACTCAGATTGAAGATCGAGACCATCAAGCCTTGTCTATCTACATACTAATACACTCACATTCTCCTGCAAGTGAAAACAAAAAAAATTCAGACAGAGTATTCACATGACAAATATATATCATACATATTGAAAAATCATAGTTTACAACAAATGCGAAGTAGTTGTTACAAATGTGCAATAATAACAACAATTGTGTAGCATTAAGAACAATTGTACATCAACAATGACAATTGCGCATTAACATGGCAAATGTGTAACACTAATGACAAATTCAAACTAATAATACAATTGTGCAATGTTAAGAACAAATGCAAATTAATTAAACAAAATTACTCTAAACAAAATTTGGAAAATCTAGCACAAACAGGCAAAAAAAAGATTTTTTTGGAATACGTACCATGCCTCCAATCCCATGTGGTCTTTGGTATGATTGGAATCGATTGGATAAGTGATGTTGTGGTCAGAAGCTGGCCATGATGCTCACAAATTTGCAACAAAGCTCAAAAATCAATATAAACTCTAAGAACTCATAATAATGCAAATGAGCAAATGAAATATCAAAATCACTATTTATAGCTCAAAATTAGGGTTTTTACCACTCCAACGGTCATGGTCCCCCTAAACTTCAATGAACTTGTTGACATATCAAACAGAATCGAAAATGTGCGAAACTTGAAATGATCGCTCACTACAACTGTATTGGAAAAACGGTCTCAATTTCATAATTTTTCGACCACTTTTTTCGAGGGGGCATATTTACACCTAAAGTGTCATCGGGGCATAATTTTTTTGTTTTCTTTGAAACAACGTTGTTTTGAGGGCATAATTTCTTGGACGAATGTAGACACCTAAAAATGTCTCATTAATCACACATTGATTATTTGTTTTATTAGTTAAATAATTTCTTAAATTATTTAATTAAGCTAATTATTCTTCTAACTTGATTTAATCATCACCCTTCAACACTATTAATCATTCAATTTTCATTTCTTAATCATTCATCATTGAACCCCTTTTTCAAATATTAATTAAATATTAATTATTTAATTAATTACAATAAATTCCCCTAATTAAATAATTTTTATTATTTAATTAATTCTATTTCTAATGATTAAATAATCTCATTAAAATTATTTAATTAATTCATTCATTCCTTGAATTCCCCAAATTTGAATTTCAATTAATTCCATCTAATTTCGTTTTCCCCCAAATTCACATTTCACCAAATCTGAATTTCAATGAATTTGAGTAAATCTCATGTGCATTTCAGCATTTGAAAATCCAAATTCAAATTCAAATCAAAATGAAAATGAATCCCAATTCAATCTCCTACAAAACATGTTGAAAATCTTAACTAGTTCATCAAATCAGTTAACTCACCTAAATCTCCAATCTCCCCTTTTCACTCCAAATCACCTTTTCTGACTAATCAATCTAGTCAATTGGCTAATTAATTGAGTCATCCAACCAATCAATCTAGTTGAATATCCAATCAATTGAGTTAAAAGATCAATCTATCTTGTTAACAGATCAATCAATTCCCTTAACTGATCAATCAAAATCAATGAACTATCAATCAACACTTCAGTTCAATTTCTCCTTCCATCTATCCCAAAAATCTATAAATACAAGATCATTTTCTCAATTCAATCTAGAATCATAGAATTATAATCTTTGAAACAATTGTCCACCTTATGTAGGAATTTCAGTGCAACACATAAGAGCCATCATACATCCACAATTCGGAGAAGAGAAAAGGAAGCTTTGTCAAATCAATTCAGGGAGTCTTAAATTAGAATTCATTTCAATTCAATTGATTTTGCATTATTCAATTGTTATTTAGGAGCATTTCTGATTAGATTAGAGTTGTGATTCGCTCTTAGTAATCTGATTATTCTAGAAATGATAAATTTACCCTTAAGAAAAATAACCATCAACAAAGTCTTTTTCCATGAACAACAAGATCATGTTCAGTGAGTATGTTGTATGGTCTCGGCGACAAGCGAAGAATTTCTATGAGACATAAGAGGTCACCAAGATAGATAAGGAGCCAACTGCACCATAAATTGTGTCAGTAAAGATGTCATGTCGTTGTGACTTCAGTGTTCGATGAAATAAATTGAGGAGCTAATCAAAGACATAACTCTTGTCGATAAAGACCATGTGATGAAAAGGTGGGGACCACATTTAACCCACACTATTTATCTAACTGGATAGTCATAGACCTGATGTTTAATATTCTAAGTTGCAAAGATCTCAGAGCCATGAGGAGACTTGAGTGGTGATATTAATGGGAATCAGAGCCATAACAAACCCAAGGATTTATCAGGGGCAAAATGCAGTCCTTGCAGTCTAGAACATAGAGATCATAAGAAGACTTCAAGACAAAGCACTCTTAACATGGTAAGAAAGGTTACAATCATGAGACCCTAAGATAGAGACAAAAAGAAGCCTAGAAATAAAAAATAAAGACAATTTGAAGAAAGGTTGCAAACTTCTTTGATAAGGACATCAAGCATAGTGATACAGTATAGAGAAATCTCAGTGTATAAGAAGTGATTAGAAGCCAAGAAAAAGTCAATAAAGACCTCAATCATAAAGCATAAACCTTTATGGTAATACCATGTGGAGAAGAAAGGTCTCAGCGGAGAGTATGTTTAAATGTAATGAATGAATCAAGGCATAAAAGAAATCTTAAGCTTAGTATTTATCTATGAAATTCATGTTAATTAACTAGAAATAATAAGGAAATCATGAATCCCTATTCTAGCTAAAGAATTCTAAATAAATCAATGAAAGTGTGTGAGATAACAATAAGGATATAAAATATTGTTAGGATTCCAAAAGATACTGAGGAGGGGGGGGGTGAATCAATATCTAACCGGTTAATAGATTTTCTGACCTTATTAAATAATTTGTATTTCAAAACAGTGTACCGGTAAGCAAGAATTAATGCAGTAAATATGAACAATAAACACAACATAGAAAGCACACCATAACACAAGATTTTTAACGAGGAAACCCGGTGTGGGAAAAACCTCGGTGGGATTTGTGACCCACAATATTCACTCACTGGCCAATGAATGGATATTACTTACAATAGGGGCCTGCACGTGCAGGAAGGCCAATTGCCTAAATCTCACTACTTGATTACAAAAGGAAGTCTCATTGACTTACAAAATGGATTATGCAAATCCAATATAATGTATTGCTTTAGTTCAGCATCTGCTATGCCAGGTTTAGTACCAGTTTAAGCTCATACAACAACCATAAACCTTACTCCAAAATCTACCTTAATATTCGCACATTACTTCTGCAATAATCTTCCCATGTCCACATCTGAAATGATCTACAAGATCTCATACTTATATATGAGTCTTATTACAATAAGCCTTGTTGGCTTACAAATAGATATTACAATTAAATACAAAATACAATAATCAAAATCCTATCGGTGAACTATCTACCATTGTAGAGTCTATCGGTGTCGGTGCCATAAGATTGCAAGGTTGCCATCAATGAAAATACCTTCAATTATCTACAATTCTCATTGGAGTGTGCAATGCCAACAAATATTCAATCAAAACTCCATATTTCATGATTGTATGTTGCTTCCATTTCTCTTCTCCTCTTTGAGTATTGATGCTAGCTCTCAGATATTGTGTTCCTAACCTGCATAAAGATGGGACAAAGATTCGAAGTTCGTGATTTTTTAAAATGGAGAATTGATGATGAATTTATAGATTTTTGGAGGAGATTGAATGAGAGGTGGAACTCAAGTAAGCTAAAAAGTTGAGTGAATGTTGATTTGTTGATTGAGAGGTGAAACTTAATTAATTGAATTGATAAATGAATAGATTAAATAGATATTCGAGTTAACTAATTGATGACATGTTAGAAAAAAGCTAATTGGAAGATAGAAAAAGGAATGATTGAGCTAACTGATTGAATGTTTTTTAGAAAAAAGCTAATTGGAAGATAGAAAAAGAATGATTGGAGGATAATTGAGGAGATGGTTTAATTAATCAATTAATTATTAATTTAGCATGTACTGCAAGATATTTTATTCAAAATTCAATTTTGATTTGCATGATATTGAACTTGATTTAGATTTTCAATTTAATCTTTGCATGAGAATTGAATTTGGATTATTGAATTTATTTTAAATTCAATTTGATCTTTGAATCCATGCAGACTTTATTTAGATATTCAATTTGATTTTTGAATGTCTTTAACTTTAATTTTTGAAATCATGAAATTGAAATGCACATGTAATTGAAATTAACTGGAATTGGAATTAGGGGAAATTAGAATTAGAATTTGAATTATAGGAATAAATGAAATTAGATGAAATTGGAATTTGGGGGAATTAGAATTAGAAGAATAAATGAAACTAGACGAAATTAGAATCTGGGGAAATTTGAATTTGAATTTGAAGAATTAATTAGCTAATTAAATAATTTAAATAAACTATTTAATTATTTAAAAATTGAATTTTAATTAAATAATAAAGATTACTTAATTAAAGGAATTAAATCATAATTAATTAAATAATAATATTTAATTAATATTTAGAAAAAGGGTTAAATGATTAATTGATTAAGATGAAATAAAAATTGAATAATTAGTAAGATGATTTGATGAAATATGAATTTAGAAGAATAAGATTAATTAATTTAATTAAAGAATTACATAATTATTTAATCAATTAGACGAATAATTAGTACATGATTAATGATACATTTTTAGGTGTCTACATTTGCCCCTCTTTGATTCAATGTCAAAACAATGTTGTTTAAAAAAAAATTAAAAAAATTCTGCCCTAGTGTGCCCCGGTGATGCTTAGGGTGTAAATATGCCCCAGTATATCGAGAGATGAAGGTAGGATGCCCCCTCAAGAGATTGTTTATGCATTAAAGGTATGAATGATCTCTCGAAAGAATAAGAATGTTATATGAAAGAATGGTTAGCTTGATTAAAGGTAGAGACAATTGATGAGAAAATGATCTTGAGACAGAATTAGAGAAAGATAAGGTAAGAAAATGAAAATATTGATGACGATAGATACACAAACTTGTGTGCCTTTATTCATAGTGCAATATATATTCATCACTGAGCTTTATTAAGTAGCAATGGAGCTTTGTGCATTAGGGTATAAGTAGCCAAGGTGTAAATATGTCTCACTATAGAAACAAACACATAGTAGACAAGGAGTGAACCCTCCATTCTAGGAATAACACCAAGGGTTGAGGTATGTGCGATAGTCACAAGCATAACTATACATGATATTTTGCATGAGATATTTGTCAAATGAATGTACCAACACAAACACCCAAGGCACCATTTCCCAAGAACTTCATTAGTCCACACCACAAACAACAAACAAAGAAAAAGATCATGCCCCTCACGGCTCCTCTAGTCACTTGTGGACATCCTTGAGTAGCTTAGAAACGTGACTAGTCACCAAATGATAAAAGATAAAGACTAACTAGGATAAAATTCAGCAGCCATACTGATTTGTGCCTTTGCTTTGATTGTTTGATGTGATGGTTGATAATGTCTAATCTCAGAAATGTGGACCCCGTTTAAGACTGACCTGTCTGATTTTGAGTGTATCCTCTTCTATTTAAAACAAGATAATGATCACTTGATATGGATAGTTGATATGATTGATTAGACAACTTGATCAATTTGATTGCAAAGTGTTGATTAGATAGTTTTATCCTTTGTTAACTTTGTGCAAAGCGTTTGCTAGATATATACTAGGGTGTTTGATTCTTGCAAGACATTTTATTGCAAGTTTTTTTTTTTATTGATTTTTTATTGTTTTTTGATTATTTTTTTGTGTTAGTTTTAGGATCATATTTGAATGTTTTTGATTGATTTTTTTAGGATCGTATTTCAATGTTTTTGGTTGATTTTTTTAGGACTTTATTTGAATATTTTTGGTTGATTTTTTCAGGACTTTTTATGCTTTTTAGGGATTTTTTAGGACTATTGTTTCTTTTTAGAAAAAAAATCGGGACTTTTAATGCTTGTTTAGGGATTTTTCATGACTTTTTATGCTTTTTAGGGATTTTTTCAGGCATGCCCCTGATGTACTGGCTTGCTATGATATAATGATCAACACAATGTATGTGGAGACAATGAAATTTTTGATATGAAACTATGCTATGCAATATGATGTGCAGGATGAAAATGTGTTTCCTATTTGGACAAGGATGATTATCTACGTTTATCACTTTATACACTGATTGTTTTGAAGGTATAAAACATTTCAAAGATAGGTGTTCCTTTGATTGTCAAGAACCCTTGGACCACTCACTTTAACACACCGAGGGACTAAGATTTGTAAATGGAGACACGCAAAACTTTCCCATTGATTCTAGAAACTTTTGTTCTTCTTTTGCCTATGTGTGTGTAATTGAATTTATTCCAGCTCTTGTGATCATTAAAGAACCTTAGCATCCTATATGAATAGCTATGTAATTTATTCTAACTTCAAAAGCATCTTGGATAGAGCCTCACTGCCAGTCAGACATCTATAGCCCCGACGAAGTTATTCATTGTAATCTCTTGAATATTGCTCTATTACCAGCAAGTATCCATAGGCCTGATGGAGTTATTCACATGTTCTCATAGCCAAATATTTTATTGCACTTGTATGCATGATATTTCAGTTATATATCTTTTCTCTTTTGCCTTGATATTTTGATATGTAAGTAGGCATACTCTTTTTCTTCTTTTTATTCTTTGCATTAGCTTGTAAGTAATGAAACTTACATGGGTGTGACAATTACAACAGCGCTGAAGTAGAATTTTGGATTTTTCACTATTCATATGATCAATCAGGTATGTACAATAATTTAGAGCAAACCAAAGATGTGTGAGATATAGGAATTGATAGACTTGGGAGACAAGGCACAATAGTGAAACTTCTACCCAACCATAGACAAAGTCTAACCACAAGGTGATGTTGAAAATGATTGACCTTAGGTTTTGAAAACTTCATGTCCGAGTATCTAAGAAATGAGACAACCTTTGTTTCTTTTCATGTGCAAATGAGTGATTTAACTGTGACAATCACCTTATTTTATTGATGCGACTACATGTGAATGCAATGATTATATGCAACTATATGCTATGAAATGATTATATGCAATACAATCTTATAAAAATACACTTATGAAAGTGCAACTATGATGTAACATGGAAGGAAATATACAATGTGATGCAAAGGAAATGAAACACAAATGAAACCAAACTAACCATAATCAATGGATCTTATAAATCCCACGTCCCACAACTTCTGTAGCTCCACTTTTAAAATGATCTATGGATACATCTTACGAATTTTTCTTGTATGGCTTGATTCTTGGCAATAATGATAAATGATGGAGCACTAATTCTGGATCCAGTCCTGACATATCAACATCTTGGAGAGAGATAATTGCCTAACTAATGGTGCCTCTACAATGGAATACTCCCCACATCCTACTTCTTTGATTTGCAAAGAAGAAGACCTAGGTATATGAGGTACATAAGTATTTGTCTTGGTGATTACTAATGACTCAAATTGTGATGTAAGAAGAGCTTCTTGATTAATAGGTACTTGGTTATCAACAATTTCCTTCAAGTAATTACAATGTTCGAACAAGTCTGGATTGTTGTGTATAGTGATCTCAATGCCACTATGTGGAAACTTGAAAAATTGATGAAATGTCAATGGCACAACCCTCATGGCATGAATCGATGGGCACCCAAGCAACATGTTACAACCGAGCTCTCTATCTAATACTTGACATGTAATATCAGTTGTAATAGGTCCTACTTGTATTGGTAGAATAATTGCACCTTTTGACGGGCTCTCCTCATCATCATATACTTTGATGTTTATTCTCTTTGTGGGATTAATATGAAACTCGAAATAGCCCAATGCTTTAATAAATTTGAGTGTACATATGTTGAGACCTGTTCCTCCACCTATCAATACTCTTCTAACCCTTTTCTTACATAAATACACCTCTAGATGTAGAGGATCATTATATACAGGCCTGTCTGTAGGAACATCTCGCTCTATGAAAGCAATACAAGTAGAAGAAGTCAAATTTCCCACCATGGATTGGAAAGTGTTTTCATCTGTGTCTCGTGTCACAACTAAATCTTGAAGAACCTTATTTAGAATAGCTCTATGATTTGGCAATATTTGTAGCAACTCAAAAAGTGATATTTGAGCAAGGGTTATTTTCAACTGATCAACCACATTGTAATTTCCTATTGTTGAAGGAGGATTAGGTGGCACCACTTGTAAGGTAACTTTTGACCGGTGTGTGATTACTGCACAATCTCTATCTCTTGGATTAATAGTGATGGTAGAAACTATCTACTCTCTTGCACTAATAGAATTGATGGTGTAGTTGTATACAACATTTATATAGTTTGCAGTATTGTCTTATGTTCCTGAGCCGGAAGCTTTGCACTTGTCATGCTTAAATAAAGGATCTTTAAAGATAGTATGATTTGTATATTCCGATCCTTTGTTGGTGTCTACTATGATGTCTCCTTGATCTATAAGATCCTGAATCAAGTTCTTCAATTTGTAACAATTTGATGTCTTGTGGCCCTTTGTGCGATGATAGTCACAGTGTTTGTTGTCATTCCACACTATAATTTCTTGTTGTTGAAGGAGGATTAGATGGCACCCCTTGTAAGGTAACTCTTGACCGACATGTGATTACTGCTCAATCTCTATCTCTTAGATTCACAGTGATGGTAGCAACTATCTCCTCTCCTGCATCAATAGCATTGATGGTGTAGTCGTATACAACCTTTGTATAGTTTGCAATATTGTCTTGTGTTCCTGAGCCGGAAGCTTTTCACTTGTCGTACTTAACAAAAGGATATTTAAAGATAGTATGATTTGTATTTGTTGATCCTTTGTTGGTGTCTATTGTGATGTCTCCTTGGTCTATAAGATCTTGAATCAAGTTCTTAAATCTGTGACAGTTTGATGTCTTGTGGCCCTTTGTGCAGTGATAATTGTTTTATGCTTGAAATCATGTAATTAAATCTGATTAGGGGGTAAATAAGATCACAAATATTTAACTAATCAAATATAATCAAACATAAACCAATAGAATTAACACACGATAAGAACAAATTCAAATAAATAAAACTCCCTCATCTTGCATTGTGACTTCCATTGTTCTTCTCCAAATTGCCGGTGTAGGTGGCTATTAGGTATTGCACTGGGATTTCCTACACAAAAATGGTAGTTTCTTTGAAGAGTGTGATCTAGACTGATTTGTGAAAATGATGTTGTTTATATAGATTTTCAACACAAAAGGGGTGAGGATTTGATCTCAAGTCCTGATTTAGATTGATCGGTGAACTCATCTTGATTGATTTGTTAACTTAATAGATTGGTCTGTTAATAGGATTGATTGGAGAGTGAACTCAATTGATTAACTAGTAGACTAAATAGACTAGCTAGTTGATTGAATAGATGGATTATAAGACTGAATTGATTGAAGAGATAAGTGGATTGATTGATTAGTCAGAAAAAGGTGATTTGGAGTGAAAGGGGTGATTCAAGAGTTAACTGAGTTAACTGATTAGTCAACTGATTTGATCAATTAGTTATGATTTCAACATGTTCTATAGTATTTTGAAATTGAATTTCATTTTCATTTTCAATTTGGATTTGAATTTGGACTTTCAAATGCTGAAGTGCGCATGAAATTAACTGAAATTCAGATTTGGTGAAATGTTAATTTGATGATTTGGAATTAGATGACATTAAATGAAATGAATTGAAATTAGAATTTGGGGGAATGTGAAATGAAATTAGATGAAATGAATTGGAATTAGAATTTGGGGATTTGGAGGAATAAGTCAATTAATTTAAATTATTTAAATGAAATTATTTAAAAATTAGAAATAGGATTAATTAAATAATAAAAATTATTTAATCAAGGAATTAATCATAATTAATTAAATAATTATATTTGAGATAAAGTTAATTGATTAATTAATTAGAGAATAGAAATTGAATAATTAATAAGATGAAGAATGATGATTGAGTTAGTTTAGAAGAATAATTAACTTAATTAAATAATCAAAGAATTACTTAATAATTAGGACAAATAATTAGTACATGATGAAAAAGACATTTTTTAGTGTCTACATTTGCCCCTCTTTAACACAATGTCGAGATGATGTTTCAAAGAGAACAAAAATTTCTGCCCCGGTGACACTTTACAATGTAAATATGCCCCCTCGGAAAAAGTGGTAGAAAAAATTATGAAACTGAGACCATTTTTTCGATACACTGGTAATGAGAAATCATGTGAAGTTTCGTGCAATTTCGAGTTCATTTGACTGTGCTATAAGTTCTTTGAAGTTCAGTTGGACCATGACCATTGGAGAGGGGAAAACCCTAATTTTGGCTATAAATAGTGAATTAGCCATTTTAATTTGATTATTTGCATTCATTTGATTTTGTGGAGCTCTTCTTGATTTTAGTGCTTTTCGACGAATTTGGAGTGTGATGGCGGGCTACAGAGCGAGATTGCACTTGTTTGATCAAGTGTGTTCATACCAGAGACCGCCCGGCACTGGAGGCATGGTACGTCTTTCGAATATTTTTCTCGTTTTTGCCTATTTTTCCCATTTTTTTCCTTTTGATTGTAGAGATAAATTTTCATCTTATGCGCAATTGTATTAAATGATGCACAATTTACTATTGAATGTGCAATTGCCTTTAATAATTTGCATTTGTAAATATTGATGCACAATTGCTTTTAGTGATCTGTAATTGTGATTTTTAATGCGCAATTGATGTAATTGGTTCGCAATTGAATGTTGTTCATGCGCATTTGTAAATATAAGTTCACATTTGTTGATAATGAATTTTTTCCAAAGTACTTGATATGATTTTTGTTGTGTGAATAAATTATCTGATATTTTCTTATGTTTCACTTGTAGGAGAACTTTTGCGTGTTGATAGGCAAACAAATGAGGCCTGATGGTCTTCATCGACGAGATGACTTATTGCAGGAGGATGTTACCTTGATTAGGAATTTGGGATTATATCACATCCTTTATCTTCCAAAGGTTATGACCAATAGGGCCATGATCACTGCTTTGGTTGAGTGGTGGCACTCAGAGACTTGTTCCTTTCATTTGCCCACAGGGGAGGCATTAGTTACCTTGGAGGATGTGTGGCGTATCCTTCACATTTTGATCTTTGGTGCTAGAGTTACATTTGGTCACAAAGATGGTATCCATAGTTTATGTGATCTATTTGAGTGCACTGAGCATGATCGACAGATACAAGGTAGATATGATATCCCGTGGGATTCTTTGGATTACGATGATTTTACTGTCATGCTATGTAGTATTGTAGCTGGTCCCTTGATTATTGATAGGAGGACACATGGATTCCCATCTGGTTGGGGTAGAGTCATCCATGATATGATCATACACAGATGAGTATTTGATTGGGGTCCATGTTTATTAGCCACTTTATGTTGTCATTGATGTTAACCGATATAGGATGGCAACTGGGAGGGAGATTGATGAGAAGTACTATCATTGATGCATACCAGATGTGATTTCTTTGATGTCACCTAGTTGAGTAGGTCACCAATAAGGGAGAGAATTCCTTTCAGCATAATGGCCATCGGAGTCACTGGTACACAAGTTAGTGTTGACTTATGTTGAAGACATAAGGACTACATATAGATAAGTGACATGTTGGCAATACATAGTTGTCACCAACAAGACAAAATATGTTGGGCGGTTGATTGTGATGAAGAGGGGGAATGTTACCCAAATCACATTAATACCAGAGCAGAAGTATCTACAGGCCACCGGTATGCTATGTGGATGAGAAACAAAATGACTCCCACCGGATAAAGATGTAGTCACCATTTGAAGAAGATGACTCACAATGAATGTGCCCAGCCGGATCACATGTGCTTGTTTGAAGATATGTTTCTCAAATAGGGAAGCCACATTGGTGCATTGCAAGATGCAGATGACAAGGATCCACTCCCACTGGTAAGTGGAGCTTATCTCCTATTATGCATAGATTGCATCATAGTCCTCTGAGATAAGACAAAAGGATAAAGGAAGGCGATTGAAGGCTCACACCGGATGAACTGGTGAAACACTAAGTTGCCTTAGGTGCATGAGATCATAAATATGCACCAGATCAGCTGGGTAGACATGATAAGTTGACGGTACAGAGATTGAAGGATATGTTTGTCACTTTGACAAACATGTTAATAGCAAAACTCGTCCAGTGGTGAAGAAAGGTGCTACCACAGATGTAGACAAATGGAGGCAGTTGAGGGTTGATGACATGGTGTCATCAAGGTATTTATTGATAAGTATGTCCACCGATAATGTTGACAAAGTGCAGATGCAGAAGGCTCCCATCTGATGAAGATGTGCATGAGGTAGATTGGCATATGTGCTATCGATTTAGGTGCTCCACCGGAAGAGAAGCAAAGTGCAAGGTTGAAGCCAACAGGTTAGGGTATAACCGGTAGGGTTTATGAACCGGTAGATGAACCCAGTTGTGTGGATGGTCAGTGATCCTATCCAAATTGAAATAACTGACCTAGCAAAGGTGGATGCTGACAAAGGGGCCACGTGGAGGTGAAGTGGCATGCATGCACAAGTTAGTGTGGTGAGTCGGTGAAGTTATTGGCGACTAGTCCAACATTTATGGTGACTGCAAATCTCGAGGAATGAAGGTAGAGGATTGCGGATTGAGATGAAGGAAACAATAGAGATCCAATACAAACTGATCTTGTTGATCAAAGAGGAAGAAGGAAACCGCATCACGCACATGATCGATTAACAAAAGGCCAAAAATCATGCTACAAACGACAAAAAGAGAGATGTGATTCGCAAGGAAAACAGATGGGTGATGCTTATTGATTGAGTGTTGAACATCGATCAAGGACATAATATCAGAATTGATATGATATATCGAGATGATCAGAGATCAGATCAAATGTAGATTCAGTGCATGGCAAAAAACCTAGCATGCCAATGTTCAAACTCGCATTTAGGCGGGAAAATATGGCTATAAGTATGCAAGACAAAGATATTGTTTGTGTTGTTGCGGTAGAGAGGAAATCAATCAAGTGCTCAATGAGAATCAGAGGAGAGACTATGTGAGAGAGAGAATTGGGTTGAAGAGTTTGATCGACAAGAGTGAGGCAACCGGTAGCCTGCCATTGAGTCTAATAGAGGAGTACATAGGTTGGAGATTGAACCGGTAGTGAAGAGTTATAGAAGATTGTAGTGAAGGCAAGCTGAGAACCGATAGGATTCAGATGGCAGACATCTGACTAAGTTATCAAGACCAATGGTGGATAGCACCAGTGTAGCAGAGAGCAGAACTGACAAGGAGCAGAACTGGTAGAGAAGAAGAAGAGGTTGAACCAACAAAGGTGAAATAGAGAGTAAGGTGCAACAGGGAGTGAGTTGCAACATGAGATAAGGTTGTTGTAGTGAGAAGGTGGATAGTGAACCAATAGAGATCAATAGAGAGGAGAACCAGTGAAGAGACATACATGAGAGTTACAAAGTTATTTTGTAACAAGAAGATAACTTTTGTATTCAAAATATGATTTTGTAATCATAGAGTTGGAGCTTGGTGCAAGGGTTGGTGCTCATTGGGTTGGTGCCCTAAAGCAGGAGTGGTACTCCTTAGGTTGGTGCCCTAAATGTTGTAACTGAGGTTTTTATTGTGAGGCTAGATTTGAGCAGTAATCTTGAGAAACACTTCTCATCGAGGTTTTTTCAATCTTGGGTTTTCCCCGTACATATGGTGTTGTGTGGTGTCCCTTTTATGTCTAGCTACATTTGTGGTAGTCTCCCATCTAACCGGTATGTCTGCTTTATGTTAATCTGTTAACAGGTATACACACATAGGATAGAAAAGGGAAAAGTTTGGAAATCACCGATTCACCCCCCTCTCAGTGACATCTAGTGTTCAACACTTTATACCATCAGATGCATGGAGTTGTTTATCTTAGAAATAAGTCCATCGGATGTGGGATCACATTGCTCTAGGTATGGGCTTGGGAACACATAGATATCGTCCGACCTGTTATTCATGTTGATCTTGGTGCTGAGGAGCCTTATGCTTACATATACATTGCTTGTATTAGACATAGGGGATCAAGAATCACCCTCTACTAGAGACACCAGATTGATATTTTACACTATTTCACTTGGAAACCATATCTTGATTGCCCCGATTGGGTTGATGATGTGTAACATTTTCCATGTTGCTGACAACTGAGATATTTGATTGGGAGAGATGTTGGCACTCCTAGGGTTATTGAGATTCATTTTCATGGTCATGTACTTTGACAATTCAGGGAGGTACAGGGGGTTCTTGATGTTACTGCTTGTTTTGCTCGTATATGTCGAGAGATAGGAGATTGGGGGGCTTTTATACAACCTCATGTTGCTATTGGAGAGTTTGATTCTCATCGGTCAGTTCAGTGGGGTTGGTCCACCAGTGTTGCAAATCCTGGTGCCTCACCATAGTATGATGCTTGGTGGGTACATCATATACCAGTACCTTTAACAAATCCCATGATTCTTATCTCTCCTCAGCAAATTCAACACAAGGAGGGCACAAGGAGGGAGAGGCTGATGGAGAGGGAGAGGGAGAGATGGTGGAGGCCAAGATAGGGTAGGCCAAGATAGGGGAAAGGATGAGGTGGAAGTCATACTGGTTTGATTGCAGCAGTGGCAGCAGGAGAGGCAAAGCGAGAGGATAGTGAGGGTGATGTAGACATCGGTGGAGACACTGAGTCTATGAGTATCTCTGACTGGGATGGGAGTGAGAGTAACGATTCTAGGACAATATCATCTAGCAGTGGTGGGAGTGGTGGTGGGGATGGTATTGGGAAGGACATTGAAATGCCCCAGGTTGGAGATGTGCCCACTATAGAGGGAGGTGGCAAGGAGGAGGGTGAGGATGAGTAGGTTTCGAGAGCTCAGATTAGGAGCTTAGAGGATCTAGTTGTCACATTGTGACAACACCAGATGGATGATAGGGAGCACTTTCACAAAGAATATGATGCTTTAGAGGTGGAGAGAGATCATATTGTGGACAGAGATTGTATCCAGCGAGAGAAAGATGATGCAGTGTGGAGAGCATAGGTGGTTATGGATGCATATGATCAGTTGTTTGGCCTAGGGACCGAGGAGTGGAAACAATCAAATAGATTCTTCACTTCTTGTCAAGAGGCTATTTATTACAGACAGGCATATGAGAGAACCATTCCTGAGGATTATAGTTATTGAGATTTTAGATCTCGGAGTGGGTCTAGCAAGGACACTAGTCAACAGACGAGTAGCGGAGGCATGATGGGTCTTCCTAGGGGATCATTATGTCTTCCTGGGGCAGGATCGAGCAGACATGATCCATGTGGAGATATGGGCAGTTCCGGTTGAGATATTTTTTCTTTCATTTGTTACGATGTATTTTGACATTTTTGAGATATATATGATATTCATTTTGGCGGTGTTCTACATGCCTTGTGTTATTTCTATGATGTATGGTTCTATATGATATGTATATGTGATATGTTGTGTGTGATGCCTTTTATGATTCTAGTGTATTCTATTTTATGTAATGTGATGATATGGTTGTGTAACTAATGCTCTATGTGATAATGAGTCTAAAATGATATGATATTTATCTAAATGTATCTAATATAATTAACTTCGAGCAAAACTGTAAGTGAATTTAAGTGCAATCTAACTAATGGTAAATGAACCTAAAATGATATGCAACCTATATGAATGTTTTTTTGTGACAGAATACATTGTTGATTGTGACTCTTGACTTAGAAGGAGTGTTAGTAAGAAAGATAGATTTGGATTAGATGATGAAGAGATAGTAGAAAAATGAAGAATCAACTGTGTGAACTTGATATCAAAATCAATATGATGTAATAGGAATGATAGTGATGAGTACTCTTCTTTTCCTTTATTCGTAGTGCAATACATTATCACCATTGAGCCTTATTATGTAACAATGAAGCTTAGTACACCAAGGTATAAGGAACTGGGATGTATAGATACCTCATTGCAAGAAACAAGCATGTAGCTGACAAGGAATGAACCCTCCATTTTGGGAATTTCACTAGGGGTCGAGGTATGTGTGGCATTCAAAGGATGAATTCTCCTATCTCAGACACCCACTAGAGCAATTGCCCTAGAACTTCATTGGTTCACACCACAAAACAACAAACAAATTAAAGGATCATGCCCATCATGGCTCCTCTAGTCACTTTTTGGACATCCTTAAGTAGCATAGAAACATGATCTTCACCAATTGATAAAAGATAAAAACCAAATTAGACAAAATTCAGCAGCTAAACTGATTGTGCCTTTGCTTTGATTTATTTGATGTGATGGTTGATAATGTTTGGTTTCAGAAGTTTTGGACCCCAATTAAGACTGATCTGTCTGGTTTCGAGTGTATCTGATTATGTCTAAGACATGATAATGATCACGTTGATGTGGATACCAGCAATTGGTAAGACTTGATTAGGTTGGTTGCAGATGGTTGATAAGATAGTTATATCCTTTGTTGAACTTCGCGTGAAGTATTTGCTAGATATCTGCTAGGATATTTGTTTCTCACGAGACATTTTATTGCAAGTTTTTGTTGATTTTTTTATTTTGAGTTTGTTTTTGAGTTTTTTCGATGTTTAGGGTTTTGTGGATCATTTTCGAATGTTTTTGTTTGATTTTTTTGTTTTTTGATTGTTTTTTGTATTTATCCATGATCTTTTTTTTATTTTTAAGATTTTTTCAGGACTTCATCTGGATTTTTAGGATTATTTTTGGATTTTTTAGGACTTTTTTTAGTTATGCCCCCAAGTATGCAGACCTATGATGATATCATGATGATGTATATGAAGACAATGAATTTTTGATATGAGTTATGCTAGTGCAAGATGCAAGATGAAGATGCAGTTCCTATTCAAACAAGGGTGAGTATATGCATCTTTCATTCTGAAATGCATTGATTGAATTAAAGGTGTGAAACATTTCAAAGATAGGAGCTCAATCCATTCTCAGAAGACTTTAGATCATCCAATATTAACACACTATGTAATCAATATTTATGAATGGAGGTGTGGAAAACTTCTCCATTAATTCTTGAAACTTTGATCCCCTTTTGCCCATGTGTGTGCACTTGAGTTTATTCTGACTCTTATAACCATCAAAGACCCTTGGAATCCTATGTGGCTAGCTATGTGAGTTATTCTAACTTCAAAAGCATCTCGAATAGAGCCTCACTGCTAGCAAGATTTTAGGACTCTGATGAGGTTATACACTGTAATCTCTCGAATATTATCCATTGTCAGCAGGTGTCCATAGCCCTGATGGAGTTATTCATATGTTCTTTTAGTCAAGCTTTATTGCACATTTTTGTGATATTTCAGTTATATATCTATGCTATTTTGCCTTGAGATGGATATTTGGCATAATTTTTCTTTTTTTTTTTCTTGCCTTGACTTTTAAGTAATGAAACTTACTTGGGTATGATAATTACAGTGGCACTAAATTAGAATATTGGATTTTTCACTAGCCACATGAGCAGCTAGGTATCTGTAATGACTTAGAGCTATTGATTAATGTGTGATATATAGCAATCGATAGATTTTGGGTAACAAGGATCGATAGTGAAACCTCTACTCAACCATGGATAAAGATCAATCACAAGGTGACATTGAAGATAAATGAGTAAATACCTCCTAAAACTTTATGAACAAGTATCTAGGAAATGAGACAACCTTCGTTCCTTTTAGTGTAGATAGGTGATTCACTCAGACACTCACCTTTTTTTTATTAATGCAACTATATGAGAAAGAAATAATGATATGCAACTAGATGTTGTGCAATATGAAATGCAACTATGATGCACTCTGAAGTAAAGATATGTGATGCAATGCAGTAAAGAAATATGCAAATGTAGTACTTGTAAATTTAAATGAACCCATCCATTAGATGTAATATCTTTTTAGGTGTATGTTGTTCATGGGTTTGGTTATTTGATCTCCATCCATTGTTGTTAAGTGATAAGCATTGTTTCCAACTACTCATGTTATGATAAAAGGGCCTTGGCAGTTTGCTTCAAATTTTCCAGGCTTTTCTTGCTCCTCTAAGTTTCTCTGCTTTTCCTTCAAGACAATGTCTCCTACTTCAAAGTGACATGGTATCACTCTTTTATTGTATCTTTTGTGCATTCTATTCTAATATCCTTGTAAGTGATTCAGGGCAATCTGTCTCTTTTTCATCCAAGAGTTCCAACTCTTGCAACCTTGCAATTCTATGATCTTAATAAGATATGATATTCTTTAAAGAGGTCCTCAATGATGTTAATTCTACTTTAACATGAAAAATGGATAATGTTCCATATACCAAGGAGTACGGTGTGGCACCTGTTGCTATGCATGCACATGTTCCTGTAAGCCCATAGAGCGAGATTGAGCTGCATGTGCCAATCTTGGCCTGCTTCATTGACAACTTTTTTTAGAACTTTTAGGATTGTTTTGTTTGTTGTTTCTGCTCGACCATTTCTTTGAGGATAATATGGTGTTGCAAAACGGTGTTGATTATGGAATTGTTCGCAAAGTTCTCCCACTTCATAATTTTTGAAAGGTCTACCATTATCCGTCATAATGCTCATTGGTATTCCATATCGACAAATAATGTAGTTTAGAATAAACTTAGCTAATTTCTTGCCTATTGTATAGGTCATAGGGATTACTTCAACCCATTTAGTGAAATATTCTGTGGTAGTGAGAATGAACTTATGTCCATTAGATAAAGTAGTGTTGATCTTCCCTACTAAATCAAGTCCCCATTGTGAGAATGACCATAGTGATGTTATTGGTTGAAGATCTTGTGTTGGTACATGGATTAGGTCTCTATGGATCTAACATTGTTTGCATCTTTGCACATATTTGTATGAATATTTCTCCATTGTCGGTCAGTAATAGCCTGTTTCCAACAATTTTTTAGCTAGAGCTGGGCCACTGACATGGGCGCCACAAATGTCATCGTGAACTTTTTGTAGAGCCACTTATTCTTCAATGGCATTGAGACATCTAAGTAGAGTTGTATCCAAACCTCTTCTACATATTGTATCTGCAATGAGTGTGTATCTAGAGGCCCATCTTATGAAAGTCTTCCTTTGATTGGATAAAAGGTCAGGTGGCATATATTGATCATGTAAATATGCATATATCTCTTGATACCAAGGAGATTCAGCTCCTACTATTGCACAAACATATTCTGAAGTTGGTTTCTCATATGCAGGTACCATTAGTTGTTCCACTCTGAACTCAAATTGAGTTCTATTGTTTGGCATGTCAAGGAGAGATCCCATAGTTTCCATTGCATTTGCAACTCGGTTCTGTGCTCTGGAGATTTTCTCAAATGTGAGGTTGGTGAAATATGGCTTTAATTCATCTACCAACTTCTTATAAGGTGTCATCTTATCATCTTTGGTTTAATAATCATCATTTACCTGATTTATAATGAGTTGAGAGTCACCATATACTTGTAGGTCCTTTATTTTCCATTGCATTCTTGTCTGAAGTCCAAAGACCAAGGCTTCAAACTTGGCTATGTTGTTTGTGCATGTAAAGATTATTCTGAATGAATTGGGAATAGAATGACCTTGAGGCGTGATAAAAATAATTCTCACCCCTACTCCATGGTTTGTATGCGATCCATCAAAGAATAACTTTCATTCTTTAGATACTGTGACTATAAAGACAAACTCATCTGGAAAGTCTATCAACATAGCATGGTGGTCTATCATTGGTGCTTCTGCCAATTAGTTTGCAATAATTTTCCCTTTGATGGATTTCCTACCAACACATTCAATGTCAAATTCACTAAAGATCATTACCCATTGGCCAACCTTCGAGTCAGTGTGGATCTATTTTAAAGGTACTTGAGTGGATCGAATTTTGCAATGAGTTGGATCTTGTGATTGATCATGTAGTGTCTTAACTTTTGGGAGGCAAAGACAACTACTAGGAATGCATGCTCAACAGTAGTGTAATTCAATTCATAACCTACAAGGTTTCTACTAATGTAGTAGACATCTCGCTCTTTCCCTTGATCATCGTGTTGTGCTAAAAGAGCACTCAAAGCTGAGTTGGTGGCTGATATATACAAGAGAAATGGTCTTCCATGGACTGGTGGTATCAAAATTGGTGTTGTCAATAGATAGTCTTTCAAAGCTTGAAATGTCTCTTGGCATTGTCCAGACCATTTGAATGTAACACCTTTTTTTCAAAAGGTATTGAAATGGATGGCACTTATCTGCCAATTGTGCTATGAAGTGCTGAATGGATTGAAGTCGACCTTGTGGACTTCTGAATTATTTAAGTGTTGTTGGTGTTGGTATTTCTAAGATGGATTTCACCTTTGTAGGATCTACCTCTATTCCTCTATTTGATACTATGAACCCTAACAGCTTTCCAGCTGTTACACCAAACACACACTTCTTTGGATTTAACCTTACCTTCTATTGTTCCAATCTGTCAAATATTTTTGCCAAGACCTCTGAATGATTTATTCTGGTTTGTGATTTTGCTAGGATATCATAGACATAATCTTCCATGAAATCATGTATCATATCATGAAACAATGTGGTCATAGCTCTTTCATATGTTGCTCCTACGTTTTTGAGACCAAAGGGCATTACATTCCAACAGTAGGTACCCCAAGGACAAGTGAATGTTTTTTTAGCTTGATCCTCTGGTGCTATTATGATCTGATTATAGCTATAAAAATCATCCATAAGTGATAGCATTTCATTCCCTATTGTAAGATCTATAATCATGTCAATATTTGGGACCAGGAAATCATCTTTAGGACAAGACTTGTTAAGATCTCTAAAATCTGTATAGATCCGGATGCCCCCAGAGTGTTTAGTCATTGGGACTAAATTAGAAATCCACTCTACATAATCGATAGGTTTTATGAAACCCACATCTAATAGTTTCTGCAATTCAATCTTGACTAGTAAGGCTATATGAGGATGCATTTTTGTCAATTTTTGCTTGTATGGCTTTACTCCTGGTAAGAGAGGTAAGTGACGCAGAACCAACTCGGGGTCCAATCCTGGCATATCTACATAAGACCATGCAAAGTTGATAGGTCTTTTCTTGAAGAAGCTGATGAAGTTTTATTTCTCCACATGGTTTAGAGATTTTTCTAGATGAATATTTTTTACATTTTTTGAATCTCTAATGTTGACTTCTTATGTTTCCTCCATCAGGAGTGTTGATTGTTCTCTATCTATGGGAAGATCATCCAATATTTCTTTAGTCATTATTTCTACCTCCTCTGATTCATCTGGATTTGAGGATGAGCTAGCCTCACCAAAGTATGATGTTTTGTCCAAGTCTATTGTAAATCCTCCTTTATGATCCTCATAGGGAAACCCTTCTCTAACACCATGGAATTCTGTGATAACCTTGTCATTCTCGAACTAGTCTAGATTTGGTGAGTCATCTTGCCCCCAATCAATTAGGTGTGAATGTACAAGGGATAAATCTTTGCGTTTGTCTACTAGAGAATTGTCTAACACCATGCAAACCTATTTGTCCTGAACATATTTATTTTTAGGGTCGATGGAAATGGTTGCAACCATTGCCTCCCCTTCACTAATTGCATTGATTGTGTAATCATATGCAACCCTAGTATAGTTGGTTGTACTATCCTATCCTTTTGATATAGATGCTTGTCCTTGATTATGCTTTACAAAAGAATCTTTGTATATGATATGTGCTTGGTTTGACGATCCTTTATCTATATCTATGGTTACATCACCTTGATCTATCAAGTCCTGGATGAGATTCTTGAGCTTGTAACAACTAGATGTTTTGTGTCCCTTGGAGCGATGATAATCACAAAAATCATTTTCATTCCACTAGGCTGGTTTGAATGGGCCTGGTTCATATGGTCTTGCTTCTAGCAATGTTATCATGTTCATTTGTATCAACTTCTTTAGAGAAACATCATTAGGTTCCCCCAAAGGTCTAAAATTTCTCTTTGGTGCCATATTTCTTGGAGGTCTAACTACATTAGATTGGACTACATTGGTAGTGGTGGTAGTTGCATTATTTGCTTGTGAATGATTTACATTTTGGTTTGGTCCTTGTAATGATATTGTGGGTTGAGCTCTATTGACCACTCTTGCATCAACCACACCATCATTTGTAACGTTCTTGTTCCTTGACCAAAATTTGGGTTTATCTGCACTTGCATCGTTGGGTGCTCATGTATCTTTACTATTTTTAATGATACCTTGCTCCAACAATCCCTTCTCACGTTTGAGACCTTGTTCTGTGATATCCTTGAATGTATCAAAACATTACATTTGCAAAGAATATTTGACTAGTGGAAGAAAATTCTCACTAAAAATGTCCACTTGTTCTACCTCTGGCATATTTCTTGGATACCTTCTATACAATGATCTCCATCTTTGCAAGAAGGTAGCAAAGGTCTCTGTTTCTTTCCGCTTTGTGGTGCACAAATCTATCAGGCTCACTGGATTATTTATATTATGAGAGAAGTTTGAGATAAACAACTCTACTAGCTCTCCCCATGAAGTAATTTTAGGGGGTAGATGTGAGAACCATTCTAATGCGGTCCCTCCAAGACTCTTAGGAAATAGTCTTAGTAGATATGTGTCTTCGTGTGCCACTTCTATGAAAGATGTGAAAAATTCTCTTATATGATCTCTTGGATCACCCTTTCCTTTGTATTTATCAAACTTAGGTGTCTCAAAGTGTGGAGGAAAGGGTGGCATATATAGAGATCTATCATAGGGATAAGGCCTGAGATCTTCCAATGTGTATCTTTTCTTGTCCTTGCTTGCATGCTCAGCATTTGCTTTTGTAAGTTTTGGACTTGTTGAGCCAAAACTTCTGTTTGTGTCAAGGGTATGCCTGATGCATATATGTTTGCAATATATGGTGAAGAGGTGGTGTATACCGGTGTTGTTGAAGATGCTTGACTTTGCACTGTATGGAAACCACTATACTAGGTGCTATAAAGAACGTAAACTGAGGCGATGTGTTATCCTAAGTAGACCCAAAGGGATTGGTATGTCCATGTTGTATCCCTTGGCTACTAGTTGCAAATCTCGATGATACTGATGTAGTTACTTGTGGAATGGCTTGTGAATTGAACATGGGCATTGATTGGAACCTTGTTGAAGTAACTCCTGATATTGTTATAGAACTTATAGCTTCTTGTGTTGTGTTTATCTAAGTTGGAGCCATTTGTGTGCTTGGAGCAACACTTTGTGTAGAAGTTGTTGTTGTAGATGTGTTGGACATCTGTGTCGCATTTAGGTTCAATGTCACTCCTGGTGGCATTATTGTGGAGATGTCAAAATTAGGAGGCAACTTTTCTCCATTTCGAATCAAGAGAGATAGATACTTGTCTCTATTGTTGTTGATAAGGGCATCGATCTCCATTGAGACTTGAGGGTCTTGTTGAGCTACCTCTATTTCCTCTTGTGTTAACCATGTTTACAGTTCCTCTATTGTTGGTAATATATTAGGATCTGCTGGTATCAAAGCCCTATTTATTGATTGAGAGCTTGAGCTTCCAAGTGTGTTCATGTTCCAAGTTGGGTTATAGTATGGGTCGTTGTTCGGATCCATCTGATCCTTTGCCTTTTGTGATCTTGTTATTGTCATGTGATCTTGACTCCCTGTGACTTACTATGATTTCCTAAATGTAAATGGTAGGTTGAGATGGATGCAAGACTTATGACTTAACTATGTATGCAATCTACGAATGGTGACACTCTCCTAAGACTACTGGCAAGGAATATCTGCCATAAGTTTTTTGACAAATTGTCAAAATTATTCTTGTTCTCTTTGTTTATTGATTTATTTTGCTAACTTAGTATCAAGGCAGACAAATTTCCGGATTTCATTGTCTATAATGGCTTCTAGTTTTTCATATTGTGGGAGATCAATTTTTACTTCCCAAGCAAGGTTGTCAAAACCATCAATTATCTCTAATTGATCATTGTCTGGTCCAAGATTGGGTTGTTCGAATGGAAAATCACCATCTCCTTTTAGACCCATGCAAAGGATATGTTTTTAAGACTTCTATGATGAAAATGAATATGACAAATGAAGACTATGAAAACTGATTTGGGTACTAAGATGTGTGATGTAAGGACTCTATCCTAAGAGGGGTGTGAATGATGGACTTTTACTCTCCTAATTGTGAAGCCTTATGCAAGACATGGATAAAAAAAACTTAGACTATGCATTCCTATATGAGTTAGGGCCTATGATCACATGAAGCACCATTTCTTTCCACATTCTTGAATGTTGGCAAAATTTGTTGAGCTTGTTGGATGTAAATACTTGGTTGTTTTTATTTTTGAATTTTTGACTCTTGATTGTTGTGTTGAGAAAAATTTGGTTGATGTTGGTATGAAAAACTTGGTTGATATTCCCCTTTGAAATATTTGATCATGTAGCAAAGACACAGTAGACACATCAAAAAATAATAATAACATAGAAAGAATACTTGTTTAAGGAACTTTTTCAAATCCCCATGAATGTTGGAGTCTTTTTCAAAACCCCATTTTGTTTGAGACTCTCCTAAGGTAAAAAGGTCACAAATATTACCACAACCCACATCTTGATACTTCATCAGCTCAAACAACCCTATCACACCCTAAGGTGCGCCTGTCTTTTTGCCTTTGTCCGAAAATTAAACCAAAGAGGATCGCTCCTCAATAGGCTCATTATCTTGGGAGATATATGATGAGTGTCTTGGGGGAGGATTATTCCCCACCCTTGCACTGTGATAATAAAGTGTCTGGTTACTGACTCGGTTGGGCTTTTAATTTCTAAGGTCTTTAATCAGGCTTCTGTTCGGGTGGGCATAGATCCAGCGAATTGAATCATCACTATGCCATTCCAACACTCGTTACTTACAATTTTCATTGCAAACACATTTATTTTATAGTGGCTTAGATTACTTGACTTTAGTCGTTGCCACTTTAGGTCGTTCCCTCTCACTTGGCCTTATGGGCTACTTGGGAGGCATGCCTTCTAAGGATTTTATCCTAATGCAAAATTGAAAGAAAGAATAAGAAGAGATGGTTATGGATTTTTGATCACCCAAAAAAGGGGAGAGCATATACCTATCACCTCACAAACACAAAAGACAAGGATTCTTTTTAAATCTTCATTGCAAAATTGTCTAAGCTAGATGGAGATATTGCTCCAAGAAAACATGATGTTATTTTTATTCAATATTGCAATTATGAGGAAAGATAAGAAAGAAAATTGTTTTTTTTTTTCTTTTTTTAAAGCACCAAAAGGAAATATTTGGCTAATCTAAGTCCACCCTCATGCAAGAAAACATGAGAATGGTTAGCACATGGTGGGCTTTCTAGCCTAATCTTTTCTTTGATTACAACTTTGACTTCTCTGTCCTGTGAATACATAACATATTTATGACAAAGAATTATGACAAACTAGAACAGTAATGCTTTTTTGAATCATAACAATTGTGCATCACCTACTGCACAAATGCGAACTCCTGTCAAGACAGATGTGAATTTCCAACAACACAATTGCAACTTCATGTTTGCACAAGTGCAAACATAAATCTGAACAATTGTGAATTACTTAAACACGGAATAAAAAAAGACAGAAGATAGAAGAGGTAAATCAATTTGCAAGCAGATCACTCTAGATGGCTCGGGCCATTACTTCAATATTGTCAAAAAAATTGAATTTAGCAAGGAATCTATGTATATTCTTGTGGTATCGGGTTATGGCTTCTTCTTCAATTTCCTGGATCTTCCTTTCTGCCTTCACAAGACTTTGATAGGCTTTTTGTTGTCTTCTATTCTCTTTTCTTCTTTTGGTACCTAAAACTTTGAATGTCACCCTTCTTGCCATTGGGTTAAGAACATTTCATGCATAAAAAATTATTTTTCCAGAATTGCAAGATTTTTTTGGGTTAGCAGCGCAAATGTCAGAAAAGCAAAAACGACAAATAAAAATTAAATTTTGACCTATCCCTACAATTGCGAATCAAAATTAAAAATTGTGAATTATAATGACTACAATTGCAAACTAATACGATGACAATTGCGCATCAAAATGAACAAATGTGAATTTCTGTTAATACAATTGCGCATCATATTTTCCTGTTCTGCACAAACCTACAAATTACGAGAAAAATAGATCAGAAAGCTAGTTCACGTCGGGTTCACCAAATGTTTTATGCTTGAAATCATGTAAATAAATTTGATTAGGGGGTAAAGACGATCACAAATCTTTAACTAATCAAATACAATCAAACATAAACCAATATAATTAACACAAGATAAGAACAAATTCAAATAAATAAAACTTCCTCATCCTGCATTGTGACTTCCATTGTTCTTCTCCAAATAGCTGGTGTAGGTGGCTCTCAAGTATTGCACTAGGATTTCTTGCATAAAAATGGCAATTTCTTTGAAGAGTGTGATCTATACTTATTTATGAAAATTATGTTGTTTATATATATTTTCAACATAGTAGGGGTGAGCATTTGATCTCAAGTCCTGATTGATAGTCAACTAATTTAGATTGATCAATAAACTCATCTTGATTGATTTGTTAACTCAATAGATTGGTGTGTTAACAGGATTGATTGGAGAGTGAACTCAAATGATTAACCAATAGACTGAATAGATGGATTAGAAGACTGAATTGATTGAAGAGATAAGTGGATTGATTGATTAGTCAGAAAAGGGTGATTTGGAGTGAAAAGGGGTGATTGAAGAGTTAACTAAGTTAACTGATTAGTAAACTGATTTGATAAATCAATTATGATTTCAACATGCGTCGTAGGATTTTGAAATTGAATTTGATTTTGATTTTCAATTTGGATTTGAATTTGGACTTTCAAATGTTGAAATGCACATGAAATTAACTGAAATTCAGATTTGGTGAAATGTTAATTTAATGATTTGGAATTAGATGAAATTAAATGAAATGAATTGAAATTCAAATTTTGGGGAATGTGGAATGAATTGGAATTAGAATTTGGGGATTTAGAGGAATAAGCCAATTAATTTAAATAATTTAAATGAAATTATTTAAACATTAGAAATAGGATTAATTAAATAATAAAGATTATTTAATCAAGGAATTAATCGTAATTAATTAATAATTAATATTTGAGATAAGGTTAATTGATTAATTAATTAGAGAATAGGAATTGAATAATTAATAAGATGAAGAATGATGAGTGAGTCAGTTTAGAAGAAAAATATCTTAATTAAATAATCAAAGAATTATTTAATTAATTAGGAGGAATAATTTGTACATGATGAAAAAGATATTTTTCAGTGTCTACAATAGTCACAGAAGTTGTTGTCATTCCACTAAGTCGGCTTGAAGGGACCTGATTCATATACCCTGATTTCGGACAAAGCAATCACATTTGTTTGTATTAGTTTCTTTAATGTCAATTCAATAGGTTCTCCCAGTGGCGTGTAGTTTCTTCTTGGGGTGTTGATTCTTGGAAATCTTGAATTAGTGGATTGTATAGCATTCGCATTTGTTGAAACTGTGTTATTCTCCTGGAACTGTTTTTGGTTTTGAAAAGGCGATTGAATTTGTCTTTGTAATGATATTGTTGGTTGGGCCCTGTTTACCACACGAGCATCTACAGCACTGTCATTGGTTACATTCTTGTTCTTGGACCCAAACCTTGGTTTGTTATTGTTGGCATTGATCTATGAGTCCTTTCTCACATTTTAAGGCTTTCTCTGTGATTTTTTTGAATGAGGTAAGACATTGCATTTGTATTGGATACTTGATCTGAGTTATCAGGTATTTTGTGAACATGTCAACTTGCTCAATTTCCGGAATATTACTCTAACATCTGCGGTAAAGCAATCTCCACCATTGTAGAAAGGATGCAAAGGTTTCATTTTACTTTTGCCATGTAGCACATAAATCCATCAAAGCGACCAGGGTATCAATGTTGTGTGAGAAATTTGCTATGAATTGTTCTGCTAGCTCACCCCATGATGTAATCTTCGGTGGGAGATGTGAAAACAATTCTAAAGTCGAACCTCCAAGGCTCTTGGGAAACAATCTCATTAAGTATGTATCCTCATATGCAACCTCTATACAGGCCATAAAAAACTCTCTGATATGATCCCTAGGATCTCCTTTTCCTCAGTATCTATTGAATTTAGGTGTTTCAAAGGGAGGAGGAAAAGTCCACATGTATAGTGGGTGATCAAAAGGATGTGGATGTAAGTCTCACATCCTATATTTTTTCTTGTCATTTATGGTTTGCATATTTGTTGTTATATATTTTGGACTTATTGAGCAAGGATCTCTGTTTGAGATAATGGTACATTTTGTGCGTACATATTCCTAACAAATGGATTAGTGGTAATATAGATGGGAGGTTGTTGATATGTACTATAGTTGTAATTTTGTGTGTTCTAGGTTCCACTAGGTGGTGTCAAATAAGGAAATTGTGAAACAATATTTGGTTGAGTTATACCAAATATATTTGCAGAACCTAGATTTATGTTTTGATGACTATACGTGGAACCCATTGAATGGGAAACTGGAGGTTGTGTTCCATTTGTTGGATTTGAAACTTGTGATATTTGTGTTTGACCTTGTATTGGGACCTCAATAATTTTGCCATATTTTGAGGGCACATGTTGAAAATTTTGCCTAAATGCATTCAAAATGTACCATGTTAAATAAGCTCAAGTAGCTCACTTTTAGAGCATATAATTTTGTACCCCCTAATTATCATGCAAAACTGCTTTGGGGAAGTGTTGAGCACCTTTTACAGATGTCATATACCTGATTGCAGCCTCCCATGATCAATTTTGATGAGTTTTTGAAGACCTTGTTTTGGGGTCCTGGAGTTGGTTTACTCATTGCAACTGTTAACTTTCTAAGTAAGCCAACTTTGAGAGGTTGTATTTTTGTGTTTGATGAAGATTGTGCCCAACTATTAATTTTCCATGATTCTCTGCATTTTTATGAAGCCCCATGTCAGTGAACATAGTCCCATGAGAACGTTTGTCAAGTTTCCTAGCTCAATTCCATTTGCAAAAAGTTCAAATTTGCAAACTGATCTGTGTAAATTTGCAGTTTGTGGCCCCGCATTTGAATTTTTATCTTGCATCATAATGACATGAATTGAAAAGTGAAGGTACCCCATGATTTTGTACATAATTATCTACTACTTTGCCGGTTTGTAGCGCCCTAGCTCATCATTTGCTATTTTTTTAAAGCCCATTACATACTAACATTTTTCAAAGTTTGACAATTAGCATGTTCAAAATTTTCAGAGAAGGCAAGTTTGAGGGTTAATATTTCACGCACACGATCAAATTAGGCCAATACCTCTTCCACACGTGCTCATTGTATCCAGATGTATTAGTTTGCCAAGTGGCAGGTTTTGAAATGAAGATATAATATTTTTTTCAACTCAGTGTTTGGAGGGGTTTTAGGCTAATTTGACAGGTGCAATTTCAGGAAAGCCTGAGTAGGCAGCTTCATAGATTAAAATCTTTTTCCTCGAGGGTCATCATGAGAATCCGTTTCATGTCCCAAATTCCTCATATTACAATTTACTAGTGTGCCAGTCTACAGGGCTTGAGGATGTGTTTGGATCAGTGTTTAAGGCTGGTTTTGGGAGGTACTCATGTGGTTTTGGCCAGAACTCAGAGTTGCAAAACGTCAAATTTAATGTCAATCCGCTTAAGCTCCTGTATTCAAAATGCATACAATCAGTGTTTCAAGGCATTTCCAAGCATCAACTGTCCAGAAACATCTTTTTTTTTTTAGCCAGGCCCGCCAAGGACCCAACTAAAATGTTGACCTAGGTGATCAACAATTGCTTATTCTCGAATAAATATATATTATTTAAATTTTCTAATTTAAATAATACTATATTTGAAGTGCAAAATATATTAAATTATTTTAATAATGATTTAATATCGAGTAAATGATTGTATTTTAACAAAGACTGCTGGAGCTATGCATATATTTCATGAACCTAAAGCGGGCATATAGTAATTTAATTTTTTAATGGGGTTTCTCATCTTTACCCATTTGAGAGATGGTGGGTCCACACCGAGAAAATGCACAGAGAAAATTTAGGTTTTAAAGGATATAAGATGGCCTCTTTTTTTCAACCCGCATGATGGGATGAGCGACTGAAGGGAGGCCTGCAGGTTGGCAAGGGGAGAGGAGTGCTTACCTCTTCTCTACCCCGCAGAGTGACAGAGGCGTCAAAAATGACATGCGGGCCAGTGGGGGTGGGTAGAGATGGATCTTCCCGCTACCCCGCGACCTGAAAAAGGGCACGCAAAGGGCGTGCGGGGAAAGAAAAGGTAGGAGGATGGAGCATCCCCCGCCACCCCGCAGGTTAAAAGCGGGACACCTAGTGGTACTGTAGGATAAAATTTGCAGTCAAAGATGACGTAAAAAGAAAACAAACGAAGATAGGAAAAGTCACAAGAGATTAGGTCAGCAGAAGGGTTCGGCCAAGGCGACCAAGGAAAGAATGAACGCGAGGTAGGAAAATGGAGGACAAAATTTAGGGCAGAGGAAAGTGGTGTTCCTGTAATGCCCAATGGCCAGGAATACGCTCCAGCACCAATGTTCTGTATTTGCATTGAGGTTATTCTTCTAATCTTGCGGTATAAATGGGCGGGTTGCACAATATGTGGTAATGGTTAAAGCAAATGTAGTTGGTAAAACCCTGTTCCATGACCCTCTCATACATGATCTCCCTACTGATAAGGGAATTTCGAGACATAACCTGGACACCCAGCAGTGCACGGATATGGCAGTATGTATGCACAATAAGAAAGTGGTGCACACTACCGATAGGTAGAGATGTTTCTCATGGAATGTCGTAAATGCTAGATATGCATTTTCGAGGGCAAATGCGAGCAAGAGATGATTGCAGGCATCGTAAGGAAGAAATGTTGCAGATACAAGTTGATTTTGTTGCCAGAGAATGGTGAATCCATGTCATCCTCGGAGATGAGCATGGTGTGCAGATCTTCTTTGAGAAAACTACTAAAAGTAATAGTAAATAAAGGGCGAAGGCATCCAAGATCAAGTCATTGAAATACTAAGCAGAAGCAGCTGCAGTCCTCACGCGGGTATGCTAAGAAGTGCACAAAGATAGACAAAGGAAGTGAGATACCAATGAAATGATAAAATGTTCAATGTGAATACATTCTCCATTCAATAAAATTGTATTTGTGTCTATAATGAGGAGGTGTGTATCATGACCGTCCCATGTAAAAGCATAAAGAATCATCTGTTCTGCTAAGGGGTTTTAGTTATGAGTGAGTGGTGGAGGATTGTGTATAAGCTTCTACTTGGCGCCTGCGAGTTGTATGTGCATTGTTTTATGCAAAAGGTGTGAAATAGGAAGATTGATAAGATTCAAATAGCAAGGAGATTGAATATGGCGCGATGAGAGATGCAACCTACATGATTGATTTGAGCTGAAATTGGGGCATAGGACTTGTTCGTGCAGCCATGTGTGATTAAATGGTAAGGAAGAGGCATTGGAATGGTTGATTGCAAGATATCAATCACAGTGCCTGGCTAAGTTTCCGGCGATTCTTGGAGTACATTGCTGTCACAATGTAGGGTTCGATGGTGAGGTTAGAGCGGTGGTGGATATACAAGTTTGGATGTATCCCCATGGGTGCTCCATATGGTAGTAATTAAAATTTATTTATTATCCACATACGAATCAAGGGGCGCCATGTAAGCTTAAATGTGTGATGAGCATAAGGGAAATAGCCCGATGATGGCTACTGTCAAATTCCAATCCTGACAAAGGATATCGCAAAGAAATTGGACTGTAAAAAGAGCAGATTGAGATCAGGTCCTAATATGTGTATTGGCGTGATGAGGATGCGCATTTAGTGTTTAATTCTATGACGAATGTAAGGGACCGAGTTCCGGCATGTGAATATTCAGAAGGGGATCACAGTGAGCATATTGCTAAGGGGATCACAGTGAGCATATTGCTAAATAGAGTTTTCACTCAACTGTAATAGGATAATTCTAAGTCCAGGAAATGGTATTTTCACATTGACTTCATAAAGTGGGGAATTTAATAAGGGTTACATTTACACATATAAAAGATGTAGAACAATGTTCTTATCAAGGGGTGAAATGCATCCATGATTAGAGAAGGTCAAAGATAAAAGGTGGCTGTGAGATAATGTTGGTAGTCAGATTGAAATATTTTTGAATCAGCACCAGAGAAAGCAGAGTGTAGGAGTGTTTTACCAGTATAGGTGAAATTGTAGTTTTCACTCAAATGGTAAATTGATGCATGGACCATTCTACCTGTGTTAAAAGATTTTCATGTAATGAGAAAGCTATTTATTGCATTTGGAATCTAAATTCACTTATGAGTAAATATAGAGGTGAGGCATTTTTATTTCATGGTGATAGGTCATATTAGGAGAAAGGTGAAATACTCTATGTGATATGTAGTGTGCATCTACTAATCATTCTTTTCATCACACTTAAAATGTGTCTTCATTGGGGAAAGTATTCAGAAAATGATAAGAGACTTTCAACTATAAAAACGGGGATTTTCTATATTC
Organism: Cryptomeria japonica; assembly: GCF_030272615.1. Classification (NCBI taxonomy): domain Eukaryota; kingdom Viridiplantae; phylum Streptophyta; class Pinopsida; order Cupressales; family Cupressaceae; genus Cryptomeria; species Cryptomeria japonica. The sequence goes on along the minus strand of NC_081411.1, from coordinate 577,848,818 downwards.
AGTCTAAGAGAAAATGCAAGCTACTCACAGAGACAGTTAGGCACTAAAAGGGAAAAAATTTCAGTCAAAAGAAAAATGTGAGTTTGACAAGAGACTGCAAAATTATTTTCCAGATTTTTCATGTGATTTCATCAAGTTCAAGGGTGCAAATCAAAGGCAAAATGAAGGAGAAAAATATAGAATTTTGGAGATGTGAAACTCAAAAATTTCAAATTGATGCCATGTGTCAAATGTATATTCATTTTAGGGTTTCTCTAGGGTTTTTCCTCTAGCCTTTTTATTCCTTCTTTTCTCATTCTAAGAGGTTCCATATTTTGGCTCCAAGTGAGCAATGTAATGCTTTTGTGCAGGGTAGGAAAAGGACTTAGTTTACTTAGAAATTTCAATTTCAGAATGTTGTAATGATATTTTTGATAATGGCAGACAAGCTAGTATTGAGCTTAAGTGCAAAGGCATGTTGTAATGTCTCCTGAATATGTTCAGTAGTCCTTTTAATCAGAGAAATAAATGATTTTGATGGTTTTTATCACACATTTGTTGTGATAAGTGTCTAGCTTAGAGGCTCATGCTCAAGGAGCATGTTAAAGTTTGCTTGTAAGCAGATGCTGGAGTTATTGTGCATTTTTTAGGATAAATAAGAATATGATCAGTACGTTCATTTGTGGCCTTATCATTGTAATATAGTGATATTCTATGGGTTACTAGTTTTGTGTTACATGTTGTTGTCATGAATTTATGTTTCATTTTCTAAATCTAGAAATGGATAAGGGGCTTTCCTAAAGCTTATCTTAAGTTGGGTCATCTTTTATTTTTTGTTTGTAGGAGTTAGTTTTAGGAGTAGGTTTAGTGAAGAAATCAATCCCAAGTGTTGAGTGAGGGTTGAAAAGACAAGATTAGAGCCTGTAGACACCCAAAATTGTCATGTCTAATTAAATAAATATTTTATTTATTTAATTATCTAAGCCTAATTCTTCTATTAATTAAATAAATCTTTATTTATTTAATTAATTCATTTATCCTCTTCTAGCCTTATTTCTCATTTAAATAAATACATTTATTTATTTAAATTATCCCTTTCCTAAATTAAATAAATATTTTATTTATTTAATTGCCCTACTTCTTCTATTAATTAAATAAATCTTTATTTATTTAATTAATTCATTAACCTTTTCTACACATGACACATGTCATTCATCTCTTATTTCCTACACTACCTACCTCTTTCATTATTTTGGTATTTCTTATACCTACCCTCTAATCCTAGCCGACCTCTCTTTTTACACCTCTCAATCTTAACCCTCCATTTCTTATTGTGTCTTCTATTTAAGGAGATGCTTTCTTCATTACCAAACCCTAATGACTAAGGACTAATCCGAATGACTGATTTTGGAGTACTTGGCTACACTACGATCCTACTTGCAACCACATTCCGTTCTTTGTTGAGCTCTTGTGCATACAAAAATCTGAGAGCAAGCATATCAAACAAGATCAATGGAGATAGGAAGAATGGAGATCAAAACCCTAGTGAACATGTGATGGTATAATCTTTGTGATTTTTGAGTTATTTTGCATTGTCTTAGGTTATCTTCATATGTTATGGTGGATCTTTGTTCATTGTTAGGCTAGGGTTTGGTGGTTGAATCCATTTTAGTCTTTCAATATTGTTGTTTATTGCTATCCATTTTCACCATATACATTTTGGCACGCCCGGTGGGACTCTTGTCCCTTTGCATTTAACATTTTGTTGCAGATTTTGCATTTTTGAAGTTGCAGATCGGACGATTTCGACGACATTTTAGGTTTTTTCCGCGTCTGCGAGTGTTCGGATCGCGTTTTTGTATTTCAGAGGCGTCTGTGACATCTTTTATCGCGTCTGTGTTTCTGTCATTTTCTATTTTTGCAGGTTTCCGAAAGTCGCGTCTGTGATCCCGAGTCGCGTCTGTGATCCCGAATCGCGTCTGTGAACCATCTGATCGCGTCTGCAGAATAAAAAGGCGTCTGTGTTCTGAAATCACGTCAGCGAATCACATAACCGCGTCTGTGTCGGACAGACGCGTCTGTGTCTGGTATAACAGCGTCTGTGCATTCTGTTTTGCAAAATTTTTTTCAAGTTTTTCGATTCGGCTTTTCGGATTTTGTACTTAGGGTTTTCAGATCTGGCTTATTTTTGGCTAACCTTTGCAGATCTAGCTAACCTGGTTTGTGCAGCTTGCTTTGGAGGCAAACACGTTTTTGTTGAAGGCCCCTTTTCACAAAGTCTTTTTGGGTTTTCTTAAAATTTACCTAACTTGTGTGCTTGCAGGAAGGGGTTATCATTTGAAACAACCCAAACTACTAACAATTTTGTTGCAGGGCCTTAGCTAGGGTTTTGTAATTTTATTTGTGTGCCTTGTCTTCATAGCTTAGCAAACACTTCAATTGGTGCACTAAAATTGAACCATTGTCTTTTGTGTCTTGAGCAGTAGGCTCTTTTTGTTTATTCTTTAGAGGGCCTGTCTTCCCGTGTGGTCATTAGGACTACTAGTGAGAAGAGAACGACCCAAGTGGTAGCGAGGAAAACCCACCTCATCCAAACCACTATAATCAAATGTATTCATGGTGAAAACTATGAATAACGTGTGCTGATTAGTTCATACCAACACTATGTCTCCCCATAAACCCGTTTGATCAAATTTATTTGATCATTTGTAGGGCGTAACCCCTACCGGCTGGGAGCCTTCTGTATTTACAGAGCTGAAAGTGCCGCATGTATGGCCACACGAGCGGATGCCCTTACTAGTACCTCATTGTTTTAGATGCCCAAATCCTTCTAGTTGTTGAGGCAGGAGGTCGGACCTCTGGTAGCGGCCCACACACATACGGTTCTTAGTAGAGATACAAAGTTCGCCATGGGGAGTTTTCATGGGGACTGATGCTTGGCTGACCCGAGAAGTGAGTGTCGAGGGTGGAGCCAGTGAGGTCAAGCATCTAAGTATCCGCTCTGAATAGCGTAGCCTCGGGGGTAAAACCCCATGTGGGATCAACAATTATTGTCCTGGCCAGCCATAAGAATTGTGCTTGACTTATGATAAACACTCAAACAATCAAGACAAAACAGCAAAACATTGTGTCTTTTGTGTCTTCAAGTGTATGCAAAAACTTTTTACATCAAACAACACACTTTTTGGAGTCTAAACAGTCTGCAAACATTGGGTCATCAACACTGTGTCCTCTTGTCACGAAAAATAGTCAAAAAATCAGATTTGGTCACAGCAAAACAAATCCACAAATAGGAAAGATTGCACTAAGGTTACAGAAACGCGTCTGTGTCTGTTAAAACCGCGTCTGTGTCTGATAAACGCGTCTGTGTTTTTACCAGCGTTTGTGTCGAACAGAGACACGTCTGTGTCTGGAAATAGCGTTTGTGAAGTATACAGGCGCGTCTGTGTCCACAATTGCAAAAAAAAACTGTTACAGTCTTAGCAAACATCAACAGGAAATCTCAGAATCACGTTTGTGTCAAACAGAATAGCGTCTGTGTCTTCAAACCGCGTCTGTGAAGTATACAGAGGCGTCTGTGTCAGGATTTGAAAAAAGTTTAACAGTCAAGCAAACAAAGAAATCAGTTTCGGCACACTTGAGCTTCCTAGGTTATCTCTTCAGGTTTCATCTAGCATTCAGCCTGTTCTAAGGTCTTACACAGTCCATCATTGCTTCATACCTCATTTTACATTCATACTTGTCTAAACTTGAGTCAAAAGGTCACTTGCTTGTCCTCACTATACTTTGTCAACACACTACATACTACAACACTTTGCTAAGTGGTCCCTCATCAAGGTTTCTTACCTTTGGGTCTCATTTGGTCTTACTTAGAGTCAAGGTCAGCTTACCTCATCAAGAGAAACTATCCTCTCTTTGGAAGTCACACCTACTCTACAACATACATATTTGGTCTTACACTTTGGACATTGCAAGTAAACTTCAGATTCATTTACACTCCATACAACTCTTGGTCTTACATACCCTTGTCATTTTCGTCTAAGTCTCTCACATATTGGTCTAACACCTAGTTCATGGTTGAAACCCGTCTTCAAAAATCTAGGAGAAAAGCTAAAGAAGCTCAAGGGCCCGTAAACATGAGTTCTTATGAGTATGACAATGATGTCTTCTACAATCCTGAGCACACTACATTACCAGACATGAATGTTTATAGACACAATCCAAATAGGGAAAGCGCAAACGCTATACACAACGCTACACACAATGATAATGTGGACAATTCTTCAATACTATCAGCAGACATACAAGAATCTATAATGGATCCTCAATTCAATAGATTGGTTGAAGAGATAATGAGGAGAGATCGTCAATACTTTCTAAACATGATGGCACAAAGTGGAGCTAAGATACCACATGATTTTGACTTATCTCAACTTATGGAAAGTAGACCTTCACAACAAACTCAACCAAATAGTGGAGGACCAAATAATATGATGCCGGAGTCACCATCAGTTTTGCTTCAGAAACCAGCAATCCCACATACACAAGCTCAAATGCATGATACTTACACTCAAAGACCATCATGGAGGCCTTATGTTCAAACACATGCTCAAGATATGGGTCAACCAAGACAAATGGATACTCAAGGACTTCCTCAAAATTTTGACACAAGGAGACCTCATGCCAAAATTGGGGGCAACACAATGGAAAATGAAAGGCCTATTGAATATGGTTTATACACACAAAACAGATATGGGGTCCCTCAACAAGAAATTATGCCAAGTGCTCCATACATGTCGCAACAATATAGACCTCCATATGGACATGTCTATGATCAGTATCATCCATACATGCAACAAGCTCCTCCTCAAATGGGTGTTTCAAACATGGGATATGCTACAAGAAATCCCTCTCCTCCCAAAAATAATTTGGAGCAACAAATTAGAGATCTACAAAAGAAAGTGGAAGACATGGGCACATCAAAACCCACATATACTATGAGAGATATATGCCCTTATCCCTTTGATAAGAGCATTCCAATGCCTCCGTTTCCTCCGCACTTTGCAACACCGAAATTTGACAAATATAGAGGGAGAGGAGATCCCAAGGCACACATAAGACAATTCTTCACAGCTTGCATTGAGGTAGCGGCAGAAGAAACATACTTAATGAGGTTGTTCCCACAGAGCTTAGGAGATCAAGCGATGGAATGGTTTTCTCAATTACCTCCCGGTATTAAGTCATGGGGTGACTTGGCAGAGGCATTCATTCAACATTTCTCTTACAACATTGAAACAGATGTCTCAGTTACTACCTTGTGCAATACGAAACAAAAAGAAGGAGAATCTTTTGCGTCATTTTTGCAAAGATGGAGGAACTTAGCTAGCAGATGCTCTTGTGAAATCCCGCAAAAACAAATGGTGGAAATGTTCACACAAAATGTTAACAAGGCTATTGGTTATGATCTCAGAAAAGCTTGTTTGTCTACATTTAAGGATGTCATTGAAAAGGGCCTAGCAACAGAAAGAGTCTTAATTGAACAAGGAGTTATCAAACTATTCAAAGAAAACAAAGAGGACTTTAAGGGAAAGGACAAACCAAAGTTTTGGAACAAAAACAAGAACACAGTTAATGATGGTGTTGTTGATGCTAACACAGTGAGACCAAAGTTCATCTTTTCTAGATCAAATTCTACCAACAATCAAGTGAACAATCAAACGGCTGCTAGACCACGAAGGAAGTACACTCCATTGGGAGAACCACTTGAATCAGTATTCAAAAAGCTTGTAGCAAACAAAGTGATCACGGTCCCAGATTTTCCTCCATATGAACCAAAGGTAAAACCGAATTGGTGGAATGATGATGAATATTGTGAATTTCATAAGAGCAAGGGTCACAAGACAAGTAATTGCCATCGATTGAAAAACATTGTACAAGATCTCATTGACAGAGGAGATATTGAGATTGAGGGACATTCATCTAACCAAGAGCATGAGGTGTTTAAGGAACCATTCCCGAAACATGACAAGGGAAAAGGCAAAGTCACAGATGATCAAGCCAATTACACCAGAACATCTTACAATTATGATTCCACTATTAATCACATCTCAATGGACAATCATATTTCTACCATTACTATCAAAAATAAAAATCCTGAGAATCCTCCTCAGCGACCTAAAATTGTCCTAAAAGGTGTGGGATCTTCATCCGAAGCTACCTCTGAATGTCATGTTACAACCCGTCGAGGTAAGATCACATTGCCAGGAACCTCTTCTAAGAATACCAATCTTCCGTCAACTAAGCCTGAGTACGATCTTGTAGAGCAATTAGGGAAAACACCCGCACTCATCTCTATTCTTGAGCTCTTACGTATATCTCCTGCACATAAAGCTGTCCTTGACAAAACCTTGAGAGATACTGCTGTCCCTACGGATCTAAACGTGGATCAGTTTCAAGCCATGGTGGGATACCTATCCATTCCACACTCCCTCACATTTACAGAAGCCGATGACGCCTCCATAAGTCAGCCTCACAATGCACCTCTACATATTGAAGCCTTCATACATAAACACCGAATAAAACGAGTCCTGATAGATGGAGGAGCAGGTCTTAATATTTGTACATTGAGCACCATCAGACAATTGGGATATTCTGACAAAGCTGTGAATGCTACAAACCAAATCACTATTAAGGCTTATGATGATGAAGAGCGCTCGTCCAAGGGCACGGTCATCTTACCACTCAGAATAGGGCCAGTAACAAAGGACGTGATTTGTCAAGTCCTGGATCTAGACCTCACGTATAACATATTGCTAGGACGTCCATGGATTCATGAAATGAGAGCGGTCCCATCAACATACCATCAGTGCATAAAATTTCCTCATAATGGAGTCGAGGTAACGGTCAATGGTGATCCAAATCCATTCATATATTGCAATAACTTGAGATCACATACTGAGATTATCATTCCCAGCAATCGTGAGGCTACTCCTTCTTCAGCATATATTGATCCTGAGTCATTAAAGCCCTCGACATCCAAACAAGTTGAACTTAGAGCCAGGTTTCAAGACAAAGGCATGGGAGAATACACTCTGAATCAAACAATGTTCTTACGACAAGTCATGAACTCCCCCAAGGAATATGGGAGACCACATCCTAATAAGCAAATCTCCATCATGCTCCTCAAATGGGATCCTACCGTCTTTCAAAAATGGGGCGAACTAGAGGAAGAAAGTTTATATAAAATGCTATATAAGGACGCTGAAGATGATACACATGATCAAATTATAATACCCTGTGAAAACTATGGTAAAGGTTTCAAAATTCTGCAGAGATTCGGGTATGATGGAAAAAGTCCTCTCGGACTACGCAAAGAAGGTGTCATGGAGCCTCTACAACCTGAGCTAACTACAAGAAGGGAACGCTCTAAGGGGCTTGGTTTTCTAAACCCCAAGATTCAACACAAGAGAACAAAACAGATATGGCGAGTCAAAGTGGCTGAAGTTCAACAAGAGGATAATTATTCCACAGACTCCAATGAGTGGGAATGGGGTTCAGACAAATCCTACAGTGATTATGAACTTAATGAGACATTTAGAGAGCCAGATGAACCTACAGAGGAGGAGGAGTTTTACAAGAAATTCAGAGTTGGTCAAGAACCGACCCATAAGGATCCCGCACAAGCTTCGTTTCAGGGCCCTAGGTCAGGATCACATAGGATGAGGACACCTGTCCCTGAGGGTGCTACTAGTGATGATAATTTGGACTCACTCACGATCGAAACTGATGAGGAGAGTGCCATTGACGACCTCGATGACTATCTTGATATACCTGAATATAACCACATCTTCACTATTAGCCTTGCGGACTCTAAAGACATTAAAGACCTTCCCCTCGTTCACCCCCAACTCATTGACTGGGATCAGGATGGACCACCACAGATTGATACATTTCAAAATGACGAAGCTATTGTTGATTATCTTGGCATTCGCGATGATCTTCCTCTTGGAGACCATAAAGCAGGATACGCCATAGAGCTAAATAACATGGCATACTTTGGTGAGGGTGTCGGGCCTTCTAGTCGCAAAAATGTGAAAATAAAGACAAAACAAGGGTCTTACGGCGAAAACCACACTGTGGCGCTCTCTGACTCTAAAAAAGTAAAAAGAAAGGATGTATCTGAGGGTGAAAACCTCTCTGAGGCGCCCGAAGATGGAAGGCTTGACATTCTCCCAGCATCATACGAGGAAAAATCATCCATGTTGGTAGAGGAGACTATAAAGACAAACATTGGTACAGCAGAGGTTCCACACAACATATTTTTGGCTCAATCATTGACAGAGGCCGAGAAAGCAAGGTTCATAAGCTTCTTTAAGGAACGACAAGTCAACTTCGCATGGTCTTATGCTGATATGCCTGGACTAGACCCCGACTTAGTAATGCATCATTTAACAGTCAAACCGGGGGCAAAACCAGTAAAACAGAAATTGAGGAAAATGCATCCACAGGTGGCATTGCTAGTCAAGGCAGAGCTGGAGAAATTACTAGATGTCGGATTCATACGCCCAATTGATTATCCTGAATGGATTTCCAACTTAGTACCTGTCAGCAAACCAGATCGCAGCATCCGAATATGTACAGACTTCAGGGATATCAACAAGGCTTGTCCGAAGGACGATTTCCCATTACCAAACATTGATTTAATTGTTGATCTCACAGCAGGCCATGAGATGTTATCTTTAATGGACGGATTCTCTGGATATAATCAGATCAGGATTGCACCTGAAGATCAACATAAAACATCATTCACTTGTCCATGGGGAACCTTCTGCTGGAATGTCATGCCCTTTGGGCTGAAAAATGCAGGTGCCACATATCAACGAGCCATGACTACTATCTTCCATGATCTCATGCATGTAAAGGTGGAAGATTATGTCGACGACCTTTTGGTTAAATCACTAGACAGAAATACACACTTGGACATACTTTCAGTTGCTTTTGATAGGCTGGAAAAATACAAGGTAAGATTAAACCCAAAGAAATGTGTCTTTGGAGTAACCTCCGGGAAGCTCCTAGGATTCATTGTGTCTAAAAGAGGAATAGAAGCGGATCCAACAAAAGTCAAGGCTATCTTGGACATGCCGCCACCCAAGAATATCAGTCAACTTCGGTCTTTACAAGGGAGACTCCAGTCCATACGAAGATTCATAGCACAACTTGCAGATAAGTGTAATCCTTTCCAGCACCTGCTACACAAAAACATTAAGTTCAAATGGGACGAGAACTGTCAACAGGCTTTTCAGGCACTTAAAGACTATCTTTTGAACCCGCCAGTTTTGATGCCACCAATTCCGAATCAACCATTGCTACTTTACATATCAGCTACTCCAACAGCACTGGGGGCACTACTAGCACAGCAAATACCTGACGGCAAGGAAAAGGCAGTCTACTATATCAGTCGCACATTGGTGGGATATGAGCTCAACTACACACCAATTGAGCGTGCATGTCTCGCTGTGGTCTTCGCTTCACAAAAATTACGACATTATATGCTCACTCACAAGACCAAGTTGATTGCCAGAATTGATCCACTAAAATATCTGCTCAACAAAGCTACACTTACTGGGCGACTGGCCAAGTGGGTAATGATTTTGAGTGAATTCGACATTGAATACGTGGACAGAAAAGCAATCAAAGGACAAGCCATCGCAGATCAACTGGCAGATGCTCCCATGATAGATGATGTTCCTCTACAGTCAGAATTTCCAGATGAGTCCATTCTAACAATATCACCTGCAAAGCCATGGCAACTATACTTTGATGGCTCACACACACAGCATGGGGCAGGAGCGGGTATACTCTTTATAACTCCCCAAGGCGATTCTATACCAAAGTCATACCGCTTATCATTTCCTTGCACCAACAATATAGCGGAATACGAGGCATTAACAACGGGGTTAAGAATTGCAGTTCAGTGGAAGATCCAGGAACTTCGTGTTTTTGGCGATTCTCAACTTGTCATCCGTCAAGCAACGGATGATTATCAAACAAAAGATGAAAAGCTAATGCCTTACAAACAACTGGTAGATGATCTGAAACAACACTTTGCAAAGATAGAGTTTGAGCAGATACCAAGAGAACAGAATCGCGCTGCTGATGCCATGGCTACAATTGCTTCACTCATTGACCTACCACAAAATGAGACCTGTTATGAGTTCCTGGTTGACAACCTGCTGATTCCGTCATATGAGATCACTCTCACGGAAATGATATGTGTTGTTGGTCCTGAATCCCAGTTATATGGTTCCATATTCACATACCTTCGCGACAACATCTTACCTCCCGATTTATCGAACAACCAACGCCGCACTTTCATCCGCCAATCCTCCCGATACGTTATCCTAGCTGATATCCTATACCGATGAGGTCTAGATGGCACCCTCCTTAGATGTTTAGAGAGTGACGAAGCTCAGATTGCGTTACGAGAAGTGCACGAAGGGATATGTGGTCCGCATACTAGTGGTCCTACCTTGGCCAAGAAACTCATCAGGACTGGATACTACTGGCCTACTATGGAAAAAGATGCATATCAGTTTGTCAAGAAGTGTAAGCAGTGTCAAATTCATGGAGACCTCATACACGCACCAGCACAAGAACTACAGCCACTTGCATCTCCTTGGCCCTTTTGTCAGTGGGGACTCGATCTCATAGGCAAGATTCACCCTCCTTCTTCCAACGGACATAAATTCATTATCACAGCCACAGAGTATTTCACAAAGTGGATTGAAGCCGTGCCTCTCACGCAAGTTACTGGGAAACAAATCGCTACTTTCATCCTGAACTACATCATTTGCCGATACGGGATTCCTACTTCCATTATTACCGACAATGGGCGTCCTTTCAAGAATCAGGATGTTCGGGAACTCTGTGAGCGATTCCATATCTCTCATCGTTTCTCAAAATAAACTTACCCATTCCCCTCATGGCTTGTTATTGATCTACCCAAGATTGGTTAGCCATTCATAATAAACCCTCCCTTTTCACTCTCTTTCCATCCATAATGAATCAGATCCTATCTGTGACTACGGCCAATTCCTACGTCTAGTAATGGGTGTGGAACTGAGAACATCACATGTTTCGAGGAGTACAGTTTCTTTCAGCTCTCTTCAGTCTATCCGCGCACAATTCGCAATAAAGCAACATTTTGCATCGCAGATCCGCAATAAAGTTCCATCTTCTCCACAATAAGGTATCAATTTCATGGATTCAGTCAGTTTCCAAGGAGACACAGCAGCAACAATGGGCTTCAACAAAATCAAATCTTTCAACAGACTCAGACAACATATGGTTCAGTGTTAATCTATCCTTTTTGTGAAAGTAAACATTGTGACCACAATCAAAATTTGACTTAAACAAGTGACAAGAGACACAAACTTGAGGACTACAGTGGATGTGGGTGTCGAGTCTTGGTTTTCTTTTGGTTTTATCTTTTTGGTGACATGTCTTTTAGCTTTTCCGGGATGTCTTTGACTAGAGATTCTATCTCCAGGATGTCTTTGACTAGAAAGGCGAGGATGGGGTATCGTCACTTATTTGCATTTGCTGTCTGTGGATTGTCTTTTAGTAATGCTATGACTTGTCCAAGGATATGAGGACACTGTGAGTCTAGTGTGAACTGGGGCATTCCTTGTTTGTGACTGTCTTATCTCCATGCAAACAGGTACAATGACTTTTTGGGCCGAACATATGCCTCGATTGTCATAACCTATTCTGCCATAATAAAGCTCAATGATGATAACGCACAAGAAGCTCTTTCACGTTCATATCTTCTGTCTTCCATCCCCCTTTCTTGATTGACTTCCATTGTCCTTCTCGAGTCCGCGTAGCCCGCTATCACATGACTGAGTATAATGACACACCAAAAACATTTGCATTTCATATAGTTGCACCTGCATCACCACATATAAGCATTTCATACATATAGATATTATAATGGCATCACATCCTGCATACAACACATGTTAGCACATCTCACATTTTCATTATGTAAATAATCATTTGCATTATTATATTCACTTGCATCACATACATTTTCATTCGCATCATGCATCACATATACAACATAAAAGAACAAAAGTATATTGCATGGCATCATATAAGCATCCATATCATAAAACATGCATCACATAAGAACATCTCATCACATAAGGTACACATGCATATAGCTGCCGCAAAAGATGAATCATCTCATATATATAATCAATCAAATGTGTCATAATACAATGATGTCAAAAGAATCATATGGCTACAAAAGAATCACCCGCAGGTGTCTACAATACAACAATGATACATCTACTGATACAATGGGAGCCCACTATAGCTATGAGGAACTCCCTCCCTCGGAGCCGCCTCGCCTCGACGGAGTCTGAGCTATAGATGGACCCGCCCCAGGATCCCCCTGTCCCTCTGGTGGTGGTGGAGGCCCCATAACTCCACCGCTGGATGCCTGTCTCCTGCGGCTCCCTCCCGTAGCCGTCGCTGTGCGCGACGACCTCTGGAAGCTCCTAGCCCGCTGCTCTGCTGGCACGGCTGCATAATATAGATCCCTCCAGTAGGCGATCTCCTCTCCAGCTCGCAAAACATAGGCGTAGCCTGCCCCTGCATCCTCTGCTGCCCGCCTACCTGCCCTCAGAGCTGTCTCGGCCTCGGTATATCTCTGGATGGCCTGATCCCTCTCCCGCTCTGTATCTCGGACCCTGATCCTGAGGTGGTTCCTCTCTCGAACCAAATCCTCAATCTCATCTGCCTGGCCCTGGCAGATCTCCCGTAGCCTCACCACCTCATCCTCCTCGGAGTCTCCGCTCTCCGTCCCTGCCTGTGGCTCCTCCTCTACAGGTGCCTGCCCTGCGCCTCTGCCTGCACCTGTCCCTGTGCCTGTATAGGTACCTGTGGCTGTACCTGTCTCTGTCCCTCTGGCTGCACCTGTCTCTGTCCCTCTCTGGGACCCTGTGCTGCTGGCACCTGTAGGGGCAGTCCACCCCGTCCTCTCACCACTGGAGCTGCTCTCTCCTGACCTCCCTCCCTCTGAGGTGCTACCCGTCTCTCTCCCACCACTCCCCTCCGCCTCCGCCGGCCCCTACCTCCATCCCCTCCTCCCTCATCATCATCTCCTCCACCCTCTCCATCCACTGGCTCTGCTGGATCTGTCAATCTAGGAAATGGATGCTCTGCCCAGTACGCAGAGTACTCTGCGTCCATCCCTGCATCATCTACCTCTGGCCACATGTCCCATGGCATCGGCATCATCTCCGCTAGCTGCATCACTGCCTGATCATAAGATAGCAATGGGCCAAACTGCACCTGATCTCTGACTGTACGGGCATACATGCCCGAGCCTCGCGGCATCCTCTGAATCCTGCCATACTGCCTGCATACCCGGTCCACCAGCTGTCTCTCTAATATATAGGGCGTCCGCCCAATCAGGTACCTGCTCCGGAAGGTGTAGGGCAGCTCCAGTGCATCGTCCCCCCACTCCTCGCACCCCAGGTACGGCCTCCAGATCACCATATCAATGTCATCAATGACTCTCCTCCAGTGCTCCAATCTCCCCATCCGAGGCTGGGATGTGATCATGGCATACAAATGAACAAAACTCTGTCCCTGTCCTCTGCCTCTGAAATGAATCGGCCTCGTCACTGGAAGGTGCTCATAGGCCCACACCTGCAATAGAGTCACACCGCAGCCCAGCCCCACTGATCCATGGTATACAAACTGATGCAGCTCATAATACAAATGTGCTAGGACACATGGCCCCCATGCATACCTAGTGTGCTCTGCCATCAGCGTCTCCAAGGCCCCTCCCCAGCCCACTGCCAATCCTCGTGTGGCCCTTTCTGGACACAGGTATCCACTGATAACTCCCCCAATAACTGCCGGCAATGCCAATCCTGTGGCAGTCATGGTGTCCCAGGCTACATGGCCTGCTCGCATCTCCAACTCAGGATCCTGAAAGACCCGTCTCAAGGCCTCCCTGTCACCGTCACGGTCGTAGGGGATCAACTCTCCATCAATGGGAACATGTAATATCCTGTATACATCCTCCAGTGTCACTGTCATCTCACCCATCGGCAGGTGAAACGTGCATGTCTCTGAGTGCCATCTCTCGGCCAACGCAGTCAGCAAACCCATGTTTGCCCGAAACTCGGGCACATAGAGCATATATGTGAGACCCATCTCCTCAATGGAAATCATGTCCTGGATAGACAACTCTGGTCGCAGTCTCTGAGTCGATGGGAATCTCTCCCGTGACTCCAACATCGGCAAATACTCCTGCAGTCAAGCAAATCAATCTTGTCAGTTATCGTGGCATTCACTGTTTATCACAAAATGCTACTCGCTACCCAAATGCATATGGCTATCTACCCTAGTGACACTCACTGTTCATCACAAAGTGTTGCTATTTATCCTAGTAGTGCTCCCTGTTCATCACAAAGTACTACGAGTGTGACATTCCCTGTTCATCACAAAGTGTCACTCACATTCGCACTCCCTGTTCATCACAAAGTGCTGCATATCCTGGTGCTCCCTGTTCATCACAAAGTGCCTTGATTTATCCTAATCTTCCTAGAGGACCTGCTTGAGTGTATCCTCTCAGCAGCTTATCCAATCGACAGCGTATGTTCATCACAGAACTGCCGATTTGACCTAAAGGACTAAAACCATGCATTTAAACACACACGCGCTTTTAACTCATAAACGCGCTTATAGACTGCATAAACGCGCCTCTGCAACATAGACGCGCTTTCTAAACACAAACGTGCCTATGCCAGACACAAACGCGGCCAGGGAACACAGACGTCCCTGCATGACATAAACGCTATTCAAAAGCACAGACGCTACTACATTTCACAAACGCGTCCGCATTCCACACAAACGCGGTTCCAAGCACAGACGCGCCTGGCGCTGACACAGACGCGGTTGCGCATTTTTGCACTTTTAAACTACCCTATTTCTAGCGCATTTATTGCTCCTAAACATGCATTTATGACAAAACTTGAAATGCGTGAAAGTACGAGGAGGTTTTCGGGTACTTACTGGCTCTCCTGCATCGGCGGGTCGCTGGAATCGGCGGACACGGTCGAATCTATGAACGAATGCCATCGCTGCTGACTGCTGCTGCTCTTTTCTCGCTCTGCACTGTGATCTTCTAAGGGTGTGGATGACAATGAGGATGTCTTTTGCCCGTGGTCTATCTTATAGCCTACCCTAGCCCTCGCCCTCATTTCCCGAGTCAGTCTTCCTCATCCCGTGACTTTGTCACTTTATCCAACCAGTCCATTCTATCCCATCTTTCTTATCGAGAGATTGTCTGCAATCTTTCCAGACTTTTTCATCCAATCTCTCGAGGGGGCATATCATTCCCATCCTGGGGCAACTCTGTATCAGTTCATCTTATCTTCTTTGAAACAACGCGACAAGCCGCATTGTCTCAAAGAGGGGCAAAATGTAGACACCCAAAATTGTCATGTCTAATTAAATAAATATTTTATTTATTTAATTATCTAAGCCTAATTCTTCTATTAATTAAATAAATCTTTATTTATTTAATTAATTCATTTATCCTCTTCTAGCCTTATTTCTCATTTAAATAAATACATTTATTTATTTAAATTATCCCTTTCCTAAATTAAATAAATATTTTATTTATTTAATTGCCCTACTTCTTCTATTAATTAAATAAATCTTTATTTATTTAATTAATTCATTAACCTTTTCTACACATGACACATGTCATTCATCTCTTATTTCCTACACTACCTACCTCTTTCATTATTTTGGTATTTCTTATACCTACCCTCTAATCCTAGCCGACCTCTCTTTTTACACCTCTCAATCTTAACCCTCCATTTCTTATTGTGTCTTCTATTTAAGGAGATGCTTTCTTCATTACCAAACCCTAATGACTAAGGACTAATCCGAATGACTGATTTTGGAGTACTTGGCTACACTACGATCCTACTTGCAACCACATTCCGTTCTTTGTTGAGCTCTTGTGCATACAAAAATCTGAGAGCAAGCATATCAAACAAGATCAATGGAGATAGGAAGAATGGAGATCAAAACCCTAGTGAACATGTGATGGTATAATCTTTGTGATTTTTGAGTTATTTTGCATTGTCTTAGGTTATCTTCATATGTTATGGTGGATCTTTGTTCATTGTTAGGCTAGGGTTTGGTGGTTGAATCCATTTTAGTCTTTCAATATTGTTGTTTATTGCTATCCATTTTCACCATATACAGAGCCAAATCTGAGGTCTATTACCTTTCCTTGGCACATACACATTGTGATACCTTCTATATTTTGTAATGCCATGAGTGTTGGAAGTCATAGGTTATTTAGGCATTACTTAGGTGCACCCGCCTTGGTCTAGCAGAGCCAAAAGAGCCTAGGAAATTTCAGTCTTGTGACTAAATCTCGTTCATTGGCCAAATCCAATCTTGAGCCTGTTGATAAGAAGTTGGATAAATCTGTAGGACTTGGGAATATGTTGTTTTGGGAACCAAGACGTTGTGCGGAATTACTTAATACAACTGATGCAATTTGAGAAGTGACACTAGCCTGTGTTTGTGTGTTGACATTTATAGTTGATGATGTCGTGCCGATTTGTGAGCTATTGGTTAGAACTGCAGTTGCTTGGGTGGATGATACTTGTGTACTTTGAGTAGCATTTTATGTGGAACTTGAAGCCGTGACTTACATTTGTGGTACATTCAATGTTTGACTAGCATTTTGAATCAAAGTAACCCCTGATGGTAAAATTGTTGTAACATCAAAATCTTGGGGTAACTTAGCACCATTTTGAAATAATAGGGAGAGATATATATGTAGACACCTAAAAATGTGTCACTAATCACAAACTAATTATTCGTCCTAATTAATTAAGTAATTCTTTCATTATTTAATTAAGCTAATTATTCTTCTAAATGAACTCAATCATCACCCTTCAACACTATTAATTAATCAATTTCTATCCTTTAATAAATTAATCTTTCAACCCCCTTCTCAAATATTAATTATTTAATTAATTATGATTAATTCCCTTAAATAATATTTATTATTTAATTAATCCTATTTTCATTGACTAAATAATTTCCTTTAAATTATTTAGTTCATTCATTCATTCTTCCAAAACCCCAAATTTCAATTTTAACTAATTTCATCTAATTTCATTTTCTCAAATTCACATTTCACTAAATCTAAATTTCAATAAATTTCAGTTAATCTCATGTGCATTTCAACATTTGAAAATCAAAATTCAAATTCAAATCAAAATGAAAATTAATTTCAATTCAAAATCCTACAACACATGTTGAAAATCATGACTGATTAATAAAATAAGTTAACTAACCAATTAACTCGGTTAACTCTTTAATCTCCCCTTTTCACTCCAAATCACCTTTTCTGACTAATCCATCTATTGAATCTTCTCGTCAATCAATCCAGTCAACTGGCTAATCAATTGAGTCATCTATCCAATCAATCTAGTTGACTATCCAATCAAATGAGTTAACAAATCAATCTATCTTATTAACAAATCAGTCAATTCACTTAACTGATCAATCAAAATCAATTGAACTATCAATCAACACTTCAGTTCAATTTATCACCCCATCTCACCTAAAAATCTATAAATGCAAGCCTCTTTTTTTCTATTCAATCTAGAATCATAGAATTATAATCTTCAAAGCAATTGTCTATCTCATGCAGGAATCCGAGTGCAACACCTGAGAGTCACGTACATACAGAATTCGAAGAAGAGCAATGGAAGCCTTGTTACATCAATTGAGGGAGTTTAAATTAGATTTAATTTTTATTATTTAATTGATTTAGTATTATTTCATTGTCATTTAGCAGTATTTCTAATTAGATTAGAGTTGTTATTTGCTCTTATAATCCGATTATGTTACTTATTACTGAATTTACCCCTATAGAAACAATGGTGAACCCAATGTTAACTAACCTCCTGATGTCATTTTTATGATTTTGCAGATTCTATAAGGATACAAGAAAAATGCTACGCATTTGTATGTGCAATAATTAGTATTTGTGCTGACAATGGTTCGCATTTGTGTTGACATCAATTCGCATTTGTCAAAACTAATTTGCATTTGCAGGGATAACTCAAAATTTCAATTTTGATTGTCGTTTTTTCTTTTCATTCATTTGCACAGACAACCCATAAAAATATTTCAATTCTAAAAAAAAATTATGCATAAGATGTGTCTAACCCTATGGGAGGAAGAGTGACCTTCAAAATTTCAGGTTCCATAAAGAGAAAAGAGCACAGATGACAAAGAAGAGCACATTGACGGTGGATAAGAGAAGAAAACAGGAATTTCAAGATCTCGAACAAATAGCCGCCCTATCTCGATATTATCATATTGTGCACAAGTACCTGGATAGATTCAACATGTTTGATGACATTGAGATAATGGAAAGCATGATAATGGATTCATCTCATGTCATAATTGACTGATTATATCTTCTGTCTTTTATTTATGTGTCTTAATTTGTATTTGTGTAGAGCGTAATTTGCATTTGCGCAAACATCAATTCACATGTGTAGACATAAATTTGCATCTGTCTACACAGTAATTTGCAATTGTGTAGAGGTCAATTCACATTTGTGCAGAGGATGATTCACATTTGTCAAAAGCCAACATAGTATTTTTGTTATTACTTTTCTTGATTCTCTATCATCAAAATGTTATGTTCCTGCAGACCATGAAGTCAAATCTGTAAACAAAGGACAAATTAGGCTTGTGAGCCCACAATGTGCTAACATCTTCATGGATTTTTGCAAGGATAGCTGGACCTAGTTTAGCTAATCTTTACTTTGGTACTTTTAAAAAGAACAACAACAAACCTTCTATATCTCATCATTTCTATGTTGATTAAAATGAACACCATGCTTTTTTGGAGCAACATCTCCAAATAGTTTAGATAATTTGGCAATGAAGGTATAAAAAGAACTTTTGTTCTCTATGTTTTCAAGGTGATAGACCTATGCTCTCCCCTTAACTGAGTGACAAAAAATCCAGACCCATCTTTTTCATGCTTTCTATCAATTATGCATTAGGATAAAACCCTTAGAAGGCCTGCCTCCTGAGTAGCCCATAAGGCCAAGTGAGAGGGAACGACCTAAGTGGTAATGACTAAAGCCAAGTAATCCAAGCCACTATAAATAAATATGTTTGCAATGAAAGTTGTAAGAAACAAGTGATACATGTTGTCATAATGGCATTATTCCTCCCTCAGTGCCTATATGGTACAATAAAATCTGTAGAGTATAACCTCTACAAACCGGGAGACCTTTAACGGAGTGGAAAACACTGTTGATTATGACCACTTGAATAGAACCCTAACTAATATCTTTAGAAGTTAGATGCCAATCTGAGTTAGTAATTAGACACTTATAGTATCACAATGCAAGGGTGGGGAAGAATCTGCCCCCCAAGACACTCACCATATATCTCCCAGGATAATGAGCCAATTAAGGAGCGATCCTCTTTGGTTTAAATTCCAGACAAAGGCAAAAAAATGGGCGCACCCTAGGGTGTGATAGGGTTGCTCGAGCTAACAGAGTATCAAGATGTGGGTTGTGGTATTGTTTGTGACCTTTTGACCTTAGTAGAGTCTGACTGTCGTATGATCAAAATGACCAAAATTTATTGAAAACAAAATGGGGTCTTGAAAAATATTGTTTGAAAAAATCCTTTGACCAGTACTCTCTTTATGTTAGATTGTTTTTATTGCCTTTCTGTTGTGTCTTTGTTACAAGATCAAATATTACAAAATGGAATATCAACCAAGTTTTGTCAAAAACAACAAAAAGAATCTCAAAATTCAAGGAAAACTCCAAGTATCAACATCAACATCAAAATAAAAATCAAACATTGTCACATTTTAAAAAAATGAAGAATATTATACCTTTTGTGATCTTAGGTCCTAGGCATTTACTCGATGCATAGTCTCTTCAGTTTCCTTATATTGCACAAAGTCCTTGCACAAGTCCTCACTTCACGTAGAAATAGCTTCAATCTTTGTCAAAATTTCATCTATTTAGTCATTGCATTATCATCATCTAAGTTCATCTTAGGACCCACTTTGGTCGTGCATGTCACAATAGGTTGCATTAGAATCCACATCTACCATCTTAGTTTCAAGGTTAACCCTTGCATAGTCTGCATTTCATTTTATCACTCAATAGAAGTCTTAAGAACATATCTTTTGCATGGGTTTAAAAGGCAATGATGATTCCCCATTTGAACAACCCAATCTTGGGTCAGACAATGATTAGTTAGAAATAATAGATGGTTTGGATAATCTTGCTTGGGAAGTGAGAATAGATCTTCCACAATACGAGGAAGTCAAAGTTGTTATAGATGATGAAATTTGAAAATTTGTCCGCCTTGATATAAAACTAGAAAAAGAAATCAAGGAACAAAGAGAACAAGAAGAATTTTGACAATTTGTTGAAAAACTTAAGGCAAATAGCTCAATTCCTCGCCAAAGACCTTAATAGAGTGTCATCATCTATATTTTGCATACATACATAGCTAGTTCTTGCATAAGTCTTGCATTCATCTTAGTCTACTATTTTCATTTTAGAGAGTCATAGTAAGTCATTGAAAGTCAAGATCACTTTGGAAATACATTGATGGGTATATGCACAAAGTTGTGGTACCCAAAAGGTGCCACACTTCAAAAAAATGAAAAATGTTCATAAGGCGCACGCCTTATAAGGCGCGCACCCTATAGTGTGTGCACCTTATGAGAGAATGTGGGCTTGGATCACGGGTCAAGGATCCCATATAACCATTTTTTAGTGCAGCTCATTTGGCTAGTGCCATATTTGGCACTAGCCAAATGACTTCCATTGAAATTTTTTAACCTTTGATAAATTTCTACTCTATACCCTATAATCTATACTCTATACCCTATAGTTTGATAGCCACAACCATTAAAATTGAACCATTTCAAACCTATAACAAATACCCTAGATCGTATGACCAAATATGCTAAGTCCTCAACCCTATACAATAACCATAGACCCTATAACCAAATATGCTAAACCATATCAGGTCGTTATGGGTCGTATGTTGTCCTAAGGGGTCATATGGTGTCCTATGACCCCTTAGGACACAATGTGAACCCTAACAACACGTAAGGGGTTATATGGTATCCTAAGAGGTCATAGGACATTATATGACCCATTAGGAGACCATATGACCCCTTAGGACACCATATGACCCATAGCAACACTATATGGTATTCTAAGGGGTCACATGGTATCCTAAGGGGTCATATGGTGTCCTATGACCCCTCAGGACACCATATGACCCATAATGACACTATATGGTGTTCTAAGGGGTCACATGGTGTCGTAAGGGGTCATAGGACACTATATGACCCGTTAGGACACCATATGACCCCTTAGGACACAATATGGTGTCGTTATGGGTCGTATGGTGTCCTAAGGGGTCATATGGTATCCTATGGGTAGGACACTATATGACCCCTTAGGAAACCATATGACCCATAATGACACCATATTGTGTCCTAAGGGGTCATATGGTGTCCTAAGGGGTCATATGGTGTCGTAACAGGTCATATAGTGTCCTATGACCCCTTAGGATACCATATAAACCCTTACGTGTTGTTAGGGTTCACATTGTGTCCTAAGGGGTCATATGGTGTCCTATGACCCCTTAGGACACTATATGACCCGTTAGGACACCATATGGTGTTGTTATGGGTCACTTAGTGTCGTAAGGGGTCATATTTAGGATGCCATATGACCCCTTAGGACACAATATGGTGTCGTTATGGGTCATATGGTGTCCTAAGGGGTCATATGTTGTCCTATGACCCCTTAGGACACAATATGGATTCGTTATGGTTTGTATGGTGTCCTAAGGGGTCATATGGTGTCCTATGGGGCCATAGGACACCATATGACCCCTTAGGTGTGGTTAGGGATCATATTGTTTCTTAATGGGTCATATGGTGTGTTATGACCCCTTAAGACACCATATGACCCCTTAGGACACCATACAACCCATAATGACACCATATAGTGTCCTAAGGGGTCATATAGTGTCCTAAGGGGTCATAGGACACCATATGACCCCTTAGGACACAATGTGAACCCTAACGACACGTAACGGGTTATATGGTATCCTAAGGGGTCATAGGACACCATATGACCCCTTAGGACACCATATGCCCCCTTAGGACACAATGTGGTGTCGTTATGGGTCGTATGGTATCGTAAGGGGTCATATGGTATCCTATGACCTCTTAGCACACCATATGACCCCTTAGTACACAATATGGTGTTGCTATGGGTCGTATGGTGTCCTAAGGAGTCATATGGTGTCCTATGACCCCTTATGACACCTTATGACCCCTTTGGACACAATATGGTGTCTTTATGGGTCGTATGGTGTCCTAAGGGGTCCTATGGTCTCCTATGGGGCCATAGGACACCATATGACCCCTTAGGTATCATTAGGGATCATATTCTATCTTAACGGGTCATATGGTGTGTTATGACCCCTTAAGACACCATATGACCCCTTATGACACCATACGACCCATAATAACACCATATGGTGTCCTAAGGGGTCATATAGTGTCCTAAGGGGTCATAGGACACCATATGACACTTTGGGACACAATGTGAACCCTAATGACACGTAAGGGGTTATATGGAATCCTAAGGGGTCATAGGACACTATATGACCCATTAGGACACCATATGACCCCTTAGGACACCATATGACCCCTTAGGATACAATATGGTGTCGTTCTGGGTCGTATGGTGTCGTAAGGGGTCATATGGTATCCTATGACCCCTTAGAACACCATATGACCCCTTAGGACACAATATGGTGTTGTTATGGGTCGTATGGTGTCCTATGACCCCTTAGGACACAATAAGGTGTCATTATGGGTCATATGGTGTCCTAAGGGGTCATATGATGTCCTATGGGGCCATAGGACACCATATGACCCCTTGGGTGTCGTTAGGGATCATATTGTGTCTTAACGGATCATATGGTGTGTTATGACCCCTTAAGACACCATATGACCCCTTAGAACACCATACGACCCATAATAACACCATATTGTATCCTGAGGGGTCATATAGTGTCCTAAGGGGTCACAGGACACCATATGACCCCTTAGGACACAATGTGAACCCTAACGACACATAAGGGGTTATATGGTATCCTAAGGGGTCATAAGATACTATATGACCTGTTACGACACCATATGACCCCTTACGACACCATATGACCCCTTACGACACAATATGGTGTTGTTATGGGTCGTATGGTGTCCTAAGGGGTCATATGGTGTCCTATGACCCCTTAGGACACCATATGACCCCTTAGGACACAATATGATATCGTTATGGGTCGTATGGTGTCCTAAGGGGTCAAGTGGTGTCTTATGGGGCCATAGGACACCATATGACACCTTAGGTGTCGTTAGGGATCATATTGTGTCTTAACGAGTCATATGGTGTGTTATGACCCCTTAAGACACCATATGACCCCATAGGACACCATATGACCCATAATGACAACATAAGGGGTCATATAGTGTCCTAAGGGATCATAGGACACCATATGACCCCTTAGGACATAATGTGAACCCTAACGACACATAAGGAGTTATATGGTATCCTAAGGGGTCATAGGACACTATATGACCTGTTAGGACACCATATGACCCCTTAGGACACCATATGACCCATTATGACACTATATGGTGTTCTAAGGGGTCACATGGTGTCGTAAAGGGTCATCTAGTATCCTATGACCCCTTAAGACACCATATTACCCCTTAGGACACAATATGGTGTTGTTATGGGTCATATCCTATCCTAAGGGGTCATATGGTGTCCTATGACCCCTTAAGACACCATATGACCCCTTAGGACACAATATGGTGTCGTCATGGGTTGTATGGTGTCTTAAGGGGTCATATGGTGTCTTATGGGGCCATAGGACACCATATGACCCCTTAGGTGTCATTAGGGATCATATTGTGTCTTAACAAGTCATATGGTGTATTATGACCCCTTAAGACACCATACGACCCATAATAACACCATATAGTGTCCTAAGGGGTCATATAGTGTCCTAAGGGGTCATAGGACACCATATGACTCCTTAGGACACAATGTGACCCCTAACGACATGTAAGGGGTTATATGGTGTCCTAAAGCGTCATAGGATACTATATAACCTGTTAGGACACCATATGACCCCTTAGGACACCATATGACCCCTTAGGACATAATATGGTGTTGTTATGGGTTGTATGGTGTCGTAAGGGGTTATATGGTATCCTATGACCCCTTAGGACACTATATGACCCCTTAGGACACTATATGACCCCTTAGGACATAATATCATGTCGTTATGGGTCATATGGTGTCCTATGACCCCTTAGGACACCATATGACCCCTTAGGACACAATATGGTGTCGTTATGGGTCGTATGGTGTCCTATGACCCCTTAGGAGACCATATGACCCCTTAGGACACAATATGGTGTCGTTATGGGTCGTATGGTGTCCTAAGGGGTCATATGATGTCCTATGGGGCCATAGGATACCATATGACCCCTTAGGTGTCGTTAGGGATCATATTGTGTCTTAACGGGTCATATGGTGTGTTATGACCCCTTAAGACACCATATGACCCCTTAGGACACCATACGACCCATAATGACACCATATGGTGTTCTAAGGGGTCATATAGTGTCCTAAGGTGTCATAGGACACCATATGACCCCTTACGACACAATATGAACCCTAACGACACGTAAGGGCTTATATGGTATCCTAAGGGGTCATAGGACACGATATGACCCGTTAGGACACCATATGACCCCTTAGGACACCATATGATCCATAATGACACTATATGGTGTTCTAAGGGGTCACATGGTGTCGTAAGGGGTCATATAGTGTCCTATGACCACTTAGGACACCAAATGAACCCTTAGGACATAATATGGTGTCGTTATTGGTCGTATGGTGTCCTAAGAGGTCACATGGTGTCCTATGGGTTGTTCATAGGACACCATATGACCCCTTTGGTGTCGTTAGGGATCATATTGTGTCTTAACAGGTCATATGGTGTGTTGTGACCCCTTAAGACACCATATGACCCCTTAGGACACCATACGACCCATAATGACGCCATATGGCATCCTAAGGGGTCATATAGTGTCCTAAGGGGTCATAGGGCACCATATGACCCCTTAGGACACAATGTGAACCCTAATGACACGTAAGGGGTTATATGCTATCCTAAGGGGTCATAGGACACTATATGACCCGTTAGGACACCATATGACCCCTTAGGACACGATATGACCCCTTAGGACACCATATGAACCATAACGACACTATGTGGTGTTCTAAAGGGTCACATGGTGTTGTAAGCGGTCACATGGTGTCCTATGACCCCTTAGGACACCATATGACCCCTTAGGTGTCATTAGGGATCATATTGTATCTTAACAGGTCATATGGTGTGTAATGACCCCTTACGACACAATATGACCCCTTAGGACACCTTATGTTGTCATTATGGGCCATATGGTGTCTTATGGGATCATAAGACACCTAATGACCACTTAGGACACCATACGACCCATAATGATACCATATGGTGTCCTAAGGGGTCATAGGACACCATATGACCCCTTAGGACACAATGTGAACCCTAACGACACGTAAGGGGTTATGTGGTATCCTAAGGGGTCATATGACACTATATGACCCGTTAGGATACCATATGATCCCTTAGGACACCATATGACCCATAACAAAACTATATGGTGTTCTAAGGGGTCACATGGTGTTCTAAGGGGTCATCTAGTGTCCCATGATCCCTTAAGACACCATATGACCCCTTAGGACACAATATGGTGCCGTTACGGGTTGTATAGTGTCGTAAGGGGTCATATGGTGTCCTATGACCTCTTAGGACACCATATGACCCCTTAGGACACAATATGGTGTCATTATGGGTTGTATGGTGTCCTAAGGGGTCATATGGTGTCCTATGGGGTCATAGGACACCATGTGACCCCTTAGGTGTTGTTAGGGATCATATTGTGTCTTAACGGGTCATATCGTGTGTTATGACCCCTTGAGACACCATATGACCCCTTAGGACACCTTATGTTGTCATTATGTGTCGTATGGTGCCCTAAGGGGTCATATGGTGTCCTAAGGGATTATCGCACACCATAAGACCATATTGACCCCATATGGTGTACTAGGGGCTCATATGGTGTCCTGAGGGGTCATAGGACACCATACGAACCATACTGACACCATTTGGTGTACTAAGGGGTCATGTGGTGTCTTAAGAGGTCATAGGACACCATATAACCCCTTAGGACACAATATGACCCCTAACGAAACCTAAGGGGTCATATGGTGTCATTATGGGTTGTATAGTGTCCTAAGGGGTCATATGGTGTCCTATGACCACTTAGGACAAAATATGGTGTCGTTATGGGTCCTATGGTAACCGAAGAGGTCATATGGTGTCCTATGACCACTTAGGACACCATATGACCCCTTAGGTGTTGTTAGGGGTCATATTGTGCCCTAAGGGGTCATATGGTGTCCTATGACCCCATAGGAACTAGAGAGAGGAGGGAGTGAGGAAGAAACTGAGGGAGAGAGGTGAGAGAGGGAATTAGGGTGTAAGGATGAAGAGGGAGATAGCTCAAAGGATAGGAGAATAAGGGAATTGTGAGATCTAGAGAGGGGAGGGACAAAGAAGAGTATGTATCTATAAGAATGAAGAGCCCGAGAAGAGGTAAGGGGAGAGAGAGAGAATATGAGATCTAGTTCATAGAGAGAGATGGAACTATGAGGGAAGGGAGATAAAGAAGGGAGAGGTGAGATGGGGGTTTCTATGTACACATTTGGTGCTCTCCCTATTTGGCATGCGCCAAATGTGGAATATGGACCACATTTGGTGCATGCCAAATGAAAAAATCAATTCATCACATTTGGTGCACGCCAAATAGGGCGCGCACCAAATGGCCTGCTTTGGGAAACACCAAACCTATGGGTTGGATTTTCCTCGGGCATCCAATCCAAAGGTTTGGATGACCATTTTAGGCTAGAGATGTGTTTTTATCAAAACATTGAAAATTTTGACATATTTTTTGTCGTGCTCTCCGTCAAGTTTGCACGTGTTTCAATGAAGTTAAAAAAAATACCATGGTAAACTTGAGCTCCCTCTTAGCTATCTAACAATGTAATTTATTTCTAATTTTGATTTCGTTAAGTCTTTCATCTATAATTTCTTTAGTCAATGTGTCCATTTTTTGTCAAAAACCAACATGCACTATTTTGGGTATAGATATTTACACATTCATCAAATTTTGAAAAAACTTACATTTTTAGAAAGTAGACTCCATTCTACACAATTTTTTAAAACAAAGATTTTTGATTAGCTTTCAATGATTGTAGGGGGGAGCACGCTCAAATTTCTATTTTTCAGGATGTGTCCACTTCGAAAATTAGTAAAAAATCATATACTCATTAAAAAATTAGCTGAAAATTTTGGCATAAACTACAAGGTGCTAGCTAATTTCTCACCAAAGCGATTTTAAAAATTCAAAAAAAAAGTTAACATTTTAGGGGGGCCACAACAGACACTATGTTATGTTTTTTGCATAAAAACAGGACCACTTTTTGTGGCCCCCCTTTTTGAAGCCCTTAATCTC
Source organism: Cryptomeria japonica (assembly GCF_030272615.1). Lineage (NCBI taxonomy): Eukaryota > Viridiplantae > Streptophyta > Pinopsida > Cupressales > Cupressaceae > Cryptomeria > Cryptomeria japonica. The sequence goes on along the minus strand of NC_081411.1, from coordinate 577,820,998 downwards.
CACCATTTTAAAAAAAAATTAGTAGTTTAGAAAGTAAACTCGAAGCACTCCGACTCTTGTTCTTGTTGCATCTTCAAATTTGGAGTTTAACTATCTTCAATTTATCGTTGAAGTTCAAACTTTGCTGATTTTAGAAAAAAAGTGGCATCTTAAGACTCCCTTTTGGTACCACAACTTGGTGCACATACCCTGATGCCATTAACAAGATCGCAAAAAGCTAAGCTGAATTTGAACAACAACCCCTTGGTCAATCCCACTTGGAATATGGATCTATCCGCACATCAACAACCACAAGGTAGAAGACCTGCAACGTTATCAACAAGATGCCTTACATAGATGAAATCCAAAATAATCTAACACAAGAGGAATCAGAGGCAGCCCAACAAGATCTAACACTTCTCGTGGTTTTAAATGCACTCATCCGTTATGATAGAGATCGATATCTCGCACTTTTAGTTCAAAATGGGGCAAAGTTGCCTCCAGATGTTGATGTTTCGATAATGTTTCCGCCAAGAGTGACATTGACCCAAAATGTAACTCAAGCACCTAGTTTGGCACAAACTCAAGCAGCAACAACCCACACTATAACCACTTCAGCTCAATCAACAGTTGCACCTTCAAACACTAGTGTCACATCTCAAACCACACCAAGTGTTACATCTCAAATAACATAAAAAATGTTGAATACTTCAACCCAAGCTACAACAATCATGGCTCACAACACTATTTCTGCAAGTACATCTCAACCTATAGTATCAGTTACCATTGGATCTAAATATAGTGGTCAAAATGTGAACCAAGGATCAGTAGGAATGAATATCTCAAGTCAGTCGAATGTCAATACATAATTTGCATATTTCACACCACCAAGTGGAACTCATGGCACACAATTACATGGCCAGTCAACATTTCAACAAGCTCCAAGATACTCAAACACTATTCCTTTTGTGGGAAATACTTATAGGGTCAGCACACCTTTGACCCAAATAGAGATCTTTGCTCAGCAAGTAGAGAATATCCAAAATCAAATGAACATCATGCAAATAGTGAATGAGAAGAAGAGTTACACCATGGAGGTTCTCCATCCTTATCATTTTGATAGGACTTTGTATATGCTAGATTTTCCACCACATTTTGAGACACCAAAGTTTGACAAGTATAGAGGAAAAGGTGATCCCCGAGACCATGTCAGAGAATTCTTCACAACATGTATATAAGTTCCCCATGAAAATACATACTTGGTGCGCCTATTTTCCAAAAGTCCTGGAGGGACAACACTAGAATGGTTTTCACATCTACCACCTAAGATTGCTTCATGGGGTGAGTTAGCTAAGCTATTCATCACAAATTTTCACACAACATAGACAATCTTGTTACCCTAATGGATTTGTGTGCAACTAGACAAAAGGAAGGTGAAGCATTTGCTACATTCTTGCAAAGATGGAGAGCTCTATACTACAGATGTCTCAGTCACATTCCTGAAGTTGACCAAGTAGACATTTTATTGAGAACCTTGTTCCTCAAGTCAAATATCCATTGCAAATGCAATCTTTAAGAACTTTCAAACAAATCACAGAAAAAGGCATAAAGTGTGAAAAAGGCTTGTTAGAACAAGGAATATTGAAACATCAAAAGGATAATGGACCAACCATAAGAAACAAGCAATGAAAAGCCAAAGTTTTGGTCTAAAAACAAGAATGCGTGTTGTCAACAAAGCTCAACTAGTGGTATCATTTCAAGGACCATTTGATTCTTTCAATATGAATCAAACTCAAACCAACAATGCAAATGCTAATACGATTCAATCAAGAAATCCAAGACCCCCAAGGATCAATGCACCTAGAAGGAACTATACACCCTTGGAGAACCCATTGAGTCAGCTCTTAAGAATTCGATACAAAATAATGTCATAAATTTTTCAGAGGCTCGACCATACGAACCTGGTCCATTCAGCTTGCTTGGTGAAATGACAATGATTTCTATGAATACCACTGTTCCAAAGGCCACAAAATAGCAAGTTGTTACAAACTCAAGAACCTGATACATTACCTTATTGATGAAGGCGATATCACAGTGGATGACAATAAGGGATCAGCTAACATAGACCACACCATATTCAAGGACCCTTTTGTTAAGCATGACAAAGGGAAAGCTTCTAGTTTAGGTACACAAAATAGCACTGCAAATTATAGCAATGTAGCATATGATTATGCAATTAATGCAATCAATGAAGGAGATAACATAGTGGCCACAATTACAGTAAATCCAAGGAGCAAATATTGTGTTGTTATCACCCAAAGATCCAGGGTTACATTGCAAGGGGTGTCATCAGGTCCCCCTCCACCAACAAGCAATTACAATATGGTTGACCAATTGAAAAGGAATCTAGCTCAAATTTTATTGTTTGAGTTTCTTCGCATCTCACCATCACATAAGGAAGTCCTGGACAAAGCATTACAAGAATATTTTGTTGCCAGAGATACAAATGAGAATATATTCCAATCCATGGTTGGAAACTTGGCAGCTTCCAAGTTAGCATTCGCTGAGCAAGATGTACCAACAGATAGACCCATGCACAATTATCCCCTACATTTAGAAGCTCTTATTCATAGAAAGAAAGTTCGAAGAGTGCTCATAGATGGTGGAGCAGAACTTAATATATGCACTTTTTATCTGATCAAAGCTCTAGGTTACTCTAAACATCATATTGATCCTACCAAGAGAATCAATTTCAAAGCTTATGATGATGAGGAACACCCCTCCAAGGGTTTAATAACCTTACCAGTGCAAGTAGGACCAGTTACCACATACATCACCTTCCAATTCTTAGATAGAGAAATGGGGGACAACTTGATACTAGGGCACCCATGGATACATGTCATGCAGGCAGTGCCATCAACTTTTTACGAATGTGTCAAGTTACCTTAAAATGACATCGAGATCACCATACATGGTGATTCAAACCCTTTTTAGCACTACAATTACTTAAGGTAAAACATAGATAATCAAGTACCCATCAATCAGGCAGCTTCACTCCACATACAAATGGAATCTCTAAAAATTGTAGAAACACCAGCGTCATCATCTCGCACACCTACAACACCTCCTGTTCAAATCAAAGATGAAGGGTTTGGCGAGTATTCATCTTTCGAAACATTGCCCATAGGACAACTATCTCCCAGGTCCTTTGGGAGAACATTACCAAATCTAACAAACAAAAATAAAGGGAAGGAAATTGTTTGGTTTTATGATTCTTATTTATTTATCAGATGGGGAGAGCTTAGTGAAGAATCTCTCAATGTAGATGTCAATGGACGACTATATGAAGAATAAAATGACACTCCACACATCAAACTTCCCTTAGAACAATATGTCAATGGTTTTAAGATGTTACAACATCATGGTTATGATGGTTCAATAGGCTTGGGGGTACATGCACAAGGCATCATAGAACCCATATTACCCTCAGAGAATCCAAAGAATTGGGGCTTAGGATACACTGGCCTTACAAGAAAAAGAAGAACAACTAAACTAGATACCCCAAACTTGCCAATAATAACAAGTGAAGGTCATGACCCTGAATCGCCAAGACCAAACAATGCATTACAAACAATCTTTCAACCAACATCTCATGTCAATACAATTATGGAAATAGGAGTTGCACTAGTAGCAAATGCTCCTACATCATCATCACCAACCAATACATCAATGGAAACAAGGATAGCACTAGCAAGAGAAGGTAATTCAACATTACCCCTATCTCTTATTCAAGCACTCAATGAGGCCTCTATCAGAGAAGAAAGATCTACAAGTCGGGATACTCTCCCATTTATCATCAATACAACTAAAACTCCTCTTTCTCCAATTGAAGAAATTGATGAAGATGGATCAGACAAAGAAACATATATACAGAATGTAACGGATTCACATGATTATGAGTTTTTATCTCTACATAGCTGCAACACATATTCAGAATTTAGAGCTTATGACAACCAACCAATTATGGATGATGGCATTGAATATAAAGATGTACCAATCAACCCAAAATCAGTCAAGTATGTTTTCAACAATAGAATCTACATGATCTCAACAACGTCTCCTCCTACTGAAGAAAGAGATCTTTGTCTCATGTATCCTCACCTAATAGATTGGGGGCAAGAAGGACAACCACAATTAGATTGGTTCCAAGATGAAGCTATAGCTGAATTCTTGGGTGCAATGGATGGACTTCCCTATGATAATCATAAAGTTGGTTTTTCCATAGATCTATATAGAATTGCATACTTTGGAGAAGAAAGCTCCTCTTCCAATCTCGGTGATGAGAGTGAAGTAGAATGTATGACCCACAAAAAATTGGATACTCTTCCTATAGACAAATAACAATCAGCATTACTAGTTGAAGAAATTGAAGAGATCAACATCAGAGATGTTGAAACAGTACATAAGATACACCTAGCAAAATCTCTAAATCCAATGGAAAAAGAAAATTTTATTCAAATATTTACACATAGACTAATCAACTTTGCATGGTCCTATTCTCATATGATAGGGTTAGATCCATAGTTACTCTTGCATCATTTACCATTGCTCCCAGGAATGAAGCCATACAAATAGAAGCTTAGGAAGATGCATCCTCACATAGCCATGTTGGTCAAAATCGAGTTACATAAATTGTTATATGTGGGTTTCATCAGACCCATAGACTATGCAGAATGGATCTCAAATTTAGTACCAGTAACCAAACATGCTAGACATATCAGAATTTGCACTGACTTCAGAGACCTCAACAAGGCTTGCCCAAAAGATGATTTTCCACTACCTAACATAGACATGATAGTGGACTTGACAACCGAAAATGAAATGCTATCACTCATGGATGTTTTTTTTAGTTATAATCATATCAGGATTGCACTAGAAGACCAACATAAAATAGCTTTCACTTGTCTGTGGGGAACATATTGCTAGAATGTGGTGCCATTCGGCCTTAAAAATGTTGACCTACTACTTATCAAAGGGAAATGACCACCTTGTTTCATGACGTGATACACAAAATCATGGAAGACTATGTAGATGATTTATTGGCTAAATCCACAACAAGGGATGATCATCTCGATGTCTTAGCTAAAATATTTGACAAAATTGAGCAATACAATGTTCGTCTCAATCCCAAAAAGTGTGTTTGGAGTAATATATGGTAAACAATTGGGGTTTATTGTATTAAACCGAGGCATTGAAATAGATCCTGAAAAGTTAAAAGCTATATTGGACATGCCATCACCCACCACACTCAAACAACTAAGAAGTCTACAAGGAAGACTACAATTTATAAGACGCTTCATTTCACAATTGGCAAATAAGTGCCAACCATTTCAACATCTTTTGAAGAAAGGTGTCACATTCAAACGGATAGAAGAATGCCAAGAAGCTTTTCAAACATTGAAAGAATATATTTTCTCCATACCAATTCTGGTTCCACTAATACATGGGAAACCATTACTCTTGTACATATCTGCAACAAATTCCTCTTTAGGTTCTCTCCTAGCTCAACATGATGAGCAAGGAAAAGAGAGAGATATCTACTATATTAGTAGAACACTCATAGGATATAAACTCAACTAAACACAAATAGAAAGAGCATGTCTCGAAGTGATATTTTCCACTCAAAAGCTAAGACACTATATGTTGAGTCATAAAGTCCAACTCATTGCACATTTTTATCCTCTCAAGTACTCGTTGAACAAAGCAGCATTAACCAGAAGACTTGCCAAGTGGGTCATAATACTAAGTGAATTTGACATAGAATATGTCGACAGAAAGGCCATCAAAGGATAGATCATAGAAGACCAACTAGTAGAGGCACCCTTACAAGACAAGCATCTAATGGTGGTAGATTTTCCAGATGAATCGGTGTTTACACTTTCAGCATTAACAAACTAGAAATTGTATTTTGAGGGGTCCCATACCAATCATGGAGAAGGGGTAGGAATTTTGTTCATAACTCCTCAAGGAGATTCCATTCCTAAATCATTCAGGATCAACTTGCCTTGTACCAATAACATAGGTGAATATGAAGCCCTAGTAATAGGACTTCGTACTGCCATACAATATAAAATAATGGAGTTACAAGTCTATGGAGACTCACAGATTATTATCAATCAAGTCAATGATGATTACAATACAAAAGATGACAAGCTGACACCTTACAAATACTTGGTGGAAGAATACAAGCAACATTTCACCAATATAACATTTGAGCAAATCCCAAGAGTACAAAATAAGGCGGTTGATGCTATGGCAATAATAGGCTCTCTCTTGGACATGCCTAATAATGGAACTCACTTTGAGTTCATAGTGGAACAACTCATGGTACAAGCATACAAAATACCATATTTTGAATATGTTTGCATGATAGTAGGACTTGAATCTCCTTGGTACAAATATGTGTATGCCTACCTACATGATCAATAAACATCTCCTGATCTCTCACACAATCAAAGAAAAACACTTATTCATCAAGATACAAGACACACAATAATTGTTGATACTTTGTACAGAAAAATCCTAGATGGTACTTTTCTTCGATGCCTTAATATTGAGGAGGCACAAACTGCCTTGAAAGAAGTTCACAATAGGATATGTAGAGCACACTCTTTTGGTCCTGCATTAGCAACAAAACTGCTGAGAACTGGGTACTATTGGCCAACGATGGAAAAGGATGCTTAATAATATATCCAAAAGTGCAAACAATGCCAAATACATGGAGACTTGATCCATACACCTTCTCAACATCTTCAATTGATTACATCACCATGGATATTCTCATAGTGGGGACTAGATCTTGTTGGGAAAATAAACCCCACCTCCTCCAATGGACACAAGTTTATAATCACAGCTACTGAGTACTTTACCAAATGGGTCAAGGAAATCCCTATGACCTACACAATAAGCAAATAGATAGCTAAATTCATCTTGAATTATATCATCTATAGATATGGAGTCCCCATGTGTATTGTTACTGATAATGGGAGACCTTTTGAAAATCAAGAAGTGAGAAAAAATTGCGACCAATTCCACATTCAACAACATTTTGCAACTTGTTATTATCCCCAAAGCAAGGATCAAGATGAGGCAACAAATAAAACCATATTGAAAATTTTAAAGAAAGTTGTCAATGAAGTTGGACGAGACTAGCATCTGCAACTGAATCCAGCTTTGTGGGCCTATCAAATTGGTGTCCACATAGCTACTGATGGTACACCATATTATTTAGTATATGGTTCAGAAGCCATTTTGCCTATTGAGGTAGAATTGCCATCGCTAAGAGTCTCCCTAAAACACATCATATCAGAGGAAGACTACGAAGTCGCACATTTGCTAGAACTTGAATTATTGGACGAAAAATGGCAAGACACTCTAAATCATTTACAAGATTACCAAAATATAATGAGATGAAGCTATAAAAAAAGAGTAAATCCATGTTGTTTCGAAGTAGGGGATATCATTCTTACAGAAAACCAAAATAACCTAGTAGAACACAAAAAACTGGGAAAGTTTGAACCTAACTGGTTAGGTCCTTTTATAATAACAAGAGTGGTTGGAAATGACACTTATAATCTAACAAAAATGGAGGGAGATCCACTCCTAGATCCCATGAACAACATGCACCTAAAAAGATATTACCTCTAAGGGACAGGTTCATTTTTAAATTTCAGCATTACATTTGCATATTTCTTTACTGCATTGCATCGCATATTACTCATTGCACAACATATAGTTGCATATCATAGCTACTTTTTCATGTAGTTGCATCAATAAAACAAGTTAACTATCCAAATTTATCATCTATTTGCATTCAAGAGAAACAAAGGTCATCTCCTTTATAAAAATATTCAGACATGAAGATTTTGAGTTCCTAAGGTCATTCATTTTCAACATCACCCCATGACGACGCTTTGCCTATGGTTGGGTAGAGATATCACTATTTGTGTCTTGTTAACCCAAAACCTATCAATTTCTATATCTCACACATTAATAAAATCTCTAATTCATTCTAGACACCTAGTTGATCATATGACTAGTGAAAGATCCAATATTTTGCTTCAGCGTCATCGTAATTGTCATACCAAAGTAGGTTTCGTTACTTACAAGTTAAGGAAAGAAGATAAAGAAGAAAAATACTATGCAAATATCCATCTCAAGGCAAAAAGAGAAATGATATATAACTAAAATATCACGCATCCAAGTGCGACAAGAAAGCTTGACTATGGGAACATGCGAATAACTCCATCAGGGCTATGGAAGTCTACTAGCAATGGAGCAATATTCGAGAGATTACAGTGTATAACCTTGTTGGATCCCTTATATATTGTTGGCAGCGAGGCTCTATCTAGGATGCTTTTGAAGTTAGAATAATCCACGTAGCTAGTCATATACAATGCCAAGGATCTTTATTGAACACCAGAGCAGGAATTAACTCACTTGCACACACATGAGAAAAAGAAGATCAAAGTTTGGAGAATCAATGGGGAATTTTTTTGCGTCTCCATCTGCAAATCCTAGCCACTAAGTGTGTTAATTTGTATGTTCCAAAGGATCTTGAGGATCAATCGATCGCTTATATATGGAATGTTTTGCACCTCCAATTCAATTGGTGTATTACAAAATGCTAAACAAACACAGTCATCCTTGTTCAAAATAGGAACTACATCTTCATTTTGCATATTGCATTAGCATAAGTTCATGCTTGAAAATTCATTCTCCATATGCATTTTGCATATCATGTTGTCATATAGGTCTGCATACTGGGGGCATAACTGAAAAAACCCTAAAAATCATAAAAAGTCATTAAAAAATCCTTAAAAATCATAAAAAGTCCTGAAAAACCCTAAAAATCGTAAAAAGTCATGAAAAAATCCTAAAATTTCTAAAAAGTCATGAAAAAATCCTAAAAATTGTAAAAAGTCATGAAAAACCCTAAAAATCATAAAAAGATCCTGAACAAATACCAAAAACATTGGAAAATTGAAAATCAATCAAAAACATCAAAAAGTAGAAAATACCCAAAACATCGAAAAATCCAACAAAATCCTAAAAATCGGATAAAATCCAACAAAATACCCAAAATATCAAAAATCCAACAAAATACCAAAACCATCAAAAAATTCAGCAAAATCAAACAAAAACATTAAAAAATGATCCACAAAATCCAAAAAAACATCGAAAAGTCAAACAGAAAACTTGCAATAAAATATCGCGTGAGAAACAAATACCCTAACAGATATCCAACGAACACTTCGCACGAAGTCCAAACAAAGATATAACTATCTTATCAAACATCTGCAACCAAACTGATCAAGTCTTATCAATCGCCAAACTATCCATATCAACGTGATCTTTATCTTGTCTTAAACAGAAGAGATACACTCAAAACCAGACAAGTCATTCTTAAACGGGGTCCACAACTTTATGAGATCAAACATTATCAACCATCACATCAAACAAATCAAAGAAAAGGCACAGTCTGTAAAGCTGCTGAGTTTTGTCTAATTTGGTTTTTTATCTTTTATTAATTGGTGAAGATCATGTTTTTATGCTACTCAAGGATGTGCAAAAGTGACTAGAGGGGCTATGATGAGCATGACCCTTTTCTTTTTTTGTTGTTTGTGGTGTGAACCAATGAATTTCTGAGGCAATAGCTCTAGTGGGTGTTTATGATAAGAGCATTCAACTTGTGAATGCCACACATACCTCAGCCCCTAGCATAATTCCTAGAATGGAGGGTTCACTCCTTGTCTGTTGAGTGTTTGTTTATTACAATGAGATATCTTTATGTCTAAGTTCTTTATACCTCATTGTACGCAACTCCATTGTTACAAAATAAGGCTCAGTGATGAATATGTGTTGCACTATTAATAAAGACAAGAGGATTATTAATCAGCAATCATATCATTTCATTTCCCATCACGTTGATTGTATCAATCAAGATCATCATTTTTAGTGGATTGACTTCATTTTTATTTCTCCTCTTTTCATCATTTAACATTTTCTCTCTCTCTCTCATCTCATCTTTCATCCTACTAACATTTCTTCTACTTTAACTGAGACAAAAAGCTAAAATAAGATCTTGACACATTTAAAACAAAAACATTAATTTCATTCATATAACTAATCCGTTTAATACCATTCATTTAGATCATTCATTTCATTACACTCATTTAGTTCATTATCATTTCATCTCATGTTAATTGTATTCATTTAGTTGATTGCATTTCATCTAAGTGCATTATTATTTTAACCACTTTTATAATCGCATTCAATCATCAAAGATAGTCACATACACTTAAAATACATTACATATAATCACATAACATTGCATTCATTTTCAAATCATACAACATATAAACATCATATAAGAAACATCACATAGAAAGCACAAATAAAATCATATAGACTACATGCATCATCAATAGAACACAATCATTTAGATCGCTGCCAAAACTGCATATCATATAACTCAAAAATGATGATGTGTTAGAGTATACAACAAACACCAAATGGCTCAAATGATATCAAATGTGTCTCTCAACTGACACTGCCCATATCACCAGGTGCATCCTGCCTACTGGATCCTACTCTAGGATGTCCTGGCGATGCCTAAGGTGGACCCATAACACCCCCGCTACTGGTCCTCCACGATGTAGACCTGCTAAAGCCCGATCGACCTTTGAACTCACTAAAACTAGGAGCTCTTTATCCCTCAGGAGCTACACCATGATAGAGCTGCCTATAGTATAAATCCTCCTAAGAAGCATAGTAAAGTCTATCAGACTGTGTCTGTATATCTATGCCCGGAGTGAACTACTGATAATATGTATTTTGAACGTACTATGCTTGTCAACATGCATCATCTCGCTCGGCTATGGCCTAATCTCTCATCGAAACAAAGTCCTATCATCATGTCTCTCCTACCTCTCCCTCACCAAGGCATCCTTTAAGCTTTTGATCTGCATTCTCAAAACCTACAGATCATCATCATCATCATCATCATCATCATCATCATCATCATCATCATCATCATCATCATCATCATCATCATCATCATCATCATCATCATCATCATCATCATCATCATCATCATCATCATCATCGTCGTCGTCGTCATCGTCATCATCGTCATCATCATCATCCCCTCCCTATGCACCTGCCTTTGCAATGGGAGCATCCTCTAGCTTAGGCATGTCACTGTCATGTGAGCCCCCCTCTTCATCGCCCTCACTGCTAGATGATCCAAAAGATGAATGATCATCCTCGCTACTAGACTCGGTGTCTCCACTGATGTCTACATTCTCATTCTCCTCCCCAATGTCCTCCTCCTCTATATCCTCCTCCTCGCCTATTTTTGCAATGGGTGCAACCAGTCCACCTCCTCCATCACGTCCTCCTCCTCTATCGTGTCCTCCTCTCCCCCTCCCTCCTCATGGCCTCTGGTGCTGAATTTTTTGTGGTGAGATAGGAACCATAGGATCTATCAAAGGAACAAGTCTACGTGGCAACCACCAACCATCATACTGAGGCATAGTCCCTGGATTTGTCAGTCCAACTCCCCAACCCCACTGCATAGGAAGAAGTACATCAAACCTAACAATTGCAACATATGGCTGAACACACGCTCCCCAATCCCCAACCTCCTGACATATACAAGCAAAATAAGTTGCCACATCAGGAATTCCCTGTATCTCTCTGAACTATTGGACCTAGAAGATGAATATCAATGATCCTAAAGAAACCAACATTGTGACCAATCAACTATCTCTACTCTCAGCAATAAGGTAAGTGTTGCAAACCATCGACCTGACCAGGGAAACCAAGGTAAGGCCTCAAATTAAAGTGCTACAATATATTCAACCGATGCCTCCAATATAGGGTGTTCCCTACACCCCTATGCCTAGTCCCTGTTGTACATATGTATGTGTATGGCTGCTCATCCTAAAGATCTATATGCACAGCTGGTCAAGCAATAGAAATATGCTCCCATATCCAAACATGGAGTAATGCAACCCCACATCTAATAGATCCTTGTCTAAGATACACACTATTGTGCATCTAATGGTACAAGGTGGCAAGCAGATAAGGACCCCATGCGAACACTAATATGTGCACAATCATGACATGAATGACTATGCCCCAACCAACTAGGAAACCATGTGTCCTCCTATTATGAATCAAGAGACCTAATACTATACTGCATAACATGATGGTAAGGTCATCGTAATCCATCACCTCCCAAGGTATCTCATACCAGCCTCTAATCAGGAGCTCCTCCTTTATACACTCACAAAGCTCGCACATGCCGGTTATACCAACTCGATGATCATATATCACTCTCACACCATGAATAGGAATGTGCAAGATGCACCATACATCCTCCAAAGTGATCGATGCCTCTCTAGTAAGTAAATGGAAATTACATGTCTCTAAATGCTAGCACTCAACTAACGTTGTGATCATGGCCCTATTGGTCATAACCTCAGGCAAGTGCAATACATGATACAAACCAACATGTCGAACCAAAGCAACATCCTCGACACTCAACTCGGATCAAAGATCTAGACCATCAGGCCTCGTTTGTTTGCATGCTAATACACTCACATTCTCTTGCAAGTGAAAACACGAAAAAGTCAGACAGAGTATTCGCATGACAAATTTTTATCATACATATTAAAAAATCAAAAGTTTACAACAAATGCAAATTGATTATTACAAATGCGCAACAATAACAACAATTGTGAACAAACAAAAGAAATTGCACAAAATCTATGAAAATGCACAACATTTACAACAAATGTGAATTAATAATACAAATGTGCATCAGTAATGACAAATGCAAATAAAAAAGAACAATTGCGCATAAGTCGACATACAAATGTGAATTACTTAAAATTTTATGCTTTAAACAAAATTTGGAAATTCTAGCACAAACAGGCAAAAACGAGATTTTTTTTGGAATACGTATGATGTTTCCAGTTTCAGGTGGTCTTTGGTATGAACGAACTCGATCGGATAAGTGCTATCACGCTCGAAAGCTGACCATGATGCTTGTAAAGTCGCAAGAAAGCTCGAAAATCAATATGAACTCCAAGAACTCAAAAGAATGCTAATGAGCAAATGAAATGTCAAAATTACTATTTATAGCTCAAAATTAGGGTTTTTACCACTCTGACGGTCGTGGTCCCCCTGAACTTGAACCCACTTGTAGCCAGATCAAACGAAATCGAAATTGCACAAAGTTTGAAAGGATTTCTCACTAGCACTATATCAGAAAAACGGTCTCAATTCCATGATTTTTTAAGCACTTTTCCTGAGGGGGCATATTTACACCTAAAGCATCACCGAGGCATACTGGGGCAAAAAAAAAATTGTTTTCTTTGAAACAACATCATTTTGACATTGTATCAAAGAGGGACAAATGTAGACACCTGAAAAATGTCTAACTAATCGCACACTAATTATTCGTCCTAATTAATTGAATAATTTTTTAATTATTTAATTAAGCTAATTATTCTTTTGAATTATCTCAATCATCACCCTTCAACACTATTAATTAATCAATTTCTATCCTTTAATCAATTAATCTTTCAACCCCCTTCTAAAATTTTAAATTTTATTTAATTAATTATGATTAATTCCTTTAATTAAATAATCTTTATTATTTAATTAATCCTATTTCCAATGATTAAATTATTTCATTTAAATTATTTCATTAATTAATTCATTCTTCCAAATCCCCAAATTCAAATTTCAACTAATTCCATCTAATTTCATTTTCTCAAATTCACATTTGACCAAATTTGAATTTCAATAAATTTTGGTTAATCTCATGTGCATTTTAGCATTCGAAAATCAAAATCAAAATGAATTTCAATTCAAAATCCTACAACACATGTTGAAAATCGTGACTGATTGATCAAATCAATTAACTAACCAATTAACTCAGTTCACTCAATTAACTCTCCAATCTCCCCTTTTCACTCCAAATCACCCTTTTTGACTAAAAAATTTGACCACTTTCCTAAGTGAATATTTAATATTCATTTTTAACCTCATTCCTCTATTTAATTAAATTATTCACATTCATCTATTTGATTAAATGAATTATTTAATTTATTTAATTAAGTTCACCTAAATCTTTCATAGCCTTTAATTAAATAAATCACTTTAGTTAATTAATTCCCCTTTCTCCCTTTTTAATTAAATTTACATTTAATTAAATTGACCCTTGCAAGTAAATAAATCTTCTTTTTTTTTTAATCCCCCACTTGTATTTATGCAAGTTGCATCTATTTTTGTTGAAATAAAGTAATTTATTTTAATTAAAATTCCCCTCCATCCACTTGCAAAATCCTACATCTCCCACTTGTCTCCTAAACCCCCTTCTAGATTCTTCTAATCACTTCTAATTTAGCCTAATCCATCTCCTAAATATTGTCACATCACTAAGCAAAGGGAAGTCACTTCTCAAACCCTCAAAGTCTTTGAAAACCATTAAAGGCTTTCTGTCTTCAACAAGTTAACCCTCAAAGTCTTCCTAACCATTAATGGTTAACTCAACCTTCTTGCATGATTTGAGACTTTCTCTCTAACTCAAACCTCATCTAACCCAAGGGTCTCATCAAGCATTCATTTCTTTGACCCTGGTTATCCCTTTAACCCTTGCACAAGAGTTTACCCCTTGGGTAAAATCTTTATCCAATGGATAATCCTTACCTCCTAAGGTAACCATCATGTCTTCTCAAGCATTTAATGCTTCTTACATCTCCTCTCAAGCAGTCTTTTGTTGACAATTGTCACCATTTCATTGGTGAGAATTGTAAACATGGATTGATTAACTTTCAATCCTGGCCCTTGTTAAGATTATTCAATCTTGACCATCCATTGCCCTATTTTCCCTATAAATAGAGCTCTCATTCTTCATTTTCATTTCCAAGTCTTTAGTATCAAACTTATAGACATTTTACTAAATATATCCAAGTTTCATGCATCTAACCTATAGTCATTTTAATCAAGCATTTAGCCTCTCTTTGAATAGATATCATCTTAATAAGCATTTTAAGAAGCATTTCCATTATCATAGAACATTCATATTAGAGTAGTATATCATGTTAGGATAGGTTTTACTAATCCTTAATCTTATCATCATATCCATGCTAGTTTAAATCATATTAGATTTAATAGCATGCATAACTAGGAATGTATTCATATTAAGTTGATCAAACATCCCTCATTCTTGGATTTGTCATTCCTGAAGTCACTTTTCTCAGTGATCTAAGAGCAAAGGCATTGACTTGAGGGATCCTGTGAGATAGAGAACAATGGAACATCCCTTGGGGAGTTGAGCTATTCAATATAGCTCCATAACTTGCACCAAGAGTCCCATTGGTGTGTGGACCTTTTTGAAACCGAATTTTCTATTTCTTTGCACCACTTTTCCCGCACACATTTATGGCACCCACCGTGGGGCTCGACCCCAAAAAACATATTGTTTTTAATGCAGGAGTGACATTGTAGGTACGTGAAAAAGTTGAGTTGGGGCATTGGAGCCTTCTTTTAGCATGTAGAAACCTTTTGCTAGCACATCTAGTTTACTGTTTAGCGTATTAGACTCTATCATTAGTGCATTCAACACTTAGGTTAGTGCATAATACTCTGACTGTCAACTGTAAAATCATAGTGCATTAGAAAAATAGGCTAGCGCATCCGGTAATTAGTTCAGCGTATAGAGATTATTCTGTAGCGCATTTGTGGATTTTTGTAGCACATAGGTGCGACAGTTTAGCGTATAGATGTAATAGAGAAGCAACATTTGTAACCAAAGGAAGATCATTTTAGGCTTGTATGAGCCCACATCAAAATTTGATTTCTAATGGATTTCCCATGCAGGTTCTAATCTTTTTGTGCAGGAGCGACAGGAGTTAGTTTATAAGTTTTATTTTTGCTTTCTTTCAAAAAGAAGTTAGTCAAAACGAACTCACTCTCCTTTTTGCAAAAGTTTAAAATAAACCTCATCATTTTATTTGGATGCTTAAAATGAACTTCAGACTTCTTTTTGGTGATTAAAATAATACTTCATCTTTTCTTTATTGCAAGGTAAAAAGAACAACAAAATTCACATTTACTTTCTTACAAGTTAAGAAAAACACTTCATTTTGGGGCTCTAAAAAGAACAAGCAAATTTACTTTCAGCAAGGTTAAAACGAACTTCACCTTCCTTTGGTGCCTAAAAGGATCAATTTCATTTTAGTACAAAGGTAAAAGAACCTCATCTTCATTTTATGCAAAACAGAGAGGGAAAGCTTTCCCCTATCGACTTTAATTTTGTTGACCAAATCATGATTTACTTTGTTGACCAGACTTATTTTTCAAAGGTTTTGGAAATACACACTTTGTTATGAAAAGTTAAAAAGAACACCATGCTTGTTGGAGCAACATCTCCAAAATAGAAGTTAGCAAATCATTGACTTAAAATTTAAAAAGAAGATTGTTTTCCTTGTCTCGAAAGTGGAAGGTATATGCTCTCCCCTTTATTGGGTGATCAAAAAGCCAAACCACTCTTTCGTGCTTTCTTCATTTCAAGTACATAAAACCTTTGGCAGACCTGCCCTCCCGAGTTGCTCTTAGAGCACCATTTAAATGGTCGGTGAGAGGGAAATGACCTAAGTGGGAAACGGCTTTATCACCAAGTGTTCTAACCCACTATAATCAAAAGTGGAGGTTGATGAAATTCCCTTCAACGGTTTTGCTCAGTGATTAGCATTCCCCTAATATCTTTAAGATATGTAAAGCCTTTGTTCTAAAGGTTGGGAAGTCTCATGAGGGATTTTATCAGTGAAGACCGAACGGAAGCCTGATTAAGAACTTTAGAAATAGAAACTTTAAGCCAAGTCAGTATCCAAACATCTTCAATATCATAGTGCAAAGGTGGGGAAGAATCTGCCCCCGAGATTACTCACCATATATCTCCCAAGATAACTACTCAATTGTGAAGCAATTCACTTTGAGTTAATTTCTAGTAAAAGGCAATAAAATGGGTGCCCCCTAGGGGGTGACATGGTTGTTTAAGCTGATAGAGTATCGAGACTAGTGGGATATGATATTGTTGATGACCCTTGAATAAAGAGTCTATTTGATTTGTCTTACTTGTATCTAAACCTATGAAAACATTGGGGATTTGAACACATCCTCATAGAACATACACTATATGTTTAGCATAGACAAAATTGGTTATCACTTTCATGCCGTGTTTTCAAGTTATTTTTGAGAAAATCATCCATCAAAACAAACAAGAGTTAAAATTTCTAAAAACAGCCAAAAACAGAGCAATCAAGGCAGTTTAGCACATAGGAGGAACTTCCTAGCGCATCTCGACCATTCTATAGCGCATACAAACCAAAACTTGGCACTTTCATTAGTCAAAATAGCGCATAAATAGCTATCATATTGGTTAACATTTTAGTGGCGCTTTGTGAAACCATATTAGCGCTTTTGAGCATCAGCATAGCGCATAGGAGGCATAACTTAGCGCTTTAAGTCTAAACTACAGCGCGTAATCGGGACATATTAGTGCATAACCTTTCTAGTCAAAAACTGTTTCCAAAACTCTAAGTAACATGTAACATAGGAAGCTTAGCGCATCGAGAATTTCATGTAGCACATCTAGATCATTAGTTAACACATTGAGCATCTGTTTTGGCACATGGTAAAAACACAGAAAAACAGAGAATAAACCAGGCATTTCAGAAAAATTTTATCACCAATCCTGAATACCCTTTTGGGTCTTCTGTCAAACTCACTAGTCAGAATCCCAACCAAATCATCAGAGAAAACAATTCCAAAATCAAGAAAGCATCCTTAGAACAAATTTGTCTAATCTTAAACTAGATCAAGATAAGACTTCATCCAACCAAAATCAGGCAGCATCATCACATTGATCAGAGTTTCACCATCTAAACAGATCCTATCACAAAACAAAATATCAAGTTTAATCCTTGAGTTGTCAAATTGAGTTTCCATATTGGGGGACTCTTATCCATATCATTTGACACACTTTGTCGTGGGGGATAATCTAAACCTCTACTTGATAAAGTAAGCTTGAGTTTTTCAAATAAATTATCACAATCCAACATCAAAGAAAACATTGATCATTCATGTATGACCACTCCTCATATTTTGAGAAGAACAAGTCTTTATCACAAAACTGAGTTGAAGAAAAGACAACCTAGTTCTAAAAACTTGCAAAAAGGAATAAGTTTCTCTATATCAATCGCCAACTTTTTAAATCACATCGCACATTCTTGCATCATATGTGATTGTATATTCAAGGCAAATCAAATGAGTTTGACAAAGAACCCTTAAGAAGCAGAGATTACATTCAGAAAGCGACATTCAACCAATGCTTAAATCATGGAGGAAGGATCAACCCCGCTTTATTCCCACAGTTTTGCATCACTTATAACAAAGCTCGACCTGAACCATCCACCCCTAAAAAAGAAGAAGAAGACTTTATCCCCTTTTTCACATAAAGCTTTTACTAGATGTCCGCTATCACTCACTCTCAAAGAAACAAGCAAAGCGAACCACAACTAGAGTCAAGTATGGGTCGTCGATTATCCAACCCTTTCGAGTATACTAATTTGGGAGATACTGAAATCACTGAGGAACTTCTCCAAGAATGTTAAGAAAACCCCTCATTCCAAAAGCTCATGGAAAGACTCATTAAGGCTGACAAGGAAAAATATATGCTCATGCTAAATAGAAAAGGGGTTAGACTTCATGAAGATTTTGATACTGAAAACTTAAGGAATGTAGACGAACAAATTTTTAGGACAAGGACTAGAAATTACGCCTATCAATACCAACAAAGAGACGAAGAAATGCATGACCCTGAAATCATACCTTAACAACATAACATACCTGAACACAACCATGCCCAAACTAGGGATAATAAAAGGGAAGAAGCTTTTCCTCGACGTACAAATGTACCCATGGTCGCTCTTACACAACAAATTCAAATGCTGCAAAGACAAATGTAGGACATACAACAGGGGACCACAGTGCGATACTCCTTGGATGATATTTGTCCTTACCCCTTTGACAGGAGATTAAACATGATACCTTTTCCCCTGAATTCAAATATACCAAAATATGACAAATACGATGGTAAAAGTGATCCTCACGATCATGTTCGAGAATTTTGTACCATAAGCCTATAGTTTGCTCACGATGACACTTACTTAATGAGGCTATTCCCAAGAAGTTTGGGAGGGAAAACAATGGAGTGGTTGTCTAAAATCACACCTCCCATCAGATCCTTTGATGAGTTGGTAAACAAATTTATCACATAATACTCCTATAATATTCAACACGCAATCACCATGTTGGATGTATGTAATACCAAACAAAAAAACAATGAAACATTCATGGTGTTTCTTGAGCATTGGAGAAGTATGGTTTAGAGATATCCTCGAGATGTACCTGAAAAGGAAAAGATGGAGATCTTTATCAACAATCTAAATAGTGAGATGAGTTATCAACTCAAGCTCTAGTGCATACCATCTTTTGCTAAGTTGATCGAAAATGAAATCCAAGTAGAGGAAGCCTGCATCAAGAAAAGAACATTGAAATTCTGTAAGGAAGGAACTAACTCATCCAACACTCACTCCTTTAACAACCAGAACAACAACAACACTTTAGAAGAATCTAGATTCTAGACCAGAAATAAAAAATGTTATTAATGAGGGAGGAGCTGATACTAATGATATGAAGTCCAAGCAACCAGTATTAGCTTTATCAGGTAATCAACAATCTAACAAGAATCAAAAAAGTGTTAACCAAGACACTAACACTTATCCACAAAATACCAATCAAGGACCTTCAATTTCAAACACCAACAACAATACCCAAGGCAACAATGTTAACTGTAATGCCCCACCAGGAAAACCCGAAGGGATAAAGCTAACACACATGAATGGAGTGCAAATAATTTTTTTTTAAATAAGACACAACATAATGGTACAATGAGTTATCAAAATCTCAGATAACACAACGGAAGGCTAAACAATACCTAAGGATTTTCACAACGTGATTACTTAATTTAACATCAAACTCAACTCACGACATTTGATCCAATTAAGCAAGTTAACTTAATTTAATGTTATTACTTTAAACAAGGATATAATTTGTTCAATAAATTAAAATTATAGATAATAGGATGCGTTCATTCATTATGGTTGAAGATGTAGCTAACATGAGGAAATTCACCCATTAAAGTTAAAATTAGATAACATGATGAGTTTATCCATTAAGGTTAACATATAGATGGCACAATGAGGTTCATCCATTAGAGTTAAAGTTGTGGATAACATGACTAATTTCATCCAATAAATTTTAACCATTCATTACGTTAAATCTTACATTAAACACATGTCATGCATCTAGTTCCATAACATACTTTAACTTCATCATAAACTAATGAATACTTTCCATGCATACTTAATTGCGCTATCGATAACTGAATATATTTCATTAATCAAATCTACATTCTTTCATGATCCCTATTACTGCATTTAATAAAATGACTACATACATGCATTTATGATTAATTTCATCTAATCCCCATTATACATTTTAACATAAAGCATCCATACATGACAAATTAAAAGGTAACATAAGAATGAAAAAACACCACATAACACCGAAATGATCTCGGAGT
Organism: Cryptomeria japonica; assembly: GCF_030272615.1. Classification (NCBI taxonomy): domain Eukaryota; kingdom Viridiplantae; phylum Streptophyta; class Pinopsida; order Cupressales; family Cupressaceae; genus Cryptomeria; species Cryptomeria japonica. Next base: position 577,800,234 of record NC_081411.1, on the reverse strand, counting down.
TCACCCCTAGTGGGCTACATCTCCGGGTCTGCTCAATTGCAAGACCCCTCTGATACTTAATCAATAGTGAAGAATACAAAAGGTTCGCATCATTTACAATCCCGCCATCAAGGTGAACATAACCAATAATGCATACGACCACATTGGTCAAATAAATACATGAATGATCCCTGAATAGGAAAAGATCCAACTGAACATAATAAGAAGCAATTATAAAAGATCAACTGGAGCATCCACGAAACTAAATCTTCGCAACCCATCATAAGCATCCCACAGTCTCACATGAATATCAAGTTCTCATGAGGGCAATAAACATCAGGATGACTCCACAACCGTGCTCCTATCAAAGGCAACACAACAACACACTAGCAAACATATTCAAGCGAACTCCTAAAACCCAGGAATACACAAGGTCAAGCAAATGGAGTTCAATATGGTAGGATTACCCACTTGGTCAAACTGAACTTCATATGGGGTGCACTGACTGACGGTACTCTAACTAGAGACCTAACTAGCTCTAGTCTACCACAAACCAATAGTAAACACTCGCACAAAGGACATGATCGAATACAAACCATCACATGAAAACAATCAAGATTCGGGATCAAGGACATAAACTGGTACCCAAATCGACAAACGCCAATAACCAATATTTACAAACAAGGACTTGCCATTCCCTAAGCAAATGTGAAAACATAAATTTAAACATGCACGGGCATAAACCAGAGAAGACAATCTTTTTCCACATTGGTTAAACATTACAATCGATCCAGTTTTCTAGAGGATCTAAGTTTGATTGCAGTAATTTACCTTGTCTAGGTATAAGCGTTCATGGTTTTCTAACTCTTTAAAGTTCGATTGCATTGTACAATCACATAAATACATCATCATGAGTTTTCAAACCATAAATACATTAATATAGTATAAGCAGATCACCTAGTGATATAAAATCAATTATTCTTTAATCACATAAAAATATGAAATTCATTTTCAAAATAAAACATCATTTTTATTTTAGCTTGACACAGTTTATCTATACTTATTTTTTTGGTTCAAAGTCAAGATATATTTTCCTAAAAACTAAAATATGCATTTAAGGAAACCTAAACTAGATAATCATTTCCCAATGAAATAAAGTCCCCAAGAATGTATTAATACAATATACCAGTTAAGGACATTAATTAGTATATATATATACCCTACATTAATAAATCCATAGTCCAGTCAAAATTAATATATATTAAAAAAATATACATTAATTACAAAGGGCAATTAATATATGATTAATAATACACATTAATTTATTAATCACTACAATTATTATATAAAAATGTTATACATTAATTAGTATTTATTAATTAATAATTATTAATAAAATATATTAATTAAAAATTAATATTAATAAAACATTTTAAAAAAAAAACTAAAATTTAATATATTATTATTTTAAAAACAATATGGGCAAGCCCGCGGGGCCCACCTTCCATCCATGGGAGGTGGAGGGTTATGCCCTAACCGCGGGGGGTTGCGGCTACCATGGTGGACGCAGGCCCGCGACGTCCACACAGTGCGCGCGGGGGTCCCTGCAACCACCACGGGGTCGCAGGACTCTACGGCCATGCGATGGTCGCAGCTCGCTGCGGCCACCGATGGTCGCGGACCTCCAAGGACGACCAGCGGAGGGGAGGGGAAGAGAGGGGGGCGCGGCTTGAGCCTCGGCTCCTTCACCCTCCAATCCCTAAATCCGCCCTAAATAATAAAAAATAAAATTTGTTTTTTTTTAAATATTATTTTTTTTTTATTTTCATACAAACTTTTAAAAAGAAAATGAAAACCCCAGATTTCTTGAATACACAGTTCCATACAAAGGCTAAAATGAAATTTTCCAGAATGACCATGGTTTTCTAAAATTTGCATTTTTTTGTTTTGATAATCTCAAACAAAACCCCCAAATAAAATAAACTCAGATTTAAATCTCCAGAACTTCTTGGTTTTCACATATTAATAATTTTAGAATAACCAGACTAAAACAAGTAATCTTTCCTCAACCAAATATCATATTTGGGCAAAAGAGAATCATTTTTCACACAATGTTTCAACCAATTTGCCAAACTCCAGACTAATTTTTAATTTAAAACTTAATTAGAGAACATTCAATTGAGTTTAAACAAAAATTCATCAAGAACAGCCAAACACCCAATATTTAAAATAAATAAAAAAATCAATTTGAGCAAATCAGGAACTGATTTGAAAACAAGGAGGGATAAATTCAAGATCTCATTGCTACTCTACTCTATTCATCATTCAGAAAGATTATTCAGCAACAAACTCATTTCTTTCAACCAGAACAGTAAATTTCTTTGGCAACAAAGAAGGTTAAGGGTAAGTGCACAAAGATGGTGGTCAAAAAGGGGGGTATAAGTGGACACTTTTTTTTTTCTGAAATCAGGTGAACCTGAACTTGGAGGCAAAATTTTAAAGTCACACACTCAAGATATGAAGATAATCAAAGAACAAATATTGTAGTACTCTGAATCTAGTTTCCAAACTACTAAACTTTTTCAAAATTGGATAAGATTAAGGGGGTCAAATCCTTCGCGCATGAAAAACTGACCCTGATTTTTTTTGAAAAACATAACATAGTGTCTAACGTGCACATGAAAAAAGTCATAGTTAGATTTAGTATTTTGACAAATCCTTTGGCAGAAAGATAGTTAGGAGTGATAACTAGAAGATGTGTATTTTTTTGTAATTTTTTGTTGAGTATGTTTTTTTTATGATTTTTCCAATTGAGCACATCCTAAAAATTAGGTACCTATTCGTGTGCGAAGCATAAATTGCACTAAACAAATCGAAATACAATTTATTTATTTTTAAATTGAAAAGAATCAAGTGCACTACAATAATATATAATTTTTTTTTAAAATCTAGATAAGTATATCAAAAGTTATTCAAAAAATGGTGCACCTATGTCTGTGAGAACTATGGAGACACTAGTAAAAGAAATTCAATAATAATATGTTATTGTTGTTCAAATTGAAAAAAAATTATATGGTTAGAAAGCTCAGAAGATGGGTGAAAATATGGTGGCAATTTTAGAAATACCCACTTGATTAAGTGTAAACCTGATGATGACAAAGTCGATAAACCAAGTTGATAAAATAAACACATCAAAAATGAGATAAATGGAGGGAAATCAAACTTCCAAACCGTAGCTTTGTCATCTAGGCCTATTTCCAAGCCTAAACATTCAAAACACGTATAGGGTACTACAAGTTTAAAAAGTGCGTATGGGGTACTTATGGTGTAAGCAGCGTATGCGCTCGTTTTCCTATAAACAACGCGTACACGCTCTTTTTACTATAAACAACACGTACACGCTATTGTATAATATGATATTCTATATATAATGTGTATATACTTATAATATATGTAATATATAATATGTGTATAATATGATATTGTATATACAATATGTGTATATACATATAATATATAATATATGTATATATATAATATATTAAACATATATATACACATGTAAGTGTATTGTCTCCCTTTCTCAAATGCATACAAGGTGCCTCTCTCTCTCTCTCTCTCTCTCTCTCTCTCTCTCTCTCTCTCTCTCTCTCTCTCTCTCTCTCCCTTCCTCCATACCCCATCCCTCTTTCTCTTCTTCTCTCCCTCCCTCCCTCCATACCCCATTGTAATTGTGTCTGCATTTCTATCAAAGTAAGCGAATTTATTTCTTATTTGCAACTTCTTCTTTGATTTTTATCATGTATGCTCTCCTAAGAAAACTGACTGATGGATTTATGTGTGTGTATTGAATAACGGGAATAGGGTTTGAAATTGAACCATGGGTGTATTACTGTGACAAACAAGGAAACCTACAACACTATTCTTCTCGAATGTGTTTTTAATGAGCAGAGCAGATGTGGAAAATAGTGTCAACAAAGCAACATGATGAGTCATAGTACCTGCAATATGTTTTTTCAGAAGGAAACAACAGGTAAGAAGAGAAAGAGGGAGAGTAACACAGATGATTTCCTATAGAATGATAGTGGTGGGTATGCGAGAGTTTCCATGTTGTTACACAATGCCTGTCACCTAAAGAAATTAAAGTTTGTTGTATGCATGGCAGTGGTAGTATATGATGATCATCACTTGTCAAACAACTTGGAACGGTACATACCCATGAAAGAAATCAAGTGTGTAATTCCTATAGTCACAATTGAGATCAGTCTTATAAAAATGCAAATTTAATAGCATCATATGTTTTAGAACTTAGGCAGTACTCTTAGGGTTAGGTCAAGCTCTTACACTTGCTTTTTAGCGAAGCCTCATTGTTTGTTCGCTTGGAGTCTCGTTGTATGATGTTATATTCATTTTAAATTTAATATATCATTTTATTAGCCCACCATATGACCCCTTAGTTGTCATTAGAGGTCGTATTGTTTCCTAAGAGGTCATATGGTTTCCTGTGATCCCTTAAGATCCCTATGACACCAATGGCCCATAACAACACTATATGGTGTTCTAAAGGATCCTATGGTGTTCTATGACCCTTTAGGACACTATTTGGTGTCATTATAGGTCCTATGGTGTGCTAAGAGATAATATAGTGTCATGTGACCCCTTAGGACACCCTATGACCCCTTAGATGTTGTTGGGGGTCATATTGTGTTCTAAGGGTCATATTGTGTCCTGGATTCGATATCTCTTCCTCTCCCTCCATCGCCCTCCTCTCTCTCTCTCTCTCTCTCTCTCTCTCTCTCTCTCTCTCTCTCTCTCTCTCTCTCTCTCTCCCCTTATCCCTTCCTCCATACCCCATCCCCCTCTCTCTCACTCTCTCCCCTTCTCCCTTCATCCATACCCCATCCCTCTTTCTCTTCTTCTCTCCCTCCCTCTTTCTCTTCTTTTATAATTCCTATAGTCACAATCAAGATCATTCATATGGTGTCTTGTGTCCTTTCTCTCTCCCCCTCCCTCCTTCCCTCCCCCCTCTTCTCTCTCTCTCTCTCTCCCTCCCTCTACCTCTCTCTCTCTCTACCTTCCCTCCCCCCTCTCTCTCTCTCCCTCTCTCTCCCTCTCTCTCCTTCCCTCTCTCTCTCCCTCTCCCTCTCTCTCCCTCTCCCTCCCCCTCTCTCTCTCCTTCTACCCTCTCCTCTCCCTCCCACCTACTCTCCCTCTCCCTTCCTCCATACCCCTTCTTCTCTCCCACCCTCCCCCTCTTCTCTCCCTCTCTCCCTCCCTCCTTCCCTTCTGCCCCCCTCCTCTCTCCCTCCCCCCTATTCTCTCTCTCTCTCTCTCTCTCTCTCTCTCTCTCTCTCTCTCTCCCACCCTCCCCCCTCTTCTCTCCCTCTCTCCCTCCCTCCCTCTACCTTCCCTCCCCCCTCACTCTCTCTCTCCCTCTCCCTCCTTCCCTCTCTCTCCCTCTCCCTCTCTCTCCCTCCTTCCCTCCTCCTCTTCTCTCCCTCTCTCCCTCTACCTCTCCCCCCTCTCCCTCTCTCTCTCTCCCTCCCTTCCTCCATACCCCTTCTTCTCTCCCACCCTCCCCCCTCTTCTCTCCCTCTCTCCCTCTCTCTACCTTCCATCCCCCCTCTCTCTCTCCCTCTCTCCCCCTCTCCCTCCTTCCCTCTCTCTCTCCCTCTCCCTCTCTCTCCCTCTCCCTCCTTCCCTCTCTCTCTCCCTCTCCCTCTCTATCCCTCTCCCTCCTTCCCTCCCCCCTCTTCAAATGGATCAACCATATGTGTCCTGGATTGGAAGAAATAGTCTGTCAAATTTTGACAATTTTTTGGACTCATGGCACTTGAGAGATCGCCCCGGTACGGTATGACTCTCGACGTTTCGGCACTTTGGGATGCACGATAGGGGTATGCCTAGCGTAAACCTTCCCACCCGTACGTGCTCGCAATGTCAGTTTGTGCACACAACGAACCGAATCAATTCTAGCCAATCTAGCAACTTTGCATTGCATGCAACTGACGGCTTTTGTAGCAGGCGAAAAAATGCTACCAATTGAAAATGGCTCCGACTCATCAAAAAATGAGATAGGCCATTGTAGAGGAGCCTCACACTACCCCATGGGTTCAAACGGATCAACCATATGTGTCCTGGATTTGAAGAAACAATCCGTCAAATTTTGACAATTTTTGGACTCAAGGCACTTGAGAGATCGCACCGGTACGGTATGACTCTCGACGTTCTGGCGCTTTGGGATGCATGACAAGGGCATGCCAGGCATAAACTTGCCCACCTGAATGCGCTCGCAATGTCGATTTGTGGACAAGATGAACTGAATCAATTCTAGCCAATCTGACAACTTTGCATTGCATGCAACTGACGGTTTTTGCAGCAGGCAAAAAAATGCTGCCAATTCAAAATGGCTCTGACTCGTCAAAAACCGAGATAGACCATTGTAGAGGAGCCTCACATGATCCCATGGGTTCAAACAGATTGACTATATTTATCCTAGATTTGAAGAAACGGTCCATCAAATTTTGATAATTTTTTGGACTCGGTGCACTTGAGAGATTGCACCGGTACAGTATGACTCTCGATGTTCTGACGCTTTGGGATGCACGACAGAGGCATGCTTAGAGTAAACCTACCCACCTAGATGCGCTCGTGATGTTGGTTTGTTCACACGACAAACCGAATCAATTCTAGCCAATCTGGCAACTTTGCATTGCATGTAACTGACAGTTTTTGCCGCAGGCGAAAAATGCTACCAATTGAAAATGGCTCTGACTCATCAAAAACCAAGACAAGCCATTGTAGAGGAGCCTCACGCAACCCCACACATTCAAACAGATTGACCATATGTGTCCTGGATTTGAAGAAATTGTCCGTCAAATTTTGACAATTTTTTGGACTCAAGGCACTTGAGAGATCACACCGATATGGTATGACTCTCGACATTCTGATGCTTTGGGATGCATGATAGGGGCATTCCTAGCATAAACCTGCCCACCTAGATGCGTTCACGATGCTGATTTGTGCACATGACAAACAAAAAATTGACCATTGCGAGCGTGAGTGTGCTCTCGCACCAAACACATTGTTGTTTATATTCATATTGTCAATTTTTGTTGTTTATATTCATACTATTGATTACATATGCAAATATTCATTTAAATTTATAAAAGGGCAGCCACCAAATACAGTGAATACACAATAATGAACTGAATACAAGGAGTTTTGTAGGGTTAATTCAACATTTTAGAAATTTTATCAAATCATATTCCATGATTGCAATGTTTTATATCATATATTTTTATTGTTTATACTCATATTGTTGATTACATATGCAAATATTCATTTAAATTTATAAAAGGACAACCAAAAAATACAATGAATACAAAATAATGAACTCAGTACACATTTATTGGATCGAATATCGATATTTATATATATAAAAAAGGCATGCCTGCCAAGTCAATACAAGTATTACAAAAATGTGGCATATGTCATGTCCAAATCGATATACAATAAAAATGTAGAATATATCTACATGTATTGGTCATTCTATGACCAAAAATAACACTATATGATCCTAAACTTGTGGTGGATCATCCAAATCAAGCCTCTTCGATGCAGTACGTGGCTCTATAGATGGCTGCAAAACCACAATTCAAAAGCCAAGTTAGAATTCTTTTGTAGAAAATAGTTCACAATTAACAACATAACTATGCATTTAACTTTAATTCCTTTGCAATTGAAATGTAGATTACCTCATCGGCTTCTCTAGGAGCTAATGTCTTCACTCTCCTCTCCTTGTCACTCTTAGGAGTTTTCTTGAAGACATACTTAAATGGATCCATGTTATGGTCGTACTGCAAAGGGGTCTATTGTAGATTAAATATACAATTAATACAATGTACTAACACAAATATATCAAAAATACTTAAAATCTATAATATAGAGAACAATGACATACCTGTGCCTAAGATGCTTCTCCAATGAACTGAGGATGGCTCACCATCAATGTAGAAACTGTTGCTATTACCTATACAAAAAATGTTCAAAGATAAAATACAATTAATATAATGATAAGTATTGAAGGTTAAAAACAATTAATTTTACATATCAAACAAAAGTGTACCGGATCCTGAGATGCTTCTCCAGTGCACGGAGGAGGGTTCACCATTGATGAAATAGGTATGGATATTTCCTGTATGAAAAAATTATAAGATTATAATATATCACAAGTTCACATGTACGCGTGCATATAATCATGAAATAAAGAAAATAAAGTAGAGATACATACCTCTGCCCTCTCTTGATCCATGGGTGAATCAGGTGCATTCAACAAATCCACATAGCTCAATGGCCGCTGTACATGTAAAATAGACAAAAAACACTAATCAATCTACAAACCCCAACTAATACTTGATTTCAACATTTTCAAACAATTGTACAACTAAAAATGTGTGCAATTACCTTCTTCTCACATTTTTGAGGAATTCTTTTTCTTAGGACGAGCCCTAGACGCGGAGGGGGTACCCTAAAAAAACAAAATTAACATGAGATATTAGTACAGATAATAAATTAAACATAATTTTAAAAATCTAAAATGAAATGACTTGCATATTCCATCAAAACAATACATAAAAAGGGTTGTACAAAATATGATACCGTATAGCCTTGTAGGCCAAAATCGATCGCTGAGAGCGTGATGTCATCAATCAGGGACATTTCGTCCCCTGTCAACACCTACAAACCAGAAATTGGACCAACCATTAAAGATAGTTAGTATATATTGTATTTTTTTGAATTCAAAGTGTACTATTCTAATTTAACATGTTACAAAATTTATACCTCAAACATCAAAGTTGTAGCTATAGTAACTGGGGGGGGAGTATGGGATATCGCTGCTACATCCTAAAATGTATATTATTTGTCTCAATTTAAATCAATGTATAAAGGAAAATTCATTTATGTAATTACAAATCTAAAGTGACTGATAAATAAAATGATATGAATTCAAATCAACACACCTGTGTCTGTGGCTCATGGGCAAACACCATGTCCATCAACTCATATGTCAGCGCGAAATCGTCAGTCGTGCTGGCCTAACATCTACTCCTGAAAATCATGCATAGATGAGATGAGGATCCATTTGCACCGGCTGCATCATCTATCCCCGAGCATATCCTCGAGCAATTGATACACATATGCTGGATGGGCTCTCTATCACCACCTAATGGCTCATCATCCAATATAATAGGGTGTGCTAATGACATCCCGCACATCCCATGCTGGATGATGGCACCAGTCAATGTTGTGGCTACCTGAAGAGTTTATAGCTCCATTGACTCTTTCAGCTCTATTAGGACAACCTGATGCACCTTGGTTTTGGGTGTTAAGGGGCGGTGACTCTCCGCAGGTAATCGCCTATGGGCTCCAGGTCTTTCTTGGGTAGAACCACCACCTCTACCATGGAACTCTCTCATGTCAAAATAGTTTGGGCACACATTGAGCACAAACTTACAATATACTTTTCTCAAAAAATATAATGGCACCTCATAATTATTACAAGGTGGATCATCAAAGACCATCCACCACCTCTGCCAAAAAATATTCTTCATCTGCACATTGGTACACCAATGTATGGGAAACCTCTTTGCATTAAGAGGTAATGACTAACCAGTTTTGGGATCAACAAAAAGGGCACATATTTGTTGTTTAGTAATATTTTTGTTTTTTACTCCATCGTATGATAGCCCATCGGCATAGAATTGACGACACCTATCCCTAACGCTTCCCCATTTGGTAATTTGTGTGGAAACAGCTATGGCACCACTAGCTAATGTTTCTAGGCTAGTGGCGAGGGATTGATGATGCTCAAGTTCAAAAGTTTTCAATTTAACAATCAGTTTATTGATTTTAGACGTATTTTGTCCTAACTAATTAATTAATTGCTCCTATGTTTCGGGTGTGCGGTCAAAAGGAGGAATTGGGGGTTGTTCTTGTGTGTTTTTAGGAGGTGCATTTGGTTGTTCTTATGGGTTTTCAGGAGGTGCATTTGGTTGTTCTTGTTTTGGATTAGAAGAATCTAGTTTTTGAAACAAAAAATGAAAAAACCTAATCAAAATTAATGAAATTAAATTCAAAATGTTAAACAAATTGAACAAATGGGAAAGAAAGACAAAAATAAACAAAAACTAACCTTGATCCATAGCTTGGAGGACAAATCTAGCAACCCATTTGCGGTTTAGGAGAGGAAATGGAAAAAAATGAAGTAAAAAATGCACTATTCACGGGTGAATGAGACCCAGTTTTTTTTTTTTAACTTTTTTTAGTAGGCACCGTATACACGGTTATATTTGAATTATCAGTGCATACGTGCTCATTTTCCTAGGCGTAGCGCGTACGCGCTCATTTTCCTAGGCGTAGTGCGTACGCGCTCATTTTCCTAAAAGCAGCACATACGTGCTGCTTGTTTTTCCATTGTTTTTTTGGGTGATGTCCACTTTTCTAACCACCATCTTTGTGCACATACCCTTAATACAAATCCTACCTCCATATGCAATCCTTGAAGAGATTTGCTGAAGAGCCCAACTTGCAAACTCCATAAATTCCTCCTTCCTTCAAAAAATATTCTCCTAGAATTTTTTTTCCAAAAAATCATCCTCCTAAAATATTTTTCCAACCCTAGGTTAAATGGCCAAGTTTTTGACCAAAAAACTCATTTTTAAAGAAAAATACTTTTACACGATTTATTTCTAATTTAGAAAAATCAAAATGCCTCTTCCTCATTTAGTTTCTAATTTTCTCAATTTTAACAAAATTAACCTTTATATTCCAAAATATAATGAGGGTAAAATATTTTTAATTAAAATAAAATCCCCAAATTCATTCTTTCAAAACTATATCCAAAATATACTAAACTCGCTTTTCTAATTAAAATTGATTTCCTTAAATAATTAAAATCAACCTTTCTATTTTTTTATTTTTTTTTATTTTTTATTTTTTATTTTTGAAAACCAAGCGAATTAAATTAATTCTATTTCAAATAAATTTAAATCTTTCCCTTCCAAAAGAATAAACAAAATAAATTAATCAATTTAAAATTAACCATTTAATTAAACTTGCTACCAATTTGGATTGAGCAATTCTAATTAACGATTAATCGCATAAAGGGAACCTATTTAATTTAGTCCCTTAATTTCTAATGCGTAAACACACATTAAATCAAATTAACCATTGAGGATTAATTACTCAATTTAACCACACACAAAACACACAATCCAAGAAAGCCGAGCAGACAGACGACCTGCATACCCACCCAAAGGGAATACCGACGACGACTGATGACACTCACTTGAGCATGACTATGATCAAACAAGGGTCTTATGACCACCTAATCCAAAATATAAGGACCAAAGAGGTACACTCAAACCTGCAAATCCAGGCCGAGACGAACCTCGCACCCATGCGGTACTATACCTGAAATCTCCTGCAACCAAGAGTCATACATGCATACATATATATACTTAATGAAAGTGTTAGCCCGAGATAATAACACGAAATAGGAGAACTAATAAAATTGCATACGAATTGATTTGAAAACCACATTAACATGTACGCACAATAATTAAAACATCTGACTATAACATGATTAAATGATAAACTAACAAAGGTCAAACTGAGATTAGAATCTGATTAGGGCAAGGGTACTACACTAACCGAGGGAATACTACAAACCAAAGAGGTAACACCAACACTTTTCCAAATAGACGCATCTACACACCATTGCGGCAAACCTTAGAATCAGCATTTCAAGAACTCCTGGCAAACAAGATTATCACATTGCCAGCCATAAACAACTTTAAATCACAGATCAAACCACCTTGGTGGAATGACTCACATTTCTGTGATTTTCATCGAAAAAAAGGACATCACACAAATGATTGCATGAGGCTTAAGAATATTGTTCAAGATATGATCGATAGAGGTGATTTAATGCTTGATGGTCTCAAAACAAATGGTGATTATGACGCCTTTAAAAATCCTCTTCCGAATTATAACAAGGAAGGAGCTTCATCATCAAACGATACAAGGGGAGCTTGCATAAATCACCTATACAACAACACCATCAATCACATATTGACAGATGGCAACGAAATAAATGTCATAAATATCAAGGACAAACAAGACCATACATCAATCAATGTGACAACCAGAGCTCAAAAATACATCTTGAAAGGGCATATATCAACATCGACCACTATCCCCAAGACTCAATATGATTTGGTTAATCAACTACGCAGAACTCCTGCTCAGATATCCATACTCGAGTTACTCAAACTCTTGTTGAAACATAAGGACATCTTAGATCAAGCACCTGTTGAAACAAATGTGCCTCAAGATCTGGACATTGATAAATTTCAAGCCATGGTGGCTCATATGACAGGGCCTCATAATCTCACCTTTTTCAAACACGATAATATCTCTTTAAGTCATCCACATAACATTCCCCTTCATATTGAAGTATTAATTTACAAACATCGAGTTAAAAGAGTATTAATAGATGGAGGAGCTGGTCTAAATATCTATACTTTAAAACTTATCCGTGCATTAGGCTTCTCTGAACAGTCTATTGATCCACACAAAAAGATCACCATCAAGGCCTATGATGATGAAGAAACATCATCCAAAGGAACAGTGATACTACCTATTCAGATAAGACCAATACAAAGGGACACTATGTTCAAAGTCTTAGACATAGACTTAACATACAATATTTTATTGGGTCGTCCTTGGATACATGAAATGCAAGCAGTGCCTTCAACCTACCACCAGTGTGTCAAATTCCCATATAATAGACATGATATTTCCATATCTGCTGATAATAACCCTTTTCAACATCGCAATGCTATGGGGGCAGCTCAAGATAGCCCGGTTCCACATAACAGGGAAACTCCAACTTCCTCAGCATTAGATCATCATCAAGAAAAGCTCAAGTTTTTATCCATGGATTTCAAACAAAAGATGAAAATCAAAGAGCAAGGCATGGGAGAATATTCTTTCGAACCCATGTGTCTATCCAAATTACTAACATCACCAAAATATCATGGACAACCTTCTGTTTCAACACATCACGCAACACAAGCCATCACCAAGTTTGATGGCAAATTTATCCAATTTGGCACACTAGCAAATGAATCAGAAGAGAAAGACATCCTTAGTTGGCTATACAAGGATGAGGAAGAGGTCAAAGCTACTACTCTGGAGGTGGCCATACCATCACAACAATATAGAAAAGGATTCCTGATCATGCAACAGATGGGATACAACAGAAAAGGACCTATAAGCAAACATCAAGAAGGCATTACAGAACCACTAGACCCTCCTTCACAATTTTCTCAAGACAAAATAGGACTGGGATATGGACACAGCATACCACCAAGGCAAAAATAAAATAAGTATCAAAAACCTCAGTGGAAAGCAAAGAAGAAATACAATGAGGACTCATGGAAAGAGGCACTACACCAAGCAGTAGAAACAACAAGGAAAGAGCAAGAACACCAGGAAAAAGAGAAACGACAAGAGGAACTGACCATTTCAAAGGGAAGAAGCATCTTATGAGAAAGTGCATCATGTACAGGGACCTATTCAAAATAAGGTAGTGTCACCTCATGAAGACATCATTGTTCCCCAAGGAGAAACAATGTATGAACAAATGCAAAGGGTACAAGCAGGCTCTGATTTTGAATCATAAAAAACTACAAGACTGGTATCAATTATTAGAGATCTTTTCTCACCTTACAACGTACCTGTCAATAGCACCGAAAGACTCTGGGATAGTACTTTTGAAACTGATTCTAATGACTATGAATGGGGTAGTTGTTCAAATATTACTAAAGATGTCGCAAAAGTTGCTATACATTCACACACACCCCTTTCTCAGGAGGGACTAGGTGAAAAGTCTCAATTACTTGAATTCAGTCCACAACATATCTATGAAGCTAAGGAAAATGAGCAGCGGAACTACGAACAAGTCTACACGGAAGATGATACCATCGAAGACCTTGACAATATCATTAACCTAACCAACATCCCAAACAACCTTAACAATACCTCTATCATGACACTTACCACAGCCGACCTCGACCCACCAAATGACTCTCTACCACTTGTATTTCCTGATTTGATAAACTGGGATGAACCTAAGCACCATGATATACCTATTTTCCTAGATGATTAATCTAATGTCCATTACCTATGTACAGTCAACCCAGAAACAAGATCTGCCAGTGAACAAAATAATGATATCTGCAATTGGGAGGGTGCCAAGTCTCTCAATCGCAAAAAACAAAAAAACAAAGGATCTAATGCTGAAAACTAGTCAATGGCAGTACTAGATCATAAAAAAGTCAAAATAAAGGATGCATCTGAGGGTGAAAACCTTTTTAAGGCACCTAAGGATGGGAGACTTGACACTCTTCCTGAACACTATTAGGAGCGATCACCCATATTGATTGAGCCAACTCAATCAATAAACATTGGTACAAAAGCAGCAGCTAAAAACATAAACCTAGCAGAATCACTGATAGAAGAGGAAAAACTAGAGTTTATCAGATTCTTCACAGAAAAGCAAATTAAATTTTGCTTGGTCCTATGTTGATATGCCCAGAATAGATCCAAACCTAATCATGCATCATTTATATATTTATCCAAGAGCTAAGCCAGTCAAGAAAAAGTTAAGAAAGATGAATCTGCATGCAGTATTAATGGTCAAAGTTGAACTAAAGAAGTTATTAGATGTCAGATTCATTCAACCTATAGACTATGTTGAATGGATTTCAAACATTGTACCAGTTTCAAAACTAGACGGAGGCATTAGGATATGCACAGATTTTAGAGATGTCAACAAAGTCTGTCCAAAGGATGACTTTCATTTTCCCAGCATCGACATGATTGTGGACCTCACAGCGGGCCATGCAATGCTCTCATTAATGGCTGGTTTCTCTGACTATAATCAAATCAAGATAGCTCTAGAAGATCAAGATAAAACAACGTTCACCTATCCTTGGGGAACGTATTGCTGGAACGTCATACCCTTTGGCTTGAAGAATGTTGGGGAAACTTATCAAAGAGAAATGATGATAATCTTTCATGATACGATGCATACCTTCATGGAGGACTATGTGAATGATTTACTGGCTAAGTCATTCACCTGCGTAGAACATCTGGGCATATTTGATAAAATCTTTCAAAGATTGGAACAATTCCAAGTCACGCTAAACCCTAAGAAGTGTGTCTTCGGGGTGACATCAGGTAAATTATTAGGCTACATTGTGTTTAAAAAAGGCATTGAAGTAGATCCAACGAAGGTACAGGTCATTATGGAGATGCCACCTCCTAGGAATATTAGTCAACTCAGATCTCTACAAGGATGGCTACAGTCAATCAGGCGATTAATAGCCCAACTAGCAGATAAAAGTCTACCATTTAATCACCTACTACATAAGAACATACCATTCAGATGGGAAGCCAAGTGTGCAGAATCATTCTATCAACTCAAGCAATATCTAATGAATCCACCAGTTCTGGTACCACCAATAGCAGGAAAGTTGCTCATTCTCTACATATCAACAACAAAAGTATCATTGGGGGCACTGTTAGCACAAGAAGATCCAGAAGGCAAGGAATGAGCTATATATTACATCAGCCAAACATTAAACTGATACGAGCTAAATTACACATTCATTGAGATAGCTTGTTTAGCTATGGTATTCGCCTCTCAAAAGTTCTGCCATTACATGCTAGCTCACACAATCAAGATAGTATCAAAAAATGATCCTCTCAAGTATTTACTCATCAAAGCAACTCTTATAGGCAGACTGGCTAAATGGGTCATGATTCTCAGTGAGTTTGATATCCAATACACAGAGCGTCAGGCTATCAAGGGACAAGTAATTGTAGATCAATTAGCTGAAGCACCACTACCAGATAACCAACCAATGAAGGTGGAATTTCTAGACATGGATGTCCTTACTGTTACACTCAAGCAATGGACCCTGTACTTTAACGGTTCCTACACTCAACATGGATCAAGTGTTGGCATCTTGTTCGTCACCCCCGAAAGACACACCATTCCAAGATCATATAGACTCATGTTTCCATGCACCAATAAAATTATTGAGTATGAAGCCCTAGTCACAGGAATCAAAATGGTCATGGAATGGACAATCATAGAATTGAAAGTCTATGGAGATTCCCAACAGGTTATAAATCAGATCAACAATGAATATCAGACAAAGGATGACAAGATGCTACCATACAAAAGAATGGTGGATGACTTCAAACAGTACTTTGTACACATCACCTTTGAGCAAATACCAAGGTTGGACAACAAAGCAACCAATGCAATGGCCACTATCGCTTCACTACTACAAATTCCATAGCAACAGAGTCATTATGAGTTTCTGGTAGAGCAACTATTTTCCCCGGCCTATGATAATTCTACTTCCCACGTCATCTATGTCTTAACCGGTTCAGACTCTCCTATATACAGGATTATCTATGAATATCTTAAAACCAATACTCTACCCATTGACCTATCTTGTAATTAAAAATGCAACTTTATCCGGCAAGCCACCCATTATACATTAACCACTAACACACTTTACCATCGAGGTCTAGATGGTACTCTTCTTCGTTGCCTTGATCGTAATGAATCTGACTCTGCTTTACACGATCCTCACAAGGGTATCTGTGGTATGCATTCAAGTGGTCCTACTCTCACTAACAAACTTTTGAGAATGGGATATTAGTAGCCGACAATGAAAAAAGACTTATCAATTTGCAAAGAAATATCCTAAGTGTCAAATTCATGGAAATCTTATCCATGCACCAGCACAGGAGTTGCAGCTATTTACAACATCTTGGCCTTTTTGTCAGTGGGGACTTAATTTAGTATGGAAAATCCATCCTTCCTCTTCATATGGACACAAGTTCATCATCACTACAACAGAGTATTTCACAAAATGGATTGAAACAGTCCCAATGACCACAGTAATTGGAAAACAAATTGCCTCATTTATACTCAAAGAAAATCCTAGAAATCAATAGGATCAAGAAAAGAAGAGTAAGTTTGAACCTAACTGGTTAGGTCCCTATGTCATCATATCAACCTATGGATCAGGTGCCTATCAGCTAACAACTTTAGAAGGAGATGTGCTTGACAAACCAACCAACAACATCCATCTGAAGAAATTCTACACTTGAGTGGTCTACTGCACGGAAAAAGAAAAAATTAAAAAAATCAGAAAAATACAAAAAAAGGTGCAATAAAAACAAGTGGTGAAAACCTAGCAACAGGCGCTCTTTGTGAGGGAACAACTCCTCTATCTATCACTACTCATATCTTTTATATCCAAAGTCAAAGCTAATGGCCATCGCCCGAGACTTTTACGCAGCATTATCCCAGACATACTTAGTGTAGTCACTGTCCTTGATTATCTGAAGATCAGTTCATCATATCCCACCATGGCTTGGTAATCACTGTGAATATCCACATCAATAGATATCTATAACTAGGGGCATCATTCCTCTAACTTCAAGCATTCCAGCAACAAGTAAACAAGAATCGTAGCACGCTCAGAAAACCCTGTCAACAACAGCTCATCAATCGAGAAAACAAGACATTGGTCCAATTAACAACTTCGACACACACATGATGGATGATTTTCTGAATTATAGTTTGTTTACATCTCACATGAAATTTTGACTATTTTTCATCTTAAATGTTTGAATCATTGGATCTCCTAAATTTCTCAATGATGCATCGAGCTAGAGAAAGTAGCAGGGGAGTCTGATATTTTTTGGTTTTCTATCTATGAGGTGATCACTTGTATAGTCCAAATTTGTCTTGAGACATGATTAGAAACATATCATTGAAGACATTTTTTCACTTTGCACATACAAATGGTTATCTCTTGTCTATTTTATGCAAGCAACACTCAGGTCATCTTGGTTTAATTATACCTCGACACTTGTGCCGTCTTGCAATATCAAAATCCATGTATGTTTTACTTAGGTCATTATGGTTCAATCATACCATTATGCTTGTATAAACTTCCAACATATCAAAAGCTCAATGATGACAAACAAAAACAGAGCAAAAACATGTGACTAAACAAGAATGACAATGAGAAAATGAAGGTGATCATTTAGTTGCATATCATTTTACACTTGCATTTAGTTGCATATCATTTTAAATTCGCATTTAGCTGCATATCACATTTTCATCTTGCATTAATTTCACATCATTATATCATACATCTTATTTTCAAGATACATCTCACATCACATCATTATTAATTTAATATACATCTCACATCATCATCATTATCATACATCTCATTTTCAAGATTCATCTCACATCATTATCATAAAACAAAGCATCATCGTATTCTCATCATTATAGCTCATACATCATAATCAAAATCAAAAGCATTACTATCTAAGCATTACATCATCATCATAGAAACACCATATCAATGCATATCATAAATCATCATCCATAATGCATCACATGTGAATCAGAGAAATCGGTGTCATATATATATATATCTCTCAAAAATGGTCGAAATGTACAAGGGGTATCATGTCTATCAAAATACAACAAAATGATCAAAATACAACAGAGACAAGTCTCTCAGGTATGACTATCTCCTGAGGTTGACGGTCTCGCAACAGATGTCCCAGCTCCTGGATCTCCCTCAGGTGGATCACGTCGAGAAGGCCCCATAACACCTCTACTCTTTGTCCCCCAATGACTACGAGCAGATCAACTAGCTACATAGCTAGGAGCTATGTGCTCTCTAGGGACTAGCTCCTCATATAACCACTTGTAGTACTCATCCTCCTTGGTCGTGTACCATATCTCCTTCAGTGTGTCCCGCATCAAGGCACCACCTGTCGCTCTCTGTAATCTCTCTGCAATCTCCTCTACCCGACCTGGGCACTCTCTCTCTGTATCTTGCTCTACCGTAATCTGTGTAATCTAGCGTTGTTGTGCTAGCACTTGTACCTGTAGCTGTTACACTGTGACTTGTAGGGATCTAATCTATGAGTCTTGTCGATGGGTGGGTACCCTAATCTGAATGGGTACTTGTGTATGGTTCCACCCATACATGTCCCTATCCGAGACGTCGATGGAAGTATAACATATGATATCCTCCTCTAGGTGGGTCGCCTACCATCCTCTGTACCCCCCACCTCCGCTAACATAGCACCTACCCTACCCGCACCACCAACACCAAGGATAAGTCCTCCTCCTCTCCCTCCATCCCCTCCTCATCCTCTACCTCTCCCTCCATTACCCCCTTGTCCTCTATCTCTCCCAAAACCTCCGATATCACCTCCTCCTCCTCCTCCACCCCATCCTCCATCACCTCCTCCATAATCCCCACCTCCCTCTCCGGCCTCCTCTCCCTCCTCATCTCTCTGTCTAACTCCGCTTCTCATCCTCCTCATCATCAAAACAAGGTAACATCTCTGTTGGATCTGATATCCCTACCACTGCATGTGCCACGAAGTAGGTCGAGAACTCCTATGTCATCCCTGCATCAACAACCCCAGCTTCGTAATCTTAGATCTAGCTTGCCAATGTCATGTACTCCTCTACTACCACTACACTATCCACTGTGGGCCCCCACTCGGGCACATCATGTCTCTGACGATCATATAAGCATGCTCTCTGTGGTATCCCCTGATGTCTCCCATACTATCATTGTACACAGCTATGCAAAAATCACTCATTGATAAAGTGCATCCACTCGATCAAATATCTAGACATATACACATAGGGAATCTCTAGCCTATCCTCAGCCCACACCTCACAATCCATATACGGTCTCAGATGACCATATCAATATCATCCAATACTCTCTGCCAGTGCTCTAGTTTGCCCAGCTTATGCTGGATAACTATACTTGTATACCCATACGCATATGCTCGACCAACCGGCCTATCCCTATCTGCAAGTGGCCTCGCTGCAGGAATATGCTCCCAGGCCCACACCTGTAATAATGTCACTCTTGCTGACAAACTGATGTATCCCAGATACACTACCTCATGCAGCTCCCTGTAAAGGTGCACTAACATGCAAGACCCCCATGCAAACCTGTGTCCCTGAGTAACCATGTCCTCCAAAACCAATCCCCATCCCACAGCTAGTCTCTTCGACCTACAGTCGAGACACAAAAATCCACCAATGAAACCTACTAAAACAAAGGGTAAAGGAGCATAATCCAAATCCTCAAACTCCTGCCATGGGATCTCATATCCACAAATCTAATCATCCTGGAAGATGCAACACAGAGCCTCTGTCCCACCCTCCTCAGTCTGCACCTATGGCAACAAGGCCCCCACAATAAAAATCCGTAGAATGCGATAACAGTCCTCAGGTGTGACTATTATCTCGCCAGTAGCCAAATGGAAGGTGTTCATGTCACTATGTCACCTCTCTGCCAAAGCTGTCAACAAACCCCGATTAATGATATACCAAGGCATGTCTAGTAAAGAAGTCAAACCACATCTCTCAATCACATCCCTATCAGCCTATGACAATCGCAAAATCAATGACCACGGTCATGAAAATCGCTCTCATGACTGAAGTACACCAAGTTGTGCCTGCAAAATAACAAATGTCCATCATCAATTCCCACATCTATTTGATATATCCAATCAAAACAAAATCAACTTAAAACAATGAAGCATCAAATCCAAGCACCATATCAAAAATCAATGACACATATCGAAACTCAAAGACCCATAACACAGGCAATTCAAAATCCATAGTGCAAGCATCATATCGAGAAATCATATCAAAGACCCATAACACAAGCAATTCAAAATCCATAACGCAAGCATCATATCGACAAATCATATCAAAGACCCATAACGCAAGCAATTCAAAATCCATAATCAAGCATCACATTAGGAATCATATCGTAAATCAAGAATCGGACATCAAATTCATATTGCAAGGCAAAAATCAAAGATCCACATCAAAAGAAAATCAAGATCCTCATTCAAACAATTAATCATCTTGGCACTTCATAAATGAAAGCAATTTCAAAAGACTCTCAATCATCATATCAAGACTCAGACATCATCACATCAGGCATAACATTGGCTCAACACCCATCCCAAAACACTTAGCATGAACCTATCCACTCCTAAGCCATCTACCTCATCTATTCCCCCCGTGATGCATTCTTCCAAGTCTTTTCTACCCATTTTTCTTACCCACGCACCACAACAACCATCCCATGTGCTAAGATGCTAACTATGTGCTATCCTCCTTCACCAATGCGCTATAATCTTTGCTCTAAGCACTAAACTAACCTATGCGCTAACTGGAGTTGTCATCGTGCTAACCTACTTACCCTACGCGCTAGTTCACTAGACGTGCTATCCTAAACCCTCTACGTGCTCACCTATCAACCCTATGCACTAAAAGACCAGACACGCTATCCTAAACTTGTGATGCATTGCAAAATGCACCTAAGACGCCGATCTAGCTAGGTTACCCTGCGCGCTACTGACCTTATCGCATGCACTACCCTAGACCGCCTACGCGCTAAAATGGTGAATTTGAAAATGAAAAATGAAAAACATGATCAAAATCAACAAAATTAATCAAAAACGTGGCAAAATTTAGATGACTTATAGGTGGGCCATACGCGGCGGGCCTTCGGTATCGACGAATGTGCTCGAATCAGTGAGAAGCATAAGGAACCAACATTAACGTCAGAGCTAAGATATCACAAGCACAAGGAGACAAATGTGCAAATGATAAGAATAAAATCACTTTTTACCTTTTTATAGGGTAAAAGTCAAAAGGGGTTAGTAGGTGGGGCATGTTTTTGCTCATTTTCTCACTTTTAACCTTATCAAACATCATTTGTCGAGAGATGAATCAATTACATTACATTCAACACAGTTGAAATTTCATAATGCAATTAATTCAAAAATGTTAATCAAATCAATAAAAATTTCCACATCCTTGATTCAACTCCTAAGGGGGCATCATCAATATCATTCATCAAATCTAGGGCATCATATCGACATTTTGACACAAACATCATATCCAACAAAATTTTCTTTGAATCAACATGTGCACACATGTCACTTCAAAGAGGGGCAAAACGTAGACGTATAAAAATGACCACTTTCCTAAGTGAATATTTAATATTCATTTTTAACCTCATTCCTCTATTTAAATAAATTGTTCACATTCATCTATTTGATTAAATGAATTATTTAATTTATTTAATAAAGTTCACCTAAATCTTTCATAGCCTTTAATTAAATAAATCACTTTAGTTAATTAATTCCCCTTTCTCCCTTTTTAATTAAATTTACATTTAATTAAATTGATCCTTGCAAGTAAATAAATCTACTTTATTTATTTTAATCCCCCACTTGTATTTATGCAAGTTGCATCTATTTTTGTTGAAATAAAGTAATTTATTTTAATTAAAATTCCCCTCCATCCACTTGCAAAATCCTACATCTCCCACTTGTCTCCTAAACCCCCTTTTATATTCTTCTAATCACTTCTAATTTAGCCCAATCCATCTCCTAAATATTGTCACATCCCTAAGCAAAGGGAATTCACTTCTCAAACCCTCAAAGTCTTTTAAAACCATTAAAGGCTTTGTGTCTTCAACTAGTTAACCCTCAAAGTCTTCCTAACCATTAATGGTTAACTCAACCTTCTTGCATAATTAGAGACTTTCTCTCTAACTCAACCCTCATCTAACCCAAGGGTCTCATCAAGCATTCATTGCTTTGACCATGGTTATCCCTTTAACCCTTGCACAAGAGTTTGCCCCTTGGGTAAAAGCTTTATCCAATGGATAACCCTAACCTAACCTTAACCCTTACCTCCTAAGGTAACCATCATGTCTTTCTTACATCTCCTCTCAAGTAGTCTTTTGTTGACAATTGCCACCATTTCATTGGTGAGAATTGTAAACATGGATTGATTAACTTTCAATCCTGGCCCTTGTTAAGATTATTCAATCTTGACCATCCATTGCCCTATTTTCCCTATAAATAGAGCTCTCATTCTTCATTTTCATATCTAAGTCTTTACTATCAAACTTATAGACATTTTACTAAATATATCCAAGTTTCATGCATCTAATCTATAGTCATTTTAATCAAGCATTTAGCCTCTCTTTGAATAGAAATCATCTTAATAAGCATTTTAAGAAGCATTTCCATTATCATAGAACATTCATATTAGACTAGTATATCATGTTAGGATAGGTTTTACTATTCCTTTATCTTATCATCATATCCATGCTAGTTTAAATCATATTAGATTTAATATCATGCATAACTAGGAATGCATTCATATTAAGTTGATCAAACATCCCTCACTCTTGGAGTTGTCATTCCTGAAGTCACTTTGCTCTGTGATCTGAGAGAAAAGGCATTGACTTGAGGGATCATGTGAGATAGATAATAATGGAACATCCCTTGGGGAGTTGAGTTATTCAATATAGCTCCATAACTTGCACCAAGAGTCCCATTGGCGTGTGGACCTTTTTGAAACCGAATTTTCCATTTCTTTGCGCCACTTTTCCCGCACACACAATCTATTCAGTCTTCTCCTCAATCAATCCAGTCAACTGGCTAATCAATTGAGTCATCTAGCCAATCAATCTAGCTGACTATCCAATAAAATGAGTTAACAACACAATCTATCCTATTAACAAATCAATCAATTCAGTTAACTGATCAATCAAAATTAGTTAAACTATCAATCAGCACTTTAGTTCAATTTCTCACCTCATCTCACCTAAAAATCTATCAATACAAGCCTCATTTTATCTATTCAATCTAGAATCACAAAATTATAAGCTTCAAAGAGATTGTCTAACTCAAGCAAGAATCCCAGTGCAACACCTGAGAGCCACCTACATACACAATTCAAAGAAGAGCAATGGAAGCCTTGCTACTTCAATTGAGAGAGTTTAAATGAGATTTCATTTTCATTATTCAATTGATTTATAATAATTTTATTGTCATTTAGGAGTATTTCTAATTAGATTAGAGTTGTAATTCACTCTTATAATATGATTATGTTACTTATGACTGAATTTACCCCTGAGAAGTAATATACTCTTGTTATGAGTGATAAGTGTGTTGAGGATCATAAGGACATGTGAGTCTTGTTGAGCGGCCTCAAGTTCTTCATGTGTCAAGTTCTATTGAGTTTCTTATATCATTGGCATGTTGTTAAAGTTCAATTGTCTATGGGGCAGACTGTTTTATATGTCCATGTTCCATGTAGGGTTACACAATAGGTCACTGTTTGGATCCATCTTACTTTTTGCTTTCTATGAGCTTGTGACGGGCATTAAGGACACTATGATGCAAGACTTAATACTAGAGGACTATAAAGTATGCAATCTATACTGACACTCTATTGGGGATTAGGATGAGGGAGTTTTTGAGGACCTTGTTGAGATGATTGTTGAGAATGTTGTTGCTGTAATGTCAGCCTCTCAAGTCCTTCTTGAAGAATTCCTTGTACAATTTCTCTATAAATTCTATGATCCTTCTTATACTCTTGATCTATGTCAAACTCAACTCCTATGTATTGAGGGGAACTTGTTTTTAACTCCCAAGACAAGCTATCTAAGTCGTCAAGAATTTTGTGTTGATCGTTGTTCGGCACTAGATTGGGTTGTTCAAAGGGTAACAAACCATCACCTGGTAGACCCATGCTGACTCATGCTATGACCTAATATGATTATACAACTAGTGAAGGACTGTGACAAACATAAATGGAGACTAGACTAGGACTAACACAAAGATTATAATGACTATGCAAGGACTTTATGCAAAGATTATGAGGACACAATTGGGATGTAAATGAATACTATATAAAGACAATGCTAAGACTTATGACAACTTAAATGGGTTGCAAATGATGACTCTATAAAGATAATGCTAAGACTCTTCAAGGATTTATATGAAGATTACGACAATGTAGATGGGAACTCTATATGAGTACTATACTTGGACTATGCAAGGACTATGTAAGGAATGGTACCAAGATTATGGTGACTGTGCAAGGACCTATGCAAGAACTATGGACTCTAGATAAACCTGCAATCGCAAGTAGTAAGATGTTTCTGCTATGAATGTTTTGGATCTTGTGTGTAATGTTTGTGTTTCAGATGAACTGGTTGATGTAACTTTGTTTGAGTGACAAGTTTTTATGATTTCAATAACACTGTGTACAAATGAGTATGGCCACTTGAATTTTGTTCTGACAAACTCTGTGAATCAGAGTAATGCAAGGTGAAGGGCCTGAATTAGCCTAATAACTCACTCAATATTGGTTCAAGACGAGCGATGCACAAAAAAACATAGTAGACAAAGTCTAGGCTGGAAATTTGAAACCATTTGATGAGGCTCTTACAAAATACCAAAACAAGACAAACAACTAGAGAATCTGCCAACACTGGCTCCACTCCATGATACACACCTCTCAGGCATGCCAATTTCTTTTACCCCAAAGATCTGAAGATCTTATCATCAATGGATTTTGTCTCACAATGCAAGGTACATGAAGGGTATCTATGAGATACAATCTACACTCCCAAAATCATCAAATGTGGGATTTGGGCTACTAATTTTGTCTTTAGTGTAATTTTGAGGGATCCCAATCCAACGACACATTTTCAAAGCAAGCCACTTAAGGCTCTAGTTAAGCTTTTCAGTGTAGGGAAGGACCCCACATATGTTGAATTCACTCAACACTTTAGTCGCCTAACTAGTATATTTATATAGCGGCTCGAAAAACCCACTCAAGAGTACGCTGGTAGAGATGATGTCCCCAATGCATCCCAATTCAAAGAACCTATGTGGGGTGATGAAATGCCCAGTCAAAGATACCCCTCAACTACTAAAATAAAAAGTGGGTGTATATAGCACCTCTCGCTCTCTCCCAAGACCCCTAAGGTGAGTGGAAAGGTACTCAATGCAACAATGGGTCCACCTCAGGCACAAGAAAGTTCTTTTTCCTATAGATATTGCAATGTGAGCTAAACTAAACATAAGACAAATTCACATCTATTTCAAAACCAAACTGAGGTGTGAGATACGCATGTTCATAACAATTTTAAACACCAAAGTCTAAAAGTGAGATCTAAATTGCATGCCAATTTTAAGCACTAAATCCAAAGGTGAGATCATGCATGTCAATTTTTAAGCACCAAATCCAAAAATGAACTAAAATCTACAAGATCCCGCAATTAAATAGATTAGTTTTTTCACCAAATGTTTTGAATTGGTCAAAGCCTTCCCTATTTTCCTCACCAAAGGCTGTAAACAGATTATCAGTAATATCAAAAGCCTGAACATAATAAAAAAACCAGAGACAGTGAAATTTCTATTTCAATAGACGAATGCGACACATAATGCTAACAAATGAGATATGCTATCTAAACCAATATGAATTACTGATTAAACGAATGCGAATTTTTGTGTAAATGAATGCAAGTTACTTTCTAAACAAATGCGACTTAACCTAAGGACGAATGCGACGTTCAAAATAGAAGACACAAAAAGATAAGAAACCCTACAAAACATAAAGTTATTGCCTAGCCAGATCCCTCATTAACCATTCTATGTTGATCAAATCGTATTTCACGGTGTATGATTGAACAAGGTTTTCAAATCTGGAAAAGGCAATTTGATCTTCCAAATCTTGGATTCTCCTTTCTGCTCTTAGGATTCTTTGATAACACCTCTGATGTCTTCTATATTTTCCCTTTCTCCTGGAACCTAAAATTTTAAATTTTATCTTGCCTGCCATAAGATTTTATGTATTTTAAGTAGCACATGAAGATAATAATTTTCAGACTATGATAAATTTATGATGCAGTTAGACAAAAGACAGAATTATGACCCTAAATGATTAATCTAAATGAATGGAAAATTGACCTAAATGAATGTGAATCGCCTTAAGGATGATTGTGAAACCACCTTTGGATGATTGCGAATTTCTATTAAGATGTATGTGAATTTATGTCAAGTCAAATGCGATGCATGGTCTGGACTAATGCAAAATAGTTAACCGCATGTGCGAAAATTTGTACAAAACCTACAATTTGTAAAAAATCATACAAATCTACAAAAATCTGTACAAGAACCTGCAACCTGCAAAAATCCATACAAATCTGCAAAAAACATGAAAAAAAAACACAGAAGATAGTCAGTTGTAGATTCACGTCGAGCTTACCAAATGTTTATCTATAAAATTCATCTTAATTAACTAGAAATAATAAGGATATCATGAATCCCTATTAAAGAATTCTAAATAGATCAATGAAAGTATGTGAGATAACAATAAGGATATAAAATATTCAATCAAAACTCCCTATTCCATGATCGCATGTCTCTTCCATTGCTCTTCTCCGTTTTTAGTATTGATGTTGGCTCTCAGATATTGCATTGCTAACCTGCATAAGGATGGCACAAAGATTCAAAGTTCGTGATTTTTTAAAATGGAGAATTGATGTTGAATTTATAGATTTTTGGAGATTGAATGAGAGGTGGAACTCAAGTGAGCTTAAAAGCTGATTGAAAGTTGAATTGTTCTGATTAATTAGAAAAACAGGTTTTCAGGACTCGAAACCTTTAACAAAGGAGATTAAAATAAGACACCAAAAAGTCCAGTGCTTAAGAACCGCATACAAAATGACTGGCAAAAAAGCCAGCAAACCAAAAAGACAGCAAAGAAACAAGGAAGGCGCTACACAGCTATAGTCTTCAATAGGTCCTCCACCTTTTTCACTAGCTGGTCATAGGTGGCCCCAACAAATTTGAGATCTTCCAGGTCCTTGTTAGGTTTCTTTTCTTTCTTTTTGCCTCTGGTACGGGTTCTGGGACCTTGAGCTTCCCCTGTTCCTTCAGTGTCTGGGTCAATATCCAAGATTTCCTTATCTTCATCCAGTTTGTTGATGAGAGTGTTAGTCTTGCTAGCAGAAATCTTCAAGATGCTTAAACTCTATTCAACAATTCTCTTCAGACACTCCTCAATTTTGCCGACTTTACTGACAATATTTGAGATAGTTTGATCATTAGCGTCAGCAAGATTTTTCCTTTCCAGCAAATCTTTCTCAGTTTTCTCAAACCTGGGGTTGAAGGCATCTCTTATGTTTTCGGCTTTGGCAATGGTATTTTTTAGGTCCTTTATGTAATTAACCATGGTCTTCCCTTCCCCTGTGTTGATGGTTTCCAAAATTAGAATTTTGTTTCAGAGTTTTTTGTTGTCGTCCACAGCTTTCTTGTAACCAGTTATAAGCCACTCCATAGTATCCATGAAGCCTTGCATACCCTCTGGAGGAGGGTTAGGGGGGGATCAGCCTTATCAGGGATATCATGTTCCTTTTTTGGGGTGTCCTGAAAAGTAGTTGTGTCTACAACCCTGAGAGCCTTGTCCATGGTCATCTTGTCCGGATTTTGTTCGGCTTCCAAGGTCCTTTCTTGCTTATAGACCTCCAGCTCCTTAACATTCTCCTCCTTCCATGTGTGCTTATTTCTAGATTGAAAGTTGAATTGTTGATTGAGAGGTGGAACTCAATTAATTGAATTGATAAATGAATAGATTAAATAGATAATTGAGTTAATTGATTGATGACATGTTAGAAAAAAACTGATTGGATGATAGAAAAAGAAATTGAGTTAACTGATTGAAAGCTTTTTACAAAAAAAAGCTAATTGGAAGATAGAAAAAGAATGATCGAGTTAACTCTGAATTTTTTTCAGTAAAAAGCTAATTGGAAGATAGAAAAAGAATGATTGGAGGATAATTGAGGAGATGATTTAATTAATCAATTAATTAAATTGATCAATTAATTATTAATTTAGCATGCGTTGTAAGATATTTTATTCAAAATTCAATTTTGATTAGCATGCTATTGAACTGGATTTAGATTTTCAATTTAATATTTGCATGAGAATTGAATTTGGATTATTGAATTATTTTAAATTCAATTTGATCTTTGAATCCATGTAGACTTGATTTAGATATTCAATTTGATTTTTGCATGTCTTTAACTTTGATTTTCAAAATCATGAAATTGAAATGCACATGTGATTGAAATTAACTGGAATTAGAATTTGGGGAAATTTGAATTTGAATTTGAAATAGAGGAATAAATGAAATTAGATGAAATTGGAATTTGGGGGAAATTGAATTTGAATTTGAATTAGAAGAATAAATGAAATTAGATGAAATTGGAATTTGGAGAAATTAGAATTTGAATTTGAAGAATTGATTAGCTAGTTAAATAATTTAAAGAAAATATTTAATTATTTAGAAATTGAATTTTAATTAAATAATATTTAGATTACTTAATTAAATTAATTAAATAATAAATATTTAATTAATATGTAGAAAAAGGGTTAAATGATTAATTGATTAAGATTAAATAGAAATTGAATAATTAGTAAGATGATTTGATGAAATATGAATTTAGAAGAATAAGATTAATTAATTTAAATAAAGAATAAAGAATTATTTAATCAATTAGATGAATAGTTAGTACATGATTAATGAGAAATTTTTAGGTGTCTACACTTAGTTATCAATTCTTTTAATGCATCCATCCCTAGATAGAATGTCAGAATCATGTAGCTAGTTCAAGGAAAAGTCTTCAAGGAAAAATGTGAATCTTTGAGTTCTATCAACTTAAGACCTAGAATAGAGCAGTTTGAGGGTAAATGCATGAGTTTAAAATCGGATAAAACCTCCACAAAGGTCAACTATCAGTTGAATTCAACTTTCAAGTAGTTCAACTTCATTTTGGGATACTTCCACCTCCTTTGCATGTTCTTCCTCAATTTTGACCCCAAGAGAATAAATTCATGCAAAATAGAAATAAACAAGTGATTAACAATCAAATACAGTAGTCTTTAGATATGCAAGTAGAAGTTTAACATCAATTTGAGACTCCCCATGAATTGATCATAACTCAAGAGACATTTTGAGGCCACCTACACTCAGTTTTCACTAGTTTTGCATGCCTTTATGCATCCTTTCTCTTCAAATTCGACCAAGAAGACTCTTCATGCAAATTTAAAGAGATAAAGATAGAATAAAGATAAAGAAAGGAGCTCACTTCAATTCTAAAAAAGGCACATCTCAGTAGCTCCTTCTCAAGACTTTTCCTATAAGTCTTATTCTTCTTTGTTTTCTTAGGCATTTCTCTTTTCTTCTCTGCATTTACACAACAAAAGATTATTGTAGCTCATGTTATTTTTCAAATTCAAGCATTGTAGCAGAAAATTTTTATCAATTATCAATAAATATTATTGAATACTTCTCAACAGATTCTTGTTTTGTTCATTGTCATGTTATGATTTGATCAGAATATTGTGATTACTTCAAAATCCTCTATTTTTGTCTCATTGATGCTTTGTAGAACAAGGAAATTTCATAGTTAATTCAAGTTGTGAGATGTGTTTATTGGATTTTCAACAAGTTGTAGGTTGTGAAAATTCTTTTCCTTCCAACAATATTGAAAATTCCAAGACCTTCTCATAAAATACTTATGAATTGCATGATCTTAGTTAAGTTGTGAATCAAATTTCAAGTCTTTTGGAGCTGATAAAGGTTTAGGATAGCGAATGATATCATATCCATATTGGTGTATCACCTCCTAATAGTAATAGAATTTCATTTCCAACAAGCTTTCTCCCCCTTTTCTTGGTCAAATTAGTTTTTCTAGGAGGATTCATCATAGAACCAACTCACTCTGGAGGTTGATTTCCACCATCGGCAAACCACATGCCTGGAAATCATCTAATGTTTCATAAGATTTTTGAGCTTTCAACTTAAGCATCGCGGGTGCTATCTTGGTGACAACAAAGCAAACACCACTCAACAAAGGAAAAGTGGATCCTTAGAAAGGGTAGGAAACATCAATGCCAACAAGCATAGGGACAACAAGAATAATTGCATAGCCTCCAAAGAGAGATTATACATAATTAAAGTGCACTACTCCAAGCAAGGAAAGGTCTTAACAAGGAACACACATGTACTCGCATGAAGGAATATTTAATGCAAGAAAAGACAATTAAAATATGCAAAATGCAACTCTAAAGAAGAGGCAAGCTTCAAAAAGGAGAGAGATAGAATTAAGGTGAAGGATCACACAAACTATAATGAGAGATTATTCATAATTTAAGACATACCATTTCAAGCAAGGAATCGATCCTAACCAAATAAAACACATGTACTTGTTAGATAGTTCAAATAATCAGAAGACAACTGAGAGGGGGGTGAATCAATTGTTACAAATTACCGGAACCATTAGCAATTTAAACTTTAATACCGGAACCCAAAACATTAATACTAGAATAGAAGATAAACCAATTAAGCATAAACAATAATCACAAAATAAATACCATCCACATGACACCAAGATGTGTACATGGAAAACTCGGTAAAGGGAAAAACCATGGTGGGAAGCCTACCCACAGTTAGATAATACTTCTGCAATAAGTATGTGAATTACAATAGAGGGGCCTGCACTTGTGGGAAGGCCAACTAGAGCACACTTCTCATCACAAAAGGAGCCTCACTGACTACATAAAAATCCAGACTTCAATCCAGAGAAGTGTTGAACTGCAAAAGATAGCATCTCCTATGCCTGAGTACAGTTTCGGTTAAGCTCAATACTGGAGGACTAAATCCTCTTACATAAACCCAAATCGATCTCCAATGATCAACCAACTCCTCTTCCTGAATGATATTACATTATTCGTACATTAAATTCCTTGACCATGACCTCTAACAATAACCATGATAATCTACAATGAGATCTTACATCTATATATACAAACCCTCGACCATAAACAATCAGGTCGACCACTAGATGATAAACCAATTACATAATTATAGACCATGTCATCCTAAGACCAAACAAATAATATCAACACATAAGACATCCCGAAAATACATCAATAGGTCCTATCCACATATTACATTAAAGTTGGTCCATAACCTAGATCAACCGAGACCAAGTATAGGTCCATATGCCACAACAATGATCTCCATCCACCAAGTCTCGAACATGATCACCAACAACATCCTGAAACTCCATCAGAAGTTGCACCAACACCACTTATGCAATTCATCAAAGATATCCACCAAAAGCTTTGTCGGTGAAACCCTCGTTGGAACCAGAAACCAATCTTCTAAGCAAGCAGGATAGAATTCGATCACTAGACCAAAACCAACTGACCAAATATGAGCATGAGTATCATGAATAAGCCAATTCCACCACTAGACTATACCGGAGCCTACCAAATCATGTCAGATCCAAGTTAACCAGAAACCACTCAACCTACCGAGACCAGAAGGGTGTCAGTAAAGCATCCAAATAGCTAGGGTTGGCATCAATGACAAAACATCAATGCAACACATAATCAATCCACCAAATGGCAACAATCTCCCCCTTTGGCATTGATGGCAACACGAGATGTGAAAAACATCTAAGTACCAAGAAATGCCAAACAAGTCTCCCCCAATGGAAGATAGCCAACAAACTCCCACATAGAGCTCTGAATATCAATATCTCCCCCAGTGAATATTATCTCTGTAAAGCTCTGAATTTCTTTTCCTTATCAATATCACTCCCTTTTTCTTTTTCACTTACTTTTTCTTTTTCACATCAATATCTCTCCCCCTTTGACATCAATTCCAGAAATTTGACAAAAATATCAAAGCAAAAACATAAACCACTGAATCACAAAGCTGACTACTCCCCCTGAGCAGTATCATCCTTCATCAGTGCTGAAATGAATACTATCTGTGATAGTGCATGTCGGACTGATGCCAAAACCACATCAGTCAAGTCTCTACCAGAGGGGTAAAAACTCCCAATCTATCTCTCAGGTACTCAAATGTTTGTTAGGAAAAGGTTTAGTGAAAATATCTACAATTTGTTCTTTAGTGTTCACATAAACCAATCTAACTTCATTTTCTTCCACCTTCTCCTTCAAAAAGTTATACTTGATAGATCTGTGCTTTGTTTTATAGTAAAATACCAGATTCTTTGATATGTCAATAGCAGCAAAGTTATCACAGTGAATAACTACCGGTCCAGTGCAATGCACTTTGATATCCTTCAACATTTGCTTCATCCATAGAACTTGTGTACAGTTAGTAGCACAACAACATACTCAGCTTTAGCAGTAGATAAGAAGTACATAATTGTTTCTTGTTGATCCATGAAACCAACTTCTTTCCAAGAAAGAAAGCTCAACTTTAAATACTTTTTTGGTCATCAACATCACTAGCCCAATCTGCATCTGTATATGCACATAAAGTAAATTCATCATCCTTAGGGTACCACAAGTTGAACCGATATCAGAAATTGAGGCATGTAAAGATGAACATTGGTTAAAAGCTATGGAAGAAGAATTAGATCAGATTGAGAATTTTGACTTTCTGTTCATCTTCCCTGTTCTTCAGTTACTATAGAATTATTTGATACTGTCAGAGTAACTAGTTCAACTCTCTATTCTAATAAAGGTGCTACCGGTTCAGATATAATCATTTCTACTACCAGTTCCTTCTCATAAATTCTGATTTGACTTATGTTCATCTCATCTACTTTGACATTAGCACTCTCCACAATTCTTTGCAATCTCTTGTTATAACATCTATATGTTTTGCTTTCATTAGAATAACCAATAAATATGCCTTCATCACATCTAGGATCAAATTTGCCAATGATATTATCTCTCCTGATATAACATTTACTACCAAAAATTCTAAAATACTTAACTGTAGGTGTATTACCAAACCATAATTCATAAGGTGTCTTACTGGTTTCTCCTTTGATATGTACTCTGTTGAATGTATAAACCGTTGTACTCACTGCTTCTCTCCAGTAGATATGAGGTAGACTAGCTTCCATCATCATTGTTCTAGCAGCATCCAAGATAGTTATGTTCTTCCTTTCCACAACTCCATTCTACTGAGGTGTTCGGGGAGCAGAAAATTGTCTTCTTATACCATGCTTGTCACAAAAGTTATTAAACTCACCAGATGTGAATTCTCCACCATGATCTAATCTCAAACACTTAATCTTCAATCCTGTCTCAGTTTCCACTTTAGCCTTAAAGATTTTAAACTTTTAAAATGCTTCAGATTTTTCTTTCAAAAAAGTAACCCACATCATTCTAGAATAATCATCAATGATTAGCATGAAATATCTATCACCTTGAAAACTTTTAACTCTAGCAGGGCCACACAAATCAGTATGAATAAGATCAAGAACATCATTTGATTTATCTTGTATAATCCTAAAAGAGGTTCTGACTTGTTTACCCATTTGACAATCTTTAGATACCAGATTATAGGGCTTCATAATCTTAGGTATATCCCTAACTGCCTTAGTTTAACTAATCTTCACAATGCAATCAAAATTCACATGACATAACCTTTTATGTCATAGCCAACTCTCATCAATCTATGTAATCAAACATGTCTTCTCACTGGAGTTCAAATGAAATATATTACCTTTTGTCTGTGTACCGGTTGCAATCTCCAAACCAGATAT
Source organism: Cryptomeria japonica (assembly GCF_030272615.1). NCBI lineage: Eukaryota > Viridiplantae > Streptophyta > Pinopsida > Cupressales > Cupressaceae > Cryptomeria > Cryptomeria japonica. The sequence goes on along the minus strand of NC_081411.1, from coordinate 577,765,606 downwards.
GTTAATGATTTTGCATTTTCCATCCTTGAACTGTAATTGAAATCCCTTATCTACCAATTTTTTGACACTCAAAAGATTATACCTTAAACCTTCAACATAATAAACATTGTCAGTATTGTTCTTACAATCCAATGATATAGTTCCTTTTCCTTTGATCATACATGCTTTCTCATCTCCAAATCTAAATAGACCACCATCAAATTCTTGCACAGACACAAAACTTCCCTTTATCTCCAATCATATGATGTGAACAACCACTATCAATTACCCATTCATCCTTGTCCTTAATTTTAGCAGCAAGTGCCTTCTCTTCCAGTGTTGAATCATCTTCCTTGATAGCCAGGAACACCCATTCCTTCCCATTGTCGGATCCATTAGCAGAGTCATATGTTGGTTCATCATCATAATCAATAATGCCTTACTCATCCGCTATGTAGCATGATTTGTCTCTGTTTTATTTGTATTTATACTTGTTCTGATATCCAGGGTTAGGTTTAAATTATCTTCTAACTCTTTTTTCAAATCTTGAATTTCTTTTAGGACATCTAGATGCAAAATGACCAATCTCATTACATGCAAAATATTTAAAAGGTGATTTTCCTTCATAGTTACTTCCTACTGGTCCTTTAGGTACTCTTCTAGAAATTAGTGCTTCAAGTTGCTCAAACTCATCATCTCCTCTCTTCATATCTTCCAATTCTTTTACATACAAAGCTTTCCAGTCTTGCTTGTCAATTGTAGATGTAGATGCATGAAAAGTAGGTTCAAACTTCACAGCTCCAGAAGGTCCAAATTATTCAAACTCAAAAGCGGATAGTTTCCCAACCAAAGTATCTTTGTTGACAGATGTATTAGCCATTTTTCTCAACTCATTAATAGCAATAGCCTTCATTTTGTAAGTCGGTGGTAGGGCTCTCATGACTTTAGAAACAATTTCATCTTTGCTCAGAGTTCCACCAAAACATTGAATTCCCATAACAATCTCATTTACCCTTTCCATGAGTGCAGTAATCCTTTCATCTTCTTCCATCTTCAGGTTTTCATATCTCACCCGGTAAAAATCAAGTTTAGCAATCTTTACTATAGGGTCACCTTCTTTAGGAGTCTCCAACTTATCCCATATAGCCTTTCCAGATGATTTGTCGGTTAATCTCATTATTTTCTGATCAGAAAGTGCACACAAGAGGGCTTCTCTTTCTCTACAATTATTCTCAAGCTCCTTGTCCAAGTTTGCCAGAGGAGGATTGCCAGATCTTAGATTATATGGTGTGATAACATTTCGTGTGATCTCCCAAATCTCCTTGCCAAGACATCTCACATGAGTCTCCATCTGAATCTTCCATAATGTGTAATTTGTTCCATCAAGCCTCAGAATATCCCTCTGGAAGACAACTCCATAAGAATTGGATGAACTTGAACTGTTAGTCACCATAGGATCTTCCTCCAGTGGTTAATATTTCTACAAAGAGGACCAATTCTCTGATACCAATTGCTAGGCAGTTTAAATAACTAGAAGACAACTAAGAGGGGGGGGTGAATCAGTTGTTACAGATTACCATAACCATTAGTAATTTAAACTTTAATATCAAAATCCAAAACATTAATACTGGAATAGCAGATAAACCAATTAAGCATAAACAATAATCACAAAATAAATATCATCCACATGACACCAAGATTTGTACGTGGAAAACCCGATAAAGGGAAAAATGGGAAAACCATGGTAGGAAGCCTACCCACAGTCAGATAATACTTCTACAGTAAGTATGTGAATTATAATTGAGGGGCTTGCACTTGTAGGAAGGCCAAAAGCCTAGAGTGCACTGCTCATCATAAAAGGATCCTCACTGACTACATAGAAGTCCAAGCTACAATCCGAAGAAGTGTTGAACTGCAAAATATAGCATCTCCTATGCTTGAGTACAGTTTCGGTTAATCTCAATACCAGAGGACTAAATCCTCTTACATAAACCCAATTCAATCTCCAATGGTCAACCAACTCCTCTTCCTGAATGACATTACATTATTCACACATCACATTCCTTGACCATGACCTCTAACAATAACCCTGATAATCTGCAATGAGATCTTACATCTATATATACAAACCCACGACCATAAACAATCAGGTCGGCCACCAGATGATAAACCAATTAGATAATTACAAACCATGTCGTCCTAAGACCAAACAAATAATATCAACACATAAGACATACTGAAAATACATCAATAGGTCCTATCCACACGTTACATTAAAGTCAGTCCATAACCTAGATCAACCGGGACCAAGTATAGGTCCATACGCCACAACAGTGATCTCCATCCACCAAGTATTGAACATGATCACCAACAACATCCTGAAACTCCATCAGAAGTTGCACCAACACCACTTATGAAATTTATCAAATATCTCCACCAAAAGTTCTACCGGTGAAACCCTCACCAAAACCAGAAACCAATCTTCTAAGCAAGCAAGATAGCATTCGATCATCAGACCAAAACCAACTAACCAAATATGAGCATGAGTATCATGAACAAGCCAATTTCATCACCAAACTATACCAGAGCCTACCGGATCATGTCGGATCCAAGTTAACCATAAACCACTCAACCTACCAGGACCAGAAGGGTGTCGGTAAAGCATCCAAATAGTTAGTATTGGCATTAGTGACAAAAAATCAATGCAACACATAATAAATTCCACCAAATAGCCAATAGTACTTGCATGAAGGATAATTCCATGAAAGAAAGGACATCAAGGTATAAAAAATGCAACTCATAAAAGAAAAGGCGAATCCTTTGAAAGAGAAAAGAGACAAAATTATTCTCGCCCCCCAAGCATAGAGACAAGAATAAATAGAGTATTATGTTGCTCACTAAATATTATTGCACTTGAAATTGTACTACCATGAATGACAATGAGCCCCCTATAGGTAAGCTAACAATGTCACATAGTGAGGAGCAACATAATAGGAACTTGAATGTTATTTGAAATAATCATAAGAAATATGCCATTCATTGTCACGTGTTACTTTAATGATACCTAAATCAATATATTTTTTTATTTTAGTTTGTAAAGTTGGATATCCATTAGTAGAATGGCCATGGATTTGATGATACTTGCAAAAAGTAGAAGTTTCAAGATGTTGTCTATATTTTCTTCTTTGTTTAGGCCAAAGAAGAGAAATTAAATTGGCATGAAGGAGGCCAGACAAAATATTATCTTGTTGTCATGCCATATTTAAATGAGAATACATGGATTCACAAGATAATGGAGGAGGGGATGCCAACAAAGGAGGACTTTGGAAACCTAGACCTTCTTTGGAAAAGGGTGATGTAGATTTCTCATGATCATCAAAACTTTGTTGCACACATCCTAAACCTTGTCCATTGTATCCATGTGTAGATGTTGAAATGTCTACAGGAGAGGGTTCATTCTTAGTATCAAAATCTAAAGAGCCCCCATCATTCAAATGTTAAGGTAAAGGCTAGATCTGAAATCAAAATGCTTTTGAATGGAAATGATTGATTGAATTGATTATACCTTCAATGATGATGCAATGCTCTTAGGACAAGTCCTCCATGTGTTTGTTGGGAAAAATGGTGTCTCAACCTTGCATTTATGCGAGGTTACTATTTATAGTAAGTTTTTATTTGAGCACGAAATGGTGCGAAACTCTCCCTGAAGCTTCTGGTTGGCTAGATAAGCATTCCGGTAAAGTTGCGTCACAAGGTCACAGCTAGTTTTGAAGATATTAAAGTTTTCATCTTGGAGGGGTGCAATAAAATGTTTAAGCTTAATTTTGGGGACTTTAGAGGCTCCGAAACGCCCTGAAAAGTTTCCGTAATCGGTGAAGCAGGTTACGAGGTGATAGAGCACTTCGCGAGCTTTTCGGCGCTTCAAACGGTTCGTCAATCGGACACCCGGTTCTCAAGTTATGGCCTCCGGAAGTTTGTACTCCTGAAATAGGAAAAATAATTTGTATCGGATACATAAATGAGCTGTAAAAGGGAGCGACACGTGTTGATGTGTGCTTTAACATGTCATAGGGCATCTAGAAGGGAGATAAGGTCGGCTACACCTTATTGGGTGGTTTTAGCCCATGGTTTTGTAATACCGTTTGACGGTTTCTTGTATTGTATCTCCTATTTATGAGGTGTGTGAGATAGAGGTTGTGTGTAAGAGTCCTATGGCTATTGAGTTGCCTCTGAATCTCTGTTTAGTGCTACTCCTGCGAAGAGCTTGCTCTGCAAGTATTTTGTAATCTGTTTTTGATTGCTGAATAAAATATTGAGCTGCTTTTGGAGGGTGGGGTTTTTCTCCCGAAAGGGTTTTCCCCACGTAAATCATTGTGTTGTGGTATGAATGTTATTATATCTATTTCTATTTTCTGTAACTGTTGTAACGATCTGAAAAAGTTTTGCATTACCCTCCTCTCAAGGTTAGTGTAGGAAGTTGTTTCCGCTACTTAACTTCCTTACAAGTGGTATCAGAGCCTGATCACCTTTGGTTTCAATTGTGGGCAGTTGGGTTTTTTGAACTAATCCAAATTTGAGTGGGAGCTTGTGCAGAAGACACTTTTTGATCTTGTTGCAGGAATATTCAGATGGCGAGTTCGTCAGGGAGAATAGAGGTGGAGAAATTTAATGGAAGTAATTTTGAGATGTGGAAGCTGAAGATGGAAGATCTGCTAATAGATCGAGATCTTTGGGATGCTGTTGATGCGAATGTCCAAAGGCCCTCAGATCCTACTGCGGCAGCTCAGTATGATGTTATGGACCGAAAAGCCAAGGGTCTAATCAGACTGTGCCTGGCAGACTCTGTTCTAATCAATGTCCATGAAGAGAACTCTGCAAAGAAGCTATGGACTAAGCTTGGTGAGATGTATCAAGTGAAATCTTTATTAAATCAAATTTTCTTAAGAAAGAAATTGTATTCCTTGAAGATGGAAGAGGGTGGACGAATTGCAGACCACCTAGAAGCATTCAATATGATTGTGGCTCAATTAGTATCCATCGGTGTTAAGATGGACGAGGAGGAGAAATGTCAGATCTTGCTTTGTTCTTTGCCTGATTCGTGGGATTCTCTTGTTATGGCTATCGGTAGTACTTCTATCGTTTTGAAATCTGAAGACGTGGTGGGTGCCCTACTTGGTGAAGAGATGCGAAGGAAGGTATCCATCAGTTCAAAGGAAGCCCTAACCGTTCGTGGAAGACCTAAGGAGAAAGGCAAGAAGAATGAGAAGCGCGGCAAGTCCAAATCCAAAGGGAGATCGAAATCTCCTGGAAAGTCCAAAGTCATTTGCTGGAATTGCGGTAAACCGGGTCACATCCGTAAGGACTGCAAAGAAGAAAAGAAGAAGAAAAAGAAAAAGTTTGATTCTGATTCTGAGTCCGACAAGGAAGATGGCGATGCATTTATTGCGGCTTTGGCGACTCATGCAGGTAATGATGCCTGGCTAATTGACTCAGGTGCATCTTTTCATATGACTTCCAATAGAGATTGGTTTTCTGAATATGAAGGATTTAATGGAGGTAAGGTGTACTTGGGTGATGATTCACCTCTAGACATTGTTGGTCGAGGTAAGGTTAGAATCAGGTTTTCTGATGGTAGAATAAAAGGGATTAATGGTGTGCTGCATATCCCTGGATTAAAATGAAACCTGTTATCTGTGAGCAAACTGATAGATGCGGGTGTGCAGGTAGTCTTTTCTGAAACAGGATGTAAGATGATTAAGGGTGCTATGGTAGTTGCTAGAGGTGTCAGGTTTGGCACTTTGTATAAGCTTGAAGCATACACTGTTGAGTGTAATAGCACTTCTGTAAAAAGCAAATCTGTGGATACTTCACTGGAAGATTTGAAGGTTTCACCTTCAGCAGATGGAAATGGTTTTTGGGTACCTAAGGGTTCTCTTTCGTCTGAAGCAAAGTTACCTGCAGAGAAGACTATGTTATGGCACCAGAGACTTGGCCACATTGGAGAAAAGGGTCTAAGGACCTTGAAAAATAAAAACCTTGTTGAAGGTTTGAATGACTGTAACCTTGACTTTGATTTCTGTGAGCATTGCATTTATGGAAAACAAAACCGCGTTCAGTTTTACTCGAGTTCTCATAAAACTTGTGGTGTTTTGGATCTTATCCATTCTGATGTGTTTGGTCCAGTAGATGTCTCTTCGATTGGAAAATCCACATATTATGTTTCATTTATTGATGATTTTAGTAGAAGGACATGGGTATATTTTCTAAAGAGTAAATCTGAAGTTTTTAGTCGTTTTAAAGAATTTAAAGCAATGGTTGAGTTGCAGACTGGAAAGAAAATAAAATGTTTGAGAACTGATAATGGCGGTGAGTTTTGCTCTAATGATTTTGATAGATTCTGTAAAGACTGTGGAATTAACAGGCAGAAGACAACTCCGTATTCTCCACAGCAGAATGGAGTTGCAGAAAGAATGAACAGGACACTGATGGAAAAGGCTAGGAGTATGTTGAGTGGTGCTGGTCTTGAACAAAATTTTTGGGCTGAAGCTGTTGCCACTGCTTGCTACCTGATTAACAGGTCTCCTACATCAGCTCTTGTTGATAAAACGCCTATGGAAGCATGGTCAGGTCACAAGCCTTCATTGAGACATCTTAGAGTTTTTGGTTGCGAGGTATATGCACATGTGCCAAAGGAGAAGCGAACAAAGTTGGAGAACAAGGCTGTGAAATGTATCTTCATCGGGTATAGTTATGGTGTGAAAGGATACAAGCTTTGGGACCCTGTTGCACAAAAGGTAATTCACAGTAGAAGTGTTATTTTTAGAGAAATTAAGTCTCCTTCTGTTACATTGCAGCCAGAACAGACTAAAAAAGAAGATGTGATTCAACTTCCTTCTACACCTGAAAGAGTTGAATCAAGACCCCTAGATAGGCAAGAATTTGAGGAGAGCTCGTCTAGCTCTGAATCTTTAGAAGAGGAGGAAGAACCTCCAACTCAGCTTGTTCGAAGGTCTACAAGACATAGACAACCACCTGAAAGGTATTCACCTGATGATTGGAGATGTATTTTTGCTCTGAATACTAGTGTGGATGAACCGAAATTTGTAGAAGAGGCATTAGGTATGAATGATGCAGAATCCTGGAAGATTGCTATGGAGGAAGAAATGGCAGCTTTGAAAAAGAATGATACATGGGATCTTGTACCATTGCCTGAAGGACAAAAACCTGTTGGTTGTAAATGGGTGTTCAAGAAAAAGATTGGTTCAGATGGAAGCATTGAGAAGTATAAAGCAAGGTTGGTTGCAAAAGGCTACTCTCAGGTTGAGGGTGTTGATTACGGTGAGATATTTTCTCCTGTTGCAAAAATGACGTCCATTAGATTTTTGCTTTCTATTGCTACTGCTTATGATTTAGAGGTTGAGCAAATGGATGTGAAAACTGCTTTCCTTCATGGTGATTTGGAGGAAGATATTTATATGACACAGCCGGAGCACTATGTGGTGAAAGGCAAAAGAAATTTGGTCTGTAAATTGAAGAAATCTTTGTATGGCCTCAAACAAAGTCCTAGGATGTGGTACCAGAAATTTGATACATATGTGTTGAGTTTGGGATTTGAACGTTCTAAATCAGATCACTGTGTTTATTATAAATCTTATGGTGATCATTTCTTATTCATTGCATTGTATGTTGATGATATGTTATTCATTGGCAAAGGGAAAGGTATGATTTCAAAACTGAAGTCTCAGCTCGCTGCTAAATTTGAAATGAAAGATCTTGGTGCAGCAAAGCACATTCTTGGGATGGAAATTAGAAGAGATAGGGTGAACAGAAAGCTATGGCTAGGCCAGAGTAAGTATGTGAATTCAGTGTTACAGAGGTTCAACATGCAGAATTGTAGACCATTGAGTGTTCCTTTTACAGTTGGAACGAAACTATCTATTTCAGATTGTCCTACATCCCCATTGGAGATGGAAGACATGAGCAGAGTGCCTTACCAGAGTGCAGTTGGAAGCTTGATGTATGCTATGGTCTGTACTAGACCAGATATTGCCCAAGCAGTGGGAGTACTTTCTAGATATATGTCTAATCCTGGTAGAGTTCATTGGGATGCAGTCAAAAGAGTCTTCAGATATTTGAAGGGTACTTCAGAGTATTCTTTGTGTTATCATGGTAATTCAGTTGGAGACATGACTTCCCTTGATATCCATGGTTATGTAGATTCAGATTGGGCAGGTGATATTGATAGCAGAAGATCCACCAGTGCTTATGTGTTTACTTTGTTTGGTGGTGCAATTAGTTGGATGAGTAAGCGACAGGCTGTGATTGCTTTATCCACTACTGAAGCAGAGTATATGGTAGCTACTCATGCTTGTAAAGAGGCCATTTGGCTTAAGAGACTGTGTTCGGATATTGGAATAAAACAAGGTACAGTGACAGTTTACTGTGACAGTCAGAGTGCAATTAGCCTAGCTAAGAACCCGACATTTCATGCCCGGACCAAACATATTGATGTTCAGTATCATTTTGTTAGAGATATGGTCGAAGATGGTAGGGTGAAGCTGGTTAAGGTGGACACTTTGATGAATGTTGCAGATGCTTTAACTAAGGCTGTGAGCACAGAGAAGTTCAGATGGTGTTCAGAGTCTATGGGCCTTATGGCCCCTAGCAATTGATTCATTGTGTTGACATTCCCTTCCGCTCATGCAAGGTGTTCGACAAGTGGGAGATTTGTTGGGAAAAATGGTGTCTCAACCTTGCATTTATGCGAGGTTACTATTTATAGTAAGTTTTTATTTGAGCACGAAATGGTGTGAAACTCTCCCTGAAGCTTCTGGTTGGCTAGATAAGCATTCCGGTAAAGTTGCGTCACAAGGTCACAGCTAGTTTTGAAGATATTAAAGTTTTCATCTTGGAGGGGTGCAATAAAATGTTTAAGCTTAATTTTGGGGACTTTAGAGGCTCCGAAACGCCCTGAAAAGTTTCCATAACCGGCAAAGCAGGTTACGAGGTGATAGAGCACTTCACGAGCTTTTCGGCGCTTCAAACGGTTCGTCAATCGGACACCCGGTTCTCAAGTTATGGCCTCCGGAAGTTTGTACTCCTGAAATAGGAAAAATAATTTGTATCGGATACATAAATGAGCTGTAAAAGGGAGCGACACGTGTTGATGTGTGCTTTAACATGTCATAGGGCATCTAGAAGGGAGATAAGGTCGGCTACACCTTATTGGGTGGTTTTAGCCCATGGTTTTGTAATACCGTTTGACGGTTTCTTGTATTGTATCTCCTATTTATGAGGTGTGTGAGATAGAGATTGTGTGTAAGAGTCCTATGGCTATTGAGTTGCCTCTGAATCTCTGTTTAGTGCTACTCCTGCGAAGAGCTTGCTCTGCAAGTATTTTGTAATCTGTTTTTGATTGCTGAATAAAATATTGAGCTGCTTTTGGAGGGTGGGGTTTTTCTCCCGAAAGGGTTTTCCCCACGTAAATCATTGTGTTGTGGTATGAATGTTATTATATCTATTTCTATTTTCTGTAACTGTTGTAACGATCTGAAAAAGTTTTGCATTACCCTCCTCTCAAGGTTAGTGTAGGAAGTTGTTTCCGCTACTTAACTTCCTTACAGTGTTGATGCAATAACATGATAAATATCACAAAATCCATCATAAAATATTAATTGAAACATAATTAAAGATGCCTTGATGTAGCTTGTTGCTCCTTAAACACAGATTTTCTCTTGAATTAGAATAATAGCATAGAGATGAGATGATCATGTGTGATGATAGACGATGAAATTGTTGATGTAATTAATTATTCATCATGGATATTATTACACCTTACTTAAGTTTACTTAGGAAATGCATTTCATAGTAGTTTGGGTATGAGACACTTGGGTATTTGTGCCACATTGGGATAGTGTGTGTAGGAGAATTTCCACCTTTTATGGTGTGATCTTGTTACTACTCTATCATATCCACTTATTGTGGAGTGATAATTCCACCTTCGGTGGGTGATCCACCTCATGTGGAATATTTTATTGTTTCTCCTACCTACCCACACCTATTTCCTACCTACCCTTGTTTCTTATTGAGCCACATGCCATGTTTGTGTGCTCACATATCCATATTGCCTTGCCTATATATGCAAGCTCATATTCATTGTATGAACAACTATTGATCATCTATCTATTGATGAGAATACAATTTATTCTTGTCCTATATTTTGTCTCTCTATTTTGTACTTTTCATTGATCTTTTGATCTTGACAAAATCTCACAGAAATGAATTAGGAGAGATGCCTTATATAGGGATCTTAAATTAAAATCACCTTTTGAGTAACTTAGAATTATCATTTTTTTGCATTGGGGATTAGTTTTGGAAATGGTAAGACTGACATATTATGCTTCCAAAACTTTAGCTAAAAAGCGTTGGACAATGTTACCTCGACCTAAATCGTCTAGGAAAATGTTGCCCTAACCAAAATTGTCTTGACACTTCAGGCCTAAATTTTTAGGGGTGCAAGATAATAGGGTCCTAATACCAAAATTTAATTTATATTAAAAATTATAATATCTAGATGTGAAAAAAGGTGCATTTAACTTTGAAATGACATAGGACCCATATAAGCATGAAATGAAATAAGTAAAAGGGCACACCTTAAAATAAGGGCCCAATTAGTAAAGTGTTGATGTATTAAAGTGAAAAAAGAATCATAATATTGAATTACATATTAATTTAATATAATAAAAGGTCCTATAATGCATAGGCGAATGGTAAATACTAAAATGAGTGCTAGGAGAGTGTGAAATTGGACACCCTAATTAAAGGTGCATAATTTACGATGTTATACTTGTTATGATTGTTGAAGTGAGATCTACTTTATAACTATCTCCCTAACAATGTTTTTTTTTTTTTTTTTTTTTTTTTTTTTTTTTTTTTTTTCGTTACGACAGGGGTATCCCCACGATCCAGCCCACCACCCAACCTTCCTTACCTTGGACTTACTTACTTTATTGCCAAGTTGAGGTCAAGGAAGGGATGAGTCGAGGAAAGACAAGTCCCCTACAGGGAGGATCCACAACCCGCAAGAAGTCCCCCCCTCTTAAACCTGGGAGTGAGTTGAACCTGAGACCAATGGGGAGAAAACCCATGGCCCAAGCCAACTCACCTACCCGTGTGGGCTATCTCCCTAACAATTTTAATAGACATGTAAACATGTTAGAGTCTTGGCATACATGACAACAGTTTGAAAAACAAATTTATAATCTTTCTTTTACAAATGACAATAGTTAAAAAGTTTGTTTTATAGTGACATAGGTAATTTTCCTTAAGGTTTATTTCAAAGTAAATGAATGGACCTCTTAGGGTTCATAAGACTAAATAAGATTTCAGTACATCTCATATACACATCAAGAATGAGCTAATCATTTTTTAAAGAGGTGAGTAGGGTCCATGGATACATTTTGTGGACTATCAGTCATAGTTTTTAATACCATAGTCTCATTATGAACCTCACTTTCACTGTCATACCTCATAAAAAAATTGATACAATCTCGTGGAAAAATTTAATAGTGTATAATCCTTGGAAACATGAGTCATACTTGGTAGAAAATTGGGGAAAACCTATAGCTCTGCAACATGAGTGTGACTTAAATGAACTCCTATAACCTCTCCAAATTCCAAGCTATGTGTCATCTTCTTCATGATTCTTGCAATGTGGTGAAGCTCAAAGAAATAAGATGTAAATGTCCACGTCAAGAATGAAGAGCTTCATTCAATACCAACTATAAAACCCTAAAAACTCTTTAAAAAAATACATTTTAACTCTTTCCCTTTAATGAATGATATAAGATAGTAAAAGGTGAAATCTTAATCTTTGCCTTTTCAATTTCAGCGCCTAAAACTTCTCTTTTTACTTTCCTAAGCCTTTATGAACCTAAACCTAAGACTCTAAAGACATTAAAATAAAATGATGACCTTGTGAAACAACTTAGACCACAGTGAAACAATAATATTAATAGTACTAAATGAAAGGAGGTTTAATACTAGCTATACTATAATTTACAGTTGCAAGACTCTTCCACTTTCATACATAAAATATAAAATACATTAAATTTTGTTAGTTGTTACAAAATAGACTTATTTTCATATATTATAATAGACTTAAATTTTGATAGTTGTTACAAAATATAATATTATTCTTCATATAATTAATCCATTATTTTTAATTACAAAGGACATATTAAAATATAAATATAATTTTTTAAATATGTAAATAAAAAAGTTTAGCTATCAAGAAATTTTACTTAATAATGATCTATGTATTCTTAATTTTTGCAATAACAAAAATTGAAACAAAATTTTAAATAAATTTTTGATTAAATCTATTTTGAGAAAAATGAGCTCATTTGAAACAACTATATTAGCAACAAACACAAAATTTCTACCTTGCTTTTAAATTTAAGGGAACCCTATTTTTCCTATAAGATTTGTTTTGACCATATAAATTTACTTTAAGATCTAAAAATATCCTTTTGGTAGGTATTACATCCTAGAATTTAAAATAGATATATATTTATATTTTAATTAATTTTAATAATTTTTAAAATATTCACAAGTTATAGTTAAACATAATAAAAAATTACATTAAATTTGTTTTTCAAAAATAAGAAAAGTATGGTGCATTAAGGCGAGAAGCCTCTCCAAAAGAACATAATTTATTTTTGTTTATGATAAATAATTAAGACATAAAGTGGAGGTCCAACAAAATTGCTATATACTTTTAGTATACTTAAATTTAAATATTTATGGTTTTTTCCACATTAAATATTTAATTTAATTAAATATATATATATATATATATATATATATATATATATATATATATATATGTATATATGTATATATACATATATACATATATATATATATATGTATATATATATATATATATGTATATATGTATATATGTATATATATGTATATATATTTAAAATTACAACATAACCTACATTAAATTTTTTGTATTTTTTTAGTTTATACCATTATAAAATTCAAAGCATATATTTCATTTTCAAGTTATTAAGATTTAAAAGTCTAACTTGTGTTGACTATTTCCTTTATAAAAAGGTGATATAGCTCTAAAATTTCCCTCTTTTGTTCTTGTCAACCAAAATAGAGACATGTCAGAACTTTAAAATCCTTTTGAAGCATTATACTTGATTTTTAAAAACAAGCAGAGAAAACACATTATAATGAACAGAAAACAACAGAAAGAATAATAGAGACAACAAAGAACTCAAGACACAAGATTAACGTGATTCACCACTAAGTGGTTACATCCACCAGAAATGCAGGGAGAATTCTTGTTAACCAATATCCAATTACACAGTGCATCATGTATGGGCTGCACACAGCCATTTATATAAACATATCAAATATGAAATGAAGAGTCTTTTGAGGAAGACAAACAATCATGTGACTGTTGGGCTTCATATACCCAACAATACTCTAATTGTCAAGACTAATCAAATGAAACATATACAAGCACTTTGATCTCTATCCATTTAATTATGAACAAATCAATAATGAATATGTAGCCCATTTCAATATCCTTGTAGAGACAAAGAATACATGTGGACCCACCATCCTATTGTATGGCCATATTTCATTTAGTCACCTAAGATTATCTTAAGAACTTGTACTATTGAAAATAACTCCTATATTCCATCTTGCAAAAATGAAAGTTTGCGATTACTTAAAGCCATGCAATCAATGTAAAACACTAATATTTTATAGAAATCTAAAAGAAAAGAAAACATTTGAATAAGGTATCTAGTCTACCCCAACATGCATGCCACCTAGAACCATAAATGACAACCTATCATTTCTCCACCTATCATGGACTCATACAATGAGACCTCCTCATAGCACCCATTAGAATAATAAGGTCATTAAACATATGTCATTATTTTCACAGTGCAAGACACCAACAACATTATACTACTATCACCAAATATCAAGTAATTTACTTGTAATTGGATGTTCTGAGCAAGGTATTGAAGATCAATAATCAAGAATGACATGCATTCGGAGAAAGATTCAATTCATATATTATATTGTTTCATTTTCACTTATTAAAATTGTAACACATAGCCTCTTCCTTCTCAATGATTGTACAAAATGCTATGACAAGCAAAAGACACACTAAAGTTGATTATTCAAACAATATCAATGCACATAGATTAGACACTTTTAAAAAAAAAAAAAAATTAAAAATGTGAAGAGAGAGTCAAAGTCCATTAGAACCGTCCAAGTAGGTTGGTTTGGACATCGTTGCATGTGCTGAAAGTGAAAGCATCCCTAACTAAACCAAAAAGGCGGGCAGCGGGCAGCGGGCAGATACAGGTGCCCCTGCTCCTTTTTGTCTCCTTGTTGTCCCTCAACATGAACTTCCTCGTGCTAATTTGCGGGCATTCCTCTGAAATGGTCTTCCTCGGAAAGAGTACGAAATTCTTTATTTATTTTACTTTAAATGGTAATTGGTAGAGATTGGAGATCCCATAACTACTTTCACAGGCTTAAATTTATTAAGGATATAAACCATTTTTAATTCATGAGATGGTCTCGCTCTTACCCTGTCAAATCCGCATATTCAGATATCCTTATGATATATTTTATTATTATTTATTCAATTCATGCCTTAAATTATATGGCAAAATAATAGTTCCTGAATCTCAATATACCCGTTCCTAAATCAAGGCTTTTGTTTATTCTTTCTTTCGAAGAGCTGAAATCTAATTCTAGTTAAATTTGTTTTCTTAATAAATTATAAGGTATGGTTTTTTTATATCTATTTTATTCTTTTTTGTATTGATAAATGTAATTATGGGGTTGCACTCTTTTTATATTGATCATATATAATAAAAGTTTTACAATATTAAAGCTTAATGTGGTAGGCTATAAAATAAAGAAGGAAACAAAAAAAACTATTAGAAATTATAAGCTATAATAAAAAAAAAATTAATGTCAGCTATGCATATTTGTAAGCATCCAAATACTATGACCAATATTAATGGTCTATCTCATCCTCCAATCTTTACAAAATTAGTAATCTAGACACACCTTCAATCACCACTTATCCCATGGCTTGTTTCAAAAACACCACACCTTTGTATGTCATCTTTTTGTGTCTTGCCTTATTCTAGAGTTTGTTGAAGTTGACGAATGGACACCACTTCACACTAGAAAATTCCCCTCCATCATCTTTCACAAGTCTTCTAGCAATGACACACCAACCTCATAACAAGCCAATACCAACATGTCTTCCAAGCTGTGTATGTTTGAACTTATCTACCTATTGCCTTGCGTGGCAAATTTTTAAAATGTTTATTAAGACTTATATATCTGATGGACATACGTAGAATGATTATTGTTTTTGATAGAGAAAAGTTGAGGGGACTGTAATTTTGTTGATGCTCTGCTGACAGATGGCTTGCCACTGTTTCATTTTGTACCTGGGTCAAGCCCCTTGTTTTGGCTGCTTTTAATATCAAAAACATGTCTTCCAAGGCACTAAGGAAGTAGCTTATGATGACAAAGGAGACTATTATCCTAATTGTCTCCTTAGCCTCCCCTAGATTTAGCAATACCACCACAAACATATTACAGGATAAATTTGTGTTTATTTAATTTCATATAAAGTAATACAAATGACGTTAATTTATTATTTAAAAATTGATAATATATAAAATAAAATTTAAAGCTAGATTAAAAAAATTAGTTATATTAATATAATGTGGTAAGATAACGATCAAATTATTTGACCTTTTTTAGCTACAAATTAATAAGATATTGTTGGAATTTTTGAGTGGGAAAATGATATGATTTGAATCTAACACTTTTTCTCCCCATTAATATGAAACTACAACACCAATTACACCTTTCACATGTTAATTATTTTATTTTAAAATGGACAAATTTTATTTTAAAATTGAATGAATTAATTATTTTTTATTAAGGGTAAACGGGTTTTGAGGGGACTAGAAACCTCGTACAACAGGTTTTGAGGGGACCTAAAACCCCACAAGTTTTGAAAGGACCCGAAACCCTCAGATTTTACCATGATCTGGAACCCATAGTACAACGCTGCTATAAGAATCAAACATCAACATACCAACAACCAAACCATAGAATGGACATAAAATCATCCTTAACACATAACCAAGGGTTTTACAAGGCTCCCTTAATCAACAGACTTTTCTATGGGTGTATCAGGCAACCATCACCTTCACTAAAACATAAAAAAGGTTTTACAAAGGCTCCCTTAACCTGCAATTGTTTCCATGGGTGTATCTAGGCACCCATCACCTTCAACAACCCCAAATTACAATAGATAAATATATACTCACAATCTAGACTTATGGGGTTTTGAAAATCTCCCCTAACCTTCATAATGGGCTTTGAACTGGCCCCCAAAACCAGTAAACAAGGGTTTTGCCACGCTCCCTTAACCTGTAACATAGTAGTCAGCCTACCATTAGCAAAACATACCCTTAACCAAAAACCAAAACTGGCCAGACTAGGCCCTTTAAAATTGCTAGCATCCATCTTGTCTATGGGAATAACAAGGCTCCCACAATCGACACACCCAGAAAAAATAACATCCTGAAAACACACATGGGGGTTTCGAAAGGCACCTGCAAGGCCACCATATCCAGCAACATAAATACCCAAAATAGCAGAAAGCTCCCAAGCAACACAAGCAACATCTGACTCCACCTCAATAGGAGATAGGTCTCCTCTAGTAGCATCCATCTCCACCTCCATAGAAGATAGGACCACCTCAAAAGGAAAAGCCAGAAAGACCCCAAGATGCATTTGTTCAAACATAATAAACCATGCCATGGAAGCACTGCAGAAAGGCAGTGAACATCCCTCCTCGAGCAGGGATCTCATCAATATCACACCATCAAGGCCCGAAATCATGCAAAAAAAGGTATTTAAGGGGGCACCCTTAACCTTCAGAAAGCACAAAAAAATACAGGCTAACATAGAGCATTCTAAACCACAACGATCCACCCCACGGGGTTTTAACAGGCTCTCGAAACCCACATCTCTAGGTTTTAACATGGATCCCAAAACCAAAATAGAGAAAGAACACAGAGGTTTTTGAAGGAAAGCAACCACCCATATCAGCCCTCTGCATCTACTCACAGGAAAAAAATTAAGGCACAACTTCGCCTCTATAGGAGTTGGTATCACCTTAATAGATACCTTAACAAAAGACCCATGAGAAAGAAAACAAAAGGGGAAAAAAGGAGAGATGACAAACCCCCCCAAAAACCATAAATCTCACTCCATAAAAGATTAAAAAATTAGTTATATTAATATAAAGTGGTAAGATAACGATCAAATTATTTGACCTTTTTTAGCTACAAATTAATAAGATATTGTTGGAATTTTTGAGTGGGAAAATGATATGATTTGAATCTAACACTTTTTCTCCCATTAATATGAAACTACAACACCAATTACACCTTTCACATGTTAATTATTTTATTTTAAAATGGACAAATTTTATTTTAAAATTGAATGAATTAATTATTTTTTATTAAGGGTAAACGGGTTTTGAGGGGACCAGAAACCTCGTACAACGGGTTTTGAGGGGACCTGAAACCCCACAAGTTTTGAAAGGACCTGAAACCCTCAGATTTTACCATGATCTGGAACCCATAGTACAACACTGCTATAAGAATCAAACATCAACATACCAACAACCAAACCATAGAATGGACATAAAATCGTCCCTAACACATAACCAAGGGTTTTACAAGGCTCCCTTAATCAACAGACTTTTCTATGGGTGTATCAGGCAACCATCACCTTCACTAAAACATAAAAAAGGTTTTACAAAGGCTCCCTTAACCTGCAATTGTTTCCATGGGTGTATCTAGGCACCCATCACCTTCAATAACCCCAAATTACAATAGATAAATATATACTCACAATCTAGACTTATGGGGTTTTGAAAATCTCCCCTAACCTTCATAATGGGCTTTGAACTGACCCCCAAAACCAGTAAACAAGGGTTTTTCCAGGCTCCCTTAACCTGTAACATAGTAGTCAGCCTACCATTAGCAAAACATACCCTTAACCAAAAACCAAAACTGGCCGGACTGGGCCCTTTAAAATTGCTAGCATTCATCTTGTCTATGGGAATAACAAGGCTCCCACAATCGACACACCGAGAAAAAATAACATCCTGAAAACACACATGGGGGTTTCGAAAGGCACCCGCAAGGCCACCATATCCAGCAACATAAATACCCAAAATAGCAGAAAGCTCCCAAGCAACACAAGCAACATCTGACTCCACCTCAATAGGAGATAGGTCTCCTCTAGCAGCATCCATCTCCACCTCCATAGAAGATAGGACCACCTGAAAAGGAAAAGCCAGAAAGACCCCAAGATGCATTTGTTCAAACATAATAAACCACGCCATGGAAGCACTGCAGAAAGGCAGTGAACATCCCTCCTCGAGCAAGGATCTCATCAATATCACACCATCAAGGCCCGAAATCCCGCAAAAAAAGGTATTTAAGGGGGCACCCTTAACCTTCAGAAAGCACAAAAAAGTAGGGGCTAACATAGAGCATTCGAAACCACAACGATCCACCCCATGAGGTTTTAACAGGCTCTCGAAACCCACATCTCTAGGTTTTAACATGGATCCCAAAACCAAAATAGAGAAAGAACACAGAGGTTTTTGAAGGAAAGCAACCACCCATATCAGCCCTCTGCATCTACTCACAGGAAAAAAATCAAGGCACAACTTCGCCTCTATAGGAGTTGGTATCACCTTAATAGATACCTTAACAAAAGACCCATGAGAAAGAAAACAAAAGGGGAAAAAAGGAGAGATGACAAACCCCCCCAAAAACCATAAATCTCAGTCCAGAAAAGATTAAAAAAATTAGTTATATTAATATAAGGTGGTAAGATAACGATCAAATTATTTGACCTCTTTTAGCTACAAATTAATAAGATATTGTTGGAATTTTTGAGTGGGAAAATGATATGATTTGAATCTAACACTTTTTCTCCCATTAATATGAAACTACAACACCAATTACACCTTTCACATGTTAATTATTTTATTTTAAAATGGACAAATTTTATTTTAAAATTGAATGAATTAATTATTTTTTATTAAGGGTAAACGGGTTTTGAGGGGACCAGAAACCTCGTACAACAGGTTTTGAGGGGACCTGAAACCCCACAAGTTTTGAAAGGACCCGAAACCCTCAGATTTTACCATGATCTGGAACCCATAGTACAACGCTGCTATAGGAATCAAACATCAACATACCAACAAACAAACCATAGAATGGACATAAAATCAGCCTTAACACATAACCAAGGGTTTTACAAGGCTCCCTTAATCAACAGACTTTTCTATGGGTGTATCAGGCAACCATCACCTTCACTAAAACATAAAAAAGGTTTTACAAAGGCTCCCTTAACCTGCAATTGTTTCCATGGGTGTATCTAGGCACCCATCACCTTCAACAACCCCAAATTACAATAGATAAATATATACTCACAATCTAGACTTATGGGGTTTTGAAAATCTCCCCTAACCTTCACAATGGGCTTTGAACTGGCCCCCAAAACCAGTAAACAAGGGTTTTTCCAGACTCCCTTAACCTGTAACATAGTAGTCAGCCTACCATTAGCAAAACATACCCTTAACCAAAAACCAAAACTGGCCAGACTGGGCCCTTTAAAATTGCTAGCATCCATCTTGTCTATGGGAATAACAAGGCTCCCACAATCGACACACCCAGAAAAAATAACATCCTGAAAACACACATGGGGGTTTCGAAAGGCACCTGCAAGGCCACCATATCCAGCAACATAAATACCCAAAATAGCAGAAAGCTCCCAAGCAACACAAGCAACATCTGACTCCACCTCAATAGGAGATAGGTCTCCTCTAGCAGCATCCATCTCCACCTCCATAGAAGATAGGACCACCTGAAAAGGAAAAGCCAGAAAGACCCCAAGATGCATTTGTTCAAACATAATAAACCACGCCATGGAAGCACTGCAGAAAGGCAGTGAACATCCCTCCTCGAGCAGGGATCTCATCAATATCACACCATCAAGGCCCGAAATCCTGCAAAAAAAGGTATTTAAGGGGGCACCCTTAACCTTCAGAAAGCACAAAAAAATACGGGCTAACATAGAGCATTCGAAACCACAACGATCCACCCCACGGGGTTTTAACAGACTCTCGAAACCCACATCTCTAGGTTTTAACATGGATCCCAAAACCAAAATAGAGAAACAACACAGAGGTTTTTGAAGGAAAGCAACCACCCATATCAGCCCTCTGCATCTACTCACAGGAAAAAAATCAAGGCACAACTTCGCCTCTATAGGAGTTGGTATCACCTTAATAGATACCTTAACAAAAGACCCATGAGAAAGAAAACAAAAGGGGAAAAAAGGAGAGATGACAAACCCCCCCAAAAACCATAAATCTCACTCCAGAAAAGATTAAAAAAATTAGTTATATTAATATAAGGTGGTAAGATAACGATCAAATTATTTGACCTTTTTTAGCTACAAATTAATAAGATATTGTTGGAATTTTTGAGTGGGAAAATGATATGATTTGAATCTAACACTTTTTCTCCCATTAATATGAAACTACAACACCAATTACACCTTTCACATGTTAATTATTTTATTTTAAAATGGACAAATTTTATTTTAAAATTGAATGAATTAATTATTTTTTATTAAGGGTAAACGGGTTTTGAGGGGACCAGAAACCTCGTACAACAGGTTTTGAGGGGACCTGAAACCCCACAAGTTTTGAAAGGACCCGAAACCCTCAGATTTTACCATGATCTGGAACCCATAGTACAACGCTGCTATAAGAATCAAACATCAACATACCAACAACCAAACCATAGAATGGACATAAAATCGTCCCTAACACATAACCAAGGGTTTTACAAGGCTCCCTTAATCAACAGACTTTTCTATGGGTGTATCAGGCAACCATCACCTTCACTAAAACATAAAAAAGGTTTTACAAAGGCTCCCTTAACCTGCAATTGTTTCCATGGGTGTATCTAGGCACCCATCACCTTCAACAACCCCAAATTACAATAGATAAATATATACTCACAATCTAGACTTATGGGGTTTTGAAAATCTCCCCTAACCTTCATAATGGGCTTTGAACTTGCCCCCAAAACCAGTAAACAAGGGTTTTGCCAGGCTCCCTTAACCTGTAACATAGTAGTCAGCCTACCATTAGCAAAACATACCCTTAACCAAAAACCAAAACTGGCCAGACTGGGCCCTTTAAAATTGCTAGCATCCATCTTGTCTATGGGAATAACAAGGCTCCCACAATCGACACACCCAGAAAAAATAACATCCTGAAAACACACATGGGGGTTTCGAAAGGCACCCGCAAGGCCACCATATCCAGCAACATAAATACCCAAAATAGCAGAAAGCTCCCAAGCAACACAAGCAACATCTGACTCCACCTCAATAGGAGATAGGTCTCCTCTAGCAGCATCCATCTCCACCTCCATAGAAGATAGGACCACCTGAAAAGGAAAAGCCAGAAAGACCCCAAGATGCATTTGTTCAAACATAATAAACCACGCCATGGAAGCACTGCAGAAAGGCAGTGAACATCCCTCCTCGAGCAGGGATCTCATCAATATCACACCACCAAGGCCCGAAATCCCGCAAAAAAAGGTATTTAAGGGGGCACCCTTAACCTTCAGAAAGCACAAAAAAGTAGGGGCTAACATAGAGCATTCGAAACCACAACGATCCACCCCACGAGGTTTTAACAGGCTCTCGAAACCCACATCTCTAGGTTTTAACATGGATCCCAAAACCAAAATAGAGAAAGAACACAGAGGTTTTTGAAGGAAAGCAACCACCCATATCAGCCCTCTACATCTACTCACAGGAAAAAAATCAAGGCACAACTTCGCCTCTATAGGAGTTGGTATCACCTTAATAGATACCTTAACAAAAGACCCATGAGAAAGAAAACAAAAGGGGAAAAAAGGAGAGATGACAAACCCCCCCAAAAACCATAAATCTCACTCCAGAAAAGATTAAAAAAATCAGTTATATTAATATAAAGTGGTAAGATAACGATCAAATTATTTGACCTTTTTTAGCTACAAATTAATAAGATATTGTTGGAATTTTTGAGTGGGAAAATGATATGATTTGAATCTAACACTTTTTCTCGCATTAATATGAAACTACAACACCAATTACACCTTTCACATGTTAATTATTTTATTTTAAAATGGACAAATTTTATTTTAAAATTGAATGAATTAATTATTTTTTATTAAGGGTAAACGGGTTTTGAGGGGACCAGAAACCTCGTACAACAGGTTTTGAGG
This sequence comes from Cryptomeria japonica, assembly GCF_030272615.1. NCBI lineage: Eukaryota > Viridiplantae > Streptophyta > Pinopsida > Cupressales > Cupressaceae > Cryptomeria > Cryptomeria japonica. The sequence continues at coordinate 577,743,170 of NC_081411.1, read as the reverse complement.
GGACCTGAAACCCCACAAGTTTTGAAAGGACCTGAAACCCTCAGATTTTACCATGATCTGGAACCCATAGTACAACGCTGCTATAAGAATCAAACATCAACATACCAACAACCAAACCATAGAATGGACATAAAATCGTCCCTAACACATAACCAAGGGTTTTACAAGGCTCCCTTAATCAACAGACTTTTCTATGGGTGTATCAGGCAACCATCACGTTCACTAAAACATAAAAAAGGTTTTACAAAGGCTCCCTTAACCTCCAATTGTTTCCATGGGTGTATCTAGGCACCCATCACCTTCAATAACCCCAAATTACAATAGATAAATATATACTCACAATCTAGACTTATGGGGTTTTGAAAATCTCCCTTAACCTTCATAATGGGCTTTGAACTGACCCCCAAAACCAGTAAACAAGGGTTTTGCCAGGCTCCCTTAACCTGTAACATAGTAGTCAGCCTACCATTAGCAAAACATACCCTTAACCAAAAACCAAAATTGGCCGGACTGGGCCCTTTAAAATTGCTAGCATCCATCTTGTCTATGGGAATAACAAGGCTCCCACAATCGACACACCCAGAAAAAATAACATCCTGAAAACACACATGGGGGTTTCGAAAGGCACCCGCAAGGCCACCATATCCAGCAACATAAATACCCAAAATAGCAGAAATCTCCCAAGCAACACAAGCAACATCTGACTCCACCTCAATAGGAGATAGGTCTCCTCTAGCAGCATCCATCTCCACCTCCATAGAAGATAGGACCACCTCAAAAGGAAAAGCCAGAAAGACCCCAAGATGCATTTGTTCAAACATAATAAACCACGTCATGGAAGCACTGCAGAAAGGCAGTGAACATCCCTCCTCGAGCAGGGATCTCATCAATATCACACCATCAAGGCCCGAAATCCCGAAAAAAAAGGTATTTAAGGGGGCACCTTTAACCTTCAGAAAGCACAAAAAAGTAGGGGCTAACATAGAGCATTCGAAACCACAACAATCCACCCCACGAGGTTTTAACAGGCTCTCGAAACCCACATCTCTAGGTTTTAACATGGATCCCAAAACCAAAATAGAGAAAGAACACAGAGGTTTTTGAAGGAAAGCAACCACCCATATCAGCCCTCTGCATCTACTCACAGGAAAAAAATCAAGGCACAACTTCGCCTCTATAGGAGTTGGTATCACCTTAATAGATACCTTAACAAAAGACCCATGAGAAAGAAAACAAAAGGGGAAAAAAGGAGAGATGACAAACCCCCCCAAAAACCATAAATCTCACTCCAGAAAAGATTAAAAAAATTAGTTATATTAATATAAGGTGGTAAGATAACGATCAAATTATTTGACCTTTTTTAGCTACAAATTAATAAGATATTGTTGGAATTTTTGAGTGGGAAAATGATATGATTTGAATCTAACACTTTTTCTCCCATTAATATGAAACTACAACACCAATTACACCTTTCACATGTTAATTATTTTATTTTAAAATGGACAAATTTATTTTAAAATTGAATGAATTAATTATTTTTTATTAAGGGTAAACGGGTTTTGAGGGGACCAGAAACCTCGTACAACAGGTTTTGAGGGGACCTGAAACCCCACAAGTTTTGAAAGGACCCGAAACCCTCAAATTTTACCATGATCTGGAACCCATAGTACAACGCTGCTATAAGAATCAAACATCAACATACCAACAACCAAACCATAGAATGGACATAAAATCGTCCCTAACACATAACCAAGGGTTTTACAAGGCTCCCTTAATCAACAGACTTTTCTATGGGTGTATCAGGCAACCATCACCTTCACTAAAACATAAAAAAGGTTTTACAAAGGCTCCCTTAACCTGCAATTGTTTCCATGGGTGTATCTAGGCACCCATCACCTTCAACAACCCCAAATTACAATAGATAAATATATACTCACAATCTAGACTTATGGGGTTTTGAAAATCTCCCCTAACCTTCATAATGGGCTTTGAACTGGCCCCCAAAACCAGTAAACAAGGGTTTTGCCAGGCTCCCTTAACCTGTAACATAGTAGTCAGCCTACCATTAGCAAAACATACCCTTAACCAAAAACCAAAACTGGCCAGACTGGGCCCTTTAAAATTGCTAGCATCCATCTTGTCTATGGGAATAACAAGGCTCCCACAATCGACACACCCAGAAAAAATAACATCCTGAAAACACACATGGGGGTTTCGAAAGGCACCCGCAAGGCCACCATATCCAGCAACATAAATACCCAAAATAGCAGAAAGCTCCCAAGCAACACAAGCAACATCTGACTCCACCTCAATAGGAGATAGGTCTCCTCTAGCAGCATCCATCTCCACCTCCATAGAAGATAGGACCACCTGAAAAGGAAAAGCCAGAAAGACCCCAAGATGCATTTGTTCAAACATAATAAACCACGCCATGGAAGCACTGCAGAAAGGCAATGAACATCCCTCCTCGAGCAGGGATCTCATCAATATCACACCATCAAGGCCCAAAATCCTGCAAAAAAAGGTATTTAAGGGGGCACCCTTAACCTTCAGAAAGCACAAAAAAGTAGGGGCTAACATAGAGCATTCGAAACCAATCCAATCCACCCCACGGGGTTTTAACAGGCTCTTGAAACCCACATCTCTAGGTTTTAACATGGATCCCAAAACCAAAATAGAGAAAGAACACAGAGGTTTTTGAAGGAAAGCAACCACCCATATCAGCCCTCTGCATCTACTCATAGGAAAAAAATCAAGGCACAACTTCGCCTCTATAGGAGTTGGTATCACCTTAATAGATACCTTAACAAAAGACCCATGAGAAAGAAAACAAAAGGGGAAAAAAGGAGATATGACAAACGCCCCCAAAAACCATAAATCTCACTCCAAAAAAACCTTCTGGATCCCAGACGAGTGCCTTACAATGAGCAAAGGGAAAAGTTGAACATCCATCAACACAAAGATGGGAAACAAATCCTAGAAGCCATCCGCTAAGAGGACCTACAAAAACAGTCCCAACCCCAACCATGACAACCAACACTCCCGCATCAGCAAATGAGCAAAGAACCCAACCCCTGATGGAAAAGTGGTAACCAGAAAAATGATCAAAGTCACAACAAATAGGTGTCAATGGAGGGAGAGACCTCACAAACCACCCAAGAAAGGGAACGCGCCTGTGGTAATACCTTCCAACAAAGCTAACAGGGAAGGAGAACAGTCCATGCAAAAGTCTGCCGCTAGAGAAACCCCCACCATCTAGGTCTTCAGCTCCATCTTCATCGCCGCTCTCGTCTAAAACCCTACCCGCAACACCTCAACCACACTATTCCATGTCCTGTGCTACAAATTTTGTAGCATATTTTATAATGAATTAATTGTTGAAAATGGACAAATTCATCATATTACTTTGTTCTAAAGCATTATATGAATACAATTAGACTTTTATCATTGCTTGAATATTGTGATCAATTCATATCAAAATTATTGGTAATCTTTTGAGTGATTTGAGAAGTCATAGATAAGGCTCTTTTTAGTATTTAAAATATTAAAAAAGATGTACTCTACAATTTTCTCTTTATGTTTCAGAATCTTCATTTTGATTATTTTATCTTTAATGTAATAAAAAATGTACAAGTGAATATTTTTTTCTAAGACTTAGTGCATAACCTAATTTGTACCCATATTTATTTGCACTCATTTCTGGGAATTACTTATGTTCTTTAGTCACCCTCATTACTCACCCTAGGTTAGATTTACAACTACAAAATTGATCTAGGTTACTTATGTGTTTACAAAAGTGATCCTAAAACCTTTAAATCTTAAAAGTAAAATATCAAGCTCATGTATTTTCCCTTTGATTAACCATTGTGTACCAACTTAAAGTGCAAGATATTTTTTTTTGGACTCTTAAAGTTTTATTTAAGGACTCGACCTAAATTATTTAAGCATCTAAATTATCCAAAAATTTATGTCCTCTTGCACAAATCAAGGAGCTTAAAAGGAATTATCTAGTAAAATAAGAAATACTTTAACATTCTAGGACATACTACACAGCTTTCCATTGTCTTTGATTACCGCTCAAAATCATTTTATAGGGTTTGAGGGTGAAAGTTCAAAGTTGTGTCACACTTTTTTTTAATTAAAAATAAAATTATTTGTCAACTCTCATCCATTCTAATAGCCATTATGATCCAACTAAGCATATTGCTTACATAGTTAATCACCATGTCTTGGTAAGATCATTCAATTTATATTCATTTATTATATGAAAGTTAATTAAATCTTATGCATTAAAGAAGAGGATCATTTTAATAGTATTTCAATTTGGAGCATTGAAAGGAACCTAATTTTTTATTAAATCATTATTGAATATTTGAATGATAAAAAATGTTGTCTTTGATCATTTCCATGATTATAAACCAATCTAATCAATAGACCAACTTAGAAGAGCACAATGAATTATAGAAGATAAGTATACATTTCACTAGGATAGATCTCAATTATATGATAGATCCACTCTATGAAAAATTAATAGAGAGGATCCATTTTTAGTCCTAAAGCAAGTGGAATTCCTATGCTACATTAGATTTATTATTCACTGTTGGTAAGTATGTGTAGAGAGAGTCAAAGTCGATTATGTAGACACCTAAAATTATCATGTCTAATTAAATAAATATTCTTATTTATTTAATTACTTTAGCCTAATTCTTCTATTAATTAAATAAATCTTTATTTATTTAATTCATTCATTTATCCTCTTCTAGCCTTATTTCTTATTTAAATAAATACCTTTATTTATTTAAATTATCCTTTTCCTAAATTAAATAAATAAATACTCTTATTTATTTAATTGATCCCACTTCTTCTATTAATTAAATAAATCTTTATTTATTTAATTAATTCATTAGCCTTTTCTACCCATGACACATGTCATTCATCTCTTAATTCCTACACTACCTACCCTCTCATTATTTTCTTATTTCCTTTACCTACCCTCTAATCATAGCCAACCATTTATCTTTTCAATCTCTCAATCTTATCCCTCCATTTCTTAAGGTGTCTTCTATATAAGGAGATGATTCCTTCATTATCTAACCCTAACTCAATTGCGCACTCGACTACAATACGCCTTTTGCACTTTCATATGCAATCCTACTTGCTACCATATTTCCATTCTTTGTTGAGCTCTTGTGCACATAAAATCTAAGAGCAAATATATCAAGCAAGATCAATGGAGATAGGAAGAATGGAGATCCAAACCCTATTGGACATGTGATGGTATAATCTTTGTGATTTCATTTGATTTGCATTGTCTTAGGTAATCTTCATATGTTATGGTGGATCTTTGTTGTTGTTAGGCTAGGGTTTTGTGGTTGAATTCATTTAGTCTTTCAATGTTGTTGTTGTTATCCATTTTCACCATATACATTTTGGCACACCCAATGGGACTCTTGTCCCTTTTGCATTTAACATCTTTTGTTGCAGATTTTGTGTTTTGAAGTTGCAAATCTGACATTTCTGAGAACATTTTGATATTTTCGCGTCTGCGTACTTTCGGATCGCGTATTTGATTTTCCTGTCGAGTTTGCGACATCTGGAATCGCGTCTGCGTTCTCGACAGTATTCTATTTTTTTGCAGATTCTGAAAGTCGCATCTGTGTTCCCTAGTCGCGTCTGTGGAGTTTTCAGTCACGTCTGCATCCAGGAGTCGCATCTATGTTCTGGAACCACGTCTGTGTCGACTTTAGGCGCGTCTACAAAATTTTATAGCATTTGTGTTTCTGATAACCGCGTCTGTGTGAATTTGTTACATTTTGGGTTTTCTTTGATTCGGTTTTACGTCATTCAGATTTCAGATTTGGTTTATTTTGAACTAACATCTTCAGATCTAGCTAACAAAATTGGTGCAGCTTATCTTGAAAACAAAATCGTTTTGTTGAAGGTCCCTATTTCACAAAGTCATTTGGATCTAAAATTTACCTAACTTGTGTGCTTGCAGGAAGGGGTGATTATTTGAAACAATCCAAACTACTAATAGATCTTTGTTGCAGGACCTTGGCAAGGGTTTTTGATCTTTATTGTGTGCCTTGTTTTCATAGATTAGCAAACACTTCAATTGGTGCACTAAAATTGAACCATTATCTTTTGTGTCTGGAGCAATAGGCTCTTTTTGTTTAATCTTTAGAGGGCATGTCTCCCCGTGTGGTCATTAGGACTACTAGTGAGGAGAGAATGACCCAAGTGGTAGCAAAAGAAAATCCATCTTCTTCCAAACCACTATAAATAACTGTATCCATGGTGAAAACTATGGATAACGTGTGCTGATTAATTCATACCAACACTATGTCTCCCCATAAACCTGTTTGATCAAATTTATTTGATCATTTGTAGGGCATAACCCCTACCTGCTGGGAGCCTTCTGTATTTACAGAGTTGAAAGTGCCGCATATATGGCCACACGAGCGGATGCCCTTACTAGCACCTTTTTGTTTTAGAAGCCAAAATCCTTCTAGTTGTTAGGGCAGGAGGTCAGACCTCTGGTAGCGGCCCACACACATATGGTTCTTAGTAGAGATACAAAGTTCGCCATGAGGAGTTTTCATGGGGACTGATGCTTGGTTGCCTCAAGAAGTGAGTGCCGAGGGTGGAGCTAGTGGGGTCAAGCATCTAAGTATCCACTCTGAATAGCGTAGCCTCAGGGGAAACTCCATGTGGGATCAACAACTATTGTCTTGGCCAGCCATAAGAATTGTGCTTGACTTATTTTGAAAAATCAAACATTCAAGACCAAACATCAAAATATTGTGTCTTTTGTGTCTTCAAGTGTATGCAAAACAATTTTATATCAAACAATACACTTTTTTTTTTGGAGTCATTTTGGAGTCTAAACACTTGCAAACATTAAGTCTTCATCAACACTGTGTCCTCTTGTCACAAAAAATAGTCAAACATTCAGATTTGGTCACAACAAAACAACTTCACAGATAGGAAAAATTGTACAAAGTTTGTAGAAACGCATCTATGTCATCTAAACGTGTCTGTGAAGGGCAGAAACGTGTCTGTGTCTTTTGAGCAACATTGCATTTACAACATCTCAGAAACATGTCTGTGTCTGACAGAACCATGTCTGTGTCATTTAAGCGCGTCTGTGTCCTTTAAGCACGTCTGTGAAGTATACAAGCACATCTATGTTCAGAATTGAAAACTTTCATAATCCAGCAAACAAGGAACAGTCAGTTTCAGACTTATTGAGCTTCCTAGGTTATCTCTCTGGGTTTTTCGTCTAGCATTCAACCTATCTTTGGGTCTCACAAAGTCCATCATTGATTTAAACCTTACATTACATTCACATTTGTCTAAACTTGAGTCAAAAGGTCACTTGCTTGTCCTCATCTTGCTTTGTCAACACATTACATACATACAACATTTTGCTAAGTGGTCCCTCATCAAGGTCTATCACCTCTGGGTCTCATTTGGTCTTACTTAGAGTCAAGGTCAACTTAACTCATCAAGAGAAACTATCATCTCTTTGGAAGTCACACCTACTCTACTACATACATACTTGGTCTTACACTTTGGACATTGCAAGTACACCTCAGATTCATTTACATTCCACCCAACTCTTGGTCTTACATACTCTTTCCATATTCATCTAGTCTCACACATCTTGGTCAATACCTAGTTCATGGTTGAAACCCATTCCCAAAAATCTAGGAAGAGGCTCAAGAGTCCGCAAACATGAGTTCCTATGAATATGACAATGATATCTTTTTCAATTCTGATCATAACACATTACCTGACATGGATGCCTATAGCAACATTCCAAATGTTGAGAACATGGATACTACAAACAACAATGACACACACAATGACAATATGGACAACTTTTTCATGCATTCAACAGAAGTGGAAGACACCATTATGGATCCCCGTTTCAATAGATTGGTTGAGGAAATAATGAAGAGAGATAGACAATATTTCTTACAAGTGATGGCACATAGTGGAGCCAAGATCCCTCATGATTTTGACATGTCTCAAATAATGGAAAATCGACCTTTGCAACAATCTCACTCCAACATGGATCAAAGGAGGCCTAATAGTGGAGGCAATAGAGGACCACATATGGTGCTTGAATCACCATCATCTTTGTTTCAAAAACCAGAGGTCCCATACACACATGGTCAAGCATATGATACTCATTTTCGCAGACCATCATGGAAGTCTTATGCAGAAAAATACACTCATTCACATGCCAATTCTAAGGATCAACCACCTAAGCAATTGGATATCCAAAGGCATTTTCAAAATTTGGACACAAGGAAACTCCATCTCAAATTTGGGGGCAACACATTAGAACAAACTCATGACATGCCTATAGAGTATGGTATACATGGACAAAGCAGATATTCCATTCCTCACCATGACTCTATACCAAGTGGTCCTTATACGCAACATCACTATAGACCTCCTCCATATGAACATATGTATGATCAATATCATCCATATATGCAACATTCTCCTCCTCCACCTGGTGGTTCAGGCATGGGGTATGGTCCAAGAAGTCAATCTCCACCTAAGAACAATTTGGAGCAGCAAATTAAGGACTTACAAAAGAAAATGGAGGACATAAATACACCGAAGCCAACTTATACAATGAGAGACATATGTCCCTATCCATTTGACAAAAGCATTCCAATGCCTCCATTTCCTACACACTTTGTGAGACCTAAGTTTGATAAGTATAGAGGAAAAGGGGATCCTAAGGCACACATAAGACAATTTTTCATAGCTTGCATTGAGATAGTAGCAGAAGAGACATATTTGATGAGATTATTCCCACAGAGCCTAGGCAATCAAGCTATGGAATGGTTCTCCCAACTCCCACCTGGAATTAAGTCTTGGGGTGATCTAGCAGAGGCATTTATCCAACATTTTTCATACAACATAGAGACAGACATATCAGTCACTACCTTGTTCAATACAAAGCAAAAGGATGGAGAATCTTTTTCATCATTTTTACAAAGATGGAGAAATCTAGCTAGCAGATGCTCTTGTGAAATTCCACAAAAACAAATGGTAGAGATGTTCACCCAGAATGTCAACAAAGACATTGGTTATGACCTAAGAAAAGCTTGTTTGTCCACCTTCAAGGATGTCATTGAAAAAGGCTTAGCAACAGAGAAGGTCCTAATTGAACAAGGAGTCATCAAAATATTCAAGGAAAACAAAGATGACTTTAAAGGAAAAGATAAGCCAAGATTTTGGAATAAAAACAAGAACACAGTCAATTATGGTGTTGTGGATGCCAATACAGTGCGACCTAAAATCATTTTTTTTTGGATCAAGCTCTACAAACAATCAGGTGAATACTCAAACAACTTCAAAGTCACGAAGGAAGTACACTCCATTTGGAGAACCACTAGAATCAGTTTTTAAGAAGCTAGTGGCAAACAAGATAATCACAATTCCAGATTTTCCTCCATATGAGCCAAAGGTCAAACCAAATTGGTGGAATGATGATGAATATTGTGAATTTCATAAGAGCAAAGGTCATAAAACAGGTAATTGTCATCGACTGAAGAACATCATACAAGATATCATTGATAGAGGTGACATTGAGATTGAAGGACACTCATCCAATCAAGAACATGAAATGTTTAAAGAACCATTCCCAAAACATGACAAAGGAAAAGCTAAAGCCACAGATGACCAAACCAACTATACCAGAGCATCTTATAACTATGATTCAACTATCAATCACATTTCAATGGACAATTATGTCTCTACCATTATCATCAAGGACAAAACGCTTGAGACTTCTACCCAAAGACCCAAGATTGTCCTAAAAGGCATCAGATCTTCTTCCAAACATACCTCTGAATGTAATGTCACAACTCGTCGAGGTAAATTCACCTTGCAAGGTGCTCCAACCAAAAACACTGCTTCCTAATCAACCAAACCTGAGTATGACCTTGTAGAACAGTTAGGGAAGACACCCGCGCTTATCTCTATCCTTGAAATTTTACACATATCCCCCACACATAAAGCCATTCTTGATAAAACTTTGAGAGACACTTATGTCCCCACTGATCTGAACGTGGATCAGTTTTAGGCCATGGTGGGATACCTTTCCATTCCACACTCCCTTACATTCATAGAAGCTAACGATGCCTCCGTGAGCCAACCACATAATGCACCTTTACACATTGAAGATTTCCTACACAAACACCAAATAAAATGAGTCTTGATAGATGGAGGAGCAGGTCTAAACATTTGTACATTGAGCACTATTAAACAATTGGGATATTCCGAAAAAGCTATGAATTCGACAAACAAAATTACCATCAAAGCATATGATGATGAAGAATGTTCATCCAAAGGTATAGTCACCTTGCCTCTCAGAGTTGGGCCAGTTACAAAGGATGTGGTTTGTCAAGTCCTAGACCTGGATCTCACATACAATATATTACTAGGACGTCCTTGGATTCATGAGATGAGGGTAGTACCATCTACATATCATCGATGCATCAAATTTCCACACAATGGAGTTGAAGTGACCGTCAAAGCTGACCCAAATCCATTCATATATTGCAACAATCTACAACCTAGATAAGAAATAACAATCCCAATCAATCGAGAAGCTATTCCTTCATCAGCATATGTGGATCCAGAATCATTGAAAGCTTCTACTTCAAAACAAGCAGAGATCAAAGAAAAGTTCAATTTTAAAGACATGGGATGTGGTGAGTATATCTTTCATGTTGATCAACTCCCACTATCTCCTAAGGTATTCAGTCGACAAGAAAAACCTACAAACAACTTGCAATACCAAGGAATTGGGTGTGAACCACCTAGTGTTGTGGCTACTAAGTCTAAATGCAAATCTCCTCTAGTGGTGCAAGCAACTCTTGATTTCAATAGTCCTAAGAGTGGTTCCAGTGAAGAATCTATTGAGCGTATCACCAGCCATTTTGAGAACTCACATAGCTTTACCATTTCACCCACTCATTCCATTTCCACTCCTCTCCCAGACTTGGATCAACAAGAAACACAAAATCCCTTACTCATTGGGGATCAAAAATCAAGATTTGAAAAGAAAAATCTAAAAGTCAAAAATAAAGAAAAGTCCTTTAGTCCAAATCAAAATCAAAAGCTATTGGACTTTGCAAAAATCAAAGTCAAGGATAAAAATCCTATGAATAAAAAAAAACAAGAGTTGATCTCCCCTAATATCAAAATAACTAGGGGAAAAAGTTCTAAAATTTCAAGACAAAAAGCATACTTGTTGATCCTAAGTCTCCATCATGCTATCCTACTTTCACTTCTTTTCACAATCATAAGCCTTCATAACTCATCCACTTGTTCCACACATCATTTCCCTTCTGGTGATACATCATGGACCTTTAATGGAACTTTCTTGAAGGACTTTGTTGTTAGGAATGCCCAAACTTCTTTAGGTGACATGCATACGGGCTTGTGTAGTCCACACACTAGTAATTCTATCTTAGTTCCTTCATCAAGGAAGACAATCACTCAAGCTACACATCATTCAATCAAGGAACAATGCAGCTACAATCATAAGATAAAGCCTCACACATTCGAGGTGGGTGACTTAGTTCTCAAAGAAAATCCTAAAAATCAGCAAGACAGAGAGAAGAAGTTCGAACCAAATTGGCTTGGTCCTTACATCATCATAACAGCCTATGGATCTGGTGCATATCAGCTCTCAACCACAGAGGGTGAACCTTTGGAGGATCCTATCAACAACATGCACATTTCCAAGTTTTACACATAGCTCTTCAGAATATCCTAATTCAAAAATACAAAAAAAAAATCAAAAAAAAAAAATACAAAATACAAAAAAAATTCAAAAAAAATCATAAAAATAAAAAATTGTTAATTGGTGAAAACCTGGCAAACAGGTGCCTTGTGACACAAAAAAAATGAAAAATAGAAAAACATTTTCATCCAATGGTGAAAACCACTTTGGTGGCGCCCTGGGCAAGTGCCATGGTGAAAACTGGGTCACCGGCGCCATGCATAGAGACATTGCTCCTTTCTCCTTCAAGATTCCATTTCATCCTTCACTTTGCACACACTCACAACCTATCTATTCATAATAAACTTACCCATTCCCATCATGGCTTGTTATTGATCTACCTAAGATTGGTTAGCCATTCATAATAATCCTTCCTTTTCATCTCTTTCCATTCATAATAAATCATCTCCTATCTATGGCTAAGGCTAATCCTACATCTAGTGATGGGTGTGGAACTGAGAGCATCACATGTTTTCGAGGAGTACAGTTTCCTCCAATTTTCTTCAGTCTATCCGCGCACAATCCACAATAAAGCAACATTTGCATCGTCGATCCGCAATAAAGTTTCTTATTCTCCGCAATAAAGTATCAGTTTCATGGATTCAGTTAGTTTCAGATGAGACACAATGGCCACAATGGGCTTCAACAAATCAAATCTTTCAATAGACTCAGACAACATTATGGTTTAGTGTTATCTACCCTTTTTGTGAAAGTAAACATTGTGACCACGATCAAATAGACTTATACAAGTGACAAGAGACACTAAACTTGAGGACTACAGTGGATGTTGGTGTCGAGTCTTGGTTTTCTTTTGATTTTATCTTTTGGTGACATGTATTTTAGCTTTTCCAGGATGTCTTTGACTAGAAAGGCGAGGATGGGGTATCGTCACCTTTTTTTTTTCTTTTGCTGTCTGTGGATTGACTCTTAGTAATGCTATGACTTGTCCAAGGATATGAGGACACTGTCAATCTAGTATGAACTAGGGCATTCTTTGTTTACGACTGCCTTATCTCCATGCAAACAGGTATAATGACTTTTTGGGTCGAACATATGCCTCGATTGTCATAACCTATTTCGCCATAATAAAGCTCAATGATGATAATGCACAAGAAGCTCTTTCACTTTCATATCTTCTATCTTCCATCCCCCATTCTTGATTGACCTCCATTGTCCTTCTTGAGCCTGTGTAGCTTGCTATCACATGACTGAGTATAATGACACGCCAAAAACATTTGAATTTCAGGTAGTTGTACCTGCATTACCACATGTTAAAAGTTCATACATACATATAGATATCACAATTGCATCACATCCTGCACACACCACATGTTAGTACATCTTACATTCTCATCATGTAAATAGTCATTTGCATTATCATATTCATCTGCATTTCATACATTCACATTAAAAATATAAAAGATCAAAAATATTGCATTTTATCATGTACATGTTTGCATCCATATTATAATCATCACATAGAAACATACATCATAAAACATCTCATCACATAGGTACACATGCATATAGCTGCCGTAAAGATGAATCATCTCATATATATATAATCAAAAATGTCATGATACAATGATGTCAAAATCATATGGCTACAATCACCCGAAGGTGTCTACATCATAATACAAAATGGTACAAAACTGATACATAGGGAGCCCTCTATGGCTATGATGAACTCCCTCCCTCGAAGCCGCCTGGCCTCGATGGAGTCTGAGCCCTAGAAGGACCCACCCCAGGATCATCTCTCTTGTCCCCTCTAGCTAGTGGTGGTGGAGGACTCATAACCCCACCGCTGGACGCCTGTCTCCTCTGACTCCCTCCAGTAGTCGTCGTTGTCTGTGATGGTTTGCGGAAGCTCCTCACCCGCTGCTTTGGTGGCACTGCCCCGTAGTATAGGTCTCACCAATAACCTATCTCCTCCTCTGCCCGTAGAACATAGGCATATCCAGCCCCTGTGTCCTCTCCCACCTGCCTCCTAGCCCTCAGTTCTATCTCAGCCTCAATGTAGTGCTGGATAGCCTAATCTCACTCCCGCTCAGTATCCCTCGGCTGTCTCCTGAGCCTAACTATCTCCCTCTCCATATCCTGGATCTCATCTACATGTCTCTGGCAGATCTCCCTCAGCTCAAATAGCTCATCCTCCTCCTCCTCGGCCCCCTGTGCCTGTGGCTCTGCCTATGGCTCCCCTTGTATTGGTGGTTGTGCTTGTGTTTGTGCTTGTGCCTGTACCTGTACCTACCTCTGTCCCTGTCCCTACACCTATCTAGGACCCTGTGCTGCTGGCACCTGTAATGGCAATCCACTGTGACCCCTCACCACCTGAGCCTGTCTCTCCTCCCCACCCTCTCTCCGTGGAGCCACTCTCCTCTCTCCAACTGCACCTTGCCTCCTCTATCGGCCTCTACCTCCACCATCTCCATCATCATCCTCATCCCCACTGCCATCTCCATCTATCTGCTCACCTGGACCTGTCAGGCGTGGAAATGGATGCTCTGCCCAATATGTAGTATACTCTGCATCCATCCTTGCATCCTCAATCTCAGGCCACATATCCCATGGCATGGGCACCATCTCTACCAGCTGCATCACGGCCTGATCATATGATAATAGTGGCCCAAAGTGTGCCTGGTCTCGCACTGTCCGCGCATACATACCAGAACCCTGTGGCATCCACTGTATCCTGCCAAATTGCTTGCATACCTTGTCCACCAACTGCCTCTCCAGTACATAGGGTGTCCGCCCAATCAGATATCTGCTCCTTAATGTGTATGGAAGATCCACTGTGTCATCCTCCCACTGCTCACACTCGCGGTACGACCTCCATATCACAGTGTCAATCTCATCAATCACTCGACACCAGTGCTCCAACCTGCCAATCCATGGCTGTGAGGTAATCATATCATATAGATGAACAAAACTGCGTCCATGACCCCGGCCTCTGAAATGTATCAGTCGTGTGACTGGCAAATGCTCATATGCCCAAACCTGCAACAATGTAACTCCGCAGCCCAATCCTATGGATCCATGATAAACAAACTGATGAAGCTCATAGTATAAGTGTGCCAGCACGCACGGTCCCCAAGCATATCTGGTATGCTATGTAACTAGTGTCTCCAAGGTGCTCCCCTAGCCCACAACCAACCCTCGTGTTGCCCTGTCTAGACACAGGAACCCACTGATCACTCCTCCTAGCACTGCTAGTAGTGCCAGTCCTATCATTGTCATCGTGTCCCATGCCACGTGTTCAGCCCTCATCTCCAGTCTCGGATCCTTAAACACTCGTCTCAATGCCTCCCTGTCTCCATATTGATCGTAGGGTATCAACTCCCCATCGATCAGTATCCGCAATATCCTGTATACATCCTCTAAGGTGACTGTCATCTCACCCATAGGCAAATGAAAAGTGCATGTCTCTGAATGCCACCTCTCAGCCAGCGCAATCAGCAAACCCATGTTCACCCGAAACTCAGGCACATACATAATAAATCGCAGACCCATAACCTCAATAGCTGCTCTATCCTCAAATGTCAACTCTAGTTGTAACCTCTGAGTCGATGGGAATCTCTCCCGTGACTCCAGCATAGGTAAGTACTCCTGCAGTTAAGCAAATCAATCATGTCAGTCAAAGTGACACTCACTGTTCATCACAAAGTGTAGCTATCTATCCTAGTGACACTCACTGTTCATCACAAAGTGTTGCTATTTATCCTAGTGGTACTCATTGTTCATCACAAAGTACTACGTTTAAGCACTCCCTGTTCATCACAAAGTGTTGCTCATATTGCACTCCCTGTTCATCACAAAGTGTTGCTCCTATTGGTACTCCCTGTTCATCACAAAGTACTATGTCTTGGTACTCACTGTTCATCACAAAGTACCTCGACCTATCCTATCCTAGGGCCTATACTTGAGTGTATCCTCTTGAGTAGTTTCTTAATTGGCAACATATGTTCTATCACAGAATTGTCAATCCTAGCCCTATCTGCTATCATAGTCTTCCCTAGAGGACCTGCTTGAGTGTATCCTCTCAGCAGCTTATCCAATCGACAGCGTATGTTCATCACAGAACTATCGATTTGACCTTGAAGACATAAATGCGCCTTCATGACATAAACGCACTTAAAGACTGCACAAAGGCACCTGAAATACATATTCATGCCTATGCTCTACGCAGACGCACCTACTCTACACAAACACACCTGCACAACGCAAACGTGCTTGCATTTGACATAGACGCCTTTTCCTGCACAGACGCGCCTCAACGTTTTTGACATTTTTTGACATTATCCTAAAGCACATTTATTGCACTACCTAAGATGCATTAATGACAACAATTAATGTGACAAAGTACAAAGAGGTTTTGTGGTACTCACCGGTTCTCCTACATCTGCTAGCCTCTGAAATCGGCGAACGCGATTGAATCTATGCACCAATACCATCTATACTGACTGCTCCTGCTCTATTCTCTCTCTGCACTCTGATCTCTTGGATGTGTGGATGACAATGAGGATGTATTCCCCTCGTGGTCTATTTTATAGACTGCCCTAGCCCTAGCCCTAGCCCTCGTTTCCTGAGTCAGTCTTCTTTATCCCGTGACTCTGTCACTCCATCCGATCAGTCCATTCTAGCCTTTCTTTCTTATCAAGAGATTGTCTGCAATCTTTTCACACATTTTCATCCAATCTCTCGAGGGGGCATATCATTCCCATCTTGGGGCAACTTTGTATCAGTTCATATTATCTTCTTTGAAACAACACGACAAGCTGCATTGTCTCAAAGAGGGGCAAAATGTAGACACCTAAAATTGTCATGTCTAATTAAATAAATATTCTTATTTATTTAATTACTTTAGCCTAATTCTTCTATTAATTAAATAAATCTTTATTTATTTAATTAATTCATTTATCCTCTTCTAGCCTTATTTCTTATTTAAATAAATACCTTTATTTATTTAAATTATCCTTTTCCTAAATTAAATAAATAAATACTCTTATTTATTTAATTGATCCCACTTCTTCTATTAATTAAATAAATCTTTATTTATTTAATTAATTCATTAGCCTTTTCTACCCATGAAACATGTCATTCATCTCTTAATTCCTACACTACCTACCCTCTCATTATTTTCTTATTTCCTTTACCTACCCTCTAATCATAGCTGACCATTTATCTTTTACATCTCTCAATCTTATCCCTCCATTTCTTATGGTGTCTTCTATATAAGGAGATGATTCCTTCATTATCTAACCCTAACTCAATTGTGCACTCAACTACAATACGCCTTTTGCACTTTCATATGCGATCCTACTTGCAACCACATTTTCATTCTTTGTTGAGCTATTGTGCACATAAAATCTGAGAGCAAATATATCAAGCAAAATCAATGGAGATAGGAAGAATGGAGATCAAAACCCTATTGGACATGTGATGGTATAATCTTTGTGATTTCATTTGATTTGCATTGTCTTAGGTAATCTTCATACATTTTTTATTAAGTAAAAACGGGTTTTAAGGGACCCGAAACCCGATTACATTCGAAAGATATTCAAGAAGGAAACAAAACAAGACAACTGCAAAAGACCAGCAAAAAAACCAGCAGCAGAGAAAGGGACAGCAAGAGGCCAGCAAGAAAATGGCCCCAAACCTAGCATTACAAGTTAATTAAAAACTCTTCATAGTGTCCTCAGCATTCTGCACCAAGAGAATCATCGCCTTGGCCACTTCCCTCAGGTCGTTTTTTTCCTGTCCAAGCTGACTCTCTTTCATTTTGGTGTCCTTCCCAATAGTGGTATGCCTAGTTCTGCGCCTAGGGTTCTGGTGGGTGGGGCTGGAAGTTGGAGCATCTTCTATAATTACCAGGTTCTTATCCTGATTTTTCCTTTCCAAATGATCCACCAACGCGTTCATATTCTAGGAAGAAACTTTAAGGACCTGGAGGCTGTGGTTCATAAGGCTTTTCAAAGCCTTCTCATTACGGGTGATCCGGGTGTTGATGTTGTCTTTGTCCTCCTCAACCTGCTCTTTCAGAGTTCTAATAACATCCTCCAAATGTTTCAAGTCCCCTTTGATTAGAGCTTTCTCCAACCAGTCCTCCATCTCCATTTCCTCCTCAACTTCACTGTTTTCTATATCCTCGTTCTGTTTCCCAGAGTCAGACATCTTAATCAGCTTATTAATCTTATCTTCCAGCTCCCTTTGCTTACCCTGCATACTGGTGATGTTTTTCGACAACCCATTTCTAGAAATTGAAGAATTCCAAAGTGCAATTACGGGCGGTGTCCAAGATGGTGTTCGCAGAGTCCTTGCCCTGTTCAGTCTTTCAAGATGGTAATCTTCATATGTTATGGTGGATCTTTGTTGTTGTTAGGCTAGGGTTTTATGGTTGAATTCATTTAGTCTTTCAATGTTGTTGTTGTTATCCATTTTCACTGTATACAGATTACAATGGTCGAAGTAAGTTGGCTTGAGCGTTGTATCATGTTATGAAAGTGAAAGTATCCGTAACTAAACCAAAAAGGCCAAGGCAAAGACAGGTAGTGGGAAAATGCAGTGTCGCTTCTCCTTGTTGTCCCTGCTCAACACTTCACTTGAACTTCCTCGTGCTAAGTTGCAGGCTTTCCTCTAAAAGAAGATGAATTTTTTTAATTTTTCTTTAAACGGTAATTGGTAGAGATTGGAGATCCCATAACTACTTTCATGGGATATATGCAAAAAGACAACATGGAGGTAGTCATCAAATTATTTTTAATTCATAATATGGTCTCGTTATCATCAGGGTATATTTTATTATTATTATATTATTTATTATAATAAGAAAATTTATTAGAATTGTAAGTTATGTGTATTTGTAAATATCCAAATAACATGCTCAATATAAATGGTCTATTTTATCTTCTAAACTTTCCAAAATCAGCAAACTAGAGACACCCTCAATCACCACAATCTCATGGCTTGCTTTAGAAACTCCACACCTTTGACTGCCTTCAACATTTTCCTTGCCTTATTCTAGAGTTTGTTGGAGCTAACAAATGGACACCACGTCACACCTTGAATTCCCCTCCATCACCTTCTACAAGTCTTCTAGAAATGACACACCAACCCTAAAACAAGCCATCACCAACATGTCATCCATGTTGATGAATAATGATGAATAAATAATACCCTAACTGGTACTAAGAGGGGGGGGTGAATCAATACAGACAAAAACTTTCTCAACAATTTATCATATTAAAACAATGTTGACTAGTTGTCTTCACCATTGAACTTAACCATGGGTATACTGGTTAAACACAGATACTTCAGACGACATTTGACAGATCTTAAATCTTGATGACTACTTCCTGATATAATCAAGCATGTGTTGTATCAACAATACCACAATCATTTAGCACTGCATGCATAACTAACTTAATCAACAACTACTCAATCATCACATGAAAACTCACAACCCATAACACACAAAAAAATTTCACGTGGAAACCCAAATGGGAAAAACCACAGTGGGGATGAGTACCCACAAGCTTGTTTTGAACTCTTTTGAACTCTGCTCTGTTAGGAGCCTAGTCCGGTTAAAGACTTTACAATAAGGTTCTGTTAGGAACCAATCCTGTTAGGGATCACCCGGTTAAGGGATGGCTATAAACCATTTTAAAGGTTGAAACCCTGTTAAAGGTTACCTCGCTAGAGGATTTAAAGAACTCAATGAACTTGAGTCACCTGGTTAGAGGATTTGCAGCAAGTATGTTAAAGCTACTCGGTCAAGGGATTTTCCTTCTGCTGAAATGGTTAGAAGTCAACAGGTAAAGCTTTGATCTGATAACAAGACTACTTTCTAAGGTAGATCCTTTTCAGCTCCTCTCCTTTGCAATCACACTCTGGTTTGGCAAGTATCTCAACACACAAACACATCATTTTCCAACCCAAACAATAACAAACATCATCGACCTTATAGAAAATGATTAGGTTGGTAGCATAAACCCTAAACCCTAAACATTTTAGGTTTACAATTACAAGCGGTCCAATCCTGGCCATTAGATCCATTGCATAGAATGAAGCGATCTAAAACAAATCTCAAGTCATTATGCATCATCCAATCTTCACCGCATCTAGAAATCAGTAACCCATCACGCGCTCTTCATACATCGCTCAGAATATCGTGCATTCTCAAGGTAGACATTCAATGCATTCGATCTCCATCCTTATCTCTTAACTAACTCATCACAGAATGTCATTGGTTGCACCGCATAAGCCAAACCGGGAACCCTAGAGTTGAACATAGACTACCAACCGATAGTCACACTTAGTGAACCCCGACACCGGTCCACTCCATCCTGGTTGACCATAACCGCTTCCAATCCTCATACCGGTTCACCTATTGACATCAATGACAACATACATTGTCACAGCTTCATCATATGCCAACAATCTCCCCCTTTGGCATTGATGGCAATACTCAGTGTACCATTGCTTAGTAACATCGGATTCAGTTTCAAACAATCACTACAACCACCATCTGGACTAGTCAGTGTGTACATGCTCAATATCTTCTCCCCAAATAATATATCTTCTTCATCATATATCTTCTCCCCCTTTGACAACAATGTCAAAGTGGAGGCACAAGCTTCCAGGCTCCACTATGTTGCTCTCCCTATGGAGTAGCATCTTTCAACACATCAACCCTATAAGATCTGACATGGTAGTTCCTGACTGATGTGGAGCACACAACTTTAGTTTACTTCGTGAAGGGGCAGAACCCCTAATTCACCTCTCAAATAAGTAAATATAGTCTTCGGTAAGGGCTTAGTGAATATGTTTGTTAGTTGCTCCTTACTAGAAACATGTTTTAATACAACCTCTTTATTCTGAACCTTTTGTCTCAATAAATGATACTTGAGTTCAATGTGCTTTGTCCTAGAATGCAATACCGGATTTTTGGAAATATTGATTGCACTAGTATTATCACATAAAACACTTACCAATTCAGATATAGGCACTTTGAAGCCATTTAGTACATGCTTCATCTAGATTGCCTAAGTGTAGTTCATAAATGCTGCCACATTCTCTACTTCAGTTGTAGACTGGGAAATACAGCTCTGGTTCTTGCTCATCCATGAGACTAGTCTTCCACCAAGGAAGAACGCTCCACCAGTTGTGCTCTTTCAGTCGTCCACATTACCTGCCTAATCTACATCGGTAAACACTTTGAGACCAAAGTCGCCATTGTATGGATACCACAATCCATAATCAACTGTCCCTTTCAGGTATCTAAGAATCCTCTTTACCACTACCAAGTGGGATTCTATTGGACTCTTCTGAAAATGGGCTATTATGCCCATTGCATGAGCAATATCCGGTCTATTGTGCACCACATAGTGCATCTTACCGATTATCGACCAGTACTCCTTCTCATCCACCAACATTGTGTCATCCTCCTTTATCAATTTGTAGCCAGTCACCATCGGTGTTCCAACTGGTTTGCTCTCCTCCATGCCAAAGGTCTTCAATACCTCTTTGATATACTTGGACTGGGTAATGAAGATACCCTCCTTCATCTGTTGAATCTGTAGACCAATGAAGAACTTTATCTCTCCAATCAGAGACATCTCAAACTCTTTCTTCATTTCATCTGTGAATGCATGGCTCATTTCATCATCTCCTCCAAAGATTATGTCATCTACAAATACTTCACGGATCAAAATCTGATCACCTTCATATTTCAGGTAGATGTTGCCCTCACGTATTCTCTGAAATCCTATCTTCACAAGATGAGAGTTTAACCGTTCATACCATGCCCTTGGTGCTTGTTTCAATCCATACATGGCCTTGTGTAATCTACACATCATGTTACTATCTTCTGACAAAGCAAATTCATCTGGTTGCTCAATATACACTTCTTCTTCTAGGATTCCATTCAGGAATGCAGACTTCACATCCATCTGGTATACCTTAAATCCCTTGAATGCTACAAATGCAAGTAGCATTCGAACACCTTCCAGTCTAGCCACTGGGGCAAAGGTTTCTCCACAGTCTTCTCCCTCTGCTTAAACATATCCCTTGCATACAAGTCTTGCCTTGTTCCTTACCATTGTGCCTTCTTTATTCAGCTTATTCGTGAAGACCCATTTGGTACCTATTACATTCTTGTGTTCTGGTTTGGGTACCAAGGACCATGTTGCATTCTTTTCTATCTGGTCCAACTCCTCTTCCATTGCCTTTATCTAGTCTTCATCGGTAAGTGCCTCTCTAGTGGTCTAAGGCTCAAATTCTGAAATCATGCAAGAGTTTTCTTTCACCTTTCTCCTTGTGAGTATCCATGCATCTTATCTCCTATGATCTACTTCAGATCATGATGTAGTTTCACATACCTAGGAATGACCCTAGCTGGTTCTGCTTGCTTTTCCTCTTCTTCTTCTTCTTCCACTTCATCTTCTTCTTCACCCGTTGCAGCTTCTACCGGTATAGGAACACTGAGGTATTTCTGGTGTTTGCAACTTGTTTCCTTCTTAACCAGTTCCTTGAAGGCTACACCCAGTTCATCTTCCGCTTGCTTGCTACAGGTTTCCTCAAGCTCCTCAGGGGATTCATCAACCTTGATATTGATACTCTCAACAATTTTTTGAGTCTTGTTGTTGTAGCATTTGATAGCTTTGCTTTTAGTGGAATATCCTAGAAATATTCCTTCATCACATTTAGCATCAAACTTACTCAAATGCTCACCTCTCCTGATATAGCATTACTGCCAAACACTTTGAAATAACTCACATTAGGAGTTCTCCCATTCTAGTACTCATAGGGGGTTTTGTCTTTACCTTTCTTGATGAGTACCTGGTTCATGGTATAGATTGCAGTGCTCACCGCTTCTCTTTAGAAAGTGTGAGCAACCTTACCTTGGATCAGCATAGTTCTAGCCACTTCAACTATAGTCTTGTTATTCCTTTCTGCTATGCCATTTTGTTGTGGTATCCTTGGGGCAGACAACTTCCTCTTGATGTCGTTCTCTTCACAGTACTTGTTGAATTCATCAGAAGTGAATTCACCTTCGTGATCAGTTCTTAGGCATTTTATTCTTCTACCGCTCTCATTTTCCACCAATGCTCTGAAGACTTTGAACTTTCCAAATGTCTCAGACTTGTCTTTCAAGAATATGACCCACATCATTCTTGAGAAATCATCAGTGAGAATCATGAAATACTGATCTCCCTGAATTCTTCTAGTTTTCATCGGACCACACAGATCGATGTGCACTAGATCAAGTAGGTTCTCTGCTGAAAAAGACTTACCTTTGAATGTTGAGAAAGACATATTCCCAAGTTGACATTCTCTGCATAAAGCATTATCTGGTTTGTTCAACAAAGGTAATCCTCTTACTGCCTTGATCTTACTATCCTTTACAATATTATCAAAATTCATATGACAAAGTCTCCTATGCCATATCCAACTGTCATCAAACTTCGCCATCAGGCACTGGCTAATCTTGGCATTCAGCTGAAACAGGTTTCCTCTGGTCTTCTTACTGGTGGCAATAAGTTCACCACTCTTTCCAATTATTCTGCAGACTCCACCTTTGAACTCCAAAATGAGTCCTTTGTCATTCAGCTGAGCAACACTCAAAAGGTTGTGCTTAAGGCCTTCCACCCAGTAGACATCATCTGCACCGCTTTTTCCATTCAGTGAGATGGATCCTTTTCCTTTCACCATACAAGGTGCATCATTGCCAAACCTAACAACACCTCCATCATATTCTTCCAAAGACAAAAACTTTCTCCGATCATCGATCATGTGGTGAGAACACCCGCTATCAATGATCCACTCATTAGAGTTGTCAATGCGAGAGACAAGGGCTTTCTGATCAGACACCTCTTCCTTTACAGCTACAAACACTATGTCCTCATTCTTTTCATCCTTAGATTCTTCATCGGTAACACCTTCATCTACTGCAACAAGACAATTTCTCCTACCTGCTCCTTTATACTATCTAAACCTTTCTGGTTTATCCTTATTGTCATTGTTAGGACAGTTAACCGTTATATGTCCTATCTTATTGCAGGAAAAATATTTTAGAGAAATCTTACCTCTCTATTTTTTGGTGCCTTTTGGAAGTCTTTTGGAAAGAAGAGCTTCAAACTCTGTTAGAATCTCCTCATCATCCATGTCTCTGCTTGGCCTAGATTCATAACTAGTGCTGACCTCTTTTCCTTTTCTGGTTAGTGAGAAGGAAACAGATGCTCTAAAGGCTGACTCTATCTTCTAAAAATTACCATCATAGCTATTCAATTCATATGCAGTCAACTTTGCAATGATAGAGTCTAGAGATACCTTTGTCTTGTCGATAGACCTTAACTCTTGAATAGCAGCAACCCTGATTGCATAGACCGGTAACAATGATCTCATAACTTTACTGACAACAGTGGCATCGTCAATTGTTCCACCAGTGCTCTTGATATCTCCAACCACGGTCTTGATCCTTATGCCATATTGTTGAATGGTCTCACCTTCAACCATCCTCATGTCTTCAAATTTTCCTCTAAGACTTTCTTCCTTAGCCTACTTGACATGCTCATCACTACCATAAATGGTTTCCAGTGTGTCCCATACATCCTTAGGATTATTCTTATCGTGTACATCAATGAACTCAATATCGGACAGGCTACTAATAAGGGCTTCCATGACTTGCCCATTTTCTTGAATCTCTCTTTTTTGATCATTGATTAGAGTGCCAATGGGGATTAAATAGGTATTCTAAACATAGCTCCAATGTTGAGCACCCAAACTCTTTATATAAATCTTCATTCTGTCCTTCCATATTTTGAAGTTATCCCTATTGAACTTAGGACCTTCCCTCTTCATCATTAAAGCAGGATCTTTTGCCTCAAGCAGTTAAGCTTATATTGCCAAGGACCTGGAGTTGCTCTGATACCAATTGATGAATAATGATGAACAAATAATACCCTAACTGGTACTGAGAGGGGGGGTGAATCAGTACAAACAAAAACTTTCTCAACACTTTATCATATTAAAACAATGTTGACCGATTGTCTCCACCGCTAAACTTAACCATGGATATACCGGTTAAACACAGATACTTTAGATGACATTTGACAGATCTTAAATCTTGATGACTACTTCCTGATATAATCAAGCATGAGTTGTATCAACAATACCACAATCATTTAGCACTGCATGCATAACTAACTTAATCAACAACTACTCAATCATCACATGAAAACTCACAACCCATAACACACAGATTTTTTTCACGTGAAACCCAAATGGGAAAAACCACGGTGGGGATGAGTACCCACAAGCTTGTTTTGAACTCTTTTGAAGTCCGCTCTGTTAGGAGCCTAGTCCGGTTAAAGACTTTACAATAAGGTTTTGTTAGGAACTGATCCTATTAGGGATCACCCGGTTAAGGGATGGCTATAAACCATGTTAAAGGTTGAAACCCTGTTAAAGGTTACCTCGCTAGAAGATTTAAAGAACTCAATGAACTTGAGTCACCCAGTTAGAGGATTTGCAGCAAGTCTGTTAAAGCTACCCGGTCAAGGGATTTTCCTTCTGCTGAAATGGTTAGAAGTCAACAAGTAAAGCTTTGATATGATAACAACACTACTTGCTAAGGCAGATCCTTTTCAACTCCTCTCCTCTACAATCACACTCTGTAGATTCCACACTCTGGTTTGGCAAGTATCTCAACACACAAACACATCATTTTCCAACCCAAACAATAACAAACATCATCGACCTTATAGACAATGATTAGGTCGGTAGCATAAACCCTAAACCCTAAACATTTTAGGTTTACAATTACACGTGGTCCAATCCTGGTCGTTAGATCCATTACATAGAATGAAGCGATCTAAAACAAATCTCAAGTCATTATGCATCGTCCAATCTTCACTGCATCTAGAAATCAGTAACCCATCACACGCTCTTCATACACCGCTCAGAACTTTGTGCATTCCCGAGGTAGACATTCAATGCATTCAATATTCATCCTTATCTCTTAACTAACTCATCACAGAATGTCATTGGTTGCACCGCATAAGCCAAACCGAGAACCCTAGAGCTGAACAGAGACTACCAACCGATACTCACACTTAGTGAACCCCGACATTGGTCCACTCCATCCTGGTTGACCATAACCACTTCCAATCTTCATCCCATACATTGTCACTGCTTCATCATTTTCCAACACATGTCATCAAGGAACCAACTTTTGATGAGAGAGGAGACTATTATCCTAATTGTTTCCTTAACCTAATTTGGTACTAATTGTTTCTAGTATTAAATATTTTCACAGTGTGACACCCATATTAAATATTTATCTGAATGTCACATACAATAGAAAGTGTCTCCAAGAATGTCTAACCCTGTTATGATGTTCAAACCTCTTAAAGCAGTCGTAATTAAATATTTATTTACATTATTAGCTTTATTATTTTATTATGTAAGGTGTATAACATGTATACAATAATGTATTGAAGATCAATAATCAAAGATGACATGCATTATAAGGAAGATGCAATTCACATGATATATTGTTTCATTGTCAATTATTAAATTCTGACACGTAGCCTCTTCCTTCTAAATAATTGTACAAAATGCTATAACAAGTAAAGGACACACTAAAATTGATGATTTAAACAATATCAATGCACATAGATTAGAATTCCTATGCTACATTAGATTTATTCTCGAGTGTTAGTAAGAAGAATGCGTAGAGAAAGTCAAAGTCGATTACAATGGTCGAAGTAGGTTGGCTTGAGCGTCGTATCATGTGATGAAAGCGACAACTAGTATCCTTAACTAAACCAAAAATGCAAAAGTGAAAGCGGGCAGCGGGCAGCGGGCAGCGGGCAGTGCCCCTGCTCCTTTTTGTCTCTTTGTTGTCCCTGCTTGGAACTTCACTTCAACTTCCTCGTGCTAATTTGCGGGCTTTCCTCTGAAATGGTCTATGG
This sequence comes from Cryptomeria japonica, assembly GCF_030272615.1. Lineage (NCBI taxonomy): Eukaryota > Viridiplantae > Streptophyta > Pinopsida > Cupressales > Cupressaceae > Cryptomeria > Cryptomeria japonica. The sequence continues at coordinate 577,716,380 of NC_081411.1, read as the reverse complement.
TCTCTCTGGGAATGACGACGGAATTCTTTACTTATTTTTCTTTAAATGGTAATCGGTAGAGATTGTACATCACCATAACTACATTCACAGGCTTATATTTAGTAATGGTATAAACCATTTTTAATTTGTAAGATGCTCTCACTCTTACCCTGTCAAGTCCACTGTCCGCATATTCGGAGATATCTTCAGGATATATTTTATTATTGTTTATTCAATTCCTGTCTTAAATTGCATAGCAAAATAATACTGAGATAGAAATCATTAATAGTTCCTGAATCAAGGCTTTTGTTTGTTCCTTCTTTGGAAGAACTGAAATCTAATTCTAGTTAAATTTGTTTTCTTGAATAAATTATAATGTATGGTCTTTTATATCTATTTTTTAATTAGTAGATGTAATTATGGGTATTTTTTTTTATATTTATCATATATAATAAAAGTTTTACAATATTAAAGTTTAATTTAGCAGGTTATAAAAATGGAAGAAACAAAATTTCTATTAAAATAATGTATTAGAAATTTTAAGCTATAACGAAAAATTATTTTGTGTCAGCTATGTATATTTGTAAACATTCAAATACTAGGACCAATATTAATGGTCTATCTCATTCTCCAAGCTTTACAAAATTAGTAAACTAGAGACCCCTTCTATCACCACTTATCACATGGCTTGTTTCAGAAACTTCACACATTTGGTTGCCTTCTTCATGTGTCCTTCCCTATCTAGAGTTTGTTGAAGTTGACGAATGGACACCACTTCACACTAGAAAATTCCCCTCCATCACCTTTCACAAGTCTTCTAGCAACGATACACCAACCCCATAACAAGCCACCACCAACATGTCATCCAAGCCACTAAGGAAGTAGCTTTTGATGACAAAGGATACCATTATCCAAATTGTCTTCTTAGCCTCCCCCAAATCTAGCAATACCACCACAAATATATTAGAGGATATATTTTCGTTTACTCAAAATCTATAATCAACCACCAAGAACTTAACCCCTAACACCCAATAAACAACAAATAAGAGATGACAATTATGAGTTTTTAAAATACAAATCAATCTCAACTTAATAACCTTCTCTAGAAATGGCATTTTCCTTGAACCATACACAAGCCTTACTAGTGTATTCATGATTGAAAGCCAAATAACTATAAAGAATGAAAAAGATGCTACAAAAGTTGTTTTTATTTATGTGGATCATTATTAAACCAAATATCACTGAGCTTATCATAATGTATGATCTCCCTTTGGCATGAGAGTGAGGATGGTCCATTACAGCTTGAGCAAGCCAAAAGACAAACCTATTAAAATGAAATATTTCTTCAAACCCTCTCATGATTACTTTCCATCCCCATAAGCCTTAAAGAAATCATTTAAATGAATATCATGTGTAAACTTCTTTAGAAACTACCAGCTCCTCCTTTCCATTAATAACTAAGTAAGGAAATCTATTTCTACATTGATCTTTCTGTAAACATGAGTTATCATGAAATCCTCCAAGGAGCTTAGCAAAGGTAAGGCTAAATAAGTAAGTCTATTAATCATATGATTTTATAAACATTTTTCCCTTATGCAATCAACAAAAATATTTAAGTCGCCCTTAATTACGATTCTCCTTAGACCCTCTTTAATGCAAAAATGAAGACCTAAAATTAGAACCTACACTAACATCATTGCTAGTTCCTAGTTTGAGATTTTTTGAAGTTACACACATTATTACTCCATTTAAATTTCTTCTGATATATCATGCTCCCCACTTACTAGGATTGTCTTTGAGATTTTATATATTATTTCTTTGGAGGCATTGTTTGTTTGGCTTTTGTACTTTTGTGAAAGGTACCATCTCCCCCAACTCCATTAATTGGGGTTGACCTACGTTTTAAATTTAGTATATTATTTAATTTCATATAAAGTAATATAAATGACTTTAATTTATTATTTAAAAATTTAATTATAGATAAAATAAAATTTTAATTTAGATAAAAAAATAATTGAGTTATATTAATATTAATTGATAAAGTCGTAATATAATGACCAAATTATTCAGCTTTTTTTAGCTACGAATTAATAAGATATTGTTGGATTTTTTTGAGTGGGATGATGATACACTTTGAATCTAGGACTTAGTGCTCCCAATATGAATTTACAACACCAATTACACCTTTCACATGGAAAGATGTTAATCATTTTATTTTAAAATAGACAATTTTTTGTTTAACAATTGAATTAATTAATTGTTGAAAAAGGTCAAAGTCATCATTTTACTTTGTTTTAAAGCATTATATGACTACAAATAGATTTTTATCATTTCCTAAATATTGTGATCAATTCATAGCAAAATTATTGGAAATATTTTGAGTGATTAAAAATTCATAGATAAATCTTTTTTTAGTATTTGAAATATAAAAAAAATTGTGCACTCTACAATTTTCTCTTTGTGTTTTAATTCATTTTCATTAAGTTATTTTTAATGTAATTAAAAATGTGCAAGTAGCATAAATTTTTCAAATAGTTAGCACACAACCTAATTTGTACTCATATTTATTTGCTTTCATTTATAAGAATTAGTTACGTTTTACAGTTACCCTCATTACTCACCTTAGGTTAGATTTGCATATGCAAAATTGATCTAGGCTACTTATGTCTTTACAAAAGCGATCCCAAAACTTTTAAAACAAAGTAAAACCTTGGGTTCACCTAGTTTATCTCTAATTAACCATTGTGTGCCAACTTGAAGTGCAAGGCATGTTTCTTTGCACTCTTGGAATTTTATTTAAGGACTCACCCTAAATCATTTAGGCATCTAATAAATCTAAAAATTGATGCCCTCTCGCCCAAATCAAGGAGCTTAAAAAGAATCATCTAGTAAAATAAGCAATACATTAGCATTCTAGGACATAGCGCGCAACTCCACATTGTCTTCGAACACCGCTCAAAGTCATTATATAGGATTTTAAAAAATTTTAAATAAAAATATTTATCATCTCTCATCCATTCTACTAGTCATTATGATCCAACTAAGCACATGCTTGCATAATTAATCACCATGTCTTGGTAAAATCATTCAATTTATCTTCATTTATTATATGAAAATGCATTAAGTCTTACACGTGAAAGAGGAGAATCATTTTAAGAATACTTTAATAGTAGAAGGAATCTAATTCTATAATAAATCAATTATAGGATATTTGAATGATTGAAAATGTTGGCTTTGATCATTTCCATGATTATAAAGCCAATCTAATCAAGAGACTAACTTAGAAGAACAATACTATTTTGATCTAGTGATCTTCACAAAATATACTTAAATGCCAACAATTCTTCACAATTAACAAAAGGTATAGAAAAAATCTTACCCCATAGCCCATCAGGGGCTTATTATGCTCATTTACGAACACTTGAAGAAAAAAGCTAGGGTTAGCAAGGATGATAATATGGTGACAAACGCTCATATTTCAGAGAGTCGTAATGACTTTGAGTCTAAAGATGATTTGTCTAATGTTCCTATCCATAAAAAAGGAAGGGCTGACATTGGCAAAGTGGACACGGATGTGGTTGATGGAATGGAGGAGGAACAGGGGAAGGAGGCAGATATTGATCTAGAAAGTGAGAAGAAAGAGGATGCTGGAGAAGAGGAGGAAGGGAAAAGAGATGTTTATACTGAAAACCCTGATTCTAACCCTATGGCTTCGGATAGCAGGAATGTTACCCAGAATTCCATGGAGGAAGCTAACCCTAATTTTGTAAGCTCTGAGTAGGGAAGGGACACGGCGAACACCATCTTGAATGCTGCTTGAAATTGCACGTTGGAGTCTTTTAATTTTCAGAAGTGGGTTATTGAAAATATTACCAGCATACAAAGTAAACAGAGAGACCTGGAGTATAAGATTCACAATCTGATCAAGGATACTAATTCGGGGAAAAAGAGTGCGGAGGGGGAAACCAGCGAAGCAGAGGATGAAATTGAAATGCAGGACTGGTTGGAGAAAGATCTTATAAAAGGTGACTTGAAACACCTGGAAGATGTGCTTAGAATTGTCAAAGATAAGATCAAGGCTGATAACGAAATTATTATCAATCGGGTTGCTAAAACTGAGAAGGCATTGAAGAATTTTATGAACCACGGTCTTAAGGTCTTGAGGATCTCGTCTCAAAATATGAATGCCATGGTGGATCACTTGGAGAGGAAAAATCAGAATAAGAATATGGTTATCATTGATGATTTTCCAACCTCCAGCTCTACTCCTCAAATCTCCAGGCGAAGGACCAGGCAGATGACCAATTATTTGGAGACAAAGATGAAAGACATTCAGCTGAAGCAATAGAACAATGATCTAAGAGAAGCCGCTAAGGCCATGATGTTGATGGTTAAGAATGCTGAGGAGTCCATTAAAGTTTTTTATTTGATATGTAATGCTCATTTTTGGATGCCAGTTTCTCGCTGGCTCTGTGCTATCCTTTTTTCCTAGCTGCGAGTTTTTTTGCTAGTTTTTTTGCAGCTTTTCTGTCTAGGTTTTGTCTTCTCTAGTTTCTTTCATTCATATCCTTCATTTTGTAAGCGGGTTTCGGGTCCCTTTCCTTAATCAAAAACAAAAGGTATAGATAATAATGAATTAAAGAAAATAAGTATGCATTTCATTAGATTATATTAGATCTAAATTATATGATAGAACTACTGCAAATAAAAAATTAATCTAAAGTGAGAAGATTGAATTGAGAAAAGATTAAAGACTTTGACCATTACATAGTAAATCATCTAGGTAAAGAGGATCCATTTTTAGTCCCAAAACAAGTTGAGTTCCTATGCTACATTAGATTTATTCTTCACTATTAGTAAGAATGTGTAGATAGAGTCAAACTCCATTCCAATGGTCGAAGTAGGCTAGCTTGTGTGTTGTATCATGTGATAAAATATAGTATCCTTAACTAAACCAAAAAGGATAAGGTGGGTAGTGGGTAGGGGACAAATGTATGTCCCTTCTCTTTTTTGTCTCCTCACACAAGTATGTATGCCTCATTTGTACCACTTATGCTCTTGAAAGAAAGGTCACAAGTTTAAATTCCAGGGGGGTAAGGTATGTATGCCTAGTTTATAGCACAGTTAGGTGCCTCTCGCAAGGAGTATGGGGTAGTACCATATTGCTATAAGCCATCTGTAGACCCATATATAGACTACCTAGCATCATAGACTATAAAAGGATCTTTCTTTATTTTTTCTTTCTTTCTTTCCTTCCTTCTTTCTGTCTTTCTTTCTTTCTTTCTTTCTTTCTTTCTTTCTTTCTTTCTTTCTTTCATTCTTTCTTTCTTTCTTTCTTGTCCCTCAAACTCAACTTTCTCATGCTAATTTGTAGGCTTTCCTATGAAATGGTCTCACAAAATCCTTTATTTCATTTAAATGATAATCAGTAGAGATCGGATCTCATATAACTACTTTCACCGGATTATATTTAGTAAGGATATAAATAATTTTTAATTCATAAGATGGTATCGTTATTGCCAAGATATATTTTAGTATTATTTATTCAATTCTTTCCTTCAATTACATGGAAAAATAACAAGTTAAGAGAGAAATAATTTTCGACCATAATAAATTATATTTTGACAAAATTTGTTAAGAGTCATTGGTTAATAGTTACTGATCCTACTATACCCATTCATGAGTCAAGGCTTTTTTTAAGAAATTTAGTAAAAAAAAAATCTTCAATAAATTATAAGGTGGAGCTCTTTCTTATTTATTTATTTATTAATTTTAATAGATGAGTTATAATTATGGGGTTATCTTTTTATATTAATTGTATATAATAAAAGTTTTGTAGTATTAATGCTTAATATAATTCATTATAAAAATAAACGAGGATACAAAATCTCTTTATATTATAACAAGAAAAACTATTATAAATTCTAAGCTATAATAAAAAAATCCTATATATTAGCTATTGTAAACATCCAAATAATATGACATATATAAATAGTCTATCTCATCCTCCAAACTTTCCAAAATCAGCAAACTAGAGACACCGTCAATCTCCACAATCCCATAGCTTGCTTTAGAAACTCCACACCTTTGGTTGTCTTCTTCCTTTACCTTGTCTCATCCTAGAGTTAGTTGGAGCTAATGAATGGACACCATTTCACACTAGAATTTCCCTCCAACACCTTCTGCAAGTCTTCTAGAAATGACACGCCAACCCTAAAACAAGCCACCACCTTTGTGTCATCCAAGCCACCAAGAAATTAAATTTTGATGAGAGAGGAGACGATTATCCTAATTGCTTCCTTGGACTAATTTGGTAGTATTTTTATATAATATTAAATATTTTATCAATGTGACACCCATATTAAATGTTTATCCCAATGTCACATGCAATAGAAAATGTCTCCAAGAATGTCTAACCCATTGTGATGTTCACATCTCTTAGATCCACCTTAATTATATTAGCTTTATTATTTTATTATGTAAGGTGTATAACATACCTTTCTAAAATTTATTGAAATAAGGCTAACGGATTTGAAATGGACGCTCCCGCTCTCTCCAACGGTCGGTGTTTTGCTGCTCCTAGTGACCAACCTTGGCTCCCGTCAGTGCCTCTTGCCTACCCTCCTATTGATGCTCTTGCAGCTCTTTCAGCTCCTTCCCCTGCTCTGTTTGCCCCTACACCTAGATGGTCTCTACTTGGTGGGGCTCTGGTTGGGTCCTCAGACTTGTCGGTGCCTTCGTCCTTCATGGCTATGTTCTCCCTCTTCCTGTGCAACGTTTGGTTGTAGATGGAGGCTCTCTTCCGTCTTCACCCATGCCCTTTGCGCGGGGGTTTCGTGTTGGGTCCCCAACGGCTGGTGTCTCTAACCCAGTTTTGGATTTGGATGCCCTTGCTACTACTACTAGTGATGCTCGAGGTGAAGATGCTCTGCCCAGACCCTTTGCTAGAAAGCGTAGCTTTTCTCATGTGGTTAAATCTATTGCCCAGCCTTCTAAGGGGGTTCATCCTCTTCCTTGTGCCAAGACCTCTCCTATTGTGATCTGTGGACGTGAGGTTATGGAGAATGTTGACTTCTATCAACGTAGCACTTTGGTCTACAGATTTACTAGGTTTTGGCCTTCCCTCCCGAACCTTCATCGTTGGGTGAGTGATTCTTGGAAGCCCCTTGTTTCTTATGGCATTAAGTTTTTCGCTTGTGCTAAGGGGTTTTTTTTGCCTCCTTTACCTCTACTCATGATTGTGATTTGATTTTGGGTAAGCTATGGACTTAGGGGGATCACTCCCTCTCTATTAAGCCCTTGACTCCTTCCTTCAACCCCCTTACAGAATCTCTCTTTGTTTGTCCGGTTTGGGTCTGCCTCCCCAATCTCCCCCTCATTTTTTGGGAACCTTCTTGTTTTGAGGCCATCGGTAACTCCATTGGCAGCTTATTAAAGGTTGATGATGCCATGTTCTCCATGGGTCGTTCTACCTTTGATTACATATTAATTGATGTTGACATATATCTGGCCCTCCCTAGGGATGTGGTTCTTATGGTTGGGGATAGGCCTTGGACTCAACCGCTGGATTATGAGGGCCTCCCTTTTCGCTGTCAAAGGTGCTTCTCAATGGGTAACCTTGCTTCTGACTGTTCTCTCTCTCTCATCGCAAAGGTGCTGCTACTTGGTGGAAGGATGCTACGGAAGACCACTTGACGATTAATGCTTTAGATTCTGTTTCGATTGATTCATCTCAAGATGAGGTGCCCCTTACTGTTGATGAAGCCTTGGTTGATGTTATTGTTGTTGCGGACCCTTTTGCCCCCTTGGTTCCTACACCCGTTGCTCCTGCTCCTCACCTTCACTCTGCTCCTAGTGATTCTTCTCTTGCTGCTGCTCTCCTACAACATCCTGTTGCCGCTCTACAATAGTAGTCTGGCAGTGACTCTATAGGGTCTTCCCCACTTGATTCTTCTTTGAAAGTTCCTAATGATAGTTTTGCCTCGACAGTTGTTTGTCATAGGCGGAAAGGAAAATCTAACCCCCTTTCCCAAGCCCCCCTTTGTCAAGTTTCGGGTCTTTCTCCCCCCTCTTGATTTGGGTTGGGTTGTTGATGGTTTGACAGGTTGGTTTGGCCTGTCCGACTTTGTTCTTTTGGGGTTTGCACCCTTGCTTGGTCTTTTAATTTTGATAGCTTTTGACTTTGTAAAGGTTCAGCGCCCTAGTTAATGCTGCTTTATTAATAAAAACATACCTTTCTCAACATGCATTATAATCAAATGGTTGTGGCCTAGCATGTTGCACTCCCGTGGTAGCAAATTGTAATTTCATGGTGATTGAAAATCAATAAAGAATATATTTTATTGAGCTCTATTGGATGATTTTTTTTCAACCTTTGGGTGTCCCAACCCAACCCAATGATCCCTCTACTCCTTGCTTTAGGCTTACCTTATTTCCAATTTTTGGGGTAACAAAGGAGGCGAGTTAGGGATAGAATAGTCCCAAGGGTCGACTAAATAGCCTCAAAGAATGGAGCCATTAGTAAACATCGTTGGTGATAATTAAACCTTGGATCTATGTGGGACAAGCCCAAATCCTTAACACAATCTTACCAACCACTTGAGATAGCGAGTTTCCCCTATTGCATGATTGTTGTTTCACTAGACTACATTTCTGGATAATCCTTTATTGGATCCTCCATTCATGACTATATCATATGGGAAACTTATAGTTTTAGTTAGTATTTTATATTTTTATTTTTATTTTTTGTTGTTTACTTATGGGGTTAGTTTTTATGTTCTTGCATGTCCTACTTAGAGAAGATAAAAGTAAAAGAAAATAAAAATAATTTGTATTTATACATATAATATAATTTGTCTATAGTTTCTCAAATAAACTATTAGTATAAGTATCTTCACTCCTATTTTCTATTTTATGCACCTCATGTGATTTTAAACCTATAACAATCCACTACAATATGTCATAAGAATTACTTTATAGGGTGCAGATAGGTATTTGAGTAATTATTGTACAAAAAATATTAAATACTTTATAAAACCATGCCTTGTCACTATAAATCATAGATAGTATGTGAAAATCTGAAATAAATGTCATTATAATATTACCTATCATTCAATACAAAAGTGATTTAGTTCTAACCTTTAATTATTTGCATTTTCAATTTACTCTACAATATTCCATTATAATGCCCTAATGGTGGACAACTTGTTCTCTTGAAAGAGAGGTGACAAGTTCAAACCCTACAAGGGGGTAAGGCATGTGTGCATTGTTTGTAGTGCATTAAGTACCTCCCGCTAGTGGACCATAAAAGACCCTTTCCATTTTAATGACCCCTTTTTTATAATTTTTTTCTTTAAATAGATGTGAGCATTTTTATTATTTATAAAAAAATTAGTACAAATATTAAATGTATGAAATTTTTACAGTCCATAATAAATTGTCTTCATATTTGTTGGAGATTATTTTTTTTATCAACATTTTGGTTAATGTTCCATGATCCATTATTAGAATGAATAAGCCTGAAAAAAAGAAATATTCACAAAAGAAAATGGGATGGAAATAAAATCACAATCAAATAGTTCAAACAAGGTTGAAATTCAGCTAAAAATATAACACACAAAACCATTAAACGGAGCTGAGACAGCAAAAACTTCAAACAAGGTTGAAATCCAGCTAAAAATATAACACACAAAACCATTAAACGGAGCTGAGACAGCAAAAACAGAGCAGATTTAATAAAATGATTCTTTAACCGTGCTGAAGACTCGTAACAAATCTGTTATGGTTAAAAATGGCTTCTATCTGAGTATTATCTAGACACGTAATTTATCTAATAAATGAATCGAATAAGTAATAAGAACATATACCACCTTCGCCATAATTGGCGAGATTCCGGAGGAAAACTCGCCTAGCATAACAATTATCTCTTCCTAGTCCATTGGCCGAGGATAATGAATGTTAGAAAGAGAGAACGTTCTTCCTAAGCTGATTATGTGTAGATGATTCAGCTGAGAACAGCCGTCCCTCAATGTTTGCATGTCCTGCGGGACGTGACATGCGAAATTGGTGAGCATCCTTGCGCCCTCCCAGTGAATTTCCACCTGGGTTGGGACCTGCCTTCGCACCCGCAACCGAATTGCTGTCAGACGACTCCATCACATTCTCAGAATTGCCTCCTGGGTTTGGACCTGCTTTAGCACGCGCTATCGAATTGGAATCCTCATCCTCCATCAGCTTATCAGAGTTTCCGCCTGGATTTGGACCGGCTTCTGCAACCGAAATCGAATTGCCGCCATTGTTACGACCTCCTGGAGCTGCAAGCCTCGCCCCAATATTTATGCCCGAAAATCGGGCTGCGCCTCCCATTACAACCGCCATCTCCAAATATGCAACCAACATTAGTATTGCTCCAGGATTCTTCATAGCTCTTTTGATTGCTTCAAGTAAAGGAATTCGGGTCTACTTCAAAACTTTGGTTTCCTCGAAAATGAGTATTGAGTGTGTTGTGAAGGAGAGTAAGGAGATGGTTATTTATAGCAGCTGGTCGTTGCGAGACGAGGAAGAAGGAGAGATGGAGAATAATCTGGTCAATCGGCGACGTTTGTAATGATGTCACGAATACAGTTTCTGAGCGCTTTTCAGTTTCTCGTACAACAGCCATTTTTGACGATAAAAGGCGGCTAAAAGGAGAAAGTGGCTTTCGAATATGGGGATTTGACAAGGTAAGTGGCACGAGGAACGTCGCAACTTCAAAATCCTTTTGAAGCATTACACTCTAGTTGCCAAGTCCAAACAAAAGAAAAATATACAAGCACTTTGATCTTTATCCATTTAGTTATGAACAATTCAATAATGAATATGTAGCCCATTCCAATATCCTTGTAGAAACAAAGAATACATGTGGAGCAACCATCCTTATTGTATGGCAACAGTTCATTTGTTTTGGGCTAGTGTCTTATTGAAAATAAGTCTTATATTCTATTTTTCAAGCTTGCCATAGTTAGAGATTATGTGAAGCCCTCTAATTAGCATAAAAGATGTTGAAAGTAAAATTTTTAAATTATATGTTGGATTTCAGTTCTTATAAAACACGTTTTATCTTTAATCAAAAATAAAATCTTTAAATAAGATATTTATTCTACTCCATCATGCATTTCAATTAGAATGACACATGTCAATTGATCATTGATCTACCTATTGTGGATTCATACAATGAGACCTCTTCATAGCACCCGTCACAATAATAAGGTCATTACACATATGTCATATTATGTTCATAGTACATGCCAACAACAACATTATACTACTATCATCTAATCTCGAGTAATTTACTTGTAATTGTATGTTCTAAACAAGGTATTGAAGACCAATAATCAAGGATGGCATGTATTGGAAGAAAGATGAAATTCACATGTTATATTGTTTCATTGTCACTTATTAAACTGTGGCCTGTAGCCTCTTCCTTCTCAATGATTGTAGAGAATGCTATGACAAGTAAAAGGCGCGCTAAAATTGATGATTCAAAAAATATCATTGCACATGGTAAAAACTAAAATTAAAATATTTATCAACTCTTTTTCATTCTACTAGCCATTATGATCGACTAAGTACAAGCTTGCAAAATTAATTGTCATGTCTTGATAAAGTCGTTCAATTTATATTCATTTATTATATGAAAACACATTAAAAAATGAATACTTTTAAGAATACTTTGATTCGGAACATTGAAAAGAACTTACTTTTGTATAAAATCGTTATAAGATATATACATGATTGAAAAATGTTATCTTTGATTATTTCTATAATTGTAAAATCAATCTAATCGAACAATGAATTAAAAGAAAGAAATGTCCATTTCACTAGATTATATCTGAAAATTATTTGATAGATGTAGTCATTTCAAAATTAATCTAGGACTGAAAAATTTAATTGAACAAAAGGGTGGGACCATTCTAGTAAATCTTCTAGATAATGACGGTCCATGTTTAGTCCTAAAGGAAGTAGAATTCCTATGCTACATTAGTCTTATTCTTCAGTGTTAATAAGAGAGAGAGTCAAAGTCGATTACAATGGTCGAAGTAGAATGGCTTGAGCGTTGTATCCTTAACTAAACCAAAAAGGCCAAGGCGGGCAGCGGGCAGCGGGCAGCGGGCAGATAGAGTGCCCCTGGTCCTCTTTGTCTCCTTGCTCAGAACTTCAACTTCCTCGTGCTAATTTGCAGGCTTTCTTCTGAGAGAAGACGGAATTTTTTATTTATTTTTCTGTAAATGGTAATTGGTAGAGATTGGAGATCCCATAACTACTTTCACAGGCTTAAATTTATTAAGGATATAAACCATTTTTAATTCATAAGATGGTCTCGCTCTTACCCTGTCAAATCCGCATATTCAGATATCCGCATGATATATATTATTATTATTTATTCAATTCATGCCTTAAATTACTTGGCAAAATAATACTGAGAGAGAAATCAATTTTAACCATGACAAATTTTGTTTCATTAAAAAGAAAAATTCACGAGTCCTGACAAGCTTAAGCGTTCCTGAATCAAGGCTTTTGTTTATTCCTTCTTTGGAAGAACTGAAATCTAATTCTAGTTAAATTTGTTTTCTTGAATAAATTACAAGGTGTGGCTTTTATATATCTATTTTGTTTTTTTTAATTGATAAATGTAATATAAGTTTATAGAATTAAAGATTAGAGTAGCAGGCTACAAAAATAGAAGAAACAAAGTTTCTATTAAATCATAATAAAAAAAATATTAAAATTTTAAGCTATTATAAAAAATTCTTATATGTCAATTATGCATATTTGTACATTCAAATACTATGATCAATATTAATGGTCTATCTCATCCCCCAAGCTTTACAAAATTATTAAACTGGAGACACCTTTAATCACCACTTATCTCATGGCTTATTTCAGAAACTCCACACCTTTGGTTGTCATCTTCTTGTGTCTTGCCTTATTCTACAAGTTGTTGAAGTTGACATATGGACACCACTTCACACTAGAAAATTCCAAATTCCCCTCCATCATCTTTCACAAGTCTTGTAGCAATGACACCAACCCCATAACAAGCCACTTCCAACACGTCATCCAAGCCACTAAGGAAGTAGCTTCTGAGGACAAAGGAGACTGTTATCCTAATTATCTCCTTAGCCTCCCCAAAATTTAGCAATACCGACACAAACATATTGGAGGATTTATTTGTTGTTACTCAAAACCTATAATCAACCACCAAGAACTCAACCCCTAACACCCACTAAGCAACGAATAAGAGATGACAACTATGAGTTTTAAAAATACACTTCAACCTCAAATTAGTAACCTTCCAAGTAGGAATGACATTTTCTTTTAACCATACACAAGCCTTACTAGTGTATCCATGATTGAGAGTCAAATAACTATGAAGAATGAAAAAGATGCTATAAAATTTGTTTTATTCATGTGGATCATTATTAGACCAAAACTCACTAAGCTTGTCATAATCCATGATATCCCTTTGGCATGAAAGTGAAGGGGGTCTATTCTAGCTTGAGCAAGCCATAAGCCAAACCTATCAAAATGAAATATTTCATCAGCCCCTCTCATGATTATTTTTCATCCCCCATGAAGCCTTCAAGAAATCATATAAATGAATATCATATGTAAACTTATTTGACAAGTATCAACTCTTCCTTTCCATTAATAGCCAAGTTAGTAAGGAAATCTATTTCTCTATTGATCTTTCAATAAACATGAGCTATCATGAAATCCTCCAAAGAGATTAGTAAAGGTAATGCTAAATAATAAGTCTATTAATCTTCTAATTTTGTAAATAAATTTCCCTTATGAAATTTAACAATAATATTTAATTCACCCTAAATTTTAATTCTCCTTAGACCCTCTTTAATTCATCGTTGAAGACCTAAAATTAGATCCCATACTAAACCTCATCATTAGTTTTTGGTTTGAGATTTTATAAAGTTACACACATTATTACTCTATTAGAATCTCTTACAATATAACATGCTCCCCACTCCCTAAGATTGTATTTATATGTACCATTAAAATTTAATTTAAATGACTTCTTTGGAGGCATTGTTCATTTAATATTTTCACTTTTATGAAGGGGAATGGTGTAGGAGCACCATAGGAGCACTCTTGTGCTCACAATGGTCAAAGTTATATTTTTGGTTCATTTTGTATTGTTTCATGTTAATAAGGCCATTTTGGGAAATTATTTTTCATTTGGACCCATTTGTGCAAGTTTGGGACCAATTGGTTAAAAATTGTAAAAGTTGTCAAAAATTGTCAAAGTTGTCTTGACAACTTTTTGCATTTTCTTGTCAACTTTTCAAAAAGTTATTAAATGGTGGTTGGGTTCAGTTTGGATGATTAAAATTTATTGTAAGGGAATAAATAGGCCTACATTGTATGACCCAAGGTTTGATGTTTTGCATTTTGAAGTTTTGAGCAATAAAAACACTTTAATTGCTACACTTTTCCACTTCTTTTTGCTGCTCTTTTATATTGTATAGATCTGTATGACATTTTATTGGTCTGAAATAAGTTTTTATTGATGGAGGACTAATTTATATTTCATTTTCCATTCGTTCGGTGTAATTTCATCAAGTTTCAAGAAAGTTATGGCCATTTTACCATAGGCAACCCTATTAGACTTTTGTTTTGGAAGTTGCAAGTTGTAGCAATTGGTACAGACTGTACTTACAAAATAAAAGTCTAAGAAAAATTGGGAATGAAAGAGGACTGAATATACTTTCTAAATCTTTGTGTTGCATCCATTTTTATTGAGTAATAAGCAAATAACAATAATTTCTTTCCAAACTGGACCAAACCCTAAGTAGGGTAACTAGTGAACTAGGAAAACGCATATCTTTTCATTCCACCAATAGAAAATCCCAAAAATTGGTGGAATGAATTATTTCCATGTGTACTTCGATATTATTGACTTGCAGGGATAGATGGGGGAGTTTGCACATGTGGTGCTGCAATGAATTCTTATATCCCTATGTATCAGACTTTAAAAACACCAGTGAGGGACAATTGCATAGAAAGGCAAAAGTTTGAAACTGCCTTGGTGTTTGGTGTTCAAGGGATGTGTGAGGGAACCCACCAATCCAAAAGACACTTATTTTAAGGTCATAGTGTGAATAGAACTCATGTAATCATGATTGTCCTGGTAACCTGCCTATCACAATAATGTTGTCAGCCATATGAATGTTGCAAACAAAGTTACAGTGGGGAGTCTTCCATTGCTATAAGACTAGTATGGTGTGTGTAAACCTTGTGTAGGGTTACCAAGTAGGTTGAGAGGGTTTCAAGTAGAGGATACATTGATTTGGCCTTCTTTTTTCATCAATGGGATAGTCCTAATCGCAAGGTCTGATATGTGTCAATGTCCATGTGAGTGTGGAAAGGTTGGAATCCACAAACTTGTATTTGTTGTAATGTCACAAGCCCCAAAACTAGTAAGTACACATTGTCTAGTGTTGGTGGTCCAAATCCTGATGATTGTTCAAGTCTAGAAGTCTCAAGAGTACATCTAATAGTGTCTAAAGGATGGATTATGTAACCATGGCCTTTGTATACATTGATGTTCATTATATTTATCAGGTTGCTTCTGCATCAAATCGGTATCAGAGCAAAGGTTGATCTAGAAGAGGGAAAATTTGAAGTGAAGAGAAGTAAGGATGCCTCCAAAAGGGAACCTAATTTCTAGAGAGGTGAGTAATTTGAAGGAGAAACATGTGAGAGAGATGAGGGAGATGGGAAAGTTGACAAAAATTCTCCAAACCAGGCCTAAAGGGTTTAGGGCATAAAGACATTGATTTTGGCCTCTTAGCCATCAATAGGACAATCCTAAGTGCAAAGGTCTAATATGTGTCAATGAAGGTGAATGTGGAAATGTTGGAGTCCATAAAGTTTTATTTGTTGTAATGTCACAAGCCCCAAGACCAATATGTACACACTATCTAAAATTGGTATCTAAAGCCCAATGAATGTCCAAGTCTATGTGTAAAGGCTCAAGTCTTTTAGTGGCCCATGGTGGAGTCTAGAAGGTGTGTTCAAAAGAGTAGTCTTAAAGTTGTGCTATAGAAGCCCCTACAAGTTGAGATTGCCATCTTAGTCTAACCCCTGCCTCTGCATCAAGGATAATTTCTCATGACTCCATTAATTGTGGTTGACCTACATTTTAAATTTAGTATATTATTTAATTTCATATAAAGTAATATAAATGATGTTAATTTATTATTTAAAATTAATAATATACAAAATAAATTTTAAATTTAGATAATAAAAAAAATGAGTTATATTAATATTGAGTGGTATAGTGGTAAGATAATGATCAAATTATTCGACCTTTTTTAGCTACAAATTAATAAGATATTGGTGGAATTTTTTGAGTGAGAAAATGATACGAGTTGAATCTAAGACTTTTTCTCTCATTAATATGGAATTACAACACAAATTACATGTTTCACATGGAAAAATGTTAATCATTTTATTTTAAAATGGACATTTTTGTCTAACAATTGAATGAATTGATTGTTGAAAAGGGTCAAAGTCATCATATTACTTTGTTTTAAATCATTATATGAATACAATTATACTTTTATCATTACCGAAATATTGTAATCAATTCATATCAAAATTATTGGTAATCTTTTGATTGATTAAAAGGTAATAGATAAGGTTCTTTTTAGTATTTAAAATATAAAAAATTATGTACTCTACAATTTTTTCTTTATGTTTCAGATTCATTTTGATTAGGTTATATCTTTAATGTAATAAAAAATATACAATTGGCATAACTTTTTCTAAGAATAGTACATAACCTAATTTTTACCCATATTTATTTGCATTCATTTCTAGGAATTACTTGTGTTCTTGAGTTACCCGCGTTACTCACCCTAGGTTACTTATGTGTTTACAAAAGTGATCCTAAAACAGGGATAACTTTAAGAAACCTCCCTTGGGTAAAGAGGTAAAATCTTAGCGAAACTCATTTTGGGGGGGGCAATATTTTTTTTTGGCGATTTTTCCTTATTATTTTTGGGGGAAAATAATAATTAAATGTTTTTCAATCGCATAAAAATTGTAGAATAATTAAGGAAAATATTTCATTACTTATTGGAGAAAAAAACTAAATTACTCATATAGCAAACACACCACATCTTCACTGTAAGTGTCATGCATATCCGTATGAAATCTTTTAGAAACCTACTTTTTCACATGTATAAAATCTTGATCTAAGATTCTAAGCTATCCTTTTGCATAGAAAACACTCCACTTGTCAGAGGAAGAAAAATACGGAGGATAGCACAGATTTAATATTCAACGAGAAGCTGCCAATATTAATCTATGTTGAGGTCTGTGAGTCATGTACAACTGTCGGGACTTTTGGAATGAGATTTTGCTTGTGGTATATTTTATATCAGGAAATGGTAGAAAAGTACATATCACATAGATTAATACCGTGTGTGGAATAATCCAAATTATAGACCGGACAATTAGTTGCCACCACTTCACAATTCAAGAAATATGGTCATTAGTCGTTTCCAATTAACACTCCTTAGCAAAATAGTTAAATTATTCACACACTGCATTTCAGAATGTAGAAGATAGACATGTTTCTAGAGATAAGTTGCTCATTTGTATTAACTTTGCAACCTCATCGCTTATGTAGTGGGTGTGACCTACTCACGATGATTGTATATGTATGGACAAGTAAGCAAGTGGCAGATGGAAGATAGGATGACGTGGATGAAGTGTGGGACCGGTGTTCTTACACCTTATGCGTTATATTGAGCAGACAACTTGTATGAGATCGATGGACATGATACTTGCACAATTGCGCGATTGATGGAAGTTGCGCTCAAAGGTTAATTCCGCAACTCCGCTACAGATGTGGCATGTGCGTCCCACGTAGATGATGATAGCAAGTCAATGGTTGGGATGCTCATGCAATTGCGTGATTGAATAAAGAAGCATGATCAAGCTAATCCCGCAATGTCGAGGAGATTTATAAAGGGATTAAAAATTAAAAATAATAAGACCTACGTGCCGACTTCCTATTCACTGCCAACTAACTGGGATTTTGTTCTTGGGGCCCCAACGTTCAACTAAGAATTAAAACAACTTAGGCTATCTCCCACCATCAAACCACCTTATGTTCCTATAGTTAATAAGTTCAATTGCCCATTGCAATCTGGATTTTCTTAGCTATATTAGCACTATCTGTGTCCAATTTCACATTTCTATTGCTCTAACTATATTTTGAATTCTAAAATTCCTTTGATACCATTGCTAGGGTTTTGTGATAGGGTTACTGCATACACTGACCTACTGCTTTTTGTAACACTCTTGTTAATTCCTCCAAGCAAATTCTGATTGACGACTATCATTGGGACTCCTGTTGATAGATATGATTCATGCGCGATTGCGCAACTGAATGGGGATGTGTGACCAAGCTAATTCTGCAGTGCCAAGAAAGCTTAAAAGGCAATGGTGAATAAAGAATAATAAAGTTTCTACATGTTGATTTTTCATTCGTCGTCGACTGACAGGGATCTCGTTGTAGGGCCCCAATGTTCAAATATGAATTATAACGGTTATTTCCCGCAATCACACCGGTAGTTAATGAGCTCAAAATTTGCCCATTATGATCCAGACTTCCCCGGCTATATCCGCACCTTCTTTTGGTCCATTTTGCATTAACCTTGCTATGGATATGTTTTGAATCTCTCTATAATTTCTTTCTATCACAATTAGGGTTTATGTGATAAGGGTTGTTGCACGATATTCTCCTTGCATTTTCTATACCACACCCATTGCCTTATGTGTATTCCTTTAATTGTGTATTAGTCCTTGAGCATTCGGGTTGAAATCTGAGCTTTAATTCTGAAGTTTTAAGTTGTTATCTCCATAATCTCAGGCAAACCTTAACCCCAAGAATGGCAGAATCTTCCAGCCTGGGAAAAAGAAAGTTTTCAAGAGAGCTAATTGCTTAGCTCCTTGGCTCAACTAAAACACAAAAGAGGTCAAAGTTGGGGTCTAGGCCAGATGAATTTATTATTGATCACTCGATAGGAATTAGGGATTCATTGATTCTGCCATGGGGTTTTAGCCTATGGAGAAAAGGTTATAACAAGAAGAAGGAAAAGGTTCCAGTTTCAAACATATGGAATTGCAATTCGAGAAAACTAGTGGTCCAAAATATATATGTAAACACTGAATTGATCACTATCATTGTTGCAAATTACAAGCCACACACTAGAGAGATTGTGGCAAGTGAGGGTGGAAGGCTCACTGAAATCACAAGGGATGTTATCAATGAGGTTTTCATTCTTAATCCCAATACGGATTGGGCCATTGATACAAAGGAGTTGGATGCATAATATAAGAGCAATGAAAATCTGTATAGGAAGAGGTTGGCTTCATTTAGGCCTCCAAGGATAAAGGGGAATGATAGAAGGTTGACTCCACAACAAACTACCCCCTATAATATTGATTTATTTGCTAGTTATTTCATAGACACTTACCATGCCCTCTGCCAAGTATGTGTTGCAGATGCAAGAGACATGATTCTTAATTGGATGCTTGTGATATGTATGGATTTCTAAAGTATGGATATCAATAGGCCATTTGGCTTTGCTTTCGTGGTGGCTAAGGACCTTCATAATTCCCTTTGTGACTTCAAGATTGGAAAATCATCAATTTTTAGGTACTACTCTTTGCTAATGCATATATTTATATACAAGGGCCTCAAGGTTTGGCATCCAAACTTGCGGATCACAACTGTAATTGGAGGAGAACGATTCCTAGTCCAAGAATGGACTTACATTTGGGACTCTCATATGAATGAGTCTAATTACTTAGTTTTTGAAAATCTTTTTGTAAGCAAACTCTTGAGTATTTTGTAGAAGGAAGTTAGGTGGGCTCTAAGCCAGACAGCCAAAGAATTTTTAAGACCCAAAGACCTTAAGCCTGAATTGGATATTCCTCACAATTGGGATCATAGTTCTACTTCAAAGACCACACAGTCATTAGGGTATTTGGTAGCCCTATTACTCCTCAAATGCTACCTATTATTGTTCAAGATAGGGTTTCCTTGTTAGAGATTATGCATCAACTAGTTGAAGCTGACAAGTCTCTTGTTGGTGGATCTCACAAGAAGGGATCAATGATCCCATCACAGGCTGTGATTGGGATGTATCATTTCCTGAATAAGAAAGCATATGAAATTATTGATTCCATATTGAATAAGTATATATTACCTTGAGTCAAGTACAATTTTTATGACTCTGAGTGGATTCTCAAGAAATTTGGGAAAGCAAAGGTACTAGAACATGAATGGAATGATGAAGAAGATGTCATTAGAAATACTGAGGACTACAATGATTTTTTAAAGAGGAATTAAAGTGGTACAAAATTCAGTACATGGAGCACAAAAAGAAAAGGGAGGATAGTACATATTCTCCATCATGGAAAATGTTGACAGTTCCAGAAGTCAAAGTAAAGGCCATCTTTGGGAGGAAAATCCAAAATCTCCTCAGTCAATTGGTTCCCCTATTGGTCCTACCTCCCCTCCACCAAGTTATGATGATCCCCCTTTCACCTCTACTACTTTTCCTATGTCTTCTGATCCCTCACCTTCACAGAGATTGCTTACAAAGGCAGCTATGAAAAATCCTATGGTTGTATCATACTTGGGTGGCCCTATTACTCAGATTCCAAAAATCCCAAGAGTTGTAATCCCTCTACACATGTTATCCCCAGGGAGAGATTCCATTTTAGTCTTATGAGGGTTTTAAATTCCAAGGATATGAGACTTTTCCCCCTCATAGGTTTGACACAAGATTGGGTGTCACAGTTTAGGATCCTTCTAATGAGTGGGCCCTTGATGCATTTAAGATTGGGGGTGATCTCAGTGAGGACGTAAGGCTAAATGCTTGTGAACAATTCATGAGTGATGATTAGTTTATGAATATCAAAGAGTTTAGACATTTTGTAATAAGGAATTTGATAAATGAAAAAGAGATATTCATGTTGACAGACTTGAGTATAATAAAAGAGTGAAGTTGAAGGATGAAATATTAGAGGTGGCAAATCAGCAATTGGCAACTATGACCCCTGAGGTGGGGAGGGAGACTGTGAAGAGGAGTGGAGTGCTTCTTTTGGAAGGATGGGATATCTCATCCGCTGTTGTTTTTTATGAGCTTAGAAGGAGGCATGACATTGATTTGGAGGCAATGGATCCTAAATAGAGAGAAAAGGTGCTCTCTGGAGTGATCTTAGATTATCACCTTGATCAATTGGTAATCTGGTGCCTTCATAGAGTTACAAAGAGACGTAAAATGAGTCAGGAAATTGACCATTTATTTGGAAGTCTGCTTGTTAAGAGAGTATCTGATATTTCCATCACAGAGGCAACGGGCCTAAATTTGAATGTGAAAAAGTTTTCCCATGAGGTAGTTTTGAAGATAAAGGAGGAAGTGGTCATTGTATTAGAAAAGGTGACAACATTGCAAAAGCAGTTGTATGCAGGACCTACATATAAGCCTCTCGAAATGATTGCGTATTCTTTTGAGGAGGTGATAAGATTAAGGAATGATTTGGCCCAAGCTAGGTTGGATGTAACAAGGTTGAATAATGAGGTTGATATATTAAGGGCAAACACTTCACAAGTAGAAGGAAGAGTAAGGGTGGACATGGCTAAATCATTGTTGGATTCAAAAATCAATGAGATTTTGGAGCATGTAGATATAGCTTGGGATGAGCATAGAGAATTAATGATACTTTCTCAGGGGCATTTAGATGGTAAATTTTCATAGCATGCTCATTATCCTATATGAGCAAGACAGCTGCAGTATTGGAGCTTTTATCAATCAGAGTTCCTCCTGACCAATTGCATATCATTACTATGAGTTTTAGGGAAAAGTTTGCGGTGGTCAAGAAGATCTTCATCATCCATAGAATGTATGCACAAATAATTGGAGATGAGCTCAAAAGTTTTCAATGTTCAGTAACAAGTCATATGCTTACACTGTTTGATAGAGCAAGAAGCAGAGTAGAAGGTGGAAAGGTCCTTAAATCTAAATCAGAGTGGAAGGCAAACCTTAGAACCATACAGAACCAGATATTTCTAGATGTTACTATAGATGATGTACAGTTCCTAAAGAAGTTAGGGTCATACATGGATGCATTGTCAAGGCTGGACATTGGGATGACCAAAATGGAGACAGTTGGATCAAAAACAGAAGACAAAGAGTACCAACAATATCTCAAAAGAATCCAAGAGCTCAAGAAACATGGATTTGATGGTTCCTAATCTTCTTCTTCTCTATTTTTAAGTTCTTCAAAGTTTTCAAATTTTGGCAAAAATAGAAATTGAAAATGAAAGCTATCAAGAACATGACAAGAGGCTTAAGAAGTTCAAGTAGCATGGATTTGATCACTTTTGATCCTTTTTCCTCTCTTTTCCTTAGTTTTCAAATTTTCAAATTTTTAATTTTCAAATTCTTGGTTTTCCACTTTTTTTAATATGTCAGGCAGTTGCCTAGGTTTTGATATTGTAAAAGGCCCAAATCTTGTTGCATCCTCAATTTTTCTATAAGAGGATAATCAAGGCCTTATTTTTCCCTCTCCTTCTTTGACTTCTTATACATATAATACAATATTCCAATAGAAGTAGATATACTAATTCACCAAGGGTGAATAATATACAAAAATTCCACAGTTGTTATGCAGAATCTTATATGAATCAATAAAATTGATGAGTTTTTGGTTCATATGTCTACACTGTGTTGTTGAGTTTGAATGGGTTTTAGCTTCTTCTAAAGTAGAAGATTAAAATTGCTTACTCTATTCTAAGGTATTCTATGTAGAGAACAAACTTAGTAAGTTGCAATTGGGAAAATTCATCTCATGCTATGGTCGATATCAAATATTAATCATATTTTTTTATACTAATGCAATTAATAGTCTTCATGATCATGATGCAGCTACTAATGCAACACTACACTTTTTTGATACTTGAATGTTGAATCAAAATTATCAAATAAATAATTACTAATGCAACCTTATTCTTGAACACTGAAAAATAGTAGTACGTTAATTTATTAACTTGTAAATAGAAATTTGAAAAATGCAATTGCATATCAATATTAAATGACATTGATAGAAACATAAAATATCATCAAGGACAATTAGGATTTTGTAATGTGACAGATGAAATACATTATGCAATATGCAACCAAAAGTTTAATAAATACCTAATAACTGCTAGTGCTAAATCTCTTAAATTTGCCAAATCATCTCATCATCTTGATCATCAAATCAAGAGCTTCCTTGATTATTGTTTGTATTTTCTTAACTTTGCATACCTCCGCTTAACCGCATCTCAAAACTAGTAGTACGTGTGTCACTGGCATTCATCCTATCATTGCCAGTTATCCCTCTTTGGTTTCAAGTGTTGCCTAGCCCTCTTCTTTCAGTTTTGGACTTCCAGATTCCCAATGCCCTTTCATAAGAAAAACTTCTAACATTATACCTATATGTATACAGCCACACACATTTTTCCAAATTCTTGTCTTGTTTGTTCCTTATATTTGATTTTAAGAACCCCAAAGCACTGAAAACTCTCTCATCCTCCACTGAACCCAATATCATGTTTTGACATAAATTAGAAAGTTTGAGAAATTTTGATAATGAATCAACCAAAACTAGACTCTGACCTATCTTTGTCCAAATCTTTGTTACCGATCTCTCTTCTAAGGAGTTTTTTTCTTTTTTTGAATCTTCAAACTAATGCCTCATAGAAGTTGCAAAACAGGCTAATTTCTCTCTAAGAATTTTTTTTATTTTAAATTCCTTCTATAGTTTGTCCATTGATTTCTACAAATTTACAAAAATGGTCTATCAATGTCATTATTCTATAATGATAATCAGATGGACTATTGAGTTCCCAATATTGAGGAAAGACAATAGACATGGCTTCAAGTAACTCATCACGAGGGAATTGTTTTCTAATTTCTGAGGAAACAGAAGAAGCGATTTTCTTCAAACTACTAGTTACAAACTCAGCAATGTTGCTAAAATCTTCCCTTGTGACACTTCTTGCTTCTTAGAGTACTTTCCTAGTTCCGTGATCGTGGCAAGGTAGTGTATTAGTATCTCAAATCCACGTACACTAGCACATAACTCCTCATTTGAATTAAACTAAAAAAAATTGTTAGGATTGTTCAAATTTGTCATTATCTGCCAGCTAGCAAATTTTTCATTTAATAATGTTTCTCGTGATTAATAGAGATTATCAAGGGTCATGCATGTAATTTTAGTATCTTAGCATATTCTGCAATATACATAGCTCTTTCTTGGAGTTTTTTCACAAGATGGTTCATTTCCTCTAGCATGGGGAGAAAACTTGCTAAAGTTAAGATTGTCTTTATATCACTTAACCTACGAAGCAGGTAAGGAGCTTTGTCTACTGTGTGGCGATGTTCATACATTACTCCAATCAAGGATCAATATTCTGAATAAACTCGATGCATTGGACCATGCAAGGAGATCCATCTGGTATTGACATCCTTAAGAAGCTTGCTCCCATTGGTTATTCCATCGACAAAATTTTGAAATTTCAAAAACCATTTAGGACTTCGACATAAGTATGAGTAGAGATCTCTGATTAAATCTTCAATATTTGTTACTACAAGATACTTGCTCACAATTTTAAAAGCTAGATTCATTTTGTGGGTCATGCAATGAATGGCAGTCATGTAGGGTGAACAAGAAGTTTGTATCTTTATGAAAAGACCGTTCTTATGACCTTGCATTACTAAAGCTCCATCCACTCCTACACATACCAAAAAAATTTGCAATTGTCAAGTCATCCATACCTCCATATTCAATTAAATAATTCTTAACTAGTAGAAATAGAGTTTCCATTGTCGCACTCTCCTTCAATTTAGAAACATAGAGTAGATGAGGTTGGCAGACATGGTTCTTTACGGTATAAACATGTGCATACATACTGAAGACATATTATCTATTGTCGTAACTTCATCCAAAGACAATGCAATAAAGTTTGACTCTCTAATTGTTTCCTTTATATCTTGTTTTTCAACTTCGGCAAGACAACTTGCCCAATTGTTTACTGGCCAATGACTGTTAGGAAAGTTAGGAACACCCAAAAAGTATAATAAAGTACTAATTTTTGGGTAGTCTATCAAAGGATGCCCTCTGGTCAAAATATGGAAAACAACACTTAACTAAACAATTTTTCCCAGTTGTGCTACTACCATTGCCTTTCCAAAAATAGTTTCAAGAGAACCTCCAAATTCAGTGAGCTTTGTCTGTCTTTTCAAATGTGCATCATATTCTAAGGCCATGCAATTATCGTAAAATATATTTGATAAAAACCTATGAGAAAACAAAATCTTTGAATAAGATAGTAGTGTACCCCACCATGCATTCCAACTAGAATGACATATAACAATTGATTATTGGTCCACTTATCATAAAATCATTAAGTGAGACTTCTTCATAGCATCTATTAGAATACTAAGGTCATTACACATGTCATATTATGTTCATAGTGTAGGTCATTGACAATATTATACTACTATCACCAAATCTTAAGTAATTTATTGATAATTGGGTGTTTTAGACAAGGTATTGAAGATCAATAATCAAGAATGACATGCATTGGAAGAAAGATGCTATTCACATGTTATATTGCTTCATTGTTTCTTATTAAATTGTGACAAATAGCCTCTTTTTTCTCAACGATTGTACAAAGTGCTATTACAAGCAAAAGGCACAATAAAGTTGATGATTCAAACAATATTAATGCATATAGATTGGACCAATTTTTTAAAAAACTAAAATTAAAATATTTGTCTACTCTTTTCCATTCTACTTGTCATTATGATCCAACTAAGCACATGCTTGCATAATTAATTGTCATATCTAGGTAAAGTCATTCAATTTCTATTCATCTATCATATGAAAATAAATTAAAGAGAAGAATCATCTTAAAAGTACTTTGATTTGGATCACTAAAAGATACCTAATCTTCTGCAAATCATTATAAGATATCTGAATGATTAAAAATGTTGTCTTTGAATATTTATATGATTGTAGAGTCAATCTACTCAAAAGGTCAACTTAAGAGAACACAAATATTATGATCTAGCGATCTTTCCAAGATATATTTAAATGAAAACATTTTTTAACAATCAACAAAAGATAACAATGAATTACACATAAGAAATGTGCATTTCACTTGATTCCATTTATGAATGATATGATAGATCTACTCAATGCAAAATTGAACAAAAGCTAGAAGATTGAATTTAACAGAGTTAAAGACCATTGTAGTAAATCTTCTAGGTAGAGAGGATCCATTTTCAGTCCTAAAGCAATTGGAATTCCTATGCTACACTAGATTTATTCTTCAGTGTTAGTAAGAATGTGTAGAGTGAGTCAAAGTCGATTACGATGGTCGAAGTAGGTTGGCTTGAGCGTCGTATCATGTGATGAAAGCGACAACTACTATCCTTAACTAAACCAAAAAGGCGAAGGTGAAGGCGGGCAGCGGGCAGGGGATAGATGCAGAGCCCCTGCTCCATTTTGTCTTTTTGCTGTCCCTGCTCCGAATTTCACTTGAACTTCCTCGTGCTAATTTGCGGGCGTTCCTCTGAAATGGTCTTCCTGGGAAAGAGGATGGAATTCTTTATGCCTTTTTTTCTTTAAATGGTAATCGGTAGAGATTGGAGATCCCCATAACTACTTTCACAGGATATGAGCAGAAAGGCAACGTGTAGGTAGTTGTCAAACGATTTTTAATTCACGAGATGGTCTCGTTATCGTCAGGGTATATTTTATTATTATTTATTCAATTCCTGCCTTAAATTACATGGCAAAATAATAGTGAGATTTTTTTTTTTTCAAAATTGATTGCTTGACCAGGTAATGGATCCTGATTTCCATATACGTTTTTTCTGCTTTTGATTATTAGGTGTGGGTTTTTATCTATTTTTTTCTTTTTACTCGATAATTGTAATTATGAAGTTTTTTATATTAATCATATATAATAAAAAATTACAGTATTAAAGTTTAATATAACAGATTATAAAAATAAAGAAAAAATCAAACTCCCTCTTAAATTATAACAATAAAAACTATTAGAAGTTATAAATTATAAATAACAAAAATCTTTTACGTATCAGCTATTAGAAATTCTAAGCTATAACCTTCTATTGAGCCTCCTTCATTTAAAATTCCCTTAGTCGAACCCTATTTATGCATGACATATATTCTCATTTTGAATGAAGGACCTTCATTCGAAGATGAACCTTCATTCCAAGGTGTTCAATGATTATGATGATTAAGGTATAGACATTGTATGAACCTTTCCACTCCATTGATAATCCCTTCATTTGCTTAATTTTTATTTTTTTTATTATTATTATTTTGATAATTTTTTTATGCCACAAACTAAATAACGAGCATATCACCTTCCATAAATTAAGCATAAGCCTTATTTACATATATAACAAATCATATTTTCATCCTAAAAAAATAATCTTTAGATGGATGTGGTTCATTTGTATTATCGTGAAAGTACTTTACTTGAGAGTATTAGTTTGTGTTCTAATCTAGATAAATTTTATTTTTCTTGTCATAAATTGTTGGGATATCCCACCATTATGTGTAAAAGAGATTTCGTACAAAAAATTATTTCCCTACAATCCACATGCTCTAATCAATCCTCCTTTCTTAACATTATGAGAAAATTTATAGTTTTTCACGCTTGTACTATTAGCTACATTCCTTTTTCCACCATGTCATTCTCAAGTTCCTTTTCTAGTACTTATATTTTTTATATATACTCTCCACAATGTTTCATCAAGGTAGTAATAGATTGTACAGTGTATTACTATCAACAAATTTATTCTCACTAGTACTAATATCAACTATAATAATGATATTATCTATAAGCTACTAAGCATCTAAACCATTTTATTTATTTAAATATCATATGAATCATAAATGATTTGGCTACAACATGTTGAAATCATTACATAGATTTTATCTTTCAAGATCCCATTCCAACCATATTTCCTAACCTAAACTTACACTTAAGATTGTTACCTTATGAAAGTATCCAAGTTTCAAGATTAGCTAAAATCTATTTGGATGTGGATTCTTTATCTCAACCAATTTATAGATTTCATGTAATGCCATCTCCAAATATTCAACCAACATTAGTATTGCTCCAGGATTCATCATAGCTCTTTTGATTGCTTCAACTAAAAGAGTTTGGGTCTACTTCAAAACTTTGGCTTGCTCGAAAATGAGTATTCAGTATGATGTGAAGGAAAGTAAGGAATGGTTATTTATAGCAGTTGGTCATTGTGAGACTTAGGAAGGAGAAGAGATTGAGAATAATGTGCTTTTGAGCGGTTTTTAGCTTCTCGTACAGCAGCCATTTTTTATGAAAAAGTGGTGAAAAGGCGGAAGCAGATTTGAATGTGGGGATTTGATAGGGTAAGTGCGGATACATTGGCACAAGGAACATGTCACAACTTCCAAATCCTTTGGAAGCCTTACACTCTAGTTGTCAAGACCAAAGAAAAGAAATTTTTTATCCATTTAGTTATGAACAAATCAATAATGAATATGTAGCCCATTCCAATATCCTTGTAGAGACAAAGAATACATGTGGATCCACCATCCTTATTGTATTCCCATATTTCTTTTGTTTTGACCTAGCCACCTAAGATTATCTTAACAACCTATTCTATTGAAAACTATATTCTCTTATAAAAATGAAAGTTTGCTTGGAATTTACTTAAAAGTCATGCAATTAGCGTAAAACACTGTTATTTTATTGAAACTTGAGAAAACAAAATATTTGAATAAGATATCTAGTATACTCCACCCTGCATCCCACCTAGGACCACACATGGCAAAGGATCATTGGTCCACTTGTCATGGACTCATGCAATAAGGCCTCCTATAGGAATAAAAAGGTCATTACACATGTGTCATGTTATGTTCATAGTGCAAGCCACCAACAACATCATATTATCTATAATCATATCTTAAGTATTTTACTTGCAATTGGGTGTTTTGAACAAGGTATTCAAGATCAATAATCAAGGATGGCATGTATTGGGAGAAAGATGCAATTTACATGTTATATTGTTTCATTGTCACTTATTAACTTGTGACGCATAGCCTCTTCCATCTCAATGATTGTACAAAGTACTATGGCAAGCAAAGGCCACACTAAAGTTGATGATTCAAACAATATCAATGCACATAGATAGAACCAATTCTAAAAATAAAAAAATAAAAATATATGTCAAACTCTTGTCCATTTTACTAGCCATTATGATCCAACAAAACAAATGTTTACATGATTAATAGCCATTTCTTGGTAAATACATTCAATTTATATTCATTTATCATATGAAAATACATTAAATCTTACATGATAAAGAGGAATCATTTTAAAAGTATTTTGATTTGGAGCATTAAAAGAAACCTAATTATATATCAAATATTATAACATATCGAAATGTTATCTTTGATCATTTTCATGATTGTAAAGTTAATCTAATCAAAATATTAAAAAAAACACGACTATTATATAAAATTTATGATAAGACCTGCTCAATACAAAATTGATCTAGAGCTAAAAGATTGAATAGGGCAAAAGTTAAAGGTTGTGACCATTGTAATAAGTCTTCTAGTTAGCGAGGGACCATGTTTAGTCCTAGAGCAAGTGGAATTCCTATGCTAGGTACTTTAGATTTGTTTTTCACTATTATTAAGAATGTGTAGAGAGAGTCAAAGTCCATTAAAATCGTCGAAGTAGGTTAGTTTGGGTGTTGTGTCATGTGATGAAAGCGAAAGTATCCTTAACTAAACCAAAAAGGCGCAGGCGGGCAGCGGGCAGATGTAGTGCTCCAGCTTCGTTTTGTCTCTTTGCTGTCCCTGCTCGGAATTTCACTCCACTCCCTCGTGCTAATTTGCGGGCTTTCCTCCGAAATTGTCTCCCTGGGAAACAAGACGGAATTCTTTATTTATTTTTCTTTAAATGGTAACGGGTAAAGATTTCAGATCCCATAACTACTTTAACAGCCTTAAATTTAGTAAGGATATAAAACATTTTTTAATTCATAAGCTGGTCTTGTTATCGTCAGCGTATATTTTATTATTTTTTATTCAATTCCTGCCTTAAGTTACATGGCAAAATAATATTGAGATAGATACCATTTTTAACAATAGCAAATTATGTTCAATAACAAAATTGTTATTAGGTCGTTTTTTTAAGGAAGATATATAAATATATATAATTGAATTGTAATTATAAATTATTATTTTTATATTAATCATATATAATAAAAGTTTTACAGTATTAAAGTTTAACATGACATATTTTGTGTTCGGTTAGGCTTTTGTTGTCTCTTTGGCTGTTGTTTCTTATGCTTATCCTTGCAGCCCATTTTGTTTTGTTTTGGATGTCTCTTTCTAATTCAATACCCCTTAGAATCATTTTGTAAAGGATTTAGTGGCCCCTTCAAAACATGTTTTTGCCTTAATCCAAAACATATTTTAAAAATAAAAGAATAAACAAAATCTCTTTAAATTATAACAAGAAAATTATTAGAAATTCTAAGCTATAATTAAAAAAAATTATATATCAGCTATATGTATTCGTAAACATCCAAATAAAACATCACTAATATAAATGGTCTATCTCATCCTTAAAAGTTTCCAATAATCAACAAACTAGAGACACCCTCAATCACCACAATCCAATGGCTTGCTTTAGAAACTCCACGCCTTTGGTTGCCTTCTTCCTTTTCTTTGCCTCATTCTAGACTTTGTTGGAACTAACAATTGGACACCACTTCACAATAGAATTCCCCTCCATCATCTTCCACAAGTCTTCTAGACCAATCCTAAAACAAGTCACCACCAATGTGACATCCAAGCCACCAAGGAATCAACTTTTGATGATAGAGAAGACCATTATCCTAATTGTTTCCTTAGCCTAATTTGGTTCTAATTGTTTCTAATATAAATATTTTCCCAATGTGACATCCATGGGACATTAAATATTTATCCCTATGTCACATACAATAAGAAGTGTCTCCAAGAATGTCTAATCCATTATGATGTCCACATCTCTTAAATCCACCTTAATTAAATATTTATTTTACATTATTAACTTTATTATTTTATTATTAAGGTGTATAACATACTTTTCTCAACATGCATTATAATCAAATAGTTGTGGCCTAGCATGTTGCAATCTCATTGTAGCATATTATAATTTCATGGTGATTGGGAATCAATAAAGGATACATTTCTATTTTAATATTTATTGAGCTCATAATTTTGAACCTATAAAAATCCACTACAATATGTCATAATGGAATAGTAACAAATTGAAGAATTTTTTTGAATATAAAATTTGATAAGTTAAAGATGGATGAATGATAAAGAGAATATCAATATTTCAATAAAATGCATTTGAAGTGTGCATCTCTTTGGATGTTGCAGATGTTTTTTGAAAGGAATGGTCCCAAAAAGTTGCTACTAAGGTTATTGTCTTTTCGAAAATTTGTATTTTTTTTTGTTTGAACAATATTATGTTCATCATTGATGTCATTTAAAATAGATGAGCAAATAAAATAGTTACCTGAGTATTTTTTGATTTACCATTAAGAGGTTGTTGATTCAAATCCAATATTTCCTTTATATATACTCATTTTAAAGGTTTCATATTTAATGGATAAAGACATAATAAGATCAAACACAATATAATTGAATTTGACATAAATAGGGGTTTAGCTAATAAGAATTTGTTAAGTCATCCAAATTTCCTCTCAAAGGGGTCAAATGTTTTAGCTCCTTCTCTCTTGCCTTTTTAATAAGGTCCATTTCAAATTCTTGCCTAGTTCATGGAGTGAAAATTTATACAAATGAGTCGTAAGGGCTTTTCTATATGCACATAAAGGTCGCATTGTACATGTGTATTATCAGTTGAAACCAACACCCTTTTACTTTGAAAATTATTATCATTGCAACTTCCTATACTATTGGAGTGTAATATCAATACTACCAATGACATCAATGTTACACATGATCAAGATTCCAAAGACTCGTGTGTAATATCAAGTGGATGAAGGTTAAATAAGGTCACATAGGGAGTTGGGTAACAAAAGAGGTTAGAAATCTCTTACATCTTTATTTGGATTGTCACTCAAAGATGAGATATTATTTGAGAAGAACCACTATGATTGTATCTCTTCATGGAGCAAGGGGAGTTTGGTAATTCTTGATATAGTATATAATTTCAATAATGTAACATTTGAAAAATTGGATCATGGAGCTAGCATATCTATACTTATTCATTTTATGGATAATGCAACCTTTGAAATAGGTGGGGTTAGTGTGTCTACATTGGTTTTTTTCATGTTTTACACTTGACTAGGGATCTAGTTTTCATAGCACCTGAGAAGGGATATTGACACCTTTAGAGAGTAATGGACTATCTTAAAGGATATTTGTTTTCTCATTATGTGAGGATTTTGACACATTCAGAGGAGGAGGGTCTCTTAGAGGAATTATTTCTCATTGTACATAGAGGTTCAGATATGTTCTCTCATGTCATATAGAAGATTTACAGGTTTGATAGTGAAGACTTTTGTTAATATAACTAGTTTGGTGTGTGTTAGGTTAGTGAGGAGATTTAATAGAGGTAATTTATCATATTTATAGATGAGGTGTTGTGTCTAATCCATATGATTTTCCATCCATTATTTGAATTGTGTGATAAGCAAAGAATGTTGGAATATAACATCTTAATATAGATTATAAGCTAGTTAATAAATATAAATTAACATGATAATATGTGAATGTTAATTTCTACAAAAATAATTGTATAGTAATAAATTAATATAAGAGAATTACTTGGTTGGGTGCAGGTAGGTATTTGAATGATTATTGTACACAAAACATTAAAGACTTAATAAAACCATGCCTTATCACTATAAATCATTAGATATTATTTGAAAATCTAAAATAAATTTCATTATAATATTACCTACTATTCAATACAAAAGTTATTTAGTTCTAGCCTTTAATTATTTGCATTTTCAATTTACCTACAATATTCAATTATAATGCTTTAATGACCCCTTTTGAATAAATTTTTTTCTTTAATGAATAGGTGTGAACATTTTTATTTATAAAGAAATTAGTACAACTATTAAATGCATGAAATTTTTACAGTCCATAATAAATTGTCTTGATAGTTTTTGAAGATTAATTTTTCCATCAACATTTTAGATTATGCACTACGATCCATCATTAGAATGAATAAACCTGAAAATAAAAATATTCAAAAAAGAAAGTGGGTGAAAATAAGATCACAATCAAATAGTTCAAACAAGATAGATATCTGGACTAGAATATAACACACACAAAGCCATTAAACGGAGCTGAGACAGCAAAAAGAGAGCAGATTTAATAAAATGATATTTTAACAGTGCTGAAGACTGATAACACATTTCTTATGGTTAAAAATGGCTTCTATTTGAGTATTAACTTGCCATGTAATTTCTCTAATAAATGTATCGAATAAATAATAAGAACATATACCACCCTCACCATAATTGGCGAGATCCCGGAGCAAATTAAGCTTCCCTACCATAACTATTATTGCTTCCTAGTCCAAGCCAGACGTTTTGATGGCTGGCTTCGCCGAGGATAATGAATGTTAGAAAGAGAGAACGTTCTTCCTAAGCTGATTATGTGCAGATGATTCAACAGAGAAGAGACGTCCATCAATGTTTGCATGTCCTGTGGAACGTGACATGCGAAATTGCTGAACATCCTTGCGCCCTCCCAATGAATTTCCACCTGGGTTGGGACCTGCTTTCGCACCCGCAACCGAATTGCTGTCAGACGACTCCATCACATTCTCAGAATTGCCTCCTGGGTTTGGACCTGCTTTAGCACGCGCAATCGAATTGGGATCCTCATCCTCCATCAACTTATCAGAGTTTCCGCCTGGATTTGGACCGGCTTCTGCAACCGAAATCGAATTGCCGCCTTTGCTAGGACCTCCTGGAGCTGCAAGCCTCGCCCCAACATTTATGCCCGAAAATCGGGCTGCGCCACCCAATATAATCGTCATCTCCAAACATGCGACCAACATTAGTATTGATCGAGGATTCATCGTAGCTCTTTTGATTGCTTCAAGTAAAGGAATTCGGGTCTACTTCAAAACTTTGGTTTGCTCGAAAATGAGTATTGACTTGTTGTGAAGGAGAGTAAGGGACGTGGTTATTTATAGCAGGTGGTCCTTGCGGGACGAGGAAGGAGAAGAGATGTAAAACATCTAGAAAAATCTGGTCTATCGTTGACGTTTGTAATGATGTCATGAATGCATATTCTGAGCGCTTTTAAGCTTCTCGTACAACAGCCATATTTGACAAAAAGGTGGCGAAAAGGCTTTCGAATATGTGGATTTGACAGGGTAAATGCGGAAACATTGGCACGAGGTACAAAAAGGAAGGGACTAGGCCCGCAGTCGCAAATTAGCACGAGGGAGTTGAGAAGGAAAAAAGGGCAGAGGAGCACTGCACCCGCCCGCCGCCCGCTGCCCGCCTTTTGGTTTAGTTAATTAAGGATGGATACTTCTACTTTCGTCACATGACGAGACGACCAAACCAACCTACTAAAACGATTGTATGCGACTTTGACTTTCTCTTTACGTTGAGAATTGCCACGTTACATCACATTATTCTTATAGTCTCTTATGGCAAGGGTTGAAACAAGAATTAAAATCAATTAGTAAATCATATTATTTTTCCCTCCTTCTTAGTTTAAAAATTTATAATAGTTTTCTAAAATTTTAAAAAATAATATTATAACATTTTTCCTTAATTTTTATGTGTATTTATTTTTTATTCAATTTTATCTTAAAAAATCAATCATATGGTCTTTATTTTTAGTCAACTACAAAATTTATAATTATTTTAATCTTTTATCATATCAAATGTTTTAGAAAAAATTAATATAACAATTACTTTTGCCATCAAAAGACTCATCTTGTGTGAAAAATTACTTATAGTTGTTCTTGACACATTATATCTATTAAAATGAAAAATATTGATTTAATGTTAGGATATATGCATGAAAATGGAGGATCAAAAGTTCAACCATTGTTTTTCTAAAATAAGAAAAAACTAG
Source organism: Cryptomeria japonica (assembly GCF_030272615.1). Lineage (NCBI taxonomy): Eukaryota > Viridiplantae > Streptophyta > Pinopsida > Cupressales > Cupressaceae > Cryptomeria > Cryptomeria japonica. The sequence continues at coordinate 577,681,115 of NC_081411.1, read as the reverse complement.
AAATTGAAGATAACTATGTTCAAAAGTTGAAAATGTGACAAACACAAGATGCATAGCATTCAAATTTTGACTTATAAATTACTATTTAAAAATAGTAGAAAGAGATTTTAAAGAGAGTTTCAAATAGGGAGAGCACACAAAGTGCCTTTGTTTTTATCAAAAAAAATTTTATAACATCTCAACCTATTATAATCCCTCTAAAATGCGTACATTTTAAAAAGTATTTCACAAATAACTTTGGTAGAAAATTAACTGATATAATGTAGTTCATCTCTAATTTTTTCCTAAATTTTGAATCAATATTTAATTTTTTATTAATTTTTAAAATGGACACATGTTAAAAAAATGAAAATTTGAACTTGCATCTCCTAAATGTTTTGAAAACTAATGAAAAGTTCAATTTATTTTTTTAAATATGTATAGAATAGAGTTTAGATTGCAAAATTATAATCTATTCATCTGAATGAACTAATAAAAAAAGCTAAAAATATTATACATAAGTTTTTAACAAAAAAATTGCTAACAAAAAATTTGAAGATCAAAACCTTAACATAATAAAAATGTAAAAACATTACATGGTTAGAATGGTAAAATAGAGCTCGACATTATTGTGATATTTTTGTATCGACTTTGAAAGATGTGCAAACTTGATCGAGATGACACTCAATATTTAGTTATTTTTCTATGCTTTATAGAAAACATGTCTTTGGATGTTGAAATGCAAGCCCAACTCTTTGGGTTGGATGCCTAAGGAATATTCAACCTAAAGCTTGGCAATATCCAGATCAAGTTATAGTATGAGCATATTTTTTTCCATATGAAAAATAAAAAATGATCAAAAAATATGTGCATCGTATGATTTTTGACCCACATGCTCTATTTTACCTTGCAAATTGTGTACTACTAAATATATAAACATATTTTTATAATTTTTAAGAAATTACAATCATTTTTTTATTAATATATCACCTTTTTTCTTCTATTGACATAGAATATTAAAATTGCATGTTTTCAAATTAAATTTGATAATATGAAACACTACTTTCATGTTTTAAAATAGTTGAATAATTATTTTCATGTTTTGAATGATTATTATTATTATGACCAATCATATTATATCAATTGATATAAATTTTAATTGACAAGATCTTCTTAGTCAATGTATATTTTTTCTATATATATTTTTTATTTTATTTTGAATAAAGGGGTAAAAACTTTATTGAAGAACTTAATCAAGAATTACAATAGAGAACCAGAGTCTCAGAGCCCCAAGAGGGGAACACACGCCCAACCCAAGAGAGAACCAAAGTCTCAAGGCCCCAGGGGGGACCACAAACCTAGCCCAAAATCAGTCGGCTTCATAACTATCCATATCCTCAGCAAATATCTTATGCAGGTCCAGATAGTAATCCGAGGAAATTTGCTCCCACCCTTCAACTTTCCAGTCATCATCATGCTCTGAAGCCCACTTAGCCAGACAATCAGCTGCTCTATTCCATTCACAAGGAATGTGGATGAAAGACACCTTCTCCATCATAGAGAAAATTTCAAGAATATGTTGAACGATCCCTGCCAACTGCCAATGCACCCCACTAACTTTCTACTCAATCAGTAAATTAACAATAATTTGCGAATCTGATTCGTAGATCACCTGCTGCCACCCCATCTCCAAGGCACGCTCTATGGAATAGAAAATTTCTAATCCCTCCATAAAATTATTAGGTTGTCACCCTTTATGCACCGAGAAGAAGAAGACCACCTCTCCCCTACTATCCCTACCAACATTGCCAATCCCAGCAGGGCTCGAATTACCCCTAGAGGAGCCATCAGTGTTAATCTTGATGAACTCATCCTGAGGAGGCATCCACCTTCCCATCCTTTGAACCTTCTTCATAGCATGTCTATTTCTCCTGACACATGCTGAGGCTGGTGACATCTCCTGCAGACCCAACCTACTCACAATATCAGTCTCTCCTTTATACAGAGAAAAATTCACCACACATTTAGCTTCCACTGTCTCCCGAATCATACCAATTATTCTATTCCACACTTGTTGAACTAACAATCTGACCTCCCTAAAGATCCTCCTATTCCTCTCCAGCCAGATCTTCCAAAGGATAAAAATAGGCCCAATATTCCAAATAGTCTGTAGAAAAGAGGATAGGATAGGAGGCCTTCCCAAACTGCTCCAAAACTCCACCAAAGAATCCGCACATGAACACAAGGATGCTTCCACACCCCCACCAATAATGTCAAATTAGTAGCGAGAAAGGACATCTGAAGAACAGGTGTGAGGAATCCTCCTCCCCATTACCACACAAGACACAGATGGAAGGCCCAAGGAATCCCCTCTTACGAATGTTGTCCCAAGTAAGACATCTATTCAAAGCCAAAGTCCAAGAGAAACAGTTACACTTCAGCCAAGAAAATTTATTCCACACCTATTTCCACCAAGGCACCTCCCTCCCCTCTAATCTTCGGGACAATAGCTCCTGGTAACCATTAACAATAGTGAAAATGCCCTTAGGATTCAAGGATCAAGCAAGTCTATCCCTACCCTTAAGGGAACTACAGTGTCTTCTTGCCAAGATGTTATGCAGTTCAACACACTCTTCATCCATATCAGTAATCGACCATTCATTACTAGTCTTCCACCGCTCCAACTCCAAACGCCCACACCTATAAATAGCCTTAAAGTCTCTCACTCTAGACCATCCTACCTCCAGGAACCTCTAGAAAAGATTCCCAAGATTGGGAAACTAATCAACGATGGGGGGATACCCATCCCACGAGTCGAACCAGAAAAGAACCTCTTCCCCCCTCTTACATATCCAGAAAGTCCTACCTTTATAAGAGAGGCCCCTTTCTTGAGAGTACTCCAAATTGAAGAACCTTTTCCCTCAAGTGGATACCTTGGGATTTCCTCCTTCGGGATCCTTTGCATGTATTTGTGGGCCAAGATTCTAGCCCAACCTCGGTCTTGTTCAACACACCATCTTCAATACAATTTAGCCATCAAAGCCTCCCCAAATAAAATAGATTGCCTTAAGCCAAGCCCACCCGACTGCTTCGGGCTACACACCAAGTCCCAATTGACAAGACACCATTTGTAGGAGGACAGATTGCCTGCTTATAAGAATTGCCTTGCCAGAGAATCCAATCCCTTCAGGAACCACTTAGGGGCCACTTGGAGCATACACCGATAAATCGGAAGAGCCTGAACCACCGACTGGATCAGTTGAACCCTCCCAGCAAATGATAACCACTTGTGTCCAATGTTCAACCTTCATGCAAAATTTATCCAAGATACCCTGCCATGAATCCCTGGGAAGGTTACCAGTAGAGATAGGAATACCCAGGTAAGTCAAGGGGAGAGAACCGACCTGGAATCTTAGGATATGAGAAATCCTCCTCTGGATATTTCCTGGAGTGTTGAAAAAGATAATGGAAGATTTATCCTCATTGATCAACTGATCCGAAGCCACAAGATAAACTTCCAAAACTTTGCATAGATTTGAGGCTTCTCTAATCTAGGCTAGTCCCATCAGGGTCATGTCATCACAAACTGCAAATGGGATTGAGGATGCAAGTCAATTCCCCAATTCCAACCTTGAATAATCCCCAAACCCACATTATGCTTAATAAACCTCCCCAGACCCTCAGCCAGAAGAATGAATAAGTATGGGGAGAGGGGGTCCCCCTGGCGAAGACCCCTAGAAGCACTAAACAACTTTGTATGATCTCCATTGATTAGCACCGAGAAAGAGGTAGATGTAACATAACTCATAACCCATTGAATCCATTCATCAACAAAGCCAAAGGCCCTAAGGATCTTCTAGAGAAAGGGCCAATGGACTCTATCATAGGCCTTGGCCATATCCAACTTAATAAACATAGCTTTTTCCTTGGAAGTTGCCATAGAATGAATGGCCTCAGTAGCAATGACCATCCCCATCCAGGATTTGGCGATCCTCCACAAACCCACTCTGCTCCTCAGAGATGACATCCCCGAGCCAGTTCTTCAACCTCTCTGCTATCACCTTAGAAATGATCTTATAGATCACATTATAGAGAGAGATAGGACGGAAATGGCCTAACCGGTCAACCCCATCACACTTGGGGATTAGAGAAATGAAAGTCGCATTCAAAGCATGAAGCATCTACTTGTTCCTTTGAGACTCTTGGACCACCTCCAACAAGTCCAATTTGATAATATCCCAGAAATCTTGAAAGAACTCAACTGGGAACCCATCTGGACTAGGGGATTTTCCTTTCCTCATGAGGAAAACAATCCTCTCAAGTTCTTCCAGCAAAATAGGACCCATAAGCTGCTCATTCATCTCCCTAGTAACTATAGAAGGAATACAAGCAAGAACCTGATTCTCCTCATCTGATTCCCCCTAATTATCCTCACTACAGATGGATCGAAAATACTATAAAGCCTCCCTAGAGATCTCCTGCAAGGATAAACACTGCTCACCTCTATCATTGACCAGAACAATAATAAAATTACCATGTCTTCTTGCTTTCACTGAGTTGAAGAAGAATGCAATGTTCTTGTCCCCTACTTGAAGCCAATCAATATGAGCTCTTTGTTTCCAATAGATTTCCTCCCTAAGCTCTCATTCCTCTAAATCCTTGATAGCCCTGTCTTCCTCCCTAAGCAAGGCTTCAAAAAACCATACTCTCTTATCTCCCTAGTAATGTCATTCAACACTAATTGAGCATCCTTCTTAGCATGAAAAATATTCCCAAAACACTGGCGGTTCCATCGTTTAAGCTGAACCTTAACAAATTGCAGCTACTTGGCAAAAGTGTACATAGCAGTGCCAAAGGCTAGCCTCCCTTTCCTCCACCATCCTGCAACATGATCCTGCAAAGAAGGATCCCGCAACCACATAAGCTAAAATTTGAATGAAGGAGTGCGAGTGACCCGAGCAGAAGAAGACACCAGCTTTATGGGCCAATGGTCTGACCCTCTCCAGTCAAGAATCTTTGAACATGTGGACCACCCCCCACCAACCCAAAAACTAGAAACCAGAAAGTGGTCCAACCTCTCCACAATCCAATACTCCCCTACCCTCCTATTGTTCCAAGTAAATAGGCCATTACCAAGCTTAATGTCAACAAGATGCAATGAAGATATACTATCCCGGAGGAGGAAAGAAGAAGGTCCCAAATGCATAACGACACCCTTCTTCTCACACAACTCTAAAATGGCATTAAAATCTATTGCCATAATCCAGGGATGAAAAGGGAATAATCCTCGCATAAAAGAAATGTGAGACCATAAATTCTACTTACCCAAAAGATCAGTGGAGGCATAAATGTTGGTAAACAAAATATATTCCCCAGTCTCAAGACTATAGGCAACTCCGAACAAAGAAGATCTGGAAGCAACCCACCAAATAGGACGAATCCTCAAGGGGTTCCAAAGGTAGGCCACCCCACCAGAGGATCCAGCTGCCCCCACACACTAACACTCACCTCGCTCCCACAACTTCGGCACCACACCCATCATACTTTCCACAAAAAATTTAGTTTCTTGCAGGAACAAGACATCAGGAGAATGACTCCTAATCAATTCCTGAACAATTTTTTGTCTAGGGCCACTGTTCAAGCCCCTTACATTCCATGATAGCACAATCATTTCGGAAGATTGGAAAAATGAGAATCCAGAGTCTTAACTGACCCTGACTCAACCAAATTTTCCCCCATCAATTTGATCTTATCCAAATCCTTATTTCTGCCAACCTTCGAATTCTTCTCTAAAGAACCTTTCTTAATATCTTTCTGATAAAGACCCTAGGTGTGCGGGGGTCTTGTGACTTTTACCCTCAGCCGGTTCCAATTTTTGAGCTGTCAAAGAGCCCTCCCCCCTGCGTAATTCACTTCCGCACCAGAAGTGGATCCCAACTGGACCACTACTGGCTGATCCATCTCCATTTGCTGGCTTCCAGTCACTTGCAGAGCTTGAGTAGAGTCCCTGATCACGCTTCCCAAAACCACCCATGAAGCACCTTGATCCAAAGGTATTAACCCCAGATTCATTTCCTATTGGCTAAGGTCATCCAGGGCTTCGAATCTGTTAAAGGTATCCTCCTCTTGTCTCTCCTACAAAGACCTCTTTTTTCCTCGATTCATGTTCTTAGTCTTAAAAGAGACAAAACCATCAGCACCCCCTACCTAGGACACTTGCATTGTAGATGACCATAATCATGACACAAACGACATCGAAATGGTAAAGTCTCATAATCCAACTGTTGCAGCCAAGAATAAGAGACCGCACACATATCTATAGCATATGGCAAAGGTTTGCTAATATCAATTTCAACACATCTACGAGAAAAAGTCATTACCTTTCTCCCCAGGGTTTGCGTTGAAGGCCCTACTGACTTCCCCAGCAATGAAGCGAGCATCCTCAATACATCCTCCCGACAACTTTCCACTGGAAAACGCGATAAGCAAACCCACACTGGTACCCTATTCAGGAGATCCTCCAAAGGGTTAAACCCTGCATGCCAAGGTTTGATAAACAACCCCACCTAGTTTTAAAAATACGGGCCTCCTTCAAAAACCTTATTATGATCGTCCATGCATGGTGCAAGAGCACCTAGTTTAGAAAAACTCCCATTTTTTAGTATTTAATGCTTTCATGTTTGTAATGTCTTTTGTTAGGTTGATTATGTTGTTTTAGGTTGTTATGTGTCATGTTTAGTGGTTTTGATCTCATTTTGGGCTCAAGAGATCAAGTTTTGCCTTTCAGGCTTTGAGTTGACAATTTTTGGCAAAAATGTGCAAAATTGCCAAAAAGGTCTTCTAATGCTTTCCAAAGCATTGAAACATGTTTGATAAGTTTTTTTAGGCATATCTAAGTTGTTTAGACAAGTTGACAAGGTTAGGTTGTCAAAATGCCTCATTGAGCAAGAAAAGTTGTCATTTGGCTTGAAAAGTTGTCAAAGTTGTCATTTTTGGGTTTTTCTTGCAAAAGGTAGTTGTGAAAACCTCCTGTCTGTACAGGGCTTGATAACTAATTTCATGGACTATAAAAAGAGCTCCCTTTTCCTTGAATAAGGTTGGTGATTGTATGAGCAAGAGCTTTTTAATGAAATCATGAAATTTTGGCTTTTATGACTGGTTTTTCCTTCCTTTATGAAATAGTCCATACTGTAGCTCCATAGTCTGTACTCTACCTTTGGGAAGTGTGCATAACAGTTGTATAATTCTCTCTAGTTGATTGTTCTATTGATTTCTCTTGTAAATTGGATTGTACAAAATTATTTGCAAACTGTGTGCTCACTGCCCTGCCAAGGGTTTGAAGTTCTAAAATGTCACCACTTGACTAATCCAGGTCTAGGATCCCACATAATGGATTCAGTCAAGTTGGAATTCATTTATATACTATACATATTCTCTATTTTGTGCCAAAAGTGTGGTTGGAAGAAGGACTTGAGTGAATACTAGGCAAGTATTTGGTTATTTGGCTAGTAGCATGAACAAAAACTCAAGATTTGCATCCAAAAGTAATTTGGAGTGAAAAAATGAATGAGGCAGAGGTCTGGACATATGAAAAAGGATTTTAAACACCATCTTGGTGTGTTACAGTAGCTTGTTCCATTTAATCATTCTCTTTTTGTAAGCAAAATAGTGAGTTCACTATTTTTGGAAACTGTGTTTGTAAAAATGCTCAAGGAATGCTTCAAAGCATAATCCAAGCCTTATAACCATGAAGGCTATGTAATAGGGAACTTCTTTAGTATCTTGCAGACCTCTCTGAGGTATATTTCCCCTTCAAACTTATCATTGTGCAGGTCCAAAAGTGTAACAGTTGTTGACTAGTAAAAGCGCAGCAAATTAACAGTGACAGTGGCAATTTTACCATTTTCTCGCTTGTTTGCCAAGTGTTTGGCATTATGTTTGTAGGGCAGTAACAAGGGAAGGCTCTATTTGATGTGTTAGAAGTTCTAAGTCAGTTTGGAGACTTGATGAGTGGATTTGGAAAGACTTCTCAATGTTCTTTGGTCTAAACCCTACCAAACCCTCCAAAGGTGCCTTGAAAGGTGGACAGTCCTCATTTTGCCATAACAGTGGCCTAAACCATGAAAATCAGTTAGCAAATACCTCTAAACCATCATCTAAACCAAGTTTGTTGGAGGAGAAGCCCATCATTGGGCAGGGTGAACAAAAAAGTGGCAATTACCCCTCCACGGGCTAGTAGCCCTTTGACTGCATAACACACAAATTTCATGAATCTGATTGCAAGGAGGACTTGGGGATCCTTGGAACTTTGTGAGAACAACCTAGAATAGTGAAACTGATGGCATATAGGTCCTTGGATAGTGTGAAGCCCTTTTTTAAGTTTTTACCCTTGGTCGGTGAGTTGAGTAAGCCAAGGCTATGGGCCTTAAACTACATTGTGAGCATCAAAACTTGAGTAAAACCTTGCTGCCCCTACATGTCCATGTAGAAGACTCCTAATGCACTCTAAAATAGAGGGTTGAACGCCCAAAGAATAGAGATTGAGAAAGTGTAGATGGGTGGAGTGAGCAATTTGAGTAGTTTTGAGCATGGGTGTAAGCCATCACCAAAAGGGGAGTTTGTTAGGGAAGTGATACATGAAGTGCTTGGCACTATAACCACAAGAATGATTTTGTAAACAGATACAGTAGCCTCAAACAATTTTTTGGGTAACAAATTGAACCTCTTGACCAAAATTGGCCTTTTGAGCACTTACCTAGCATCCTCCCTATCATAGTGGTATCAGAGCCAACAAAAGATTCAGGAGGAAAGGAACATTAGGGAAAACATGGTGACTAATGCAGAGAAGAAGGTTGAGGACCAAGAAGAGGAAAATAGGGTACTCAGAGAAAGATTAGATCAACTAGCAATGAAACTAGCTGAAGTAGAAGTCAAAACTGAAGAAGTCCATGATAAGGTTGGAGATCAGGGTAAAATGATGGCAATAGAGGATGAGGTCCCCATGCCTGACTCTGTCATTGAGCAAGAACCATTCTTGAAAGCCTTGAGAGCTATGAGTGGTAAAACCTTAGAGGGAGTGGCTCTTTTCAGTGGGAAGATGGATCCAAATGCTCTTATAGAGTGGATTGAAGGTCTAGAAAACCATTTTGAATGTGATGGAGTAACTGAAGCACAAAAGGTTAAGGTGGCAAAATCAAGGCTGAGAGGGGCAGCCTTAACTTGGTGGAAGTTCATCCAAGAGGAAAGGGTGAAAGGAGGTAAGAAACCAATAGCCACCTGGAAAGCAATGGTAGCCAAAATAAAAGAAACCTACCTTCCAGAAGACTATGAAATACAACTTCACAGGAAAAGACAAAATTTGAGACAAAAAGACCTAGATGTCAATAGCTACACTAAGGAGTTTCAAAAACTGTGCATGAGATCCAAAGTAGTAGAGGATGAGAGTATAAAAGTGGCAAGGTACTTGAATGGGTTGAGGTGGAACATCCAGGAAGAGATGAGCTTGTTATGCCCACAAACAGTACACAAGTGCTATCAATTGGCACTTAAAGTGGAAGAGAAAGGTAGGAGAAAGCAAGAACAAAACAACAGAGGGAGAGGTAGGGGAAGAGATGGAAGAGGCCATAGAGGCAGTTTTGGGGGAAGGAGCATAGATCAATGATCCCAAGGAGAGTCTAAACTTCTAGAGCAAAGTGGCGATTCTCAGAGCAAACCCAACTATAGGAGTAGGGGATCAAGCAACCCGAGTAGGGGTAGATCTAATGGACCAGGGAGAGGGTCCTACTTATCAACCATGAAGTGCTATAACTACCAAAATTTGGGCCACCATGCCTATAGATGCCCAGAGAAGCCTAGTTCATCCTATGGTGGTGAAAAGAGGGTAAACTATGTTCAGGAAGATGGAGGTAATACCAGAACTTCAGCATTGAACCACCTAGCTTTAGAAGATGGTGAGAGTCTAATGATCAAGAGAGTGTTAATGAAGAAGCCACATAGTACAGAGGTCTCACAGAGAAGAGCATTGTTTAGGATTAAGTGTAAAATCATGGGAAAGGTGTGTAAGGTTATCATAGACTCAGGGTCCATAGATAACATCATATCAGAGGAAGCAGTGAGTAAATTAAAACTACCTAGGATACAACACAAGGAGCTATACAAAGTCACATGATTAAATAAGGGACAACATGTGTTAGTAAATGAGCAAGCCTGGGTAGATTTCCACATAGGTGGATATATAGATAGGATCCTATGTGACATCCTTCCTATGGATGCTTGCCACCTACTGTTGGGTAGACCATGGCAATTTGACCAAAAAGTACAACATGATGGGGAAAGAAACTTCTACTCATTTCAGAAAGATGGAGTAACCTATCAAATTCAATCCATCATTGAAGAAGGAGAGAGCAGAAAAAAAGTACCTAACATCTTGTTAGTGAATGAGAAAGAGTTCATAAAAACACTAGAAGAAGGTGAAGGAATAGGATTTGCACTCATAGTGAAACCCAAGGAAGAAAAGGTAGAAAAGAAAGTTGAGATACCATATGAGGTGTAGCAAATCCTTGATAACTTCAAAGAAACAATTAGTGATGCTACACCTGCAGCTTTACCACCTCTTAGAGCCATTAGCCATCAAATTGATTTCATACCTGAAGCCTCTTTACCAAATAAGGCAGCCTATAAGATGACCCCTGAAAAAAATGAAGAGGTAGCATGACAAATACAAGAACTCTTAGACCAAGGGCTGATTAGGAAAAGCATTAGTCCTTGTGCAGTACCTACAGTGTTGGCACCTAAGAAGGGTGGAACATGGAGACTTTGTACAGATTCTAGAGCCATCAACAAGATCACCATCAGATACAGATTTCCCATACCCAGGATAGAGGATTTGATGGATTGTTTGGCGGGTGCACAGTATTTCAGTAAGATAGACTTGAAGAGTGGTTACCATCAGATAACAATCAAAGAGGGGGATGAATGGAAGATAACTTTCAAAACAAATGAGGGTCTCTATGAGTGGCTTGTCATGCCTTTTGGACTCTCTAATGCTCCCAGCACATTCATGAGACTCATGAATGAAGTTTTACATGATTTCATTGGCAAGTTTGTTGTTGTGTATTTAGATGATATTCTTATTTTCAGTAAGACTAAGGAAGAGCATTTGAAGCATTTAGCTATTGTTTTGAGACAGTTATCTGATGAACAACTAACCATTAATCTAGAAAAATATGATTTCTTGAAGCAAGAATTGGTCTATCTTGGTTTTGTTGTATCAGGAGGCAATCTGAAAATGGATCAGTCTAAAGTTGCAGCAATAACTAGTTGGCCAACTCCTAGGACAGCCAATGATGTCAGAAGCTTCCATGGTTTGGCACAGTTTTACAGAAAATTCATCAGGGGATTCAGTGAGATTTGTGCTCCAATGTTAGACACCATCAAAGGGGGTGTAAAGGTAAAATTCTAGTGGACAAGTGTAGCCAATAAGGGGTTTGAATTATTGAAAACTAAAGTAGCTACTTAACCAGTGCTCATTTTACCTAGTTTTGATAAGCTTTTTACTATTGAATGTGATGCTAGTAATATTGTTGTAGGAGCTGTTTTAAGTCAAGAAAATAGACCAGTTGCATTCTTTAGTGAGAAGTTGAATGATTCCAAGAAAAATTACTCTTCCTATGATTTAGAACTTTATGCATTAGTACAAGCACTTAGGAAATGGAGACACTATCTTCTTCCTAAAGAGTTTGTTGTATACACTGATAATCAGGCACTAAGTTTCTTGAACTCACAGGATAAACTGAATCATAGGCATGTAAAATGGGTAGAATACTTTCAAGCTTACACTTTTACTCTTAAGCATAAGAAGGGTCAGTTGAATAAAGTAGAAGATGCTTTGAGTAGAAGGTTGTTAGCTATTCATGAGATTCAAGTTCAGAGCATTGGTATTGATAGTTTCAAAGACATGTATCCTACTGATGATGATTTTGCTGAAGCTTACAAAGTTTGTCAATTTTTTGAGAATAATTTCCATGGTGCATATGATGATTTCACTTTGTAGGATGGTTTTTTATTCAGAGGTGGACAGTTGTGTGTTCCAAAAGGTTCTATGAGAGAGAACCTCATTCAAGAGAAACACAATGGGTGCTTAAGTGGACATTTCGGTCTCAACAAGACCTTAGAGCTGATTCAAAAGTTCTATTATTGGCCTAAGATGTAGAGAGACATCAGGAGGTATGTTGAGCAGTGCTTGGTATGTCAGAATGCAAAAGGTAATTCCTCTAATGCTGGTTTATATCAGCCTCTTCCCATTCCACATAGGCCTTGGGATTGCATTAGTATGGATTTTGTGGTAGGATTACCTAGAACTCAAGCAGGATTTGATAACATCTTTGTAGTAGTTGACAGATTTAGCAAAATGGCTCACTTTATTCCTTGTAAGACAACACATGATGCAAGTCATATTGATTATTTGTTTTTCAAAGAAGTTGTTAGAATTCATGGTTTGCCCACTAGCATTGTTTCAGATAGGGATGTTAAGTTTCTTGGTCATTTATGGAAAACATTGTGGCAGAGATTGGGTACTAATCCCTCTTTTGGTTCAGCTTCTCATCCACAAACTGATGGCCAAACTGAAGTTGTGAACAGGTCTCTTGGCAACATGCTTAGGTGCTTGACAAAGAAACATGGGTAGAGTTGGGATCAGCGCATTCATCAAGCAGAATATGCCTACAATGATAGTGTTAACCAGTCTACAGGTAAAAGTCCATTTGAAGTTGTTAATGGTATGCATCCAACGGGTATAATAGAGTTAAGGGATATCACTAATTTGCAGCATAAGAGTGGAATAGTAGATGATATGGCATAATCCATGAAGGAGGTTCATGAGCAAGTGAGAAAAGCTCTCCAAGATACCTCCCAAAAAGTCAAGGCAAGAGTGGATGCTACAAAGAGAGATGTTCAGTTTTCCATAGGTGATTATGTGATTGTTCATTTGAACAAGGCAAGGCTACAAAAGGGAGTTCCAAGAAAACTTTAGATGAGGAGGATAGGCCCTTGCAAGATCTTGGCTAAGTATGGGTCTAATGCTTACAAAGTTGATTTGCCTACTGATGTTTCTTTGTCTCCCATTTTTAATGTTGCAGATCTAATTGCTTTCAAAGGGTAGCCACCTGAGGAGATTCAAAGAGTTTTCGATGTTTCACAATCCCTTTCTGATCTATCTCTCCCTTCTCTTTCTTTTCCCCAAGCAGAACAGGTTCTAGACTCTAGGATTCTCAAAAAGACAAGGAATCACACCTACATGGATCATCTCATCAAATGGAAGGAAAAGACAATCTCAAAGGCCACATGGATACCTGAAGCTAACTTTTAGAAACCTAGAATACCTTCTTCTTTTCTGCCTCAAGGAGTCACGTGACTTCTTTGTTTTTGGGGGAGTATGGTGCAGGAGCACCTAGTTGAGTAAAACTCCCATTTTTGAGTATTTAATGATTTCATGTTTGTAATGTCTTGTGTTAGGTTTATTATGTTTTTTTAGGTTTTTATGTGTCATGTTTAGTGGTTTTGATCTCATTTTTGGCTCAAGAGATCAAGTTTTGCCTTTCAGGCTTGGAGTTGACAATTTTTGGCAAAAATATGCAAAATTGCCAAAAAGCTCTTCTAATGCTTTCCAAAGCATTGAAACATGTTTGATAAGTGTTTTTAGGCATATCTAAGTGTTTTAGACAAGTTGACAAGGTTAGGTTGTCAAAAATGCCTCATTGAGCAAGAAAAATTGTCATTTGGCTTGAAAAGTTGTCAAAGTTGTCATTTTTGGGTTTTTCTTGCAAAAGATAGTTTTGAAAGCCTCCTATCCATACAGGGCTTGATAAATAATTGGATGGAATATAAAAATATCTCCCTTTTCCTTGAATAAGGTTGATTATTGTATGAGCAAGAGCATTTTAATGAAATAATGAAATTTTGGCTTTTATGACTGGTTTTTCCTTCCTTTATGAAACAGTTCGTATTGTAGCTCCATAGTCCATACTATACCTTTGGGAAGTGTGCATAACAGTTGTATAATTCTCTCTAGTTGATTTTTGTATTTATTTCTCTTGTAAATTGGATTGTACAAAATTATTTGCAAACTGTGTGCTCGCTGCCCTGTGAAGGGTTTGAAGTTCTAAAATGTCACCACTTGACTAATCCAGGTTTGGGATCCTACATAATGGATTCAGTCAAGTTGGCATTCATGTATATACTATACATATTCTCTATTTTGTGCCAAAAGTGTGGTTGGAAGAAGGACTTGAGTGAATACTAGGCAAGTATTTGGTTATTTGGCTAGTAGCATGAACAAAAACTCAAGATTTGCATCCAAAAGTAATTTGGAGTGAAAAAATGAATGAGGCAGTAGTCTAGACATATGACCAAGGATGTTAAACACCATCTTGGTGTGTTAGAGTAGCTTGTTCCATTTAATCATTCTCTTTTTGTAAGCAAAACAGTGAGTTCACTGTTTTTGGAAATTGTGTTTGTAAAAATGCTCAAGGAATGCTTCAAAGCATAATCCAAGCATTATAACCATGAAGGCTATGTAATAGGGAACTTCTTTAGTATCTTGCAAACACCTCTAAGGTATATTTCCCCTTCAAACTTATCATTGTGCAGGTCCAAAAGTGTAACAACTGTTGACTGGTAAAAGGGCAGCAAATTAACAGTGACAGTGGCAATTTTACCATCTTCTCGCTTGTTTGCCAAGTATTTGGCATTATGTTTGCAGGGAAGTAACAGGGGAAGGCTCTATTTGATGTGGCATAAGTTCTAAGTCAGTTTGGCGACTTCATGAGTCGAGTTGGAAAGACTTCTCAATGTTCTTTGGTCTAAACCATACCAAACCCTCCAAAGGTGCCTTAAAAGGTCGACAGTCCTCATTTTGCCATAACAGTGGCCTAAACCATGAAAATCAGTTAGAAAATACCTCTAAACAATCATCTAAATAAATTTTATTAGAGGAGAAGCCCATCGTTGGGCAGGGTGAACAAAAAAGTGGCAATTACCCCTCCACGGGCTAGTAGCCCTTTGACTGCATAACACACAAATGTCATGAACCCGATTGCAAGGAGGAATTGGGGACCCTTGGAACTTTGTGAGAATAACCTAGAATAGTGAAATTAATTGAATATAGGTCCTTGGATAGTGTGAAGCCCCTTTTGAGGTTTTGACCCTTTGTTGGTGAGTTGAGTAAGCCAAGGCTATGGGCCTTAAACTACATTGTGAACATCAAAACTTGAGTAAAACCTTACTGCCCCTACATGTCCATGTAGAAGACTCCTAATGCACTCTGAAACCGAGGGTTTAATTCCCAAAGAATAGAGATTGAGAAAGTGTAGATGGGTGGAGTGAGCAATTTGAGTAGTTTTGAGCATGGGTGTGAGCCATCACCAAAAGGGGAGTTTGTTAAGGAAGTGATACATGAAGTGCTTGGCACTATAACTACAAGAATGATTTTGTAAACACATACAGCAGCCTCAAACAAGTTTTTGGGTAACAAATTGAACTTCTTGACCAAAATTGGCCTTTTGAGCACTTAAAAGTTACCATGAAGTAGTTGTTTGCTAGCATCATAATCTCCATTTCCCCCTCCGGTGCCCAAGTCCTCTGTGTCCATTTTTCCAAAAACTGCAAGGAAACCCTCATCCCTAAAAACTTGCAATATAGTGAGTGTTTTGAAAAGTATTCAACGTCTTCAGTTATCATCTCCAGAGGAGTAACCAACCTCGGCCTCTCACTGCATCTCTCTAGATAGCCATTAATCTTCAAAATCCGAGAGCCACCTCCAGTACCAGATCCTGAATCTGAGGCAAAAAACTTATTATCAAATGTCTTGATACTTTGGGATGGGGTTTTTGAACCCACCGTAGCCCGGAAATCCATGACGGGATGTTCCTTCGAAGCCTCTCCACCAAAACTCGACATGGATCCTCCCAAGAACCCCACCCCAAAAGGGTCGGGCAAGGAAACCCGACAACAAAAGAGAGCACCACCCCTCCCAAGCACCACTGAGAGGCGGCACAAAACGCAGCCCCCAACCCCACTGAAAAGACAGAGACAAAAGAAACCCCACAAACAACCCCCCCCCCTCGCCTACGCAGAACCAACACCCCCGAACCCAACACCCACACCCCTACCACAACCCCCTATAGCAACCAACACACGGCCTGACCAACCAAGACATCGCCTAACCCTGCACCCAACCCCTCACCCCTCCCCACCGATTGTAGACCCAAAAACAACACTCATGAGCTGGGGCTCGGGTGCCCTAGCTCGACACCAACAACCGCTCGCGATGCTATCTTCCAAATCCAATCACACATTAATATTAAATCATATATTTTTTCTATATTCATCCTTAGGTAATTTTTAATTTATTTTTTAAATTATTTATATTTTGGTTGATATCCTAGATATCTCACCAATTGAAGAAGTATTTCTTTTCTAAAGTTACTTCACTCTTGATTAATGATCTTTGATTTATTTTTCAAGAGAATATCATTATTTTTTCTATTCATCCTTCCATGATAACTCTAAATAAAGATAATTACATTTGATTCTTGAAGAAAAGGTTTCCTGACACATTTTAGGGTTTACTCCCCTGCCTTGGCTTTATGGGCTCATACTTGTACTAAATACACCTAGGAAGAAGTTAACATAGGAAAATAATGTTGAAGATTCTTCCATAAGGATTCTTGATAATATTGAAGATGGCATAGAATAAGTTTTTCTAGTATTGATTATTACATTATGTATGTTATTTCAAATGAAGTGAGTACCCGTGCACAATTTTTTTACCATGAGATTAAGGATACTTATCGATATTGTGTGACCATTCCCAAAATATTTTGTTTTGTATTGCCTTATACACATTAGAGATGATACTTTAGAGGAGCTTAAATATTTTGAAGTTATTAAATATTCTAATGATAAAAAGAGTTCTCTTATTTCTCCTTCTACTCCTAGTGAGATCACATATCCATCACCTGTTACTACTTCATAGTGTTTTCTTGCATGCATCCTTTAGAGCCTCCATTTATTTTTATAATAGATCAATTTTAGTCTTTTATGTCCACGTCATTGGGATTCTTATTTATCAAACATTTATCCATTTGTGGCTTCTAACAAATTCTAATTTGGATGATTAATTAGAGAAATTATTTGTTACCTCATTGTGGCACTAATATTATCACTTCATATTCTATGTTTTTGGGTTTAGTTCATATTTTTCTGTATCTTAGTTCCACTTCTCTAATTGGGCATTTAGTTCTTATTTTTGAGATATATTTTCTACCATGGCAACACTAGAGTTGCATTTATAAGTTCATGTTTGGATTTTGTTTCACTCTTCTTTAGATATTGGTGATGGATTCTATATTGACCAGTGGTTCTATTTCTTCTCGGGGGGGGAACATTATTTATAGGTAATGGGTTATTTTTCTCTTCAATAATTTGCCATTATAATTAGAGCTAATTATTTCTTGAGAAAAATTACAAAATTTCATTCATTTTCCTTTCTATGGATTATTTATTATCCATTTTTTATGGAACTAATTGTTTTTTATCCATCAATTGTACACACTTTTATTTTTTTCTCTTTTAGAGAGGGTTCTTTTAATTATATTTTTTTCATTAGTTTTTTCTCCTTTACACTATTATGAGATAGATTTATTTATAAATGTGTACTTGGTTAGGCCTTATTGCTAGATCCCATTATAGCTTGTGTGTGTCTTCCCTAAGTTACATAGTTTAAGGAAGGATATTGATGGGAAATAATTGTCACACATTAACATAATTTTATTATGAAGTATTTATTAGGAATTTATTTTCATATATTTATTATATGAATTTGTGACGTGTTATGAGGCTTCTTTTCCCATTTTATTGCTCTTACAAAACGTTGATGTATATATTTTAATATTTTTTATTTGTAATTAATGAATAAATTAATGTACGTATTCACATTTTTTCATCAATTTGTTTGGCTTTTATATTTAATATTAGCTCTCTCCTATGTAGAAGAATTACTACAAAGATCCCTATCTCTTATGGATCTACATATAAGCTCTAAAAGTTCCTTAGAACATAGGCTAAGATACATAACATCAAATTATATTGGATAAATACAAACACCACAAAACCTAACATGAAGTTGAATTTACAACATTAATACATCCATATAGTATGGCTTAATATCCTATTTTGTTATCCACTTACCCCTTAATCAAGTGTTCTATATCTTTGTGGGATGACAAAAATCAACAACATTCATCAAAATCTAAAATAACTAGAAAGAATGTAAATAATTATTGATACATTTAACAAATTATATAAAAATCAATATTAAAACCCTATCAATAAAATAGTCAAAATAAATAATTACATCAACAAATAACTACTTGTCACAAGCATCAATGATACATTGAAATAACATCTAATCGTTAACATCAAGTACTAAACTAAATAGTCACCTTATAATAGTAAAAAAAATGTTTTAAAAGAGAGATAATGGAATTTAAATAATAAATGAATAATGAATAAAGCATAATTTAAAGGACAGGTGGATAGGAATAAAATTTAAACCCTAATAAGAATGTAGTAATAAAATAATTTAGGGTGGATCAAAATTGTAATTAGATATGAAATATAATATACACTCATGAAATTAGATTTGAAAACTTAACATAGGATAATATTCCTTATGTCCAAAACTCTAAGCCATGTAGGAAAGGGTGGGTTCATGAAAGATGTAGAGAAATAAAATATTCTTCTACATAAATATCATGATAATTTAACTAAATAAATGCTGATAAAAAAATAATATATAAATAAGAGTTATATAGAAGAAAAAAAATCTAGTCATACCAAACTCATTGATTGTTGAAATAGAAATAAGGACATGTAAAAAAATGTACTGAAATTTAAAAAGTTATGTTTTCTATCCTTTTAATTGTCACAAATGTAGATCTACATATTGCAATTATATTATCAATCTCATAGTTTTTGTATTTGATCCTTTTACATAAATCTAATCTACAACAATCATTGACTTTAGAAACTACTTTACCTTTTTTTAAATGGGGATGTGTTATTAAAATAAATCATATGAAAAAGATAATTAATCCTTTCTATCAAACTCCATAAGAATGTCTAAGTAATGAATTTGAACAATAATCAAGAATAATGAGAAGTGATGTTATATCGATGCAGGTGCATCCTGGAGAATTGGAACATAACATACCACATCAAACTAATTTTCTTTGTGGAATGGAATGGAGATGGCACAACAAGCGAAATACAACCTATCAAGGAGGCAGCAGTCAAGAATACATCAATCAAAAGATCTTTTCACCAAAAGTTTGTCCTATCAAACATTTTGGGACTAAACCTAAATGAGATAGTGTGTAACAATTCTCTGAGCCTTGTAGAATTGGTGAAAAACATCCCACGATAGATAAGAGATAGGGTAACCTTCAAATGGGTCCACACCCATCCCCATCAAGCTTTGAGCTCTCTTCAACCATCTAGAGCTAACCTACATGTTACACTAGGAATAGGACCTAGAATCTAATGGAGGCCAATGTGGGTTGCTCCTAAAAATTGGAGATGATATATAAACACCTTCTCATATCTTTGGAAAGTAGCATTCGTAGGTAGGGAGTTAGGATTTAGAGAGTTAGGATTGGAATTTAGACATTCTACATTTTCATTATAATAAACCTATCATGGTATGTGCACCAGCATGTGGGGCCAATGGGTCAAATAAATGTGGCATGTAAGAGCATGCAAGCATGTAAGGATTTTGTTTGGATCAATAAAGTGTTTTTTTTTCTTGCATTCCATTTTGTCTTAAGGTTTGTGTTGAATTTGGCTGCAAGGCTATACTATCCATTTCAGACCCTCCATCCTTGACTACATTATATATGGACTGGAATGTCAGTGTAGTATTAATTTTATTAGATGATTATTTTTATCCTCCTCGATGTGGGCAAGAGGTTGTCAATTTATGGATTCACTAAATTTTATATGAGCTATGATTATCTCTTAAATACAACTTGAAGAGTGTAAGGAAATCATTCTACACTTCAAGTAAACACATTGTGTTTAAGTAGAGGGACCCAAAATATTTTTGAATTTTTGAAGTCAGTTTACAATTGCATAAGATACTTAGATTGTTCCTTGTAAATTTCAATTGAAGAATAAAACCAATTCCTAAAAATGAATCCAAATAGAGATGGATACAACTTAACTTTTGTAATAACTATCAACAAAAATTATGTCACTTAGACACTTATTATTATGTAAAAGATAAGCTAACAAAAATAATCAAAATCACAAGAAAAAATTGTAGTGCATATAATTTGAACCATTACAAATATTAAAAAGAGTCATAAGTGTTTTTTTATCACTCAAAAGATTATAATTATATATAGTTTGATGACTAAATATTTTAATAATTAAAACTTAAGATAAAATAAAATTTATTTAATATTCTTCCATATAAATAAGGTGATTGTTAGAATTATAGACTCCTCATCATGAAGGCAACAAATTCCTAGTTTGAATATTATGGTTTTGTAACTCAAAATCTAGTTCTTTGATAATTAAACACTTTCATTAGTTTAACTTACAATGGAATATTATAATTTTATATTTCAAAAATCTAATCTTTTGATAATTAAACATTTTCATTAATTTTACTGCAAAAGTAATATATATATATATATATATATATATATATATATATATATATATATATATATATATATATATATATATCGATTTGTTATGATCGAACATATTATGTTTAATTAAATTTTCTATTTTAATTAGTAGTTATTAATTTTATAATTTTAAACATATTTAACCAGGTATATAATTAGATTTCAAATTTTATAATTTAAAATAAATTTAACCAAAATATATAATTAGATTTTAAGTTTTACAATTGAAGATAAATTTAACTAATTTCAATTAGTATAAGAACTTTGATTTAAAAATAGGTATATTGAGACTTAGTGAGGGGAAACTAAGACTAACATACATTTACACTCCTCTTTATTTACATTTACACAACACATAAATAATTCAATTATGAAATATACTCTCTAACAACAAGAACCTTGATTCAGAGATAGGTCTATTAAGACTTGGTGACAACAAACTAAGACTAGCATACATTTATAGTGGTTGACACTTGCACAAGAAATTAAAAAATTCAATCATGAAATATACTCTTTAAAAACAAGAACCTTGATTCAGAGATGGGTATATTAAGACTAGGTGACAACAAACTAAAACTAATATACATTTATACAGTTCTTTATTGACATGTACACAACATAAAAAGTTCAATTCTGATATATATTCTCTAACGATAACAACAAGAGACTTAATGATAGCAAACTAAAACTAACATACATTTATACAACACTTTATTGACACTTACACAACAAAACAATTCCATTATGAGATATATTCTTAAACAACAAGAAAGAATAGGTATATTAAGAATCAAGTAACAACAAGAGACTTAATGACAACAAACTAAAACTAACATACATTTATAGTGTGCTTTATTGACACTTACACAACAAAAACAATTTCATTATGAGATATATTCTCAAACAACAAGAAAGAATAGGTATATTAAGAATCAAGTAACAACAAGAGACTTAATGATAGCAAACTAAAACTAACATACATTTATAATGTGCTTTATTGACACTTACACAACAAAACAATTCCATTATGAGATATATTCTCAAACAAAAAGAAAGAATGGGTATATTAAGAATCAAGTAACAACAAGAGACTTAATGACAACAAACTAGAATTAACATACATTTATACTACGCTTTATTGACATTTACACAACAAAAACAATTCCATTATGAGATATTCTCAAACAACAAGAAAGAATAGGTATATTAAGAATCAAGTAACAACAAGAGACTTAATGATAGCAAACTAAAACTAACATACATTTATACTGCGCTTTATTGACACTTACACAACAAAAACAATTCCATTATGAGATATATTCTCAAACAACAAGAAAGAATAGGTATATTAAGAATCAAGTAACAACAAGAGACTTAATGACAGCTAACTAAAACTAACATACATTTATAGTGTGCTTTTATTGACGCTTACACAACAAAAACAATTCCATTATGAGATATATTCTCAAACGACAAGAAAGAATATGTATATTAAGAATCAAGTAACAACAAGAGAGTTAATGAAAACAAACTAAAACTAACATACATTTATAGTGTGCTTTTATTGACACTTACACAACAAAAACAATTCCATTATGAGATATATTCTCAAACGACAAGAAAGAATATGTATATTAAGAATCAAGTAACAACAAGAGACTTAATGAAAGCAAACTAAAACTAACATACATTTATAGTGTGCTTTATTGACACTTACACAACACAAACGATTTTCATTATGAGATAAATTCTCAAACAAGAAGGAATAGATATATTGAGAATCAGAATAACATAATTTGTTATGACTAACAATGATTTATGTCTCACGAGTATTTTGCCACGTAATTCAATGCTGGAATTTAATAAATAATAAGAAAACACAGAACCCTCGACGTAAATGATAGGCTAAACGTCAAGATATCACCCATCTGCCTGCCGAGTACATTTATTGTTATTTCCTACTCCAAACCAGAAGTGCTGGCTGGCTTTATTGAATATGCTAAAGCCCTAAATTGAGGGGGATGCAAATGGCCATAATGATTGCGGCGCAAATGCTTTTGCGCCATTCTCGTCGCCGCAGCTCATTCTCCCCTCTTCCTCCTGCTGAGTACCCACGTAATTGTGGGTGGCAGGCGGAGTTGAAGCTTGGAAATAATGGACGCTCTTGCTGAGCTGCTTAATTCTATCTTCACTGGAGAAAGAGAAAAGTAGTCCCTCAAAGTTTGCATGGCTAATCCCGGCACGACCATGCTTGCGCTCTCCGAATGAATTGCCGCCTTTGTTAGGACCCGCTTTTGCATTCCCAATCAAATTACCGCCTGGGTTGGGACCTGCTTTTGCATTCCCAAGCAAATTGCCTCCTGGATTCGAATTGCCACCATTGTTAGGACCTCCTGGAGCTGCAAGCCTCGCCCCAACATTTATGCCCGAATATCGAGCTGCGCCACCCAATATAATCGCCATCTCCAAACATGCAACCAACATAAGTATTGCTCGAGGATTCATCGTGGCTCTCTTGATTGCTTCAACTAGAGGAATTCGGGTCTACTTCAAAACTTTGGTTTGCTCGAAAATGAGAATTCAGTGTGATGTGAAGATGAGTAAGGAGATTGTTATTTATAGAGGCGAGTTCACTGTTTTCGCATCCCAGCCATTTTTGACAATATCATAACTAACGTATCCTTGCCTGTCAAATTAAAAGTCTTTTACAGAAGCGTAACATTTTCTAGATCTTAATTATTCTTAAACAAGCAAGAGAGCAATATTATTATTTATTAATAATATTTAGAGACGGTGGTGGTATTTGTCGGTGGGCCTGTCTATCTTTATATTTTGGAATTTCAACTAATGGAACCAACTTAACCTGGTATGAATGGAAACCAACTTGTGTTTGCTTGTCAACTTAAAAATCTACGTGCCATCCTCTTTACGTGCTCAGTAAATTTATAAGCATATAAAAAGTAGTTCTGGAATCGCCAATTTTTACCAGGTTAATTAAATTTTATTTCTTCTACACAAACTTCTGAACTTTTTCCTTTATCCAATACCGAGTCACCGACCTCAGTATATGAATATACAAAGTAATTTTAATGATATATAATTTCAATATTTTAGATTCTATTTGAGTAGGGAAGTAATTTTCTGCCACGCTTTTCAATGTTTTAATAGGTAATATAATTTTATATTTCATCTATTTTAAATAAATAATTATTTTATCTTTATTAGCTGAAGTTTAATTAAACATAGATAGATTATTAATTTTGACCATTGAATATCTCAATTTGCAGCATATAGATCTGTATAAAAGCAGTGTAAAATCAGAAAGCCGCAAATTGATTAATTAATTAAAAGAAGTTGGGCGCATGGACAGGGATGATATAGAAATGAGCGGAGCATTGCATCTGCCCAGCGCCGCCTTTGGAGGGGTCCAAATTCCAAACCAACTTGCCTTTGACTTTCTCTTAAAACCCACAGGGCTCTTTCGTTATATAACTCCAAGCAGCCTTTAAAAGCAATATACACTTTCCCACTTATATTATTGTTTATTTTTTCTAATGGTATTCTAAATTACTTAGGATTACACTCTACATCATTGAGTGAGGAACGAAATGAAGGAATGACACATGTCGTTAGGGAAACAGATTCAATGAGAGTGGGTGGTGTGAAAGTCGCACTCTAACCAGGAAATGCAATCACTTCTTGTGACACTTTTTAAGGAGAACTTACATAAGCAAATTTTCTTTTAAGTTCTTACGTGAAAATTTGATAAGCAACTTATAATTAATTACAAAATTAAATCTATTATTTTATTTTTTATTGCAAACATGTATTTATATTAATAATTAGTTAGCTGGTGGGCTCTATGTACAAGGTCAAAGTGTCAGCCTTCCGGTGAGGTGCATTTTTTCGGCATGTTTCCGGCGAGCCCTTCTTTCCCGGCCAGTGACAAGACATCTTTTGCCACGTCGTTTGTTTCATAGCTGATGAAAAGACAACTACAACCACGTCGTGTTCTGCTTTTTTCGAGAGGAACGTGGCAGTGAGGTCATATAGCACCTACCACATCCTCTATTGATGGCTTCAGCGGTCACGCGAAGAGCCTGCATTAAACGTGGCTAAAGAGTTGGTTGTTGTGAGGGATGTTTCATGTTGCTGGGCAATGTGTCCGTCAGTTCTATCATTGTGAACGCTTCTCTGCATTTTTGTCTTTCTTGTGCTCGCGTTCACAGTTCACAATTTCCAAACACGATTTACAATTAATTTTGGGTTTTCATTGTGTCGACACTGATTCCATTTTCATTTTGTCTACCCTTCTTGAGGGTTTTGGTGGTTTCATTGGAATGGTTGTTTTTGGTTGTGTTTCGTTTAAGCGCTTGACTATGCAGATGCGAGGTAATTATTTTCAGCTATCGAATTCAAGTACCTTTTCAATTTGACGTTTTCTGCTTCTACTATCTGCATTTTTTATGTGTGTAGTTTTACCGCTTATTCTGTGTGTTCATCTCTTGTAGTAAGCTTGTAGTATTTGGTTTGCGATTTTAGGGTTAGAGGGTTGTACAAGCTGCATTTGTTAGGGATTATTTGACCTTTGTTGTTATGGCGGTCTATGATTAATTAGTTACAATTTAGGGTTTTTCTATTTGTGTTTTCAATAATGAACGTTTTTGGGCATATATAGATATGTATACGAACATATATATGCATGCTTTGCTATGTATGTGTGCACGTGTATTGCTCACTGGTAGCATTCTGAATGGCATACCATCATTAATTTTGGGTTTTCATTCGGTGCATTTTTATCCCTATTGTCGTCCGACACAGAGTTCACAATTTATTTGGGGTTTTCATTGTGTTGAAACTGTGTGTTTTCATTGTATTTGGGCTTCTTGAGGGTTTTGTTGGATTTGGTTTAATGGGTCTCTTATTGATGCTTTAGGCTCAAGCATTTGTTTCGTACTTGTTGAATATTGTGTGTTTGCGTTGGGCAGGTAGTACGGGCCCTCTGACTTCCTATGTGCTGCGTGTGCGGCGCTCGCGAAGCGGATGAAGGCTGATAGTCTCGCTATGCATGCGCCTCTCTCTCGCCAACCGAACGAACCAAATGCCCCCGGCGGGCACCAAACTATCCATAGGGTGCTCTCGACCCCAACCGTAGCCCCCCCCTATTGAATCAGAGGGGCCTCCAGCCGAATTGTAGGGCGAGCCCCCCCTACGGCCCAACCCCTACTATCTATAGGGCCCGACACTATAGCTATAATTCCCCCCCATCCTGCAGGGGGCTCGACCCTACCCTATAGTAGGGGGTGGGGCCCTGCCGGTTTTAAGGGAAAACCTTCTTCACAACTCGGAGGGGAAGGGGCCTATGCATGTATTCGAATTTGACCCGAGCCAATCCCCGTCCCTGCCACCACGCCGCAGGAAGGCTTGAAAAGTGGAATGGAGGGGAACGTTACAATATGTGATGTGAACGGCGGGCGTAACTAACACACTGCTACCCAACCCTGACGTCAGGGTAGCAGTGCTTCAACTGCGATTGATCCGTGTTGTAATCTATTCTGCTTCTCCCAATCCTTCCCCGCTCTTCCCCACCAAAATGGGGCCCTCCCCACCTAATTATCTTCCGGGGGTTCCAGAAGCGCCATAACTTGGTAAGGGGTTCATCTAGCCTTGGTCGCCATAGAATAGTAGTGGCCCAGCCCCCCCCAACTAGAATTGTTACTCCCCCCCCCCACCCCCCCAATCTATAGTTATATGGCTTTATGGGCGATTCTAGCAACTATTTGATCGAATCTACTGCTCGCCCTACAATTCTATGGGGGAGGGTCGATTCTAGAACTATTTTAGCTCGATTCTAGAACCGCCATAGAGCCCTTCAAATAGTAGGGGGGAGCTCCAGTATCACTAACGACTAATATACCGACTAGCCTATAGAATGGTAGGGGCCACCCATGAACCACGGGCCCTATAATTCCCTCCCACTCTATAATCCCGTCCCACCCTACATAGCCCCTAAAATTCTATGGGCCCAACGACACTTTCTTTCTTTCTTTCCTGCGGGGTGGGCGGGTGGAGATGTCGATTCTATACGTAACATGCCCAGGGGCCCTTCAAATAGTAGGGCAGATAGATAGAGGGGCCCGGAACGCACTATAGTTCCCACCCAACCCCCCTCTATATTATATAGAGGGGGGGGCCCACCCCTGCATTGGGAGTTAGAGTTTGCTTGCTTGCAAGAATAAATCCTCGGTCGCCTCTCGGTTTCTTGTTGGGGCCCTTTCTTCTACTCTCGAAAGCGGAGGGGAACTGATGTGACTGACTTTGTCTCCTCGTGCTAGCCCGGGATGGCAGGTTCCGAACGAAGGAGAAGAATGTGCCGACCAGTCTTTGTGTTCACCAGGGTGAACTATCCTAAGAGGAATGAAACTAGATCTAACTCGGTGAGAAAGAAAGATGGGCGTTCTACTATCTCACAGTGGGGAACGCACTTCCATTGAGTTCATTACTCCTCGTTGAGGGATTGCCTGAACTAAGAACCCAGCTAGATAGTGGGGCATTCTTTAGTTCATAACCCTTTCGTGTTGTTTTTCAGGTGGATGTGCTGCAACTCTCTGGGAAGATACCATGCTGCATGCCGGGCATTCAAAACTGAGGATCATCCGTTCTCGTACGATAGGGCCACGCCTCGAGGCCGCCTTAGCGGGGACGCCCTTCACCCACTGTTCATGACTAAAAACTCATTCTTTCCAGCATTGGGATCACCTCACCCAACCTGCACATCGAACAACTGGAGTTCCAGCGCCCATTAACTCCACCCTCATGCTCCGTCGGCCCTTACCCTTATAATAGTAGGGGTAGGGGTAGGGGGGTACAAGCCTATTAATCCTTGGTCGAAGGGGTGAAAGAAAGGAGGGAAGCCAACAGTACTCAACATGCTATATATCCTTCCGCGCACAGAAGTGGATTATAAAGGTTGGATCGTAAATAGTCCAGAAGCCTGGCCCCATTGTTATAGGCAAGAATGGTTACGCTGGCACATCCTGATAGCATCGCGCCCCTACAATTCTAATGGAGTTGCTCGCAATAAAAAATCCCCCCTCCCACTATAGTTATTGTTTTGTTGTATACTCATGACGCTTACTAGCCCGGAGGGGGCTAGCCTTAGAAAACTAGTTTGGGGGGTGGGGGGGTTGGGGAGGATCTTAGTTCCGGGGAGGGGGCCAATTCGAGTGCCCAAAACCTACGTCTTCGGGAAGAGGAATAACCTGGAACTGCTACTAATAACTATTGAAGGATCTCTAACTAGTGCTGATAGGTCTCTTACTAGGTATCTATATAGAGCCTAAGGGTATGGATCAGCTTGATAGTAAAAGAAATCTCTCTCCTCCTAGCACGCGGCCCTCTCTTTGAAAAAGCTATCAAAGAACGAATTCTGGACATATACTACCACTGATGAGACAGATACACCTACCACTACCAAGGGAATGGCTCAGGTAAGGTAAGGAATGGCACTAATTCTAAGCCTGTTAACCCTGACCGCTTTATGACCTGTTAAGCCTGACCTACAAGCCTACTATTGCCTACCCTCATTTAAGCCCTACCCTTAATCCTCGTAGCATAGAAGTAAGTAACGATTTATGGTTTCATTGTTTGTGTTTCCATTTTGTGGCTCTATTTTTTTGTGCATTTGAACATATGTATGTGCGTATACATAAATGTATATGTGCATATATATATATATATGTTTGTCTGCATATATGTATAGGTATGCATTCATATGTACATATATAAATATATGTCTATAAATATATATAGATATGCATTCATATACACATATATTGGTATGTATACCTTTTTTCTATATGTAAAGACATATAGACATATATGTATGGTTATATATATATATATATATATATATATATATATATATATATATATATATATATATATATATATATATATATATATATATATACACGTGCTGCTAAAATTAGTATCAAGTATAAGAAACAAGCACATAGATGAGACAACAAATATAATTAGGAAGCATATAAAAGACTAAATGCAAAGTGCAAACCAAGGCTTCCTTTCAGATGTCCCATCCTCCTCTATTTCTGAGGACCTTGAAGGTGGTAGATAGTTAGCTCTCAGCGAAGCAAATGACCTCCAAAGTGGAAACTCAAAAGTTGAGTAGTTATGTGATCATGATTATGCAAATGCATGAGGCTCAGATGATTTGATGCATGATTATATGATTGACTAAGCTACATGATTGATATTGAAACTAGATTAACATGATTAAAACTATGCTAAACATACTAAGATTTGATCTAATTATCAAATATGCTAAACAATAGAAAGATGCAATTGCCTATAGTAATTATGCAAAAAGCTATGATGCAAGGGATCATTATTACTCCAAAATGAGGGGTATTTATTGGAATTCCTAGGCTCGGGCTAAGGTGGTAGGAATCGACGGTCAAGATTCAATCTGGAGATATCAACAATCAAGATTGGAGAAGTTGGAGGAAGAGACACATGTCATCCCTGTGGTGACAAGTGTCAAGGTATGTTGCTCATGAGAGGGCAAGTGTCCAAGGGGAGATGACATGTGGCCAAAGTGCCATGTATCCTCAAAAGGGAATGTCCAACCCACATGAGGTTAGGATAAGGAAATTAGGATGTGCAAGAAGGGATAGGGTTGGTTAGATCCTAGGCTAGATTGGACGGGTTATGTTAGGGGTTAGTTAGGCTAAGGATTAAAGTTAGGAGCCATGTGCTCAATTTGAATTTAGAAATTCAAATAATTAGGAAAATGATAATTAAACTCAACAAACTTGGAATTTGTTAATTTTAATTATGGGATTAGAATAATTGAATTAACTAGGGGGAATTAATTAATTAATCAAAGGGGGATATGACATGAACTATATAAATAAATCATATAGATTTATTTACAAGTAGATTATTATGGAAATTAACTATATTACTTGCAAATTTAATTAATTGGGAGGGGTTATTAATTAAACAATTGAGTATTTAATCAGTTATCTCTAGACAATTTTTTAGATGTATACAGGTTCTACTAGACCATGAGCATGTGTTACTGGTTAATGCTTCTGTTCAACCCCTAGTGGTGCAAGATAATCAAAATGAGGACAATGTTCAAGCCCCATTTCCTAACCTCAACATTTCGCCCATAATGGCAGCGACACAAGTAGTGGATGATACAGTCAGCTCTTCACATGTCCCGTCGGTGGTAGAAAACAGAGTCCTTTAAGAACAACAGGATGAGAATGACATTGACCCACAATCCATGGAGGAGTAAAGTTTTAATGTAAATTTAACATTTTTGGACAACCAATCTACGCCACATTTGGTACACAGGTGGTCATTTTGTCAGTAGGTAGCCATTTTGTTAGTAGGTGGCCATTATTTGATATTTGGCTTCAGTTTTAAAAATATGCCCAGCATAATTAGTAATTGTTTAAATCCAATATGGGATTTATTGGACAACTTTGGCAATGTATGTAGCAAACGGTCAATTGATAGTTAGGTTAGGTGTTCAATATGTTTTAGCTTCTTTTGATAAAATCTGTAATTGAACTCGAGCTATAACTAAAGGTTTTCTTTCTGGTTCTTTCCTCCCAGTATGCTCTTTGAACCAAATTTTGTAAACTTTTATTATATTAATATATATTAGTGGCCTACCACTTTTGCCAAAAAAACAAAACAAATATGATTAAAAAAACTACCTTACTACTAATAAAAAATATTAACTTATTGTAGGGATGTTAATCTTATTAATATAATGTTAAATCAACCCAATAAGATTATATATATATATATATATATATATATATATATATATATATATATATATATATATATATATATATATATATATATATATATATATAATTAGAATGCTAAAAAAATAAACTACAATACTAAAGACATAAAATGTCATTACCCATATGATTAAATATTAAAAACATAATGATGATATCTTACCATGAATACATGTGGCAATGCATGGAAAAGTATCAATTTATTTATTTAGCTAAAAAGATTTTATTTAGTGAAAAGATTTAAAAATTATTTTATTATTTTATTATTCACTAAAGATTTATTTTATTTTACTATATAAATGTGTTTAAGTTTTTTATATAGACTAACATAGAACTTCTATTATACAAAAAAAAATAGATAAAAAAAAACCCATTTACATAAATCACGTAAAAAATCAATAATGATCGTACCTAAGACTCTCAATAATAGATACTTTGATGCACATATTTCAATTTTTTTTTATTGATAAAATGTAACTAATGTGACTATGTTTTAAAAAAAATTGTCTATCACATAAAAACCTAAAAATACAAATTAAATTCTATTACTACTAAATTTATTTTATTTACTTATTATCAATAATAATGATGATGATGATGACACAAGGCAAAAAATTAATGAACAATACCTCACCATTTTGTCTGTATGCTAAGGAAAGAGAGGCAAGAAGAGGTAGGTATATCTTCGTAGAATAATGGTTGTACACGTCATGCATAATAATGATGTGTTGTAGTAATAACATGCATGTTGCAGTAATAAATGATGTAATTATTATGTATGTTGATTATTTTTTATTTTCAAAATTGATTTTTTTTGCTTGGACAAACCAATGAGAATGAAGAAAAATAGTATATTTATAGTTATGTAAAATAAAAATTAATTTTAAACTATAGAATTTTTGTTGGAATTTTTTAAATCTATGCATTCATTGGTTGAACTAATTAGCAAAAAAAAATTAATGAAAGTAATAGTATATAATAATAATAATAATAATAATAATAATAATAATAATAATAATAAGATATGTTATTTTTATGTGGGATTTGCTATTAGGGATAACCTCAAGGGATGACATCATTGGCTAATGCTATTATCCAAGGGAGCATGCTATTTTCCAATAGATAAACTCTTGTGAAAAGTTGAGGGATGGCCAAAGGGACAACCATCATGGGCTAGGGTGATGTCTTGTAAGAGGCATTAAATGCCTTTGAAGACTTTGGAGGTTAACCCGTTGAAAGTTAGATAACCTTCAAGTATTTTGTAAGAGCCTTACAAGTTTGGAAGACTCAACAAGTTAACTTGTTGAAGAAGGTAAAGTCTTCAACAAATTTTAAAGACTTTCCCCAAATTTGGACAAGTGACTCCCCCAAACTTAGGGATGTGACATGATTATAGGACTTAGGATAGTTAATGAGGGATTAGAGGGGTTCTAGAAGAATATTAGCATGCTAATGGAAAGTGTAGGAAAATGCAAGTGGAGGGAAATAGGCATTTTTAGATAAAATAAAAGATTTATTTTAGCCAAAAGGGGTGCAACTTACATTTGTAGGATTTTGCAAGTGGGGGGGACTACTCACAAATAAAAAATGATTTATTTAAATGCAAAGGGATTTTAATCAAATGTAAATTCAATTAAAAGGGAAAACAAGGGTTTTAATTAAATACATAAGATTTATTTAATTAAATGGTTAAAGGGTACTTAATCAAACCTTAGTTTAATTAATAGGTTAGGCTAGAATCTAAAAGGATTTTAATCAAATCTTTAATTTGATTAATAGGCTGATTGGAAGAATGGGGATATTAATTAAACCTTAGTATAATTAATAAACGAATAAATGATGATTAAATGATGATTAAATGAATAAAATTCACAAGTTTTAGGTGTCTACAACAACAAAATTAAAAAATTCTAGGCTTAAATTTTTTCATCTATTTAATTGTTACATAACCTAGATGCACTCTTTGAAATTTCATGTTTTTCAACTGACATTCATTGTTCTAAGACAAAGAGCGCAAACTAAAATATATCAATGATTAAAACCTGTCAAACGTCTTGCCAATCACTCTGTTGGTGGCCAACCCTTGAAGGCAAGAAAGAACGATCACACTTGGATCTAATGCCTCCTCCTTCTCTTATGGTGTTTTACATGTAAAGCCCCAAACTATAGTTTGGATTAGTAAAATCACAAAGCCAAACAAAAATCCTTGACTTGTAGAAAAAGCAAAATTTTTGATAACTTACAACTAGAAAGTTTTTAAAGCTATTTGTATGAATCTAGCAGGGGTCAACAAATAGAGAATTACTAACCTCTTCAGCATTCGTTCATGATTCAAGGTGGAGCCATTGTTTAGTTGTTGTTGCAGTTATCTTCTAATAATTTGGATTTCTTTCAACGTACTGTACACTTAGCTTGGCAATTACATTTAATTTTGATAGGAAAATTAGCTATGCAGGTTAGCTTTAATACCAAGAAATTCAATTTCAAATAGTGTTTTTTTTTCTTTCTAATAATTTGAATTTCTTTAGGAGTCTTATACGTTGAGTTTGGCAATTACATTCATTTTTTAATAAACATCATTTCAAGAGTAATATTTTGAAAGTCAAAATTGCTAATAAGTGTGATCCTCTTAATTTTAGAAAAATAAGTAACTTAACATTTAAAAAAAATGATACCGTTACACTTTTATTACTATTATTAATATTTAAGACTAAATGGGTGATCCTCTTGTAGAGGCGGGGATTTGTCACCTCCAAGATGATGAAACTCAAAGGACAAATCGATCTGTCGTTACCTCACTCAAACTAATGCTAAGATGAGCCAAGGGATACAAACAACAAAACTAGATGATTATGTCACATAGAAGACCTCTAAACGATCTTGCGAAGCCTCTGTCTTCAGACATATGTGCATAGCTGGGACACCAGCACAACGCGCTATCATCCTGTACAGACAGAGTACAAAGACCGTACAATGGATACGAATGCAATAATATAACTAAATTAACAATGATGTGATAAATAAAATAAAAGCGATAGAATGTTAACAACTAAAAGAAGGTAAAGGAAAGCTAAGGGAAGCTTACAACTGGTCCACGATTGAAGCCTCTAGTAAGATAATCTCCTTTCTTTGATTACAAACCTGCACACAAGCAAGAAGGAAAATGTTGGGGGTTGTGTTTTTGAGTTTGCCTCAGTCAGACCCCCGTTTTTGGTGTTTCCACCTCCATGGACAACCCATATAAATTGATAGAATTAAAGATAAATGTAAGATAAAATAAATGATAAATAGTAAATGATAAATGAGGGATGTGATAATTACCAAGATGCTCAAAGATAGGATAAATAGATAGATAGAAGGATATTACCAAAGAGGCTTGAAAAAGACAAGAAAGTTGCAAGAGATATTGTGAGAGCTTGAGAGTGTTGTAGCAAGCTAGAGACTTCTATAGCAAGCGAGAGAGAGAGCAAGAGAAAGTTGTGAGAGCCAAGAGGATGAGAGAGATTGTATCCAGAAACTAGATAGCTTGAATAAAGAGAAAAGATGGATTTAAAATGAGAGAAGAAGAGGGAAAAGAGGAATGGCGAGCCATTTAGAAGACTCTAAATTGTTTCCACCGACCAAGGTAGGTGACAAGTGGAAAGGTGAGCTTAGAACCAACATTTGAACGTTAATATATCGCATGACTAATGCACGACGCATAGACTATTGTCCAAACAAATCACACTCAGAAATGACAAGTGACAAGAGAAACACACGACTAATAGGAAGCAGAAGCAGAAGGATAACTGTTGAAAGGTGTCTTGAGCATTCTAAGAGGGAAAAGGCTGATGCAAGGGCTAAAGTGAGCCTACTTAGGTGCTAGGGGGATGGACACCAAAGTGGTTGCAAAAGATGTAGGTCAAAATACAAAGGAGTATGCAATTTTCAACACTACACCTCTTACTTAGAATTTATATAAGCTTAACACTTTTATTACTATTATTAATATTTAAGAAATTTTATTCCTTCACATTTTTATTACTATTCTTAAGTTTTAGAAAATTAATTAATGTAGCATTTATTAAGAAAGTTTAGGATTCACTTACTATTGTTTGTTCATTTATTTGAAAAATAAAATAAGGAGAGGCTAATTGAAAAGAATTCTATTAATTAAATGTTTATTTACAAATAAAGTTGTTTTTTACATGTAGATTAAGCTTGTTTATTTTTCCTAACATAAAAATAATAATATAAATAATAACTTATTAGTACTTGTTGTTAGGCTAGTACTATTGCAATTGGTTGCACTCAATTTTGGTTACTCATTATTATTCAATTGTGTTTCCACTAATTAAAACTATGAATTTTTTCTTTTGATTTTTTTTTTTAATTTTTAAAAAGTTAAGATGCATGATTTTTAAGTTTATAAATTATACAAATTATTTTTCTTCAATCTAACTGGCTAAAAATTTTATATGTTATTACCGGATTTCATGGAACCACTACCTAAATGAATTTTTTAAGGAAAATTATTAGATGATTTAACAAATTTTACCTATATTATTAGAAAAAAATTACTCTTTCCACTATGTTGATCTATTCACCAGCACTTGGTAATTATTTTCAAATTTTTGACCACCATAAATGACATCATGCCATTGCAATTCTGCCAGACATAAAAATTCCCCCTTTATTCAAATTAAGAGAATTTTTTCCTCTTATCTGTATATCACGTCACTTAAGGTTTAGATAAACAAAAAGCTTATATTGTTTTAAGGGTTTTAATATAATAGTTATATTTTTAATTTTTTTCTTCTCACTATAGAGCTTATGAAATTTTAAGCAATAATGATTTATAAATTACTTTTTAAATATGTAAAATTAATTAATAATATTTATAATTAAATTTAATTTCAAAAATATTATAATAATAAGAATTAATATTACAAACACATGTATTTAAGGGGATGAGAAATTTCAAAGTAAAAATAAATAATTAAACATGTGTCACATAATGATTACTACATACCTTTTATAACTATATATTTTTAAATTTATACAATATTTATAAAAATGTTATTAAACTAATTTTTTAGTATCAATTTAGAAATATTCTTTTAATTGTAATATTTTTTATTTTGTAAAAACTTTAAAAGTATTCAATCTTATCATAATTTAACATATTATATAAAAAAATATTATACATTTGCACCATATTATGAAAAATAGTAATTACAAACATGCTAATACATTTTAAGTAATAATGATTTATAAAGATCACTTAATTTATTTTATGTCACCATTAAATTAAAATTAAAATTAAAATTAATTACAAATTATTTAAAAATATTTATAATAATGACAATTATAGATTTTGTTGCAATTGCATTTATTATTAATAATTATAATCAGGATTAAAATTAGAATTATAACAAGAGTTAGTGTTAGTGTTAGAATATGGGTTAGCTCCAAAAGTAGAATTGAGGTTCAAACTATTTGAAAAATTAAGGTTAGAGTTTTAGATTAAGGATTAGGGATACAGTTAAGAAAAAAATAAGATTAGGATTGTATTTAATGTTATAATTAGGTTAAGTATTATGGCTACAATAAAAATTAATGTTAATATTAGAATTAGGGTTATGGTTACAATAGAATTTGAACTAGGCTAAACATAAGACTAAAATTAAAGTTAGAGTTAAACCTAGATCAAGGGCTAAGGGTTGTTAAATTGGAAATTAAATTTATAGAGATTAGTGTATTATATAATTATATGATGTTAGATTCTGAACATTTTAATTATTATTTTAAAAATTAGAATGATTATGCAATAACTATAAATGTTTAATTAAAATACCTTCAACTTTGAATATCAATTTGTTCATTACAGGCACTCTCTACTACATAGATGCAATACATATGCCTTGAAAAAATATATTACTTCAAACTATTGTTGAAACCCATGTCCAGATTGATATGTTATAACTCATCTATTAACTAAACAATTTTTTACTAAAAATGCAAGTACTCGCCACTACGTGGCACTTGTTAAACATAAAAAATTAAATGTAATTTTTTAATTAAAAAATATAGAGATCAAAATAATTTTAAAAATAATATAAATTATAAAATAAAATAAAATTCAAATAGAAAACATGCTTTCAATTTAAAAGTGATTTCTTTTACCTTAAATCTAATTATATTCATCCCTTCTTTAAAGGAATGAATCGCGTTGTTCATGGAGTTGGGTACATTAAATTTTCATGCTCTCATAGATGACTTGTTCGTGCAAAATGGAAAATGCTAGAATAAAAAAAAGAGTAGATTAAGCTAGAATGGAGACTAAAGAACACTAAGCCGTGTATATGGATCATGTAAGAACTTAGGGTTCTTTGTAAAAAGTGGAGAAAACAAGTTGGAACCTAGATGATCCAAAATTTGTACCAACAACACCCATATCACTAGGTAATCAAAGGCAAGTATTGCTTACGATGGCATGGGCTATTACGGTCCATAAATCTTGGGGTTTAACACTCCAAAAGACAATGATTGATATTGGAACAATTGAAAGACAAGGTTTAACATTCGCATCCATATACACAGTCAAATCATTGGATGGTCTCTACATTGAGCTAGAAATGCAAAATAGTGCATATACAATCATAAGGAAGAAAGAAGAAGCAAGACTACAACAACTATCTCTCTAATATAAAAAAGCTACAAACCAAAACTATTGTATACTCCTTAGATTCTTACATATCACTTTGAATATATTTATTCAAATTCTCATCTTGGAGGCACAACCCATCCATAAAAGCACCAAAAGAACATCATTCTAACAAAGAATAGTGGTCTCTTATCATGCCATACTCAACAAGGGGCTCTAGATCTTTTGTAGCTATCAATTGTTAAGAAGCAAATTGTTATCATTTTATGCTCTATGATTGAATTATACGTTTGCAATTGTTTTGAAGACATATTATGCATTAGTTAATTCTCATTCATTTTGATAACAATCCATTTACAATAAAAATAATCACACATTTTATTTTATATAATTAGCACATTCAAACATATATTACTATCAGCGTAACATTAACCTTGATAATAGTAATAATGATAGAACAATTTAGAGGTTGGCCCATATATGCGCTCTCCTCTTCTAACCTATTCTTACTAAATAAATTATCAACTTCGAAATATCTTGCCACATAGTGTTTCCTTCCTCTTGTAACTTCGAGCTCGTTAATTCAATTTCTAAAACGAGGAAGTGAGCAAGCGTTTCAAATATATTAGCGGTGGCATCGCATATGTTAGCTTCTTCCATGCGGGCAAGGGGTACCGCCGATACAGTGAAATATTTCATGTGGTAATCCACGCTACCCAGTGAAACAAAGGAATTGATAATGGCTGGTTCAAAGTACTACGCAGTGCGCAGGGGCCGATGCGTTGGCATTTACGATAACTGGAACGACTGCAAGCGTCAGGTGCCTTTGCTTTTCGTCTTTCTCCCTTTTTCAAACCCTATTTTTCAACAAAGCGGGTACATTTCAGTTTTGTTTTTTGGAAAAACTATATTCAGTGGGCGGTTACAGCTAAGATTGTCAGGCAGAAGGATGGAATTCTGTCTGTCAAATTTAAGATGAAGTGAATAAAAGCACAAATTGTTTTTCATGTAGAAGTCTTATCTAACTAATGTCCAAAAGTTTAGCAATTTTAAGGACAAAAGATAAACTAAATTAGGTCTCTTTAGCTGTTATTAAAGGGTGAAAATTTGCAATGAATAAGAGAAGTCACTTAAAATCCTCATTTAAGCACACAAACTAAGTTTAACTATTGCAGACTAAAATTTTTCAACGAATCAGGGAAGGCATTTGAAAATGCGTTTACATCTGAAAGACTTTGGTTTCGTCATTTTCTATGGCTCCAATGCGCCTGCTGGGGTACTCTACTTGTGAGCTACTGTTGTTACCAGTTACTTTCCAATTTGGAAATTTTCTGTGGCTGCTATTTCCACACCTCTTGTGACTATCCTTGCACCGACATCTAGGATCTTGAAAGTTCTCTGTGAGAAGGAGATTGAAATCGAGACTCTCGATTCTCTTCTTGTTGAGTTGTCAAATTGGCTAAGGAGCTCGCTTGTTGTGAGATTTTGTGGCTATCTTCCCAATATTGATACTGTTAGAATATTGGTTTTTGGAAATTGAGTGGCCAAATTGAGGTAACTACTATGTTGTACAATTTTTTTTTTCTTGTCTGATATGGAGGATTGCAAGGATTCTTAGTGAGGGCCCTTGGTTTTTGGGAATGAAGCCTTTTTCTTATAAAGTGGTCTCTTGGTTTCGACCCAATGAATGACTTCAAGTCTCTTGTTTGGGTTCGTTTGCTGGGGTTGCCAATGGAATATTGGAATGAAAAGATTTTCATGACCATTTCCAATTTATTTGGGCAATTTTGTGCTATTGAATCTATCACCAAATTCACCAAATTCACCAAATTCATGAAGCATATGTTGTATGCTAGATTTTGTGTGTTTGTGGAAAAGAACAAGGTTCTTCCCACTCAACTTACCTTTTCTTTCAAATATGGTAATTGGTTGCATAAAATTGAATTTGAAAGCTCTCCTATTGTTTGCCATTCTTGTCGTAAAGTGGGTCAGGCTACTACTACTTGTGTGAACTATAAGGAATGCCATTTCTTTGGGGAAAAATAAATAAATGCCCTATATTATTGAGCAGTCTTCTTCTTCTTGCATGGAGCAGACTGTGGATGATAGAGGGAAATCTTCTATTGATAATTTTACCTTTTCTAAAGTTGTGAGGTTGCATGAGGAATATACTAGTTTTTCTATGGATTCTCCTTGTTACAAGAAAAGGAGTTTGGGGGAGAAGGGTCCTGATTCTAAGGTTAACCTAAAATCTTTAGAACAATTCTGTAAACCACCTTGACTTTGGGTGGGTTTCTAACTTTCTATATGGCTGTGTCAGGTTTTGTCTTTTGTTGTCTCATAGTTTCTTTTGGTTGTTCCTTGCTGTCCTGGTGCTTCATGCTCTGTCCTTTTTAATGTACAAGGTTTTGGGCCCTTTCAAAACCATGTTTACCTAATCAAAAACCAAAATATTCATATTTCCTAATATTTTTAATTTATAGAAATTATGAACCTTATATAATATTAATAAATTTAATATAATATAATAATAATGCAAAATAAAGTATGTTAATAATAAATAAACTAAATAGTCTACTTTGAACTTATCATCCATAATGTTGTTAAAAAGTGATTAAGAAAATCTTACCCAACTTCACTTCAATCCCTTAGGGAAACGCTTGGGACAAGGCTAAGAAAGCAACAAGAAAGACTGAGAGCTCCTTGTGCCAATAGCAAGAGTAGAATGGGAGGAGTGATGAGGTAGACAAACTCCATAGATTTTGAAGGCTTTGTTCCCAATTTTGCACATTAGAATCATTGTGATGCTTGTGAACTAGAACACAAGTACCACATTGAAAAGAGAGAAGGCTATGTATGGGAGAAATTGCCAATCCTCAAGATAAATGCTACAAAGGCATCTATTTAATAAGCTTAAAGATTAGGTAGAAATACATGGAGATGATAATTGCTCCCATCTAAAGCTAGCTGAGTAAAATTTGCTCGAACAATTAAAACAGGGGGCCAAACTGTAATGGGGTTATTGTGGAATCCATCAAATGCTGTTGGATTCAACATGGGTTTGTTTGGGAAAAATGCATAGGTTGCAAATTGGCACATTAATGTCTCTATCAAACCAATATCCAAATCCAGAGTGGATCATACTTGGTTCCGGAGGTTTGTAGGGAAGATTGGTCACATAGCAAAATAGCAATCAGTATAGGTTTTAAATATTATTATGGGTTGGGGGTTTCTTGTTTAGGGCTTTTTTGTTTTAAAATGTTTTTTTAATTTTCTTTTGCTATAGATATTTATATGTTTGATGTGGAGATGTCTTGATGTCTTTGAGATGGACAAGGGGTGCTAGGATGTCCTCATCTTTAGCAAAAACAAGTGGATGTCTTAGATTATTTTAGATAGGAGGATGTGCCATCTTTCCCCTCTCAAAAGTGCTATAGACATACGGAACAAGTATGTCAAGATTGCTTCCTAGGCAAAGAGCATATGTCTAAGGAGATTTTAGACTTAGTGCATTTGGATGTGTGTGGATTGTCGTTAGTAGGATCAATTATGGGATGCATGTATTATGTTTCTTTTATTGACGACTTCTCTTGCAAGACATGGATCTACTTCTTAAAGATCAAGGATGAGGTATCTAGTAAGTTTTAGGAGTTCGAAGCTATAGTTGAAAATCAAACAAGGAAGAAAATCAAAGTCTTGAGAATGAAGAATGGGGGATAGTATACCTCCAAGGAGTTCGAGGGTTTTTGTGAGAAAGAAAGAATAAAGAGGGAGTTTATAGTTCCATACAATCCACAATAGAGTGGGGTTGCAGAGTGGAGTAATGGATCCATAATAGTGATTGCTAAGGCTATGATTCATGACTTAGACTTGTTTCTTTGGGTAGAAACATGTCTTAGAGAAGTGTATTTTGAATAGGTGTCCTCAAATGATCTTGAATGACAAGACACTAGAAGAGGCATTTAGTGGTGTGAATTTGGAGTTGAGTCATTTTTGCATCTTTAGTTGCCCAATTTATATCCATATACCGGTAGAAAAGAGGACTAAATTGGAACCTCCTAGTAGGAAAGGTTTATTTGTGGGTTATAGTGAGACTTCAAAGGCCTATAGGGTCTTTATTCCATGGTAAAGGAAAGTATTAGCCAATTGATATGTGAAATTCGAGAAAGACTTTGCATCTCAGAAGAATCATTAGATATTTCTAGTGATAGAGGATGAGGAGTAGGAAACTCCAAAGGTTGATTTTGGGTCTCCAAAGACAGTAGTGGCTTCTAGTTTTGAATAATATCCTTTAGGTGAACAGGGAGAGACTTTTGCCCCTCCTAGTTTTGTCAAAAGACCTTGATGGTTGACATAAACATTGAGGGATGCTCAAGAGAATGTTAAGGCTCCTAGGAGCACATTCAAGGAGAGCAAGCCTTTGAAGAAGTTTCCTAACAACATAGCATTGATGAGAAACATCATAGAGCCTTCTAGTTTTTAGGAATTAGTTTATCAATAGCTAGTTTATGGATTGGTGCATATTCCTTCCTTGCTAAGAGGGAGTGTTTAGTTTTTAGCTCAAATAGGAACTTCTGCATAGATTCAGTGTGAATGTGTGGAAATAGTTCAAATAGTTCAAGTTATACTATTTTGTATATCAATTTTAAGGATTAAAGTTAAAGTAGTTTATTTAGCCGAATAAGCCTAAATAAATCATAGATAAACATTTAGACTTATCTTCCATCTTGTCCTTATAAGTGATAATGACGCTTTTTGCAAGTAAGGCCAATTTTGGGAAGATTATTTTTTAGTTGAATTAGTATAAAGATAGGAGCAACATAGAAAGATTATAACAATTGAATAAAGTGAATTTCCGTTCAGCTTTGTTTAATATTAGTTTTGGAGGTTTCCTTAGAAGTTTCTTGAAGGAATGAAAAACTAATTGAAGGTGCAATTATTTGTGTATGCTTCCACATTTTGAAGTTTCAATTATTGTGTGATTGCCTCAATGTTTTCTAACGTCAGGGAATTAGTCACCAGGGTTTGAAATTTTTTCAGCCTAACTACATAGTCTTAACTAGTACAAACTGCAAGAAGTAGACAACATTTTATATTAGTAAGAAATTCACTAGGTTGAAGAACATCCTAATTTACTATCCTTGCCCCCCAAAGTTGTCTAGCATGATTGTACAACCACACAAAAAATAGAGATATAGTAGAGCATGACCTAAGTGGGCAAATGAATTCCCACAATCAAATCATGTTCTTTGCTTCTCTATTGTGTTGAAACCATATTTTTCACACCAACAAAACAATCCTATATGGCTTGTAAGACAACATTTACCTCTATGTTTCCAACATGGCAATAATAGTGACATGTCATCCCTGTATCATACTACTTTGAAGAAAACACTTCCGTTAAAAAGTTATGGTCCCTTGTATGGACAATTACACAAGTCAGCCACATTTTAATCAATCTCAAATCCTAACAAATAAAGAATAACCACAAGAAGCATGGACCTCAAGTTCTTTGGTAGAGTACCAAATCAAAATGCTCATGGTTTTGACAAGTTAATAGATAGATGGATTTGAACAAACTAGTTTAGACATTCAATGCATATAACATATTTGTTTGCAGTTATGGTGTTGATAGGAAAGAAATGCAAGATTTCACATATGCAAGCAATGTAGATATTAGGATTCTTGATTGATCTACTAATATTAAAGGGATTAGATTTCCTTTTTAGAATTGTTCTTCCCATCAATGGGGCCATTCATATCCTCTCATAAATTGGAGCACCAACAAACCTTCTCTCTGCAATAGTGGATTTGTGGCTTTTGGTTGACTGTGAAAGAAATAATCTATTGGTTTTGAAGATTGATGTGGGGATGGAAATTAATGTACCTACCACTCCCATGCTATCTTAAAATGATTTCACTTCATATCATCCTCCTAACAACATTTAAATCCTTTGAAGTGCACTTGGTAAACAAGTCAAGATTGTATTTTGTATTTA
Organism: Cryptomeria japonica; assembly: GCF_030272615.1. Lineage (NCBI taxonomy): Eukaryota > Viridiplantae > Streptophyta > Pinopsida > Cupressales > Cupressaceae > Cryptomeria > Cryptomeria japonica. The sequence goes on along the minus strand of NC_081411.1, from coordinate 577,637,890 downwards.
TTGTGACAACCAAAGGAAAAAAGAGGGTTCAAATTTTACATCACTACTTAGAAAACCAAAATCATGAGCGTCGGGAGGAGCCTTCACTTGCTTGAACTATCTATGTAAGCCTCCCATTGAAAGCTTAAATAGGAAGAAAAAATGGTTTCAGATGATGACTTTTTAATCAAAAGGAAGCTCAAAAGTCTTTTTTTATATGTGATGTCACCATTGTCCTTGATACATAATGCAAAGAGAAGAAGTTCTTTGTCAAGTTTCTATGCTTGTTAAGCTGACTTTATCCAATGCTTGAAAGTACATTCCAAAAAAGGTTAAGTGCCATCTTGTTTCTGCCTTGTATCTTGTATCCACCAACCTAGCTGCATTACTTTTCAACCTCTTAAATTAATTGCTATTGATGGCTTGAAAACTAGAAACATGGACTTGTTGACGTGTTTTTTATGACTACGTCGATCACAGAATAAAGTTACCAATGGTCACCTTACTCTCTCTTGATCAAAATTAGTCCATAGGCTAAGATTGCACAAAAGTTCAAATGGCTAACTCCAAGGTTCCTTCAATGCGTGGACGTGACTCAGTTGATTGATGGGTTTGTTGTTAACCCAAGGGGTCTTACGTATTCACTTGAAGAGGATAACAAACTTATGCGAGTTCAAGGATTTCTATGTAAATGAGGAAAGGTTTAGAGGACTAAGCTAAGTCTAATCTAATTCTATGAACACGGAGACGGGATTACTTATGCAAAATCCAACCATGCTTCGCTTCGCTAGCAATGTACAACTACACGAAGGCGGTGCAATCTTCAAAGGGTGTGTTAAAGATTTTCAAATCATTAGTAGAAACCATCAAATCGAACAATCTCTACTGATAATCAAAGTTAAACATACACAAATAACGAAGGCTCAGGCTAACTTTGCACAACATGCAACAATCAACTGCACACCAAAAGTATAAGCACAAATTCTGTAACAAGCAATCCTATCAAATCCAGTTCATCTAATAACATAAAACAAAATCTTTTGTAACTGAAGAGAGCAAGACCATGCAGATTGCTAAAATAGAACAAGAATACACCATCAAAATTGAACAATGTATTAAGCTGGCTACTTCAACAATCCTTAGCAACAATCTTAGACAATAATCTCTCCTCCTTACAAATGCGGGGGGTCACCCCTTTATATAGGCTCCCGGGATTGACTGCATGCAAACCCTAAAGATTTCCCACTCAAGATGCAACAAGGTGGGAACCGGCTATTAATGCCCACTAAGCCCATATACAATTATTCTAAAAGCTCAAAAATGGTGTCCATCAGTGCATTAAATGCACCCCATTACATCAAACATGCCCAAAATACAATAAACATTCCCATGCAATAAATAAATGCCCATCATTCCCCATGTGACGGCTACATGCGTAGAGAATCTGTCATAGAATCATTAATAAGGCGGCTGCATGCAAGAAGATTCCTCATGCATTCAACATGCATTGACCGGACCACCACTAAGTCAAAAATATTCCAGCAGTAAATATGCCGCCACTATTCAGCCAAAAGATTCTTGTCCAAGAATGGACGACCATTATCCCGTTCATTTATTGCATATGCAATGAATTTACTGATGACGGCTTCCAGCTCTCCGATGGAGACACTTGGCACATTTTCAATATCGAATTCCATCAAGGCAATTTCTTCCTCACTCTTGGAAAAGAAGCTTTCCCATTCCATCATGATTTCTTGTGTCTTCTTCATTATACTGGAAAATGAAGAAACATTTGCAAAATGTTCCTTAGGGAATGAACCTAGGAAGAAGAACTCGTGTAATTGAGATTTCAGGGAGTTCAGTGTTACTCCACTATCATTGAGTTTCTTTGCGAACAGTGCTTCAATTGCATTGATGATTTCCTCCTGCACCTTTCTGATCGAGTCCTTCAAAGTTAAAGACTCCACGCTGAATTTATCAAAGGTGTTCTTTCCTGAGCAAACGATGCAAAACCACCAAGGAAAGTCATAAACCTCGTTCTCCTGAATTACTTTCCCATCAATTAGAATTTTCCTTGGAATCTTTGTCAGAGCCCTGAGCCGCGGAATGGTTGAGTCCTAGTATATGTGAACATCTTCCCACAATCCTTTCGTTGTCTCCAATGTGTTTAGAAGGGCTACAAACTTTGAATGAAGCTGAGCCAAGCCCTCGATGAATTTTCCTGCTTTAGTGTAAACATCTTCTATCCATTCCCTAGAATTTTGTGCCATTACTCTAATTACCTCCACATCATCAACAACTTCCATAGGAAGCAAGGAGGAATGAATGAAGGACTCGCCTCTCTAAGTGGCCTTTTAAAACTTCTGATGTACTCGCATAGAGCTCTATTTTCTTCCCTCAACCTCTTACATTTCGCCTTTGTCTTCAACATCTTTTCCTTCATGGCTAAGGAAGATTCTTCGAAGTCTCCAATTACTTGTCCTGTGGAAGCAGGATCAAGATCAACCTGTCTGATAACATAATCTTCTTGCCTGATTTCATTCCTGTCCTTATCCACTGCAGTCTCAACAATGTGTAGGGTCCGAGATCCAGACTCATCCCTCACTACTTTAGAAAATTTCCGGGGAGCCTTCCTTTCTGTTGGCTGATCCATCTTCTTCAACAACTCTTCTAATTCCTGAGCTAGATCAATTTCCTTTTCTGGTTCCTTCCTCAGCCTTCCTATCAACCAATCTGGAGTGGGAATGGAGTGACTATGGATTTCCATGTGCTCCTGCTCCTGTGTTTCTTCTTCCATTTCGCCAAGGATGGCTTCCACGAAGCTATCCTGATGAGTCTCTTCCTGGTGTGGAGAACTTTCTTGTCTTTGACTTCTTGGCTGATTGGGTCTGTGTGAAGCATTAATGCTGAGTATATCTGGTGCTGGAGTATTACCTGAAGGTGGATCTGTTGGATATGGAAACATCTCTACCTCATGTACACTGGAAGAACTTGCTAGTGACTGCACCCTTTCTACCCTTGCTCTCTTTTGCGGAGGTTCTTCCTGTCGCACCTCTTGTTGAACTTCTTGCTGGATATCTTTCTTCCTTGCCATCCTTGGTCTCTTTGGGGCACTTTTCCCTTTATCAATTCGGACTTCCCCTTCTGCCTGGGCCTGTGAAGATCCTTTTGTTGTTTCACTATGGGAATCTAGACTTCCCATTACTTGATATGTCAAATGAACATTTCCTTTCACCAACTTCCTTATCTGTCGATCAACCCAGTGCTTAGTGAATTTCAGCACCGGTCTAGCCAGGACATTGAAATCATCAATTTCGGGCTCTGACCACTCTGGCAACTGAATGGGCTGATCTTTCACTTTCTCAAATTCAGGTTGCATTAAATCCGAATCCTCTTTCATTTGATCCGGCCCCTAGTAAATTTCACTTATCTTGATGGTGTCAAGGGGCAGTTTGGAATACATTTTCCTCCGGACTTCAAGGTCATCCTCGACACTTGCCCAATAATCTTCTAAGTGAAATTTGTGTATGAATTTCATGCCAGCAACCTTCCTGATTTGGCGGTAAGGATCATATTGAGCCCTGGATGTATAAAATGGTAGGCGATAGAATGCCAACTCCTTTGCTGCACTCTCAGACGCTTCCAAACTTGGGCACATTTCCACGAAATCACCTAGGACAATTGGGAATTCGATAGACTGCTTCTTCTTCTTCTTCTGGAATTGATCATAGGCTATTAATTGCCTCATGAGTTCCAGCAGTATGAGCCTGTCTGATGGATACCTCGGCAGCTTGTATGACTGGAATGAAAATCCCTGCATCCTGATGTAGGTGAATTTAGGAAACTGTAAGAACGTGGCTCCATACTTCTGGACCGGGGCCCTCGCTTGCGGTGACACCCTTACGTGCAATTGTTTTTGCATAAGCCGCGTCAAGTACATAGTGAAGGTATCATTTGCCAGCCTGTAAGAACTAACATTGTGAAGATGCAGCTGGGGATAACACTCATGCACTTTTAGTTGTGGTGGTTCGCAACCCATAATTCCGCTTTGTTGGCAGACCATCAAATCCCTCCCTTCGCGCAAGCATATAGATTAGGTAGGAGCTCATGGAGAAGGACTGAGACTTTCTTTCTTTTAAGTTCTTCAGTTGTTCGTGCAAGTAATGACTAATCAATCTGGCCCAGTCAACTAGCCCGTTTGCATTCATGATCTCGCCTGTATAGAAGAACATCCACGTTTCAAAGTTCACAGTATATGAACATCCCATTACTCTGCTCAGCATGTTTATCAGGTCCACATATTCCTGTTTGAACTCAAAGATCGTGAGAGTCTTTGGCATTTTGGAGACGTGGCCTAGGCTTCGGCAACCACTGTTTATTGATCAAGTCAGCACACCTAGTAGGACCTACGTCATATACTGCTTTAGCCCCCTGTTAGTCCTGTACGTCATGGAATGGTGGGAAGGAATTCCGAAAGCTTCACTAATTGACTCCGGAGTCAATGTTGCCAGCAGCTTGCCATCTGACGTTGAAATTGTCTTCCGCTCTGGATTATAATGCTCTGCACACTCCAGAATCAAATCTGGACGCTGAATAGCAGGAGGAAAACCAGCTGCCGCAACAATTCTGCTCTTGACAAATTTGACATCTGTTGGTGATAGACTATGTCTTGCTGTCCTGAACATTCTGATCTTGAAGGCAACTAGATTGAATGTGCCCAAATTTGTATCGCTGATTTCCTTCCATCTGGAAAACATCTGGGAACTAGGAAGGAAGCCTTTCATCTCTGCCTTGATCAATGCTTGCCTGGTGAGGGTAGCCGTCTTGCTTGATTCCGCCATCCTGAAAAGCACCTTGGAAATGATGAAAAAATCGACTAAGTATGACCTCTCTTCACTCCTCCAATTCTTCTTTCTCAAATCCTACACGTGAGAAATGAAATGCCTCCCCATGCTTATATAGAATTCTTCAAATCGTATTGCTAAGTTAGGAGGCATTAATTTGGCAATTGAATTTATTATGCGTCATACTTTCCCAATCACTGCGCCATGCAAAAGAAACTTCCCTTGTAAGTGAGTTCAAATTTAGAAGTTTCACTTAATGCACTAAGTTATGCGTCATACTTAGAATATTCCCTTTGCCAACTCATTAACTTTCCATTCTCTCAAATTTCGGAGGGAAATTGAAAGATTCTTTAAGATTCGCTTGATTCTCCATTGTAGCTTGACTTTTCTTGCTTCGGAGGGAAATTTCTATGCTTCTTAAACACCTCCTATTTTTTAGGGATCCTCCTAAAATTTAGGAGACGGGACCATTAGATAAAGAAATTTCTCACGATTTCGAATCCATAAAAAATTATTGATTCTGATAAGATTCAGTGTCTAAAAATGGAAAATTTTTCCGAGGGGATTTTTTGCTTTTCATTCCTCCTTGACCCTTGGACTTTCATGCCTTAGACAAATTTCTTCAGTTTTCTGGCTTGGGCATGGAATTCATGGTGGAATTCATCACTTACTTGATTCTCCTTGATGACTCCATTTTGGCGCCTACCATCTTCCTTGAGCGGAATTTTGATCATGAAGAAGGAATTCATGATTTCCTTGCTTCCAAGGCACCTTGAGTTTTGTGCCTTCCTCCAACCTAGGGCGCTATTTCACCTTTAGCATGGAATTCACTCTTTTTCCCATCTCTCCATGCACATCTCTTTTTGGCGCCCTACCTGAGTGTTGGGCGGTGTTTTGCATTGGTGGAGGATTCATGCACTTCTTCATCTTTCCTTGCATACCTCATTATAGCACCTTTACCATGCTCTGGGCAGATTTTTGAACTTGTCATGGAATTCATGATTTGGAGGATTTTCCTTCATTACCCCTCTTTAGTGCCCTTCCTAAGTGTTGGGCGGAATTTCCCTTAGGTGAAGGAATTGATTATTTTTCCTTCCTTCCAAGCATACTTCATTTTGGCGCCCTCTTGAGTGGTGGGGCAAATTTTCATCATGGAGGAGGAATTCAACATTTTGTCTATCCTTCCAAGCATACTTCATTTTGGCGCCCTCTTGAGTGTTGGGGCGGATTTTCACCATGGAGGAGAAATTCAACATTTTGTCTATCCTTCCAAGCATACTTCATTTTGGCGCCCTCTTAGTGTTGGGGCGGATTTTCACCATGGAGGAGGAATTCAACATTTTGCCTATCCTTCCATGAGCATGCCATTTTGGCGCCCTCCTCTGGCTTTAGGCAGGTTTTGATCATGAAGAAGGAATTCATGATTTCCTTGCTTCTTCCGGACTTGGGTGAATTTCTGAGCTTCTTCCGGATCAGGCTACCATATATGGATTTGAGGTGATTTCCCGGACTTAGACAAATTTCTCGAGCCTCCACTTCAGGAACGGTCTTTCAACACTTAGCCATTTTTGACTCTCTTTGTCTACTTTCTGACTTTTCAGAATTAGAAGTAGTCGTGAATGCTTGGCCTTCATCACTTCGCTTGAATGGTCCTGCCAAAAAAGAACTTCCAAAAATAGAAACCTTCAGAATGTCAGTGTTAGATCCCTAGAATAGGACACAGAATGACTTACTATAAATAGAAACTTACTAAAACTAGAAATTACTAAAAATAGTAAGTTTGATTTTTGGCAAAATGACGACATTCCAAGACTTAGTAAAATCCCTAAAAAATAGGAACTTTTTAAAAATAGAAAGTTGTTCCGTTTTGGCTCAAATTTTACTAGGAGGTTCCTCGAAGGGTCCTGGTTCCAGTTGTATGTTTAGTTTTTTTCAAAACCCTAACAGAAATCCCTAAAATCTAGGACTAAAGGCAGAAACCCTAAAATTTACGAAACATGCCCTAGACTTCACCAAAATCATTCAAACGAAAAGCAGATTTAATCAATGCGACCCCCGAACACTCGCAAAGCTGAGAGACTGATGAGACTGCCACCAAAACCCACAAAAAACCAAAAACCAAACGACCAAAAGGGCCTAAAAGGTAGGGGGTCTCTATCTGGGATGGGGTGATGTGTGATTAGGTCACAACAGGACTTTTACTCAATTGCCAACTAAATCCTAGTATCTCCAACTCATTGTCTCTTGATCATACACATAGCCTACATTTTCCAATTCCATTTAAGTTTTATGGCTAATACACCCTAAGTGATAAGCTTGCATTTCTAGAGCCAAACCATGACTCTAATCCACTTTAAAAAGAAACCTTACACCTTGAGGTTTTTGATACACATTCCCATAGCCTATCGATTTTTTTTGGCATATATCAACAATATAATTGATGGATCCCTAAAGGCTTATAAACTCTAGACTACATTGAAAGGGTACAAACATAAAATCTCATATCTTCTGCTTAGTAACCTTCAAGTCATCAAGGGCAAATAGAGATCTATCAATAGTTTCCTCAACAAAGAGGAGGGAAGTGTTTCTATCCTTTGACACTACTGCTAAAGTGTGCTCTATTGCATGAAGGCCATCAAACATATTCTTGGTGCTGAAAGAATGACAAGATATGATGCTGCAACCATCCAACAATTCTAGCAATTCCACAATCCCAAAAGGTTACCAACCTACAAAATTTTAACTTAAATGAAGCTGTTAGTCTGGTTGAACCATGTAATGTACAACTTAGGGGTCCAAATGAGGTAGCTATGGGATGTGTCTAGAACAATGAATGATGTATGCCACCACAACCTCACACTGGGAAGTGTCATTGCAAACTCAACATGAATGTTTGATGAAGCTAAGGGCTCTCATGATGATGATATCTACTTGCTTTCTTTGTCAAATGCTTATGCTTGTTTTGTAATAGTCAATTAAAAATCCTATCTTGCTAGTCTTCTTTGGTTTCTATCAATGCCCTCTTGTTCTAAACCATTGTCTTTTGTAATGAACTTTGGGCACTTTTGCCAAAGTGCTACATAATGATCCTTATAAAGTGTAATGCTAAATTAAGGAATTTTGTAATCGTTAATTTTACCAAATATACATACTTGCATATAGCATCTCAATAAGAAATTAAAAGTCTAGGTTTTCTGACTTGAACAAATTAAACTAACAATCCTAAATTGAAGAAATTAAAATAGTGTAGCATAACATGCACAATGCTCTCCATGCAAATGATTCATCTTGCTTTCATCAGTTGAAAGCATCATGATTAAGCCTACAAATAACCACACAATGAACAACACCTCATCTAAATGATTGAACTTTATATATTAATAGAAAGAAAAAGATTGCTGCTAACACATCCAATGATTATAGGTTTCTTACTGTATACGGTGAAAAATGATGATGATAAACTATTGCAAAACCACAAAGATCCAACCACAATAAACCCTAGTCCTACAATAAAACATTCACCATACACCAATGAAGATACCTAAGAACATGCAAATCAATAAATTGAACAATAATACCATTCACATGTCAAGCAGGGTTTCAATCTCCATTGATCTTGTTTGATATATTTGCTCTCAGATTTTGTATGTGCACAGGAGCTCAACAAAGAACAGATTGTGGTTGTGAAGTCGCTTGATTGCATAAAGTACTGATTAGGTCTTAGAAAGAGAGAAAAAATCCTTTTATATAGAAGACGCTTTAGAAAATGGAGGAGAGAAAGATAATTTAAATAAATGAGGAAAGGGCTAGAAAAGGATAAATGAATGAATTAAATAAATAAAAATTTATTTAATTAATAGAAGACTTGGGATAAAATAATTAAATAAATAAAATATTTATTTAATTAAGCATGACAATTTTAGGTGTCTACACTTTCAAACCCTATAAATTGCTTTTGATGACAACCTAGTCAGTAGCCTGATTGCAAACACGCTTAAAGTGTACACCGTGATAACCCCTACGGTATCACCGATGTAAATTTATTAAATAATATTAATATACTAAGAGGAAATAAATCATTAAATATTGATTAATTAAATAAGGTTAACATAAATAAATGATTAAAATGTTAATGTATTTAATATATAAAATAATAAAGGAAAAGTATTATTAAATAAATGACTAAACTGGTAATGTATTTAATATATTAAATAATAAAGAAGTATTATTAAGTAAATGTTTAAATATCAATGTATTTAATAATAAGAAAAGTATTATTAAATTAAAATATTTAATAAGCTAAAACTATGAACTACGCACTACCCCCCCCGCCGCACGAAGTGGTGCGATGGTAGTCGCAGCTTAGGCTGCGACCACCGTAGCATCCCTTCGCGCGGAAGGGACCCGTGGAGGGATGCAACCTTTCCCCTCCATGGGGTATTAAAGAAGAACATCAGCACAAGGAAGGGGGGAGGAAAAAGGAAAGTCTGCAAACGGCCACGACAGCCCGCGAACAGAAAAGGACAAAACTACAGACTGGAAACTACTACTGCGGGTTGTGAATAGGTAAGTGGTGTCATAGAGTATAGTATATATATGTGGGTGGACATGTGTGCCACACACACACATATATAAGTAATGAATGGTTTTAAATATATGTTAATGAATATGTGTAAATATATGTTAATGAATATGTGTAAATATATGTTCACGAATATGTGAAAATATATGTTAATGAATACGAGTGAATATATGTTAATGAGTAGTTCTGAATATACGTTAATGAATATTTGTGAATATATGATAATGGATATTTTCGAATATATGTTAATGAATATTCTTGAAAACATGTTAATGAATATTTTTCTGAATATATGTTACAAAATATATGTTAAGTTAGGAATATGTAAATGTAGATTATGGAATGGGAAATGATAATGAACTGTAGAATGTAATATGAATAATGGCTATATGATGGAGGCTATTGGGAGGAAATTCCCTTAGCCTAATGCAGGGATTATGATAATCCCCTGTAGGTAGTATATACTGAATATCTATATGCATATATGTTATGGCTTGGTTGACAAAGTTCATCCAAGAAGAGACGGATCTGGCCGGTCCTCTCTTGTAGACTTGGATGATGGGATGCATCATCCAAGGCAAGGAATTGATCATATATGATGGTCTTCCTTGGTATGGCTTGGGTGCAAGAAATTACATCCAAGATAGGAATCGAATTAACCTTCGATTTCCTGGTATGGCTTGGAACCAAGATGGGTTCCAAGAAGGCGAGCTTCACAGCCGCCTAAGGACATGTCCCAACACTGCACTCGTATCCTTTTTATTAAATAAGAATTGAAATTAATGTTAATTAAGTAATTGAAGTTTAATTGCAAATTAGACTAGTTATATATATATATATTTGTTGTATTCTAACAATCTGTTTTGCTAGACAATGATCTCTAACTAGGAGGGACATTACATACACTCACTAATATTTCTGTCCTAAGGAAGACACAAACTCTTTCCAATATAAACGAAAGACATCTTATAGTACTGTTGGTGTGCATTTTATCACCCATCGAACACATAATAAAATGTCCAAAGAGACTCTATCCTCTCTTGAACCAAATCACCGCATATGTTAAGATTGCGAGAAGATCATATGGCGATTCCAAGGTTTCTTTTATTAGGTCTTGACGTGTGGATAAGCTCAATGGGCATTGTGATATGCTGGTAGTACACAAAGGGACTTACGCTTGGCTCGTTCAATTCGCAATGAAGGTCTAGACAATGAAGCTCTATCGTTTGGGTCTTGGATCATGGGCGTCAAGAAAACTGAAAAGGAGATAAGGGTTTAGAAGTTCTAATCTATTCCTAAGAATTCAAGAGACGGTATTGACTTGGTGAAACCAATAACAACGCTTTGCTTCGCCATGCTAGGACGACTACACAAAGTGGGTGCAATCTTCAAGGGGTGTGCTTACGATTTTCACATCATGAATAACTGCCATCAAATTGAACAATACTTATCCAAACAAAAGTTAGCATCCACAAAGTAAGCTCATACTAACTTTACACAATGAACAAAAATCATCTGTTCATCAAAAGTACGAGCAGAAGATTCACCATAACTCATTACTTATCAAATCTTGCATTCGTCTAACATACATGAAATGAAATCTAAACTATGATGAGGGATAAGAACCATGCAAACTCCAAAATAAGAGAAGTAATCACCATCAATTCGAACAATGCATTACTTATTACTTTGGCAGTCGTAAGCAACAATTTGCTTATCTCAACATGTTTTGCAACATGCTCCAATGTTTTACAAATGAGGGGCGAGCTCAATTTATAGGCTCTTCAATCATAACTCAATGGCCAGGATTGATTTTGAATCAATGGTTGAGATTACAAAATAAAACCCTAATTAGGGTTTGCTACAACTAACTACCTCCCGACCAATGAGAAAATTACATTTGGGGACACTTGTCCTTCTACTAAATATAAACCAATAATAAAATAGAAGGTTGTTATATTGTGGAGTGTGCCTTTTAGAAGCTTCTGTGGATAAGTCAGGTTCATTGAACCTGGACATGTTGACTTGGAACAATCTGATTGGTTGGAAGATGACGAGACGCCACCTCAGTGTATTGGATGTCCTCGTTGGTCACTTTGTTCTTCTTTCACGTACTTGCCTTAGAATATCTTTCCTTGCTGACGACTTTGTCCTTAGCGCTTGCTTCTTCCTAGCTTTGATCTTGGATTCCTTTCAAGATTTTGATCTCTTCTTCTCACTTGCATTTAAATCTTTGAGGTCTAGAAGTTTCCCCTTGGAGCAAATGTTTGGACTTGAAGTTATTAAAATTTTCTTTCTTGATTACTTTGAACTTCTTCTTGCTTGAACTGGATTGATGTTATTCCTTTCCGAATTCTCCAATTTGTGTCAAGAAATTGTCTAAGTATGGTGGAATACTCCTCTTGTCGCCATCTGATTCTGATTGGGAGCTTGTCTCTAATTCTTCAGGAGATGAAATACTTCAAGAAGTTGCCCTGATTGCTTTGATAGGTCTGGGATTGTAGATGAAATCCCCCAAGAAGTCCGAATTTTTTTTTTCTATATTTTCACCAAGTCAGAGGACTTTTCTTTCTTGATGCCTTGAAATTCCTCCTGGCAATAGGCGTAGGCAACTGTCCGTCAAGTCCATGCATTCTCTTTTTGAAACCTCTGAGATCAATATGTCCAAGGTTGGTATCACCAACCTTCTTCTATTTTGAAGACATCTTCGATTCAGGTTGGGAGTCCTTATTTGTGTTTTCTCAATGAATTTGCTTCAGCTGTCATCTAGAATCTGCAGAAATCAAAACATTACGTTAGAATCCATACTTCGAGTGTAAATCCAAAGTTTTGATGGTATTTATGAGTTTTGATTTTGGCCCCTTTTTCACCTCATCCCTTCAACATTTAAGTTTTCAGATAACTGTTGTCATTTTATGACACCCTTGGTCCATCAGTGAGAACTGATCAGAGATATCTTCTATGGACTGCCGCTGCCTTAGTTGATCGAGGAGAAAACAATGGAATCATGAAGTATGAAGTGTTGTCTTGTCGCCCTCCCCCCCCCTAGAACTCTGGAACCCCGAAGTTCCCAGGTTCCCAAGTCTTCCCAACTTTGGTGACCCGGGTCTTTGAAGTTCCCCCAACTTCGGTGACCCAGGTCTCCGAAGTTCCTATGTCTTCTCTTCCTCAACCTCGAAACCTCGAAGTTCCTAGGTTCCCAAGTCTTCCCAACTTCGGTGACCTAGGTCTCCGAAGTTCCCCCCCAACTTTGGTGACCCAGGTCTCCGAAGTTCCCCCAACTTCGGTGACCCAGGTCTCCGATGTTCCTAAGTCTTCTCTTCCTTGACCTCGGAACCCCCAAGTTCCCAAGTTCCTTGTTCTTCTACCACGGAACTTCGAAACCTCCAGGTTCCCAAGTTCCTTATTCCTCAAACCCGGAACTCCGGAATGTCCAGGTTCCTAAGTTCCTAAGTCTTCAACCCCGGAACTCCGGAACCCCCAGGTTCCCAAGTTCCTAGTTCTTCTACCCCAGAACTTCGGAACCCCCAGGTTCCCAAGTTCCTAGCTCCTCAAACCCGGAACTTCGGAACCCCCAGGTTCCCAAGTTCCTAAGTCGTCAATCCTGGAACTCCGAAACCCCCAGGTTCCCAGGTTCCTAAGTCTTCAACCTCGGAACTCCGGAACCCCCAGGTTCCCAAGTTCCTTAGTCTTCAACCCCGGAACCCCCAGGTTCCCAAGTTCCTTATTCCTCAACCTTGGACCTTTGGAACCCCCAAGTTCCCAAGTTCCTTATTTTCCTCAACCCCGGAACTCCAGAACCCCCAGGTTCCCAAGTTCCTAAGTTGGAGGTCTCCGAAGTTCCCCCAACTTCGATTACCCAGGTCCTCGAAGTCTTCCAGACTCCTTCTGGCTTGCAACTCTTTTAGATGGCGTGATCGACACTCAAAGATTTAAATGCTTCGACAACTTTGGTGACTTATACACCTTCATTTATGGAGCCACATGGGTGCATTTAATGTTTTTGGCAGGATTTCCATCAAGAGAGGTACGGGGCTATGCTTGTTGTAGTGACTTATGTCATGTCTGCATACTCTGACTTTGGAAGGTTAGTCAATCTACCCTCTCAGGGTTGCCTTTTGTAGGTATGGCTAGGTTGCTTGCATGTACAGAAGTCAAGTGCATGCACTTCCCTGCACTCCTAGACTGACATACAGGGGTCATGATCACTCTTGTAACCATTTTTCTATATAAAGGCTGTTAAGCCTCATTGTAAAGGGTTCTCTCCCTGTTGGCTTGAGCTATTCTATGCTCTCTCACTTCTGTTGTATTATTTTGAATTTTGCAACTGTAAGTTGCCCATTGGCCTTATAATTAATTGAAATCACCATTCTTGCCTTCTTTCAACTTATGTATGCTATGTATGTTTTCTTACCTTCATCATAGGTGTATGTTTTGTGGCTCTTCTCTCATTTATGCTGTTTAAATTTATTTATGAGAGTGACTTGTGGGAAACCTTCTCCCCTCTTGGCATTCAGTGAATTCTAACTTTCATACATGCATTGGGGTCACTCATACAACTGAAGTTTGTGCATCTCCTGGGTGTTTCAGTTGATTTTTTGTGTCATTTCGGGTAGGGAGAGGAACAATCTCTTCTTGGTGCATCACCTCCTTTTATTTCAAGCATTTCTCTCTTCCCTTTACCTCTGCAATTTGTTAGGATAGGCCTAGGAGTAAGATTTGGAGTGTTGAGTTGGTTCAACACCTGCACTTGGATTGAGAAGGACGCTGACCTTCTCCGGAGATTCAACCCCCTTGCGCAAGGTCCCACACTTCGGGGTTGTTTCCATGTTTCACAAGGTTGCTGAGTTGATAGCTCAGCAAGGGTGCAAGTTTTTGTGATAACAATAACCAATAGGCTGCAAGTGTGAAAAAGCACTATGAAATTGATTAATTTTAATAAAATTTGGTCTGATTAAGTTTAGGACTGAAATTGGTCCTTAAGGAATCTGAAAATGAAAAACTTAGTCCCAAAATCTGTGAATTAATGTAAAAATCAGACCCAAATTCTGAAAATTGAATAAAAATCAGACTAAGTCCCTTGAAAACTTTCTCCAAACTAAAAAATCAGATCAAAATCTCTATAGAAATGCTTTGAACCTTCATCAAAAAGTAGGAATTGAACCAAAATACCCATCACCTTGAAAATGAGATGAGAAAATAGATGTAAAATCTCTGTTTGGGTCTGAAAAACTTTAGTTTGCTTCCCCATCAATGCCTTAGAAACTTTTGAAATATCTTGGAAACCTTCAAAATGCCTTGCTCTACAACAAATGTGAGATATTCGAATGAATGAATGAATAACTCATTCATTATAAGCAAAAACCTTCTCAATCTCAAGAAGTTTGAACTTCATTTTAGAAATCCAATCTGTCTTACCAAATTCAGTTTAGATTGTTTCCATTTTCCTTACATTCATCAAACTTGGACATTAATTAAATTGTTTTGTTTCTTTATTGGATTCAGTCCTCTTGGCAAGTTTCTAATTCCATTTCCAGTTGAACTCATGACTCACTCTCTTTCCTAAATCAAACTCTATCTTTCCTTTCTCCAAATTGGACTTGGTGAGATTCTTTCCTTGCTCAAATCAGACTTGGTGAGATTCTTTCCTTGCTCAAATCAGACTTGGTAAGTTTCTTTCCTCATGCAGGGCAGAGTTGGCAAATAATTTTCCTCATGCTGGGCGAAGTTTGTGATTTTCTTTCCTTAACAAGGCAGACTTTGCCAAAATACTTCCTAGTGCAAGGCGAATTTGATGATTTCCCTTTCCTCCTCCAAATCGGACTTGGCAAAATACGTTCCTTCACCAAGGTGGACTTAATGAATATTTTTCCTCTTGCAAATTGGACTTCACCAAAAATTTTCCTCTTCTAGGCATTCTTCACAAAAACTTTCCCAATGCTTGGCAGACTTGATGAAATTCTTTCAAATTGGAGTTTGCCAAACATTTTCCTAGTGCAAGTCGGACTTGATGAAATCTTTTCCTTATCAGATCGGACTTTGCAAATGCTTTTCCTCGTGTTGATCAGACTTTGCAAACCTTTTTTTTCTGCAAGGCAAACTTTATGTTTTTCCTTCCTAGTCCAAATTGGAGTTAGCAAACTTTGTGACATGTTGAGTAGGACATTGGAAATTCCTTGACGTGCTTGTGTAGGATTTTGAAAATAATTTTCCTTTTTCATACAGGACTTTGAAAATTCTTTTCCTACGTTGTGTAGGACTTTGAAAATAATTTTCCTACCTATTTCCTTAATTTCTCAAGAAATTTTCTTCGAAGATTTAAACAAATTTTGGAGATCGATGCTTTTCTGGATAAATTTGAATTTGGATGAGATTTTTCCTTTTCTTTTCTTCTCGGAGACACAAAATTTTGCCTTTGAAACCAAAAACTCCATGACTTTGAACAGACCGACCAAATCCTAGATCCCCCTTTCCAAAAATAGAAAAAGGTGAGAATGCCTAAAAAATACGAAAAACTTTCTAAAAATAGCCAATTCAGGGATCGGTCCCAAAGTGCCAAAACAAAACTTCCTATAAAATAGGAAAAAACAGAAAAAACAAACTTTCTAAAAATAGAAAGTTGTCAGATTTGACTCAAAGCAATTGCATTTTTCGTCCTTCGGGCTCTCTAAGCACTTTGATGGTGTCTAAACACTATTTTGATCATGATTTTCTCTAATTGACTTTGATGACCACCTAAAAACTCTTAACTCCTCATTGAAAAAAGATTGGTGATTCGTAGTTGCAACGCCAAGGCAAAACCCTAGAAAGCAAAAATAGGGGGTCCCCATTTGCAATGGGGTGATGTGTGAAAAGATCACAAGAAGTACCAATAAATTAATCACTTAAATGAATAGCTAACATCCTCCCTATCTTGAATATGTGGTTTTACACCATAGTGTATAGGTTATAGTACGCTTGATGCCTTGTGTATTTTTAGTTTGATTATATTAAATCATAGGTTAGTTATGTTAGATAGGTTTGAAGTTCTGAACCTATTATATTAGCTTTGGTTGGTTGGGTTGTTATTCTATCATAGGATGTTGTTGGTTTATTTGTTATGACATCCACATATATTGATTTGTTATGACATCCACATATATAGAATTGTTAGGAAATTGTTCTTTTTAGATATTTTAGCCTGAGTTTTGTTGGGGCCCTGTCCTTGAAACAAACAAAATTTGCTACTTACAATATCATCATCGATTGACTTCCAAAACTAGGACTCTACCTTGCTTGCAACAAAATATGAACCAATCAAAAGTATAGCTACTACACTACCTATCACGATGCACATAAAATGGTGAAAACATGCAATCAATTGAGCATTACATACAAATTCTCATTTTAATATGAGACCTTAAGATCATTTGTGAGGTAGATTTGTTCTTAATTTAGCCTTCCTATTGGCTATTGTAGTTCAACATCCATTCTTTGGAGAAATGTTGGCCATCACCTCCTCGTCTTCCTCTACTCCTTCCTCTAGAGGGAAATCCTGTTTTGAAGAAAAATAAATCAAATCTCGTAGGCTCATGAAATAATTCTGAACATGCAACATTGTTTACGGAGAAGACAACTAGAAGCTTCAACACATTCTCTCACTACAAATCTGAGCACTTTGAAAATTTTCTGTTAAAATACTTAGCGAGTTGCGAATCTCTCATAACTAAAACTTCTGGTGCTAACACCAATTTCTCCAAATTATGTACTACTTCTTTCATTTGTTTTTGTCCACCTTCCTTTCGCCCTGCATCTACCTTCCCTAGAGACTCTTGATTACCAAGAGGGGGAGTCCTCCATAGAGCAGCCTACAAACTGATGTTGTTGAGTTAGAGTCAACCGATGAGATGTTTTTCCTGCGTCACATTTTCTTTTTGGGCATTTGGCCATCCCAAGGATGGCTAGACGTCCTCGGCGTCATAGAGACTTAAAAAGGAAAACACTTTCAAGTTGCAAAAAAAGGCAATTTTTAATTGTTTTGTGCACCCCTACCTCCTAGATCTCCCTAAAATTCATTAGGCAAAAGATTTTGACTCATTTGATCAATTTGCATGCGAGGAAAAAAAGTGGAGGAGCAAGAGGGTTTGAAGCAAGGAGCCATTGAAAGAGGAGTAGTAGGATAGAAGGAAAAGAGGTTGAATCTACGGTGGGATGTTGATCTTGAAGACTTGGACCAAGTTGATGAGGAGGAGACACCGGGGGGATTGGTTGGGATTTCGTTGGATTAGGTGGATGTGGACTATGACAGTGGTAGAGACTCAGAGGAGGACTCTGATTTTGATGCAGTGTTAGGAGATGCAGATTAGGGGCATCAGTGTACTTTGTTTTTTTGTATTTTATATTGTAATTGAAAATGAAACTATATGGCAACGGTGTAGCCTTTGGGCATTTTGTATGTTATTTTTTTAATATCACATGCATATTGACAATGAATTTTGAACACAAATGTTGTATATTAAAACTTAAGGTTCTATAATGTTTTCATATAAACATTTAAAATTTCCCTATATATTTAAAATTTTCCCTATATTTTATATAGCTGTCCCCTAGCTATCCCCAAAATTGGCAAAAAAAATCACCGTCCCAGAAACCTGTCCTCCCGTCCCCTGCCATCCCCGTCCCAGAAACTCGGGGTAACATAGAATATTATTTACCAAATCTCAAGATTGATGAAGAGGTACAGAAAAATAAACACCACCATACATTAAAAAATCAAGGATATACTCACAAATTAACTATTGAAATCTTATGCAAAATTGTACAATAGGTTTTGCGAAATGGTGTAGTATACCATTATTAATAATGTTGATGTAGGTGTACAGTCATCATTAAAACCAGAAAATAATCTTATTTTTAACCTAGTTCAGTAGAATGGTCAACAAACAATAGTACAACCAGCATCTAAGTGGTATGGCTGCAATTATTACACTCCAAACAAGTCACGACTCCTTATAGAGGATGTATGACTGGGCACGGCAATGCAAAGTCTGCAATTCTTTAAGTATGATCAAACATATGCAACAAGTAATATTGTTGATCCCTATACCCATAAATATGATATAATAATGAATTCTTCTACGACAGATATATTAATTGGAAACCTTCACAAATAACATGGAAATCTTTACCAAACTAAAAATCCAAAAACCCATGAAAATATGCAACTATTGTAGTGTGGCTCTATGATGGTATGGTTTACTATATAGCTGAATGAATTATTGTAGCAGCAGTATGGATTATTGTAGCAAATTCTTCAATCTGAAAATCTTCACTAATATTCATGAAACTGGAACTCCTTAAATGTTTTTAGCATATTGGGAATCCCTAGGTGGAATTACTCACATGAATAAGAGGGTTTGTCTTCAAATTTATTTGCGAAAAGGGTTTTCGTCCTTGGGCAGAAGGATGAACATACTCTTGATCTTAGCAAATTGGGGTTTTAATTTCATAAATTGGATGCCTCTCTTCTATGCCAACTCCTTTTATAGGCTCATTGAGGGAATACAATTGAATATTATGTTTTTCCTTTTTCGCTACAAAATTTAGTCTAGAAGTGTCTAGAAAGACCTTTAAATAACCTTTCCCTAACGACACTTTATGATAACTTGGAACCTTTAATAATAAACAGAAGCTGCCTTTTAATAGATATAACATAATATTACTAAGACAATTATTACTAAAGACAATTTAAGTTATTATTTTAAATTATTTCTGTTACCCTTCCCTTTAGCCTACAAGAAACAAAATAATAGGCTATGGTGCCTCTGATTATCTTCACCTGAAAATTTTGTCATTAAGTTTTTATAGTCCAATGCTTGCTTCCATATATAATCCCCTATTTTCAGCCATATCTCTATTTTTGGTTGGGGGTTAAACCTTTAGTACTAGGATTTAATATAGATGGAGGACACAGGCCCTTTCCTAGAATATTCTTACCCTCTATTCTAGAATCATATGTGATAATAAAAAACCTTAAGCATAGGGATAAATCACCATAAGTGTTTGAAGAAAAGACCAATTGTTTTTCACCCATTTATGTAGCTTTGATATACTGTGCTACAAAGAGTCAAACCTACACATCAATGCCATCTTGGCATACATAGAACTCCACGTCTTCCTTCACCTCCTCTTGCAACTCTAAAATTGGGATCTTTGCAGCCTTATTTAATTAGGTTCCTAGAGCCATTAATTCCTCCATGTTCCACAAATCTCTTTCTTTCATTTTCACCCTTTGGCTCCTTTGGAACTCCATCCACTGCAAACTTCAAAAAGGACCTCCTCCTCTTCCTAGGCATTGCAGGCTACAGTGAGGACTCCAAAATCCCATATATGCAGAAGAAAAAATCCAGCATTGACAGAAATAGATACATTAACTGCTACATAAACCAACAGAGGGGGAAACTTTTTTTAAAAACTGTTTTTGTTAGCTGCATCAGCCATGCCTTTGCTAGGGTTGGTAGAGACTACCATCCTTGCTCCAAATTGGTAGGAAATTGTTAACATAGAATGTAATAGGAGTTTGCTGAGACAGAATAGCATGTAAGTTATTAAGCCTATTATAATCAGCTTGGTTTGTTGGGTTGTTATAACTTATTCTAGCATAGTATGTTGTTGGGTGATTTATCATGACACCCTCAAGATATCATTATTAGTAATTTGTTCATGTAGAATAGACTAGGAGTTTGCTGGGTAAGAATGAGATCATCAGCAATTGTTGTATTGTATAATTTTACTTTGATATTATCCTGTTACGTGCATTTGAATCTAAAATTTATCACTGCCAAATCACTGTAACATAAAAAACCAGTAAACATATGACATTACAACATTTAGAAAACAAGAACTTATACAAACAAATTTTCCCTCAGGAAGAATAGATGCTTGGGTTTGAAACTGTTGACATTGTACAACCAAACAAGATCAACATTAGAATCCGAGCTAAAAACTTTATAAAACTAAAGTCCAGACAAACTTTGAGAACCAAAGCTGTCTGAAGTTTTGATATTGTTCTCTTTGTTTTCTGCATTCTTGATGTTAGTTCACTTGCATTTAGTGATTTATATAGACAATTTATTGATTGAAAGTCATTTCTTAAAGGTTTAGTTCAATTCTATCTATGTGTGTGAAATATTAGCAAGGATGAAACATTATGCAGTTACTTGTACATGTCATTTGTTTCACACAAGATATGATTAGCATCAGTAACGATCATAGTGTTTAGACTTAAGCTTAGCAAAAACTCAGCAAGCTGTTTTGTGATTCAGATTGGGTGGAAAAATGCAGTAAATCAGCAATTAAAAAAAATAATGCATTAAATTTTTTTTTAATGGGTTTTTTCCTTGAAATAAGTTAATTTTCTGTTCTTTTCACAGACTCGGCTAAGTTTGACTGCTGAGACTTGTGATTATTAGCTATTAGACTTGGTCGAGTTTCCAGACTCAGATCTGTGATTCCTCATCGAGACTTGCTGACTCTCAAGACTATTCTAGTGATAGACATCAAGAGTTAAGGATGAAAAATAAGAACAATAATCATGGTATTGTTGTTCTATGTAAAAGATGTGGTTGCAGGGACTCATTTGAATGAAAATAGAATATCAAGTAGAAACTTTGTTTGCAGATGTCATCTTCTCCATCTAATTACAACTATTGGAATTTAGCAAAATAAAATTTCCCAACAGGAGCAATAGGGAGTGAGAATGACATCTCTGTTGTTTGTACACGATCCAAATAATTAGAACTTGAAATCACATGGAATGTTATTTATCAGATGGTTAGCACAGGAACTGTTGATCATTCTTCATGGCATTGTTACAATTATATGACATGATTGTGTTTTTCTTGGATTGATCCAGGTTGATGGTTTTTCTGGTTGTCAGTACAAAAGTTTTTCAGCATTGAAGGAAGCACAGGATTACGTTGCACAAGGAACACAAGATTCTCAGGCTGTATGTGGGAAACAGGTACTTTTTCTTATCATATAAGTAGGAAAAAAGAGGTGTTTAAAATTTTGAGTTCAAACTCTAATATGGAATTGTAAGTAGCAGCTTAATTCGAGGATATTTGAACTTCTTTATTTGTTATTCTTTATGAAATACATTCAACTTGTTTTTAATGCTTTTGTTCTTTATGCCTTTGGCCATTGAATTTCATTTTTTTAAATTGTTGCATTACTATTTTATCTGCATCTCAGGGTGTCAAATAATTATGTTAGGGTGTGTTCAAGTAAATTTTTTTTATTTTTTAAATTTAATAATTTTTAGAAAATATCATAACATAGAACATTGAAAACAAAAACAGTGGTAGAGTTTAACAAATTAACATTAACTTTCAAGTTGAAATACACAAATGTCAAATGTCATTGTGTCAAAGAGTTCAAAGCTCACTCTACATATTTCATATTAGATTATTATTACATACTGAAATCCAAAACTATTGATAATCTGATGCTGATAAACAAACAAAAAACAAAAATCAGAAGTCTATCTACTCTGCTATGTTTCGATCATCCATATCAAGGTCCTCAGCTAGGATGGTATCCAGGTACTCATCACTCTCTAACTCAAGTTCCTTTGATGGGTAGTAGAACTGGGGGCAATTCATTAAGGCCATTTGGTTCAACTGCTTCATCCTCCATGCCTGCAACTTCTCTGTTAGGTGCAATTTGGTCTCATTTTGCTGAAGGACCCTCCATGTACCTAGGGTCAACACGAGAGAGAAGACGAAGTGAACTATGAATGTAGACCAAGTTCTCTGCTTTCTTTGACCCTAATCAGTTCCTCTTTTGTGAATGAATAAAACCATAAGTACTTCAATTCTTCTCACAAGATGAAGAGCTAGCTACTTGCAAGAGCAATCTGATTGCCTGTGATTGCAATTCAGGGGTTTCACCTCCATGGTTTCATTTCCATGGTTCCACCACCACTGTAAAGGGTTTCTCTTTGCTTGCATATCATATAAAGCTTCCACTGAAGCAAAATCACATTGCCCATGTGAGAACTTATTCCATTGACTCCTTCTAATTGAGGCATCCTCACCTTGACCATAAATCTTTTTTACTGCAGCCCAAAATCGCTTCAGTACCTCTCTACCCTCATGTGGAGCCCTCTTATTGGTCTCGTGTATTATGCCATTTAGGATTTAAGGCGTGGGCAACACAATGGAGGGGTGTGTTAAGTTTGTTCCATATTCCATGTAACTTTTCTTCTATCAAAGGATATAAAGAAAGATCTTTTGCATCAGTTATTTTCTTGACTCTTTCACACACGGAATCTATTTTTTCATAAACTTCCCCCAAACATGGCTTGTCGAAGTTTGTAAATTTAATCACTTCACATATGGGCCTAATAAAGTCCACAACAAATCTCACATCAGCTCAAAAATGGTCATCAAGGACCAAACCTCTCACTTGAGCTGCAGTATTTGATGTAGATTGCTTCCAAGCTGCCCATGCATCACAAACAATTATGGAACACAAAGCTCCTTTGACTTCACAAAGGCGGTCAAGAAGAAGCAAACTGCATATCAGCGGATTTGAGAAGTTCCACCTTGGCAAACTTACGATAAATGGCTTGTGTTGTGATGATTACATATGAACATCTGTATTTTTCTACCCTTTTCTATGAGGTTTGAAACCCAATGGAACTTGCCAATATCTTTGAGTGCATTGTTCAATGAATGCACACAACATTGTGTCCAAAATATATGCGTCTACTTTTTTTGCACCATCATACTTGCTGCTTTACAAATAAGGGCAACATTGGTAACAACTTGGACTACATGTGATGCCCCCAGCTCCTCAATGCTGTCACATAGCTGGTTATGAAGAAAATCTGCATTCTTTTCTTGCCTTGAACAGTCTATTGCCTTTAAAAATAAGGCCCTTTGCTGCATGTCACGATGACATTGAATAGTGGACGATTTCTAGCATCTGTCCACCCATTCATCACAATACTGCATCCTTCTGTAGACCACACTTTTTTCATTGGTCCAATTTGTTGCTCTAATCGATTTTTCTTTGTCAATTAGAGTTGTGCTAAGCTTTTTAGACCTAGGTGGTCCATTATTTACAGCTTGGACCATCTCTCCCTAGAAAGGTGAGCGAGCAGCATTTAACAGTGTTCCATTTGCGTAAAAGAAGCATGCAAATGCTGTATGAATTGCTTCTCAACCTTGCACATCAAATAGCCTTCCAATGGGGTTTGTGTTGCTAGTTTGTGGTCTCTTGTGAGACTGTTGTGCTGCTACATCTCCAGAAGACACATCTACCTCTACCTCTCTTGTTGTCCTTGTCATTGAAGCATGAGAGGAGCTCATATTATAAACTTTCCCATTAGCTCTTTCTTGATCCATCAAAGCCTCATATTGGTCTTCTTCATTTAGACAAGGATCAACACCTTTTCCAGGTTGGTGAAGGAAATGAGCCTTCACCCTCATGTACCTTGTCATGCCATTGGACAAATCTTGCATTTGATTGTGGTTGTTTCACCTGATTCTTTTGGCCTTGGAATATGGTCAACATACTTCCACAAGCGGAATAAGCCTTGTTTTCCTCCACTTGACATTGTGGAATTTGCCAAAAAAAAAAATTCATTTTTTTTTTCCAGCAGGTGTAATGTTTTTGCACAAATCGATTGCATATTAAAGATACTTAGATAAGGTGTCTGTAGTCTGATGTATTATGTTAGGTCTATTTAAGGCTTTAAGCCTTGAGGAGAAAACAAAAAAGTAATAAAAATTTAAAGTTTGTTTCTAAAAAAAAATTCAAATATTGTTTTTTTTTCAAGGTTATATATATATATATATTATTATACTTTTAAGTTTTCTCTGAACCAAACTTCTAGAACTTTTAATTATTATACTTATTAAGTTTTTATCTGAACAAATCATGTTCAGAGAACTGAATGAAAAGAAAGTCTTAGTTTGAACCTGAAGTGTTCATTGTGTGAGGAAAAGGAGCCTTTAGTTTGAGACTTAGTTGATGTTTGAAATGATGAGAAAATAATTTTATTTTTTTATTATTTTGGTTTCCATTTTAAAATCTAGACTTTGTAAGGCATGAATTAAAGATTCAAAACTTGAATCGTTGCATAGTGCTTTCTTTGAAGGCTTGGACTTTTTCTTTTCTTCGTGTGTTGTTTTCTGTGTAGGAGGCTTTGTGTTGTGAGCTGCGGTGGAGACTTTGTGTTGTGATTGACGTTGGAGACTTTGTGTCATGAGCCATGTTTTTAACAAAACAGAGGTTTCGTGATGTGTTTCTAACATTTTTTGTAAGGTTTTTTGGCTTACTTACACATATTGACCTACTACTTTAGGGCGGGAGGCAAATTTTTTTTGAGACTTGTAGTGATCGGGAGATGCCATTCGCTGAGTACCCAAGCACTTGCAAAGTCTCCTGAGACGTCTCGTAAGCCGGAAACGTGTCCGAGTCTTGAGGACGTGTCTTAGGGGTCAGGAGACGTGTCTCCATGCAACATAGGTTTTTTAATTAGAAAAAATTCAGAAAAATATAGTTATTTTTTTTATTAGAAATTTGAAATTTTTTTAGTTTGTAATGTGAAATACTAGAACTTCAAAATTGTAAAACAAAATTAATAGATATAATCATGGTAACAAAATGAAAAACTTAATAATGGTAGTAATACAGAATACTAATAAGTATTCTATATTACTACCATTATTAAGTTTTTGTAACTAGGCATTATTGAATATTAGATTGAGTTCAGGGCAAGAAAATTGAACCCTACAAGAACACTAAAGTCTATTACTAATACAAATTTAAAAAATAAAAATCGGAACCCTAATCTAATCGTTTGCAGCTTACCTTTGTCTCTTATGCTTTTGAAAATCAAAGGCGTTTTTTTGCAAAATTGAGTTGAAAGTTCGGAAACCTAACTAGTGCGATTTACTTCACACCATTGGGTTTTTCTTTACAATGCCGAGTTTCACTGCAAGTGCTTGTGTTTTGTTTTGTGTGCGTTTTACTTTGACGTGGGTGTTTTACTTTTTGTTTCATAGCATCTTTTTTGTTTGATGTGGACATTTTTATTTTTTATATGAGTTTTTTGTTGGAGACTAGCACTTTTCCGTGCAAGGGACGTTGGGAAACGTCTGTCCTGCGGACTCAACGCACCCCCACGACCCCAAAGACGCCTCGGAGATAGGAGACATGTCCTAGTCCCGGGATATGTCCCATGGGTCCAGAGATGCATCAGAGATGATAGACGTGTCCTAGTCTTGGCATGCGTCCCAGGGGTCCGGAGACGTGTAAGATTGAGAAAAACTAATATATTTATATATATATGTATGTGTATATATATATGTATATATATACATATTTATACATATATTAATATAATTAATTAATTTTAAGTTCTCCTGATGAGTTATTGAAAAAAGACAACTTTAAATTAATTATTTATTAAGTGATAATATATTTAATATTTTAAAATAAAGTCACTTTTGGGAGTTATAAGGATACATGAAATTAAAAAGTGTTTTTTATTCTTCCCTTTCGGAAGTTTCCCAAGCAAGTTTTAAAAGGAGGCAAGGGGTCTCATTTGAAAGGGACAAAAGACTGAGAACTTGTTATTTTTCTCTGTAGAGATTTCTTAAGTTTGTGCTTAAGGCCAAACTTAGTCGGTGGGACGGAAACCCCAAAGGTTTGGAGCTGAGGACGGTGTTGATGCGCAACTCAAAATAAAACACCCAAATATATCCTATTCTCTCTCGATCAAAATCTTTTATGTGCTAAAGAAATTGATTGTGTGATCACAAAGACAACTCCAAGGTTCCAAATTCGTGCGGATAGTCTTAGTTGGTTCATTGTGATATGCTGCTAATCTCAAGAGGTACTTACACAATTGTTCGGGGAGTGAATCAATCCAAGGATTTTGTTGATTGTTGACACTTGTAACTTTCTTCTTTTTTTGGAATGATTTTGCAATGAGCTCTTTTCAATCCTACTACTAAGACTTGGAAAAAATGAATGATTTTGCAATGACTTGTAAATACTTATCAAAGGAATATCTCAGACATAACTTAGTAGGGTAGACTAGAGTGTGCACGGAAGCAACATCACTTTTCTCACAAATGGGAATCCCTTTATTCAAAACCAAACTAAGGAACTTAACCAAAAGCAAAACTACACTAAAGCAAACCAAACGAAAAAAAACCAAACTAACTACTTGAGCCACTTAAGAATCACGAGTCAATTGACTCAAGGCAAATCAACAACTTGGCTTGACAAAACCACTAAACTAAAACACATAAAAAGAAAAACTATTCTTGAACTATGTACAAGATAGACATGACTGAAAAGACTTGAGTATATACATGATCTGACATGATTTCTCAAGATATGCAACAACAAAGTGGCAAAGGTGACAGTTCGAAGTCTTGCGAAATTGTCCTTAAATTCTAAGAGACAATCTCTCACTTTGCTACTCTCAAGCTCGATTAATTCCTCACGCAAAATTATCAACTGGGGTAAGTGATCAAGACTGTGATTGATCCAAATGCAAGTTGTTTTTCCTAAACCTCCATAATCAAATTTAAAATAACTTTCAAAATTAGGATTAAGAGAAAGGAAAGAGACAACATGGTGTTTTTCGCGTTCAAATGGAGATTGTTTACCGTTCACTGTTGTGTTGTAGGAAGAGAGGATGTCGACCGCTTCAGGAGGTCTCCACTGGTGGTGTATCGTTCCACTTGCATCCATAATATGCAAATTTTCACTTACTGGTTCTTCAATTCTTGGAAATAGACTTAGCACAACCTCGAATTGCTCTTCACTTTGCATAAACCACGCATCCTTATGAAACTCTATGAGCATATCTTCAAAAATGAAAGTCTCCTCGATAAGTGGAGTTCCAAAAATGTCCTCTAATTGATCCTTAAATACAATATCCAGTGGAATTTCATCCTCAAGCAATGCATTGGGAGGTCAAAGTTGATGATGAATCGTACCACCTCCCTCAAACTTGTTTGTCTTGAAAATTTGGTAATGATTTCATTTGCACTTCTTCCATAATATCATTCAGCGCCCCCTTAAATCGTTCTTCATATTTGGATTCGCTGGGGACAACTTGTAACTCTTCATTCAATACATCCATTTGTTTGTCTTTATTGATATTATATTTTCCTAAGTTAGTTATTAATGCTCAATCATGTAATATATTGTAATTTTAGTTTCTTCATAGAAACTTTCTATTTTGTATTTCCTTGTAATTCTTTATAATGATCTTCATGATCATTTGTAAATACAACAATCCATTTTTACCAATTACCTCTCGGTAATGTGGTATCGGAGCAGAATTAAAGAATTTTGAAAATTTTTGTTTTTGTTTTTTTGGGCCCTTTGGTTTTAGTCTGCAGATTTTCAAAACTAATCCTCGGCAAGGCTTTGGTGGGTTTGTTTTGTGGTGGTGATCGCTCTTATTTCATGCGACTTGTTTTTTCACCATTTTTCACGATTTATTTTCGTGATTTTCTTCTACTACCATTTTTTCTGCCCGACGGCCGCATCTGTATGGTTCGTTTTTTTTAGTCATGATTTTTTTTTTGAGACCTGCAATCGGCGACGTCTTCTTTCTCTGCGGATTTCTTAGGTTTTATCCGTGATGCACGATCTTTAAAAATTGCGACACATCGCTTTCTGGGCAAATCGCGATCTTCCTTCACCCCGCGCATTATAGTGGTCTCTAGGCGTCGGCAAGGGTTTTCTGGATTTCCATGGCGGCTGTGCTCTTTTTTTTCTGCAACCTTCAAAACCCGCGATTTTCACAGTGACCTAGGGTTTTGCAATTTTTAACTAGGGGTTTCCCTTGAGCTCAAGTCGAAATTGTGTTCTAATTGTAGATTCTTAGTGGGTTTTTCAAGATTTGAACTGCGTTGTTGTCTGATTTTTCTGGGCAAATCGCGATCCTCGATTTTTCAGCCATCCTCCTTTGAGCAAGCATTTGCAGCCAAATCCTTTCACAAGGATAAAGGCAAATCTCAGCCATCTCAGTCCTCTCTGCAGAAGGGCTCCAGTTAGTCACAAGAAGGTTCGAAGAAGAAGAAGGTTCAATGCAATTAATGTCACAAATATGGCCATCTGATTAAGGATTGTCACAATCGGATAGCTTCCGAACAGCGAAAGCAGGGAGGGTCTCAGCCTAAAGCCAATGTCGCTGAGAACACAAAGCAAAAAGAGTTTGCCTTTTATGCCTTCATGGCTAAAAGACCTGTAGACCACGTGAAATCTTTTGCTTGGTATATTGATTCTGGTGCTTCTAGGCATTTTACTCACCAACGTGAATGGCTTACAAAATTCACTCCCTATACTGATTCAATTATTTTTGGAGGAGGTGAGGAGTATACAGTTGTCAGCAAGGGCAACGTTCAGATACAGTTTGGTGGGAGGAATCTCATATTCCTCAACGTATGCTACGTTCCTAGCATGGAACTGAACCTTCTCTCCGTGAGTCAGATTATGCGGCATTCTCCTCAGCTTGATGTCATCTTCAGTGCACATAAGTGTTCGATTATTGATTGTGCGACACGCACTACAGTTGCTGTTAGTATTGAGGATCACGGTCTTTACAGACTTGTGGATACAGGTGATTTTCTTGAGCATGCCTTCGCAGCAAAATCCTCCTCTATCACCCGTCTATGGCATCAGTGATATGGTCAACTGAACATTCATTACCTTGCTTAGCTTGTTGAAGAAGATCTAGTACATGGCCTACTGGAAATTCAAACTCAAAATCAACGAGTTTGTGACGCTTGTCAGGCTGGGAAGTAGCACAGGACATCGTTCAAGGATGGTGACTCATGGCGAGCATCTAAGGTACTGCAGTTGGTCCGCGCTGATGTATGTGGTCCAATGAATACCCCTGTTACTGGGTGCAGGTATTTCTTAACTTTTTGTTGATGATTATAGTCGTAAGATGTGGGTGTACTTTCTTAGACATAAATCAGATGTGTTTCTTGTATTTAAGAAATTTAAGGATGTTTGTTAACCACAACATACACCCCTCAACAGAACGGCGTTGTAGAATGTCGCAACCACACCATTACAAAAATGGTTAGGCCTATGCTGGAACACATAAATGTTCCTAAGAAGTATTGGACAGAAGCAGTGTTTACTGCAGTATATCTCCTTAATAGGTCTCCCACTCATGCTGTTAAAGGGAAGACTCCTAAGGAAGCATGGACTGGTCGTAAACCCAGTATCAGCCGTTTGAAAGTTTTTGGCTCTCTTGCATATGTTTGGATTCCGGATGCCAAGCGCTCTAAGTTGGATTCCAAGAGTCAGATACTTATGTTTACAGGATATAGTGACAACCATAAGGCCTACCGGCTGATTGATGTAGACATTGATCGTCTCATCTTCAGTCGTGATGTTGTCTTTGATGAAGATCGAGGACCATTTCAACTTTCCTCGTCTGAGCAGAATTATGAGGATCAGCCTTTGAAGGCTTCTGATTTAGGTGTTCGTCTTCCTTTTGGTTCACCTGATGGGAGGGATGATGCAGATTTTG
The DNA here is from genome assembly GCF_030272615.1 of Cryptomeria japonica. Classification (NCBI taxonomy): domain Eukaryota; kingdom Viridiplantae; phylum Streptophyta; class Pinopsida; order Cupressales; family Cupressaceae; genus Cryptomeria; species Cryptomeria japonica. The sequence goes on along the minus strand of NC_081411.1, from coordinate 577,607,922 downwards.
TATTTGATGATGCACTACCTGAATTTCCTCTGGATGATGCTAATCTTCCACTTGTTCCAGATCCTCTTCCACCTGCAATTATAGTTATTCCTCCTCCATCTAATGTTGGCACATCTACTCTCCAGCCTAAGTGGTGGGCTAAGACAATCAATGATCTTTGTCTTGATGAGCTCATTGAGGGTAGATCTTCCAGAAATAAGGCAAGCAGCAAAATACAGTTAACTTTGCTCTCATGGCCAACATTCATAGCATTTATGAGCCTTAGACCTATACCGAAGCAAAAGGGATTCAGGAGTGGGAACAGGCAATGGATGTAGAATACCAGAGCCTTCTGAAGAACAACACCTGGGTTATCTCTGATCTTCCTCTAGGAAAGAAACCCATTAGCTGCAAATGGGTCTATAAGGTCAAGTATCATGCAGATGGTACCTTAGACAAATACAAGGCCAGATTAGCTGCTCGAGGATTCACACAGCGAGAGGGCATTGATTATGAGGAGACAATTGCTCCTATTGCCAAGATGAGTACCATTCGTCTTCTTCTCGCTATTGCAACTCAGTTTGGATGGAAAGTCCATCAGATGGATGTTAAGAGTGCCTTTCTCAATGGTGAGTTGCAGGAAGAAGTCTACATGATGCAGCCTCCTGTTTTCAAGGTTGCCGGCAAAGAACATCAAGTATGTAGACTTGTTAAAGCACTCTATGGACTTAAACATGCTCCTCGAGCTTGGTATATTAAAATTGATCAGTACTTGGTTGCTCATGGTTTTCAGCGTCGTCCTTCTGACAGTAATTTGTATATCAAACACTCTGGTGATGATATTCTTTTTCTTGTTGTCTATGTGGATGACTTGATCATCACTGGCAATTCAACACATTTGATTGCAGAAATCAAACAGGATATGTGCAAGGATTTTGATATGACAGATTTGGGGCTTCTTCATTATTGTTTAGGTGTTGAGGTTTGGCAGACTGATAGTAGCATTTTTATTTCTAAGTCTAAGTATGCCAGGAACTTGCTTGACAGGTTTCGCATGCAGGATTGCAAACCTGCTTCCACACCTATGGAGACTGGCTTGAAGTTGTCAACCAAGTCCAATTCTCCTCCTGTAGATGAAACACAATTCAGGCAACTAGTGGGCAGCCTCATCTATCTTACTGCTACTAGACTTGATCTCAGTTTTGAAGTGAGCTACATTTCACGCTTCATGATAGCCCCCAAGGCTGATCATTGGGTAGCAGCGAAGCATGTGCTGCGTTATGTGAAAGGCACCTTTGATTATGGACTTCTTTACACTAGGAGTGATGATCCTAGACTCAGTGGGTTCACAGATTCAGATTGGGCAGGTTCGGTTGATGATAGGAAGTCAACCTCTAGATGTGTTCAGTCTAGGATCTGGTGCAGTCACTTGGACTAGTAAAAAGTAGCAGGCAGTGGCTCTCTCCTCGACATAAGCAGAGTATCGAGGAGCAGTTAAGGCAACATGTGAGGTAGTTTGGCTTTGCCGGATGCTTGCGGATATGCAAATATCTCAAGCAAGTCTGACTCCCTTGTTCTATGACAATCAGGGAGTGCTCAAACTTGCCAAGAATCCCGTCTTCCATGAAAGAACCAAGCACATGGAAACTCACTGTCATTTCATCAGAAAGCTTGTTGAAGACGGTTCATTTTAGATGCTGTATGTTCCAACAACGGAGCAGACAACAAATATTCTCACTAAGTCGCTCAGTCCAGATAAGTTTGTCAAATTTAGGGGGCAGCTTGGTGTCTTTGATAGATTGAGCATTAAGGGAGGGTATTGATATTATATTTTCCTAAGTTAGTTATTAATGCTCAATCATGTAATATATTGTAAGATATTGTAATTTTAGTTTCTTCATAGAAACTTTCTATTTTGTATTTCCTTGTAATTCTTTATAATGATCTTCATGATCATTTGTAAATACAACAATCAATTTTTACCAATTACCTCTCGGTAATAGTCTTCTTCTCCAAGGATGCTTGAAATTTCTTGTGATTCTTTTTCCATGATCTTATTTTTTAGCATGAATGAGTATTCATCAGGGGCTTCTTCTTCTTTCTTGATTGTTGGATCATCAGTTGCATTTGTTTGAACATCCTCCATTGCTTTCTCAACCTCCACTTCAGAAGTTGTTTCTTTCCTTTGTATAAGGTATGCAAATTTGCTCTCGACTGAATTGTGTTGATTGTCCTGCTCAATTGTGCTTTCTTCACTACAAGATGTTGTAGTAATACCTTCTTCTTTTGATGCTAAGTTGATTGGTTGAAGGTGAGCATTCCACAAATTTTCTATAGTGTACAACTTTGATGATTCTTCCAACCTTACTTGCACCTTAGCTTGATGAATAGCTTCCCTACATGATGGACATGTGACTTCGGAATGAGTGGTATTATGGATCCTACACCAACATGGGAGCAAGATGTCTTCTACGCACAACTCTTTCTCAATACTTAACCCTTTCTTGACCATCTCTTTGAACCTCATGAAAAATTCACTTTCACCAATTGAAGGTCCAGGTTTTGCCTTTACTAGCACAATGGGCTCATGTACCTTTGAAAAGGAAAATTTCCCTTGCAAGGCATTCCATCCTTGGCAGAAATCTTAAACAATGCATCTCATTGTGTCCACCAATGTTATGAATTCTACAACTATTCCTTGATGCGAATTTAGACAATCTTCGTGGATGTAATTGTGCATTCAAAGTCCACCAAAGATTGAGAATATCAATCGAGGCATGATCCTGCTGCTCGTCCATTGAGAAATCTTTCCTTTATATTTTGTTTTTGATTTTTGAATTTTTTTGAATTTTTTTGGATTTTTGATATATGAGATATCTAGCAAATCTCAATTTTGACTTGACAGCTCAACAAATTTTGTCGGCATCAATAGATTCATTTATGTATTCACTATCTCCCTCCTTCTAGCGCCAATTTTGTTGGTGCATGGAGGAGGTTAAAAGAAGGCTTCAAGATTACTGTTCACAAATATGAATTGAATTGATTTGGAGTTCAACAATTCAAGCATTCACCGCGATCAACCCTCCTTCTAGTGCCAATTCTGTTGGTGCGCAGAGGAGGGTAGAAAAAAAGGTTCTGGATAACTCCTCCAAATATAACTTGATAAGTAAGTTCCATTGTTCGCGAGATGATAATCATCAACCCTCCTTTTAGTGCCAATTTTGTTAGTGTGTTCTTTATACACGCACAACTCAAAATAAAATACCTAGAGATATCCTATTCTCTCTTGATCAAAATCTTCTTTGTGCTAAATAGATTGACTGTGTGATCACAAAGATGACTCCAAGGTCCCAGATTCATGTGGATAGTCTTAGTTGGTTCGTTGTGATATGCTGGTAATCTCAAGGGGGACTTACACAATTCGGGGAGTGAATCAATCAAAGGATTTTGTTGATTACCGACACTTGTAACTTCCTTCCTTTTTTGGAATGATTTTGCAATGGGCTCTTTTCAATCCTACTTCTAGTAAGACTTGGAAAAAAGGGCAAAAGGATGAGGGTTTAGGAAGCTACTTCTAATCTTAAGCTAATCCTATGAACTCTAGAGACGGAATTGCAAAGTTGGAATCAAAAACCAATTCTTGTTTCGCCAAATTCAACAACTATACAAGAACAGTGCAATCTTCTAAGGAAATCTAAAGATTTTCATATCGCGCATATTCACCAACATCTTGAACAATGAATAAAGCAATAGAAGTTAAATAAATTCCATTAACTGATTCAGGCTAACTTTGCACGATAACTGAAAATCATCCAATTATCAAAAGTATGAACACATCCATTCCACATTAAACAATTCTATCAAATCCTTCATTCAATTTACCAACTTGGAAATGAAATTTATTCTAAGGAGAGCCTTTAAACCATGCTAACTTGCAAAAGTAGACAAAAATTCACCAACAATTGAACAATGAATAATGTCTTAGCACTTAAGAAGTATTATTGCAACAATTTCTCAGAAATCTCTCTCTTTACAAATGAGAGGAGGGTGGTTTATATGGGCACCCCATTACAAAGCAACGACCCAGATTGATTTAAGATCAATGGCCAAGATTAACAGATAAAACCCTAATTAGGGTTAATTGCGGAAAAACTCCTTTTGGCCAATGGGAAAATCACAAGACTTTGGATAACCAATGAGAAAATAGGAGCCGCTTGTTGAGTCTGGTTCATTGCACCTGGACATGTCTGGCTTGGAACCCTTGGATTGATCGATTGATGATTGGGATGCCACCTCAACTTGCCTTGCAAATTTGATTTCTTATCATGAAGAAGTGTTGATGCCTTAGGCAATATTTTTTGATCTGAAGGAAATTCAAGATGATTAGAACATTTTCTTTATTCTCATTGCGTCTTGAACTTATCGCTCCTTGGTGTGTAATCTTCTGATTTTGGATTTTCAAAGAAATTCAAGGTCGAGGTAAAGTCTTTCATCTTTGTATGACTTGATTTTCTTGATCCCGATGGAGTGTAAGTCCTTCTTTGTTCCTTTCATCCTTGGATTCCATCTTGAAGCGTGAATGTTGTCCTTTTGTGCGTTGTGGAATCATCTTTCCAACTGGTTCCTTTGTCATCTTCACCTTTCTGAAATCTCTTCTTGAGCTGACATCCATCTCCTGAAAATCTTGAAAAATTCCCAAGTTAGAGAAATAAACTTGATGTCTACTTGATGATTTTTTGAAAAATAACTCTGATTTTCTGTCTAGATTTTTGAAATTAAACTCAAAATCAGACTTAATCAAGTCTGAAACTGAATAATCAGTTAGTAAACTTGGAAATTATGGAATTAATGTCTGATTATGAATTTAGAAATGAAAATCAGACTTTAGGAATGTTTTGAAAATTGAAATCGGACTTGGAAAAACTTATGAAATTGAGTCTGATTTTGAACTTTAGGAATGAAAATCAGAGTTTGAAAAGATTCTTGGAGCTAAAATCGGACTTAGAAAATTCTGGAAATTATGGAACAAAATCCGATTTTGAGAATTTCTGCTTGTAAGATTAAGAAAACATAAAAAAGCAACCCTATTCTTCTGATGAAATTTGAAAATATGATGTGGAAAACCTAAGCACAGGTTTGATTATCAGAATTTCAGAATAAGGGAAGGAATTTTGAGGCCCAAAATCTGAGAATTTTGTCATGAAAGTGCTTCAGACCTGCAAAAATTGAAGAAAAAAACTCAGAGAAAGCTTCTGATTAGTCTTTGAATGCCTTGAATTCTCCCTTAGAACTCGTTGTGAACCTGCAATTACACTTCTAATTTGCCTAGAACTTTGTAAAGATGCCAATAAAAGTTCGAACTTCTTGAGGATAGAAGGAAAATTGTGAATAGTGAATTGCCAAGACTGATGTCTTATAGAAAACTCGAACCTTCACTTGCATCGTTTTTTTGTTTTAATGAGTTTTTCTTTTTTTTTAATTGCTTTTTTGATTTTAAAACTTTTTACAATTTCATCTTTTAATCCTTATAGAAGCCTTCTCTCCTAGGCGAATTACTTCATGGGTTGAGTTTTATGCTTTAGTCCACACCTTCTTCTCATCTTGGGTGAATTTTGCTTTTCATTGCTTTATGTTGACTTTGCCAAGTTCACAATTTTTTTTTTGAATTTCTCTTAGGCTGGGCAAATTTTCCCATACCTTGGCTTTTGTGTTTTAATTGTGTAGATGTGGGGTTTTGATAGGAAGGGATATGATGTCATATTTATTCCTTATTTTTAAAGAAATAGTGCAGTCTAGAGAAAAATGGAGAACCAAAATTTTATGAATAGTGGCTCCACAAAAACAATAGATTTTTTGGCTAGCCACATGCTATTCTAGCATTTTTTATCTTTGTTTCCTGCTTTCAAGTTTCCTATTGTTTTTTAGTTCTAGATGCATTACATGAATTTGTTTCAATGGAGGTAGCCTCAATTCCAGATTTGCAAGCTTTCTGGGTTTGTGCTAAAACTACAGTCAGAGCCTCTTGAAACATACCAGTCAGAGCTAGTATTTCTTGCTAAAATAACTAGTTTGCACAACATACTGATCCTTCATACGATGATCAACATCCACACTATAACCTACCCATCAGAACAGTGGAAACAGCTGGCAAAACATGCAAATAAATGTGGTGCAGGTCTGTAATGAAGTATGGATGCCCTAAAACTTGTATGACTGTGGTTGGAATGTGGGTTAGAGTACCTTAAATTGCTCATATGTTTGAAAATAAGCCCTTTCAGATTTGGTGCAGCAATTTGCAAGCAAAAAATCTTCGAAATAATGCTGATTTGTAATGTAGGGTAGTTTGTTTGCCAAATGTACCAAAGTACCTGCAATAATAAGCATGAATGTGATCCTTGAGTAGAATCACCACAAATGGATATGAGGATTCTCATCCCAAAATCTAAAATTGAATCCAAAAGGGTTCTGTTATTTGGAATTTGCCAACCAAGGGTTTTTTTCTTGAGTTTTCAAATTTAAAAATGGAATTTAGTAATAACGAGAAAGGTTAATTTGTTTTGGGTGCTTGCCCCTCCTATATAGGCATGTCCAATTTGAGTCCTTCATTAATTTACTTTTCTACCTAAGTGAACTTAAATTACTTTAAAATAAATTTATTCATAGGCTTCAAAATCTGATGGACTGCTCGCCCTAAATATCTTATTTAAATGGTTATCTATAGTAACATTTAAATTGCTCTTTGTTGAAAAGATGATTGGGCCTCAAATTCTAATCCTATTATGAAATTACTTCCCTTATTTTGTCCTTAGCCTATAGGAAATACAAATGGGCTATGGGCTATGGGAATTTTGATGCTCGAGTATCTCCCTACCTTTCCATGTAGCATCCTCCCTGAGGAGATTCTTCCAACACATTAGGTGCTTTATGGTATTCCTATTCTATAACTTTTTCTCGTTGATGTTAATGATGTCATAGAGCTTTTGTTGATTCTAAATTTTTTGAAAATGATCCTTGAGTGCCCTCAACATGCCTTGGCCATGCTTAACCAAGTCACTAGCAGCTAATACCTTCCTTCTTGTAAGCATCAAATGAACCAAAGTTGGAGCATCATAATCATATAGTACATGCTTCTAGAAAGTGTAGTAGTAGTATTCTCGTAAACACAATGCCTTGACCCATGCTATTTATTGGTCATTTACCTAACTCCTCAAATACTCCATGACCCATACTGTCTTTGTTTGCCCCTTGGTTTGAGGGTGGTAGCTTGTGCTTGGAGTGAGTTTTTTACTTGTCAATTGAAATAACGTTTGCTACAAAAGGCTTAGGGATCTATTGCCCTTGTCATTAACTATGTAACTTAATCATTTCTTTGAAAATTTTTGTGACCACCTGAGGAGAAATAATAATGACTTAAAAATGAAGTCGTTCAGTATGTTTGAGAGTGTCCCACATGCCAATAGAACAAGAATGAACATACTTACCCAACTGGTTTGTTACAGCCCCTGTCTATTCCCCCCAAAAAATAGGAGTGTATTTCTGTGGATTTCATTATAGGGCTACCAAAGGTGTAGGGTAAGAAAATTTACTCTATGACATAGACAATTAGATATTATGGAAAATGATTTTAAAGGGAAAATTACCTACACAAAAAAAAAAAACTTACTAAAAATAGACTTACTAAAAATAGTTTACTACCATTATATGTTGGCATTGCATGAAGATTGCTTATGGGTCGCTGATCCCCACCCTATCTTGGGACTTAACCTTTTGCTTGGATTTAGACTGCCCCTCTTTGGAACATCTCATCCCCATCTTCTTAAATACTGACAGTAATAACATGAATGAAACTATAAAACCTAATCCATGGAGATTGATATTTTACTACAATTAACTTTGTCATGGACCTATGGACTAGAAACTAACTTTAGTTGCTTAAAAAATCTTCTAGCTCTTTCCTCAAATCTTGAATTCCTTTCAGGACATCTAGATGCAAAATGACCTATCTTATTACATGCAAAACATTTAAAAGGTGTTTTTCCTTCATATATACCGGTATTAGAGACCCGAACCTGACTGAAGAAGGAGAAGGAAAGGTCTTGCATCTGTAGACATGGAGTTACACCAGAAGGCAAGAGTGTGTTACCAGAAAGCAGTTGGAGAGTGGTGTAGCCACAGATGGAGACAACTGAAGATTGTTGACATAGTTTTGTCATTCTTATCTCTTCTAGCATGAAATGTGTTAGCAACAGTCTTAGAGATATCATACTTAGGAACATCCTTTTCTACCATAAACAAACAATCACCATCCTCGTAGTCTGATTCATCATTTGAGATACCAGCATCATCTTTAACATAATATGCCTTCTCATTGAACTTTCCCCTTTTTTCTCTAAACTTTTGTCTATTTTCCTTATTTGACGAGATTGGAAAACTTTGATTGTGTTTTGACGCTGACATCATTTGATTATTATATTTTACACATTAATTGTACTTTACTTTACTTTAGCTTGCATATGCACGTAGTGTCATATGACCGCTAAAGTGGGGGCTAAATGTAACATCATAAATTGTACACCCTTGCTAGGGTGGTACAATTCTATGCTTAATTTAGCACCCGCCTTAGTGTGTTTGCATCTTGTATTGTTGGCATTGCATGGAGATTGCATTGATGAAGGATATCTGCTTGTGATGTGGGAGCTGTCGTTAAGACACACTTTGCGTTTCACCAGGTTTTGTTCAATCCATTTCTTGAGCGATACCTCATGAGGTTCTTTGAATTAGAGATTGTTTTTGTATAGTATATCATAGGTTGAATCCATATTTGATGAGATTGGAAAACTTTTATTGTGTTTTGACGCTGACATCTTTTTAGTAAGTTTCACTGCCACCCGGATTCATGTTATTACTGTCAGTATTTAATAAGATGGGGATGAGATGTTCCAAAGAGGGGCAGTCTAAATCCAAGCAATAGGTTAAGTCCCAAGATAGGGTGGGGATCAGCGACCCAAAAACAATCTTCATGCAATGCCAACATATAATGGGTCGCTGATCCGCACCCTATCTTCAGTTAGGTTCGGAACTCTAATACTGGTATATATGTAAATTAAAAGTTATTAACCCACTTTGGAACATCTCATCCCCATCTTCTTAAATACTGACAGTAATAACATGAATGAAACTATAAGTATATTAACTTCTCATGTATAACTTCTCATGTATAACTGGTTCCTAGCTTCTTATTCCATTGTTTCAGTTATGGATGTGTGAGTCTATATCAGTCCATAGTCCTCAGAAAATCTGAAACATAGCTTGTTATCAGTCCATATGATAAAGTTGTAGTGGTACTTTGGGTTGGCATCTGATAAAGTTAGTATACTTATAGTTTCATTCATGTTATTACTGTCAGTATTTAAGAAGATGGGGATGAGATGTTCCAAAGACGGGCAGTCTAAATCCAAGCAATAGGTTAAGTCCCAAGATAGGGTGGGGATCAGCGACCCAAAAACAATCTTCATGCAATGCCAACATATAATGGTAGTAAACTATTTTTAGTAAGTCTATTTTTAGTATGTCATTACTGTCAGTATACTTATATATGTAAATTAAAAGTTATTAACCCACTTTGGAACATCTCATCCCCATCTTCTTAAATACTGTCAGTAATAACATGAATGAAACTATAAGTATACTAACTTCTCATGTATAACTGGTTCCTAGCTTCTTATTCCATAGGTTTTAGAGTGCCCCTCTTTGGAACATCTCATCCCCATCTTCTTAAATACTGACAGTAATAACATGAATGAAACTATAAGTATACTAACTTCTCATGTATAACTTCTCATGTATAACTGGTTCCTAGCTTCTTATTCCATTGTTTCAGTTATGGATGTGTGAGTCTATATCAGTCCATAGTCCTCAGAAAATCTGAAACATAGTTTGTTATCAGTCCATATGATAAAGTTGTAGTGGTACTTTGGGTTGGAACTGATTCACCCCCCTCTCAGTGGTACTCTGTGTTCAACAGTATCTTTGTGTCTTTGTCAAGAAGTACTAAACAATCAAACCAGTAAAGAAAATGATGAGACCAAAGATACATAAAAGAAATGATTATTGAAATATCATTTGTAAATCTTTTTATAAATTCTTTTATTGAGATACCCACTATATTCTTTTATAGTGTAAATTCTTATATGTGTCCATATCAACAAGATTATTCATTTCTTTTATGTTTGATTACAAGCATCTTACAAAGACAATTACAATAGTGAAGTAAGAAGTAGGAGATTTAAACTTTTGTAAACTTGTGAGATTTACAAAATTGTGGTTTCAACCACAGCGTGTAAGATAATATTTCTCCTCACAAAGGGGAGGCTGCCTTCTTATCACTCTAAACATTTTTACAACAAAATCTATAACTTCCTATACTAATCTAATTATCGGGTGTTACATCACTTTTTCCTCTTCCTTCAAGGAAGATGCTTATCCTCTTCTCTTATATTCAGAAAGGATATTTCTGCTAAGAGCAATAATGATCAATAAACTACTTAGCTATTTAGAATTAACTAAGAAGCGTGCTGATGAATATGATTGAAAAAGAAGCAGCAAAGTTTCTATAAAAGCTCAAAGACTTCCGTTGCTTCCGAGATGGGAACACAATATTTTAAAGCTCAAAGACACTCTAAGGCATACTATAATCCTATCAACCTTTTGTAATGACTTTTGTAACGTAGTATAAGATAAAAACTTTCAGTATAATGCAATTCTCACTTGACTATGAAAAGAATCGTAGTACAAAGACTAGGAGTTCTCACTACCACAACTAATAACTATATCTTAATTTGAAGTTTGCAGTTCAAAGTCTACAAGAAATCAGATTCAAAACACTCTTCACAGCACAACAATATTCTCACATATACTTTGATTAACTTAAGATAACATCACCATTATGACATAAGAACACAATGATAACATAGAATAAACTTCAACTCAAAGATTGAAAACTCAACAATTCTCTTATCAATCAATGATACAAAATTGCAATGTATAAATCAAAGTTTATATCGCTGCACAATTTTGACAGAGTTTTCTTGCATTCGAAAAAAGATAATCTAATTACAAAGAGCTCCCTCCTATATATAGATTAGGAGCTATGAGAAAAAGGTGGAAAATTCTAACTAAATTTGACTTATTCAACATCATAAGTCCTAAGCTATTTTGACTTGTAATGTGATCATATCCAATTACAAATTTTGACTTTACATATGATATGTCTAGGCAAAATTATTTCTAAGAAAACATAAGAAAACAAGCGTTTTAGGGTACTTCTTCTCAACTTTCATTCTGGGCCATGAATTCCGAATATTTGTGCAATAAAGCTTGTACTTCCTCATCATTTGGCCCAAAAGTATGACTTGCTACTGTTGTGATCCTGTGAACAACATCAGAATAACTGGTGAAAGATGTCTGATACTTCTTTTGAGCACTTTGCATTTTGCTTACAAATGCTTGAAGATTGGTTAGTTTGTCGATGGAGGTTAAGGTGAAACGAACCACTTCCATCTTTGCATGAATCAATGAACTGAATTTTGAAAGTACCGCGTCTTTTGACAACAACTTTTTATCTTCATTCATCAAGCCACAAGAGACCTTCTCAAATTGAGTGAGAATTTCTTTCTCATCTTCAACACATGACTTTAAGGCTGATTCCAAATCATTCATCAATTCTTCAATCACCTCAGCTTTGTTGGTCATAAGTTCCTTGAATTCGACATATTGCCTCCTAGAAGACAAAACATTGTATTCACATAGTGCATCCAATTGGTAATTTGTAAACTTGAGCCAAGTTTTCAAATCTCTCTGTTGAGATTGTAAATCTTGAGACAAGACCTCCAAAGTGTGCTTCAATCCAAACTTGACTCCCTCTAAATCTTTCAACATTCGAAGAAATGTTCTTACCAATTTGGTACCTTGCTGTAACAACCTGCCTGCCCAAGAGTCTATCACACTTGCTTTCTCTCCAGCCCTCTCAGCCTTGTTGATAGATTCTCGGACAATGGAGGATGATATTGGATCAGCCGTTTCAGTGTTTTTAGTGATCTTTAGGAGTACCGAGATGAGTTGCTCATTCTGCTATTTCAACTGATCTTTCTTCTCAATGAGTTCATCATATCTTTGAATCAAAGACGCTACAAATTCTTGTGCATCATGCTTGGTACTATCATGTGTTTGTTTCCCAAGTTCAATTTTTGTAATTTTATAATTTGTAGATTGTATCTCTTCATCCGGCTTATCCATAATAGGTTCGACTACCTTAGCATATTTCACCTTCTCCTTACTCACCAATATTCTTGAAACAGTCTTAGCCCTCTTGGTGGGTTTAGATTTTGCCGGTATAAGCTGCTTGAAATCAAAATCATCTGGAGATATCTCATGTTTCGTCCTTTTGGGAGTGATTGTCCTCAACCAAGCAAGAAGACTAGAAGTGTCAAGTTGAGTAGTTTCAACTAGAGCCTGTGAAGGAATAGATTCTATTTGCACCACAGTCGACACAATGGGCAGGGCTTTTGTCTGTATTGCAGGAGAAATCTACTAAATTACCACATGAGACATGGATCCAGACATAAACATATCAAAATCAATAAGGGTGGAGGTAGGTACATTTGACAAGCTCAGGTATGAGGTATAATAATAAAAAATGCTATCCAAGTTATCTTGTGGAGCATCTAGGACAGACTCGGTAGCTAGGGTAGATATATTTTGGGTAGGAACCACTGGAGGAACTGAATTCATCTTCACAGTAGAAAAGGAATCAACGTTAGTGTCTACAGGAAATTTGGGAACGTTGGCAAGAGTGGATACTTGAGAAATATTACCATGAGGGGTCCTTGGATCCATGGCAACATGAGATACTTGCCTTTCTTTTGCTTGGTCTTGCTCACTTTGATCATCCCCTTGTTCTTCCATATGTTATTTTCCCTTAATGGGTGTTCCTTCTTGAGACTTATTCTTGGCGTTTTTAATATTGATTTTAATCTTCGTTCCTTTGGAAGAGGAAGCATCTTCTCTATTTTTGGTCCTTAGCTCAGACCTCCGACCAACTGGTCCTGCTGTATCATCTTCTGATTCAGTTTTGAACCTTTTCAACTTTACACCTTTGATTTTCAACCATGTATTGGTGTTGGCGAGAATAGGTTGAAACCTTTCTTTAATGGATGTACATTCCTTTTGTGGCCAATGGATGGGAGGAAGAGGAGTTTCTGCAATCTTTTGTTGCTCATAGATCAAATCAACCACCTCTTTGTCATCTTCCATACCTTCTAGAATGTCACTTAGATCTAAGTCAACAATTTGCTCAAAATTGAGCCTGCTATAGTCCATCCTTCTAACATCCTCTTCAATATGGAGATCAATCCAGACATCTTCAATTCGGCACACATTAATGAAGGCTCTTTTTATCTTATCTTTCATTCCTCTGTAGTCAAAATCCTTTTTGACTTTGAACTTCTTTAATTTGATCTCCTGGAGCTATGTCTCCATAGCTTTAGCCTTGGTAGAGGTTGTCAATAAATATCTCCCGATGGCGAGAGGATTCTGAGTAGATATAATCAAACCTGCCTTATGAGGAGCCAATTGTTTTGCATGAACAACCATTATTTGCCTTGCCAACTCCGTCAGTAAGGTATCTTGGAAGCATGTATGGGTGATCATCGAAATAGCCTACTCTCATGTATGTGTATGTAGGAAACCGTAAGAAGAGAAACCCGTACTCGTTAACTTTCTTCCAAGTTGCCTTTGATACTCTTCTTTTGTTGAGGGGCTTGTCAAAAGAGCACATATAAGAACCATAGAAAGCATCTTGAATCCTTCTGTAATGATGTCTACCAGTCTTCATGGTTAGCTGATCATAATATATCCATACCGACACTTTTGTTCAGTCTCCTTCAGTGGTGAGACCAGGAAATTGCCTGAACGAAGCTGCCATGTATACCAAATATGAATTCATGTAGAAAGTAAGAGTGGTAGGCACTTGTGAAAGTTGTTCACATAGGGCATCAGTGATTTGCTCACCCCAGAAAATCTGCTGCACACCTTTCTTCATAATAGAAATATATCTGTACATCCACGTCTCAAATTTGTCGGATTTCTTTAATCCTTTGAGTCTACTGAGGAGAGTAATCATGTCATTAATTTCTTCTTTGAAGTCACTCCTATAAAGTTTAGGCCATCTAGTGGTAGTGGCTCTTGGCTTCAAGAGCCAATGGGCATTGATATTCTTTTTACGAGACTCTTCATTCTGATTGTAATGAGCTTGAGCTTTTCCTATTGTGATGTTGGCATGTGCAGGAGGAGCCGGAACCTTAAAAGCTTTATCAATAGCTTCAGGATCCAGTCTAATAATTACTTTACCACCATCATCCCTGATAGTCCTTGCCGCCTTGTCAAAATGAGAAGCACAGGCAAGAACGAATTTTGGTTCTAGAACAGCCATTGGAAAAGATGAGACTAGGTGGATGTGACTACTAAGGAGCTGTTGCATGCCTGGTGATGATGACTGTTCCTCAGTCCTTTTGAGAAATTCAGACATATCAACATATGTCCTATCTGTGTATCCTTGATTTCTTCAACATTTGAACTCATTGAAGAAGGTGGGATAGCATTCTGGTATTTTTGATATTTGTCCTTCATCTTTTTGTTTGGTGTGGTAGCCAGTTATCCAGACATCTGAGCTTGATCTGCAAGGGTGAGATGGAAATCTCACAGAGTAAGAACATCTTCACGTGAAGCAAAAAGCTCATTGGTATTCCTCTGAGATTATAGCATTGCAGAATCAAGACCAACCTCTTAACCTATTGATTTGGGTAGATCGTGTGTGCAAACATGGATAAATGATGCAAAGACGAAAATGATAGGTGGGGACATTGGCAAAAACGTGAAAGTGACAAGAAGTGTGAGGCAAAGAATGTTACGTTTACATTTTTGTTTGTTTGTTTTGGAAACAAGGCCAATGAAGGTTTGCAATTGGGTCATAGAGATCCGATTGCAAGCCTTATAGAATGTATGATTATGCAATCAGGTTTCTATAATCAGATCGCAAACAGGTAAGACTTTAATGCAATAGTGAACAAGCTATAAGATAATTTGAAGATGTAATTGGGTCTCTAGGACCTGATTACAAATCCGTTAATTACTTTATGATATGGGAAGAACAATTGTAATCGAATTCTAGAGACCTGATTACAACTACCTTGCATTGGCTCTATTATGAGTGTAATCGGGTCTCAAGGATTCGATTACAACTAGCAAGAATCAACATGTAATTGGGTCTCTCCTTGAGACCCGATTACAATTATTATAATCGCTTAAGAGAAATAGTCCGATTTAATCGGGTTTTGAAGACCTGATTACAATGCAAGAAATGGTGTGAACTTGTAATCGGGTCTGCAAGACCCGATTACAAATGAAGATCAATGCTTTCTTTGTAATCAATGGTAAATAACAATGTGTAGTCTGGTTTCGTATATTGGACTACAGGGTAAAATTCTTATGCAATAAAAATTTGTAGTTGCGCATACGAAACCCGAATGCATGTGTAAGTGAAGAAACTTTGAATGGCATAGCATCGGGTTTCTAAGATCCGAACACATAAAAGGCTCAATCCATGGGGAACTTAACAGCAAGATCATTGCAATTCAAAAGAACAAAGACAAAACATGAACATAAAAACCCTAGCCTATGGGGTACAAAAATGGAAAATGACTTAAAACGATATCATATCAATTTAAAACCTAACAAATACGAGCTGCTAAGAAGATAAAAAACAGAGAAAAGAAGAAGAATACTCACCTAAGAAATGGAGGGAGAAAACGAAGCCATCAAGGGGGTAATCTTCTTAGGCAAAAACGCAAAGAATAGGACTTGAAATGCAAAAGAAAGCTATGAATTGCAATGTCAAAACCATTACTCAAATCACATTTTAAAACCAATAAGCATTGTAAAATGATTTTTTTTACAACACTCAAAAGTAATAAATGCATCTAAGAGTTGAAATTGGGTTTCTAAGACCTGATGAGAAAAGGGAAAAAAGAACTAAAAATTGCAATTTGGACGTCAAAGCCTGTTTTGCAAATGACAATGAAAAACGACTTGCAATAGAAAGTTAAAAACCCATTTTACAATGAAGAACAATGGATGACTAAAGACAGATGAACGAAACTCTAAACTTGGCATTTAAAGAACGAACAAATGAAAAGAACTTCAAAATAAGATGTATGAATACGCGAACTGCGATTTGAGTAAAATTGTAGGGATGTGTCTCATTTTCTCATTGTTCAAAAATGAAGACAACAAGGCAGATTGACAAAATTTACAAATTTCTTTGCCATCTCAACAACATATACAATAGCACAGGTAGCTGATTTATTCTTCAGAGTGATATTCAAACTTCATGGGATGCCTAGGACTATTTTTAGTGATAGGGACGACATGTTCCCGAGTCTTTTTGGGTAGGAACTCTTTAGGTTGAGTGGGACTGAGCTCACTTCTCGTACCAGCTATCACCCACAGATAGATGGGCAGACAAAGATAGTAAATAAATGGGTGGAAGGGTACCTTAGAAATAACATTTCAGGGCAGCGAAGGCATGGGTTAGATGGTTGCACCTTGCTGAGTATTATTATAATTCCACGTACCACATGTCTATCAGGATGTGATCATTTATGGCGTTGTATGGATATGAAGCTCCAAACTTTATTGATCTACTTTTTGGAGATAGCAAAGTGCCTAAGGCTAGGGGTTTACTATAGGAAAGTTTTGTGACCATTTCACACATCACCCCATTAGAATGGGGACCCCCTCTTTTTGCTTTTGTTTTGCTTTCTCTCTATTTGTTCTTCTCTCTGCTTTTTTGGAATTTTGAGTAAGTGATTGTCTGTCTGGGCTAGGGCTAAACCTTAAGGGTTCTTTTTTGACATCATTCAAGCTAAGTCCAGTCAAATTTTGGAAAATTGTTAAGTGTCTCCCTGAAGAATTGAGATTGTTGGAACAAGGTAAACCTTTCAGGAGAGTCAAATTGGTTAGGTCAGGGGAGTCAAATAGGTCTTAGGTTAGGTTTGGATTGAATAGAGGTTTTTTGGGGTAAAGTCTTGTTTGTTTCCAAGTCTGAGTCAGTTAAGCATGGTCAGTGAAGAAAGGGAGTCTAGTCGGCCGAGTTAAATAGGGAATGGAATGGATCAAGAGCCTGAAAATGTTAAATTCGCTCTTGACCCTTGCTGAGGGTCCAGGGCGAAATTCTTTGTAGATTGGATTTCCTTCACAATTTTGACTAAGTGTTGACATGTTTTAAGATGAATTTGTGTGTTCTTGCTTGGAGAGGTTTTGATTGATTTTTTTGAGAGCAAGATGATGCCTGAAATAGAAAATTCGCTCCTGACCCTTGCTGAAGGCCCAGGGCGAAATTTTGATTTTTCCTCATTTTGTAGTGAAAAAGGACCAAGTTTTGAACATGAATGGCAAATGAGCATCTCCTTCTACCCGCCTGAAAAAGTTTAACTTGAAATGATGGAGGACTTTGTTGAAAACCTAAAATTCGCTCCTGATCCTTGCTGAAGGTCCAGGGCAAAAATTCCTATTTGAGTCATTTCTGGCCTTGTTTGGTCAAATTGAGATGTCAAAGGCATGATGAATGGTGAAGTGAGCATAATGAAGCCCCCAAACTTGTTTGAAGATGAA
Organism: Cryptomeria japonica; assembly: GCF_030272615.1. Taxonomy (NCBI): domain Eukaryota; kingdom Viridiplantae; phylum Streptophyta; class Pinopsida; order Cupressales; family Cupressaceae; genus Cryptomeria; species Cryptomeria japonica. The sequence continues at coordinate 577,590,216 of NC_081411.1, read as the reverse complement.
GAGATGAAGGAGTTTTGCCCAGGAAAGGCAATTTCGCTCCTGACCCTTGCTGAGGGTCCAGAGCGAAATTCTTTATAAGCATATTTTTTGACCTTTCTTAGGCATGAAAACCTATTCATAGCACAATGCAAGATGAAATCTTCCTTAGCAAAGAGGTTTCAAGGTGAAAAGTGAAGCATTTTGGTCTAGATGGCAAAAATCGCTCCTGACCCTCTCTGAAGGCTTAGGGCGAAATTCTCAAAAACACATTTTTCTTGCAAAGTCAAAATGATTTTTATGGTTGGAATGAATGTGAAAAGGTGTGTTTTACCCATTAAAGATAATTTGGATGGCCAACAAAGAAGCAATCAAGCTAAATAGGGAAAATTGCTCCTGACCCTTGGAGAGGGTCCAGGGCGAAAATTCTAAAAAACCTACTTTTTCCTCCAAGTTTGAACGAAGCTAAAGCCTAGACACAAGTTTGAAATGAGGTTTGAATTGCCTTGAAGTGAAGAAGGATTGTTGAGAATGAAAGTTTTGAAGGTAATTATCAAAATCGCTGCTGACCCTTGGAGAGGGTCCAGGGCGAAAATCATAAAACCAACATGTTCCCTTCAAGATTGTGCTAAGGCAAGGTTATATGAAGGTAGAAAAGGCCTTCAAATTCATGATGAATAAAGGTTTGCTTCCAAAACTTGATGATCCTAGGCTAGGAAAGAAAAATCGCTCCTGACCCTTGCTGAAGGTCCATGGCGAAAATTTGAAAACCCCTTATTCTACCTTGCAGAAACAAGACAAATTTGGATGGAGTGGATAAGGAAAGACATTACCTAGTGATGAATAAAGTTTCAACGAAAAATGATGATGGATTGAGTCTAGATTTGCAAAATCGCTCCTAACCCTTGTTGAGGGTCCAGGGCGAAAAACTTGGAAAGAGGATTTTCTTGCTTAGTTTGGAGGCATGAACATGATCTTGCTTGGTGAAGAATTTTTTAGATGAGGAAGTGAGGATTTTTAGTCAGAATTATGAAAATCGCTCCGGACCCTTGGAGAGGGTCCAGGGCGAAAAACACCAAAATCACACTTTTTCTCCTGAGTTGGATAGAGCTAAGTCTGGAATTTAGTAAGAAGACCTATTTGAGATGCCTTGAAGAAATTTTGAGCTTTGAAAAATGTCAATTTTGAGCCAAATTATGAAAATCGCTCTTGACCCTTGGAGAGGGTCCAGGGTGAAATTCCTCTAAAAGCATTATTTCCTCCAAGATTTTTGATGAAGTAACTTGGTGGTGCAAGGAAATGGATTTTGGAAATTGCGTAGAGAGTTCAACGATTAAGTTAAGGTGGATTATAAGCCTAAAATGAGAAAATCGCTCCTGACCCTTGGAGAGGGTCCAGGGCGAAATCCACATTTCCACCTAAATTCCTCATGCAGAATACCAAAATTTGAAATGCAAGACCTTAAACTGGATATGAATTTACCCTCCAAGAGATTTTATAGTCAAGGTATGAAATATTCAAGGCTAAATTTGGAAAATCGCTCCTGACCCTTGGAGAGGGTCTAGGGCAAAATCATTAGCAAAACTTCATTAAGACCTTGATCAAAAAACTGATTTTCTTCAGTTTGCACTAAATCACCAAAATTGCTAAATTTGAGGCGTGTGGAAAATTAAATTTAAATTCGCATTAATTTAAAAGCATTTTGCATTTAATGAATTAATTTTAAGCCTTGAAATAATCGAAATTTTACCTTGGAGGATTAAAATTAATTTTTTAAAATTAAATGAGCGCTCAAGGGAATTATTTTGCCTTTATAGGCAAGTCGGCCACCCTTTTTAGAGATTTTATTTATTTTTTTTTCCCTTTTTTGCCAAGTTGGCCTAGGGGAAACAAGAGGTGAGCGCTCTATATAATGGGGGTGCTTTGTTCAAGTTTTAATCATTCATTCATCCCTTCTTGAATGCGAAATTGAAGAGCAAATTGGAGGAGCGAAATATAGCTTGTTTGGAGCGAATTTCTACTAAGTGTGGATACTAAGGAGGGTGGAATTTATTCTTTTTGAAGCTAGAGGAGGCACAATCCATCCAAGGGAGGACTACAATCTAGGCCTTGTCCATCAAAGTCTAGTTTTCTTTCATCATTGTCAAGTTTTTTTTGAATACTCAAGAGGAGGTATGGCGAAATTATCTTAGTATCCTTATTCAAGACTTGATTTTTGGGCACTTTTTTTAGAAAAGTCTTAAGTGTTGATTAATTAATTAGGAAATGATAACTCTAGATTTATCATGAGGTTTCCTAATTAATATCTTAAATCTTCCTTTTGAGTCTTATTTTCTACCCTTTAATCCTCAAGGACTAATTTTGAAATGTTGTGTAGGTATCAAGATGGCGACTCCAAAGGCAGGAGTATCTACTAGTCGCCCGGTTCTCATCAAAGAAGATCAGAAGAATGACGAATTGGAGACCAGGATTGTGTCCAAATGGAGTAATACCAGAGACACCAACTTAGGAAACTTCAATGTGAAAAAGTTTCAAGAGGTACCCTACATTGGCAAGCCATCACCTGTTGCGAAGAAGATAATTGAAAGTGGCATCATCAAGGCGGTAGGTTTCCCTCCAGCAGTCAAGTGTCATGAGCTGATGGTCGAGTGTGCTCGCCACTATGACTCACAATCAAGGACGATTGTATCCAAGGAAGGGAACACTTTAGCTTACCTTTCAGAGGAAGCTATAAGTGAAGCTCTTCATCTTCCAGAGCATAAAGATATGATTTACAAAAGCTTAGAAGGAGCCAGGTCAATCTATGAAGATGATCCCGATACTTGTTTGAATCTCATCAATAAGAGTTGGTTGCTCAGAAGTCGGCCTCGCCTGAACAAGATTCCCAATACACCGCATAGGATCGACTTCCAGGAGGAATACAGAGATTTGATGACTTTGCTCAATCAAGTTACAGGGGCTCCTCAAGCCTTCTACTTCAAAAAGTGGATGTTCTTCTTCATTCAAATGATAGTCCAAGGAAAAGGAATGCTTCATTGGGCCAGAATTATTAGCAATAGTCTGGATGTGCAGTTGAGAAGGCTAAGACCTACCAAATCATTCCACATGAGCTCATATGTTATATATGCCTTAATTAGGAGTTTCGAGTATGCAGGGCTACCTCACAGAGGAGTGATCGGAAGAGGACCCGGAGAAATGAGAGTTTGTGACTCTTATGTTCATCTGCATCATCCGCCTAGAAGTGACTACAAGTTAGTCAATGATACCTTCACGATGAACATTACTAGGATATTGCAAGGTGGGATTCATAATCGACTATCTCTGGATGCACAAGAACTTGTGAAGAAGTATGGTGCATGGTTCATCCAATTTCCAAAATTTACATACATCAGAGTTCATGGGTGTCCTTCACCTCCCTACATGTTGCCGAGGTATCCGACAGACAGGATAGTGCTACTTGAGGTGACTAGACAGTTGGCAGCTTATGCGAAGGCATTTAGACACAAGCATGGAAATGGAATTCCCGTGCCCATCATATTGGGGAATTCAGTTGAGGTGTGTCCTAACACTCAAGCCTCGGAAGATGCAGAGAAGGAATTATCTTTATATTCATTCACATCCTTTGCCTCGCGGGAGAATTTTGATCCTCACGGTTATATGGAGGAGACAATCGACAAACAGTACAAACATGAGTTTCAGGTGGAGGACTTTTGGATGAATCTCCCAAGTGATTTAGAGGTTAAAAGAAAGATGCATTCCAGGCTACACTTAGATTTCATCAGGAAATGCAAAGTTTATAGAGTAGCTGATCAAGCCCAAGATAATGGCAGATACCTCCAGTCGTCCTATGACAAAGAAGATAAAGGAGTGAAGATAGATTGGAATGAGCCTGAGGTTTTAGACTTGAGAGTTTTTATGGCTCTTGTCTTATCGTGTACTTGCAGATGGGTGGATGTACAGCATCAGAAGTTGAGGGAGCAAAATGTATCAATGACTTTTACTTTGGAGGCAAGACCAGAAGAAGGAGAAGCAAGCGTGAGTGAGAACACTTCTCATCCCAGAGGTGCAAAGAGGAAAGAAAGACCTGAGAAAAGGGAACCTTCCAAGAAGAAGCAAGGAGCCAATCTTAGTCACCCATCAAGCACGTCTTCTCGACATGAAAAGAAGGCAAGCCAAGGAGAAGATCAGGAGAGGATGGTACATGAAATTGATGAATCTATGGAATCCATGGTACAAAATGACAAGCCAGAAAAGGGACAGACGCCTCAACATTCATCAAGTCAATCTCCCCAAGTTGATGCTAGTGAGCTACATGAAGAGAAGAATGATGATGAAGCGACATCTCCTCTCCGAGAGGATGGACCACTGCTTAAAGAAATACAAGTAAGAGAAACAAGATCCGCCATCCCGGATTGGTTAAAGGAGAGACTGACAAGGGTGGTTGTGGTTGAAGAGGAAGAAGATGTATTTGATTTAGAAAGCCTTATAGGAAATTCTCAAGATGTAATGGAAAAGAAGAAGGCCACAAAGATGTCCAAGGTAATAAGGGATGAGACAGGATCCAGGAAATTGCAAATAGCTACACCAGTAGTGGACAAGTATGAGGGTGAGGTTCTTGCAGATGAGTATGACTTAGAAACATTTGAGCTTGGTCCACTTACTACCGAACAAGCGATGGAAGAGGCAACCGATTCATTTGAAGCACTTAAAGACAAACTTAAGGAAGAAATGGAAAAGAATAAGAGGCTTGAGAGAGAGGTCGGTGCTTGGAGAGGCTATTTTAGTCATCTCAATCAGCCCTTGAGATGTCAGGATCCAGCAGTATCTCCTTTGCAAGCGCTCCCTCTTGAATTAGTTGGCGAAGCAGAAAGGGTCAAAAGCTTGGTTCAGCTTATGAGCTCTTGGATTGATTAATCTCACACGGTAGCCGTTGAATTTGCAACAAGAATGATGAAGACAATTCATTGAGCTATCCAGGTCTTTGAAGTTATCCATAATCTAATGATAACCGTAGCCGCTTTCACTCACACTAGAGATGTTATCATTCCTGTCCTGCAAGTAATAAGGCAAACACCAAGACGGATCCTGGCACAAGAAAAGATAATGGATGGAGGAGCTCATAACCTCGTACAGTGGTTAGCTCTGCTCCAGATGAAAGGTCCTTTTTGAAGATATCAACACCAAATGCAGTCAAGTTGAAGGTGTCATCCATCCAATTCAAGATAAGATGTTTGAAGTATTGTGTACCATTCTTGGCAGGCGGATCGAGATTGAGACAGATGTGGACATCCAAGAGTTGGAGGAGAGAGTCAAGGTCATCTTTTGCAAAGAGGAGAACGTCATCACAGATGAGCAACGAGATCTGATGTTCACTACCATGTTCCTGATTGAGAAGATCAAAGAACTTGAACCTGGATGGGAGACAGCTCTTCTCACTACTTTTGATCAAGTCCTTCACTTGGAAGAACGAATGAAGAATCTTCCTGAGATTCCCATTACTGAGATTGAGGGAATTGTGTCTAGATTCGTTGGATATGCTAAAAAAGAGCATAGGAAAGGGAACAAATTCTATATGAAAAGTTGTTATAGGATGATGTGGCAGTTTAATTCCTATTGGTCTATGTTTCCTCAATTTTTGTGCCAATTAAATATTTGGCTATGCATTTAATAATGTTCATCTAAATGGGGACCTTTTTGTAACAAACCCTAATTAGGGTTTAGGTGTCAAAATCTCAGCCATTGATCTTCTTTCGATCTGGGCCATTCTTTGTATTTGAGGATGCTATATATACCCTCACTCATTTTCATTTTGATAATAGTTAGAAGTTAGAGAAGAGAGAGAGCTTAGAGAGAAGAAAGTTGTTGTGTAGCAAGATTGAGTAGTGAAGAAAGAATTTTGAACAATTGTTGTCCATTTGGCTTTGAGATCAATAAAATATTGAAGTTATGGTGTTTTATTGCAATACTTGTGGCTATCTTCATGGTTGTTTATTTTCTCGAATCACTCTCAGTTGAAGTAGTATTTAAGTTTAAGTTTGAAGGACTAAGTGTTGTGCTTGATCTTTGGTGAGATTCACGTTCCAAACCACTAGCTTCTTACTGATTGTAAGGACGCCTTGTGTGGTCAACTGGAGATATTGAGATTGCTTAAGAATTCAATCATTTTGGGAGTGTTGATATGTATCTCTATGATAGTACCTATATCCTTGATGATTTGAAAATTATTTGAATCACCTTAGAAGATCGCATCAATTCCAGTAGAGTTGTAATTTCTTGGCGATACTGAAATTGGTAGAGTCTTACCAAGTCTAGCCTACATTGAGTCATTCTTAGGATTAGATTAGAATTCATCTCTTGAAACCCTTGTCTTTTGCTATTTTTTGAGAATCTGTTAGTATTAGGAAAATCCTGTTCCTGCAGTTAAAAGAGAGTGACACGGACAAGCTTTCTCAGAAAGTGCATAAGACCCCTTGAAGAAACAACATTTACAACGACCACTGGTGCTTATCCACACGTAGAGATCCTACAACGAAGAACCTTGAAGTCACTCTGATTGATCCTTTTCGCAATATCTTCAGCATTCAGAGGCTTTAATCAAGAGAGGATAAGATACCATTTGGGTATTTTATTCTGTGTTTGGCTGTGTACAAAATACACGTCAACAGAAAGTGAGGACATTTTGACGTCTTTAAAAGAAAATTTGCAACAGTTATAGAATCAGCAGAAGGTGTATGCAGATCAACATTGCATAGAGCATACTTTTGAGATTGGTGACATGTATAGCTGAGGTTACAACCATATAGATAGTCCACTCAAGAAGAGTGGGTTAGAGAAGCTTAAGTCACATTTTTATGGCTCTTTTAGGATCTCCAAATGGATTGGAGAGGTGGCTTATGAGTTGGAATTATCGACAAATAGTAGAGTGTATGGCTTTTTCATGTATCACGCCTCAAAAGGGGATTGTGGCATAATGTAGTTCCTTTTTCTGAGTTGCCATTGTTTTACAAGGAAGGAAAATTGCTTTTAATCGCTAAGACGATTATTGACACTGGGGAACACACTTTATGGAGGACCATTAAAGGATATTTGGTTAAATGGAAGAATTTTCTAGTAGAGGAGCAACATGGGAAATTGAACAAATCTTACAACATCCAAAGTTGCAATTGCTCAGGACAAGCAATTTTGGGGAGGCAGAATTGTAATGTCCCCTTCCTTAGCATTGACAACTTGGTGACCATTAGTCTATTCAATGGGTTCGCATAGGCTAATGTGGCTGGGTTAGGAAACTTTATGGGTCTTGGAGAACCTTGTAGTTCAACTTATTCGATATTTACAAGTGTTACTTTGAGCTCAATTCAGTAAGAGATGCATTATGACATTTTTTGGGGCAGTTTGGGACAATTAGTCCATTTTTATGATTTTTAGTAAGTAATAGCTTGTGCACCGACTTGGTTAGTTGGCAGTAGTTTCACTTTGGGATGGTCGGTGATTTTATTTAATGTTGATTTGGTGATAATTTCAATCAGGGGATATTATTTTATTTTGTTAATGCTATTGTTATAATGTTAAATTAATTATTCAATGTAGCAATATTAAAATATTAAAAAGTGACTTAAATGGACACCAAGGGGACATTAGGAAATATTTTAAAGGTAGATTACCAAGGGGACATAAGGAAATATTTTAAAGGTAAATTGATTTTTTATTTAAAAAGGAGGGTGTCTAATGTGGGAGACATAAAATACATTTTTAAATCCCAAGTTGGGCATGGGATTTGGAGAAGATAAATAGACATTTTGGTGCTCATTTTGCATGGATGTTCTCAAGAAATTATGAAAAGATATTGGTGGTTGAACAGAGTTCTTCCAAGGGCTTTCTAAGATCGAAAACCTTCACAGAGGACATCAAGTGCAAAAGTGAAAGAGCTTGCATGGTGGGTTTTCAGGTGGTTTCACTCAGGAAGTACTCAAAAGCTTTATTTGCATATATTGCAGTTTGTGTTTCCAACCTTTTTGAAGGAGGGTTTAGTGGTTTAATAGAAGGACGAAGGAGTAAATTTGAGGGCCTAATATTAGTTTGCTGCAGTCCCTTTGCTAGCCATACCATTCCTCATGCTGGTTGTACAGCTAGAGTGGGACATGGGGGTTTTTGGAGGTCAAACGCCCAAGTCTTGAGAGGGCCGTTTTGCTGGTTTGCTGGTTTGAGGGCCTTGGGCTGATCATCACAGGGATATCAAGTCTGAATGGGACAAAGGTGTTGTGGAGGAGTGGCATCCAATTTCATGAGTCCAGTTTGCTGCTACAAAGGTGCAAATCATACCTGTGTATAATCAGACCATATGGGTATGTCAAAAAGTTGATATTTGATAGATATTTTCATCTAGTTATTTGTAATAAACCCTCATTTCGTTGTATGCAACTGTAGAATATTGAAAATAAACAATATTGGTTGATTTGGCTTATGGGAGTGTTAAGTCTATGCATTTAAATTTATTGCTGTTAGCTGCAATAATTTGTCTTCAATATTCAAAGCATTAAACAAAAAAAAACATAAGGGTGCGTATTTGTAATGTCCCCTTTCTCCAAGTGATCACCTAGAGGAGATTATTGGCCTATTTTATTCCCGTGGGTTAATTAGATTGATGCAAGGGAATAAATTAATTAATCAAATGTTAAAAAGTCCCAAGTCCTTGGGATTATTTATATTTAATTAATTAGCAATTGGTCATACTTTATTTTATAAAGTGACATTATGATAATGCCAATGACAAATTATAAAGTAAAGTCACTTTTGGAGGGAAAAGTAAATAAAAGAAAGAAAGAAAATAAAGTATTACTTTCAAAAAGGAAAAGCATTATAAAAGGAGGAAAAGGTGAAATGAGGATTCATTCTTGATTTGTTATTTTCAAAGAAACTTTTCCTTGAGAGCTTTAGCTTGCAAGTTTAGTAAACCCTAGGACGGAAACCCTAGAGGTTTTGGCTATTTGGACGGAAACCTAGATCAACCCATTTGGTGAATTCATCTCAGGATTCACAGTTGCACATCATTGATTAGTTTTCATGGAGATTCAATGATCTATCTTGCAGATTTACAAAGGGTTTGTTATTTTATGTATGGTGGCATTCTGGGTATGTGTTACTTGATGGCATTAGGCGTCTTCTGATTTGTAACAGCAGCATGTGTTTGTAAACAGCAATACATTTATATATCAAAGAATACCATTGGCCTATTTAGATTTTGTGTATTACATTGATTGATTTCCTTGAAAATTTATATTGTTCATCTTGCATGTTCTATCTGCATGTTTGCATGTCACAATATTACGTTATGATGAAACAGAACATGAGCAAAAACTGAAACCTATATCGGATTTGATGCAATATCCGAGTCTGGGATATTACAGTGGTATCAGAGCTGGTGATCTTGCTAGCTTGTTAGGGTTTCAATAGTGAATGTCAGATTTTGCAATTGCATGTGTGTCGGATGTTATTGCATGGAAATTTGCTGAATACCCAAATGATTGCATGCCAGTTTAGGAGTAGTTTACGAAGAGGGTTACCATTGCATGTCATTTTCGAGCAGTCTTGGTTGGTGGATTTGCGTTGCATGTTAGTTTGGTGGATACCCAGATGGTTGCATGTTACTTTTGATTAGTTTGTGAAAGTGGTATATTGCATGATGCTAATGGGTTATCTCTTGACTTTGAGACCTCACCTTCTTTTCGGCCGCAATCTTGCCAGTCTGTGGGTATAAAATCAATTGCTTGAACTGAAGATTAGTTTCATGGCTAGAATTAGCGATGGAAGATTGTTACCCACCTTCCTTCCTGCCCCACCGAAGAAGGAAAAGGCACCTAGCTTGGAGAAAATAATGAAGGACCCTGCTCACACACAACGGAAGATAGTTCAGAATTTGCAACGTTTAAATGATTCACTTTCAAGGAAAAGAAGGCACTCTAAGTTTTCATCTCCATCTACATGTACAAGTAAGAGACCTCATGCCATGACAACAAATGATGCAATTATGAGCAGCTACCATAAGTATTGCACTCTTCCTAAGGAGATACGCGACCTCCTTTCCTTCACACAATTTATGGGTATACCAGATGAGGATGACGATGATTTGAGTTCATATTAGCAACAAAGAAAGAAAGAAGAATCAAAAGATAGCAAAGAAAGCATTGGGAAAGAAGAAGAGCTAAGGGTGCAAGAAGGAAAGAAAAAGGAACTACTTGAAGGTCATGTGCAGCCTACAAATGACCATAAAGAAATCAGATATCCATCATCACAAGGGAATCATATAGAGGTTGGAAACAGGTGCACCAATTCACAACCACCATGGGGGAGTTTGGTTCTAGAGGAGCTACGTATTGCACAAAAGGATCAGCCACTTGGGGCTGTTGGTTTCGTGACACAGACATGAATATGACTCTTTGTGGCAGTAGTTATACTTCCATGCTTCATCATGAGTTGGTAGCTAATTCACAAGAGGATGTCAGTGCTGGAAAGTCTCCTAGTGTTATTCAGTATTTGGATGTTAAAGGTGAAGCATGCACGATGGATTCATGTCACAAACAATCACCTTTCACATATCAGACCTTGGAAGAAAGTCACCAATTGATAGTCACGAGTTTCTTGGTTGGAACATGGAGGTCGAGTTATCTAGCATGAGTGATCAAAATAGTGCTTTTGAAGATGCCTCCCAATCAGCAAATGAAGATGACTCTACATCATTTGTGAGTGTTGATGCCTATGTTAGTCATGGTGAACATGGAGTTGATGAAAATCAGCTATCTATTGCAGCTACATTTGTGGAGGAAACTGCTTTGGTTAGTGCCATTTTCAGTCATGTGGAAGACATATCAGCTGATAATGAAGATGAAAATCAGTACAAGACCCCTCGTGGATCAGCACCTAATGATGTTTGGGATGGATTTCCCTCTGAACAAAATTGTGTCCAAACTTGTTCTGAACAATTTGATATGGAGGTTGGCATTTGTATTAATGATGGTGTTGATACTAACCTCAAAAATAAATCAGATTTAGGGCTGTATAATGCTGATTATCAATCTGGAAATGTAGATGAGTATCATGATGTCCAAGAAATTGAAAGACCGATTGCTGATAAAGGTAATGTGAGTAAGAGTCTCTTGGTGGGTGACCTAGAGGTCATTATTGATGAGCCATGTGAGGAGACAAATTCTCCTGATAGTTCTATTGTTGCTTCTAACGCTGCCCCTCTTCTTTAACTTGGGGATAGTATTCTATCATCTCATGTGTTGGGTATTTGAGATGATGTGATGTCCCCAATGTAATTAAATAATTTAATAACAATCTTTCGGGCCCTTTTATTTAATTAGTTTAGACAAGTCTTGGTTGGTCGTGTCGGCCCGTTTGTAACCCTTTGGGAAGTTCCCGGAGCCCATATATATGGCCGAGTTACTCTTTGTCTTAGGTAGGCGAATTTGGTATTTTTCTTTGTATGTGCGAATTCCAGTTGGAGTTCAGCTTGCTTGTCTGTCATTTCGGAGGTGAGAGATCCTCCCTACTTGGCATCCGCAATTTTGGTGGGAGTTCTCCTCACCCTATTCTGTTTTTGTTCTGAGTCTGTGTAATTTGTTGTGCGATCATTATCAATATAATTCCTTGTGCATGTGCGAGTATTCATCATCTACACCTAAGTCTCTTGTGCTTGGAATAATAATTCATTCCACTACTCAATACAACTTCGAATTGATTAAGTGTCTGAAGGGCTCGAGGGCGGAACTTGGCACGCATCCGAAACTTGGCACACATTCACCTACTGTACGACCCACTACTGTACACCCCAGCAACCACTGTACGACACACTACCATACATCCCCATCCAACACCCACAGTACGTCCCAATACCGTACATCCCTTCCAGCACCCATCGTACGACCTCTACCCAACACCGTACGGCCTTGCCTTATACCATTGTACGGTCTCTGCACCAAAACACTACCGTACACCCTTGCCTCCCTCGCCAGTATGGTCAGGGAACATTATAGTGTTATCAGAGCCTGTGATCTTGCCAACCTGTCGTGTAGTGGATGCAAGTGTACACTAGAAGGAGGTACCGTTCGGCCGATCGAATGGGGGAACCACATGATACTGCAAGAGAAGTCCTTGCACTATTAAGGGAGCTAACCAGAAGCCAAGCTCAGCTCAACGACACCATAACCAGAGGGGAGCAACGACAACAAATCATGAAGGAAACCTTACGGCAATTGGCCTCAGGAAAGACGAATGGGGAACAAAATGGGCATGGCGATGACTCGGTCACTGGAAGGTCAAACGTCCAACGCTCACATTCACGGCCACTGATGCAGACTTTTTCTTAGAAATCAGAAGCGCACGTAGGGAACATGAACCCACCTTTTAGGAGTTGCAAGGACAGTTGAACCAAGATTGGAGGGATGCAAATCTCGAGGGGGACATATCCTTCAAGGATTGTGCTGAGCTCCAGATGAAATACTCGAGTGGCAAAAGTCGGGGCTATTATGGACACTATAACAATGACATCAAGCGGAAGGTTGGCAAGATCAACCTATCATCCTTTGATGGGACCAGAGTAACCTCGACACGAGCTTGGGTTCAAAAAGCAGATACCTACTTCCAACTCAACCCCATGCCTGAAGATGAAGCTATCAAGTTTGCGGCACTTCACCTGGAAGGAGTCGCGCACGAATGGTGGCATCATGGAATGGTCACTCTCGGCCATGACTAGATAACTTCCTATGCTGACTTCACAGAGAAGCTCATAGATCGGTTTGACGGGAAGGATCTAGAACTCAATTTCAAGGAGCTGGCGCAATTAAAACAGTTGGGACCGGTGGACGGTTACATCACAGAGTTCCAGATACTGTCGTGTTGGTAACAGACATCTCAGAGCGGATATTGGTAGTCTTGTTCATGGACGGATTGATGGAACCTCTGAAAGGTTGGGTAAAAGGGTTCAACCCCAGCATGCTCATGGAAGCAATCAAAAAGGCCCGTGACATGGCAACATCTTCCTCTTCCAGAAATTTTGCACATACCAAACCACCTTTCGTTCCAAAGGAGAAGGATAATAAACCCTTTCCGAAGAGATCATTTCTTGATGAAGCCACAAAGCAAGAACTTAGAAGGAAGAAGCTTTGTTTCACCTGAAGGATCCATGGGAACCAGGACACCGATGTTTGGGCAAAGGAAATATTCACTATATTGAAGTAATGTCCGATGGAGAAGAGGAGCCTGAGGAAAATGAACCACCAAGGGAAGGATCTGTCGAGGAGACCAGCCTGGCGGAGAGAATCTCCACATTGGTACGGAGGGGAGGGGTCATTGCCACACTGGCGGGTACCTCAAGGTTCAGTGTATTTAGGGTACGTGGTACACTCCAAGGGCAACGAGTCTTGATTATGCTCGACAGTGGGGCATCACTCGACTTCATAAACTCATCACTCCTCAACCGAAGGGGTTTGTGTACAAAGGAGCATGAAGGGTTCGATGTCAAGGTGGCAGGAGGCAATCACCTATCATGCACTCACTTGGTTCCGCAAGTGGGCATCACCATGGGAAATTACACAGTGACCGATGATTTCTTTGTAGTAGATCTGGATGACACGGATGTCATATTGGGCATTCAATGGATGGAGACCAGTACACACAGAGCTTCAAAAGGATGGAGTTCTCATTCGAGGTAGATGGCAGGAAGGTGGTTCTCAAAGGAATGTCGAATGGCAGCCCGACGGAGATTTCTGCCAAACGGATGGAAGCCATCTTCCGACCTGATGAAATAGTCTAGGCAACACATTGCTTGATCTTGACAAAACCTGTGAAAGAGCATCCGACTTACTACAAGGATGAGGAACTTTAGTTGGTTCTGGATAAGCATAGTTTGGTCTTCGTTGACATTCCACCTGGTATACCTCCACACCGAGGGTTCAAGTACACCATCGAGTTGGAGGAAGGAGCAAAACCCGTTATCACCACACCCTACCGCCACCCAAAAAAGTTCAAAGAAGAGATAGAGAAAACCATCCAGGAACTCCTTGATAAAGGATGGATCCGGCCCAGCTCTAGCCCCTTTGCGTCCTCGGTGGTATTGGTAAAGGAGGAGGGCGAAACTCTCAGAATGTGTGTTGACTACCGTGCACTGAACAAGAAGACTATCAAGAACAGATACCCCATTCCCAGGATCGATGAGCTGTTGGATGAATTGCATGCCGCAGTCTATTTTTCCAAAATTGATCTCCGCTCCGGGTACCATCAGATCCGTATGATGGAGCAAGATGTGGAAAAGACAACTTTTCGCTGCCATTACGGACACTGAGTTCTTGGTCATGTCGTTTGGGTTAACCAATGCTCCGACCACTTTTCAGTCCTGCATGAACCGCATCTTCAACAAGCAACTCAGTAAGTTCCTATTGGTATTTTTCGATGACATAATCATCTATAGCAAGACCTGGGAGGAACATCTGGGACATTTGGATGAAGTAATGGGGATTATGAAATCACAATCATTATATGCCAAAAGGTCCAAATGTGAATTTGGAATGATTGAGGTCCTGTACTTGGGTCACGTCATCAGCGCCTAGGGGGTACAAGTTCACCAAGAGAAAATTTAGGCAATTTTGGATTGGCCTCCACCCAAGACTCTCTCAGACCTGCGTGGATTTTTTGGATTGTGCAGTTATTATAGGAGGTTTGTGAAAGGATTTTCACAACTTGGTGCACCATTGACAGATCTGACAAAGAAAGGATCCTTCCATTGGAATGTGCAGGCGCAACAAACCTTCGACAAATTAAAAGAAGTTATGAGTACGTGTCCGGTTCTGGCACTACCAGACTTCACTCGCCCTTTCATCCTAGAGTGTGATGCCTCAGGAGAAGGCATTGGAGCGGTGTTGATGCAAGACCATCAGCCCATTGCGTTCGAGAGTCGGAAGCTCTCGGGAGTTGAGCGGTTGTACTCCATCTACGACAAGGAGATGCTCGCCATCATGCACGCACTGACAAAGTTTCGACAGTACCTCGTCGGGGCAAAGTTTGTTGTGCGGACAAACCACAATAGCTTGCGATATTTCTTGTAGCTGAGGGATTTGAATGAACGACAACAGAAGTGGGTGAGCAAAGTCTAGGCATTTGATTTTGACATTGAATATGTGAAGGGGAAGAATAACGTGGTAGCTGATGCCCTGTCAAGAAGGCCTGCCATATGTTCTTTATCCCAAATTTCAGCAGATTGGAAGGAACACCTGTTGGTTGAATACTCCAAGAATACTTTTTCCTGTGAATTGATGGATGGTCAAGTGCAGGATGACCGATACAAGGTGGTTGACGACATCATTTACTACAAGGACATAATTTATTTGGTACCCGAGTCCAAGATGAAGGAAAATATTCTAAAGGAAATGCACGACTCGCCCTTGGCTAGACACCCGGGATACTTGAAAACCTACAGACAGATCCGAGAAAGGTTTTCTTGGAAGGGGCTTAAGAACGATGTCTTGTAGTATGTGCGGGAATGTTCCACCTATCAGCAGAACAAATATGAGCATACCCTACCGGTCGGACTGCTGCAACCACTGCCAATCCCCAACTAGAAATGGGATAGCATCTCGATGGATTTCATTACTGGGCTCCCCAGAGTGCAAGGAAAGGATTGCATTTTCGTCGTAGTTGACCGTTTGACCAAGTATGCACCTTTTTTTGCCATCCCCACAGGATACCAAGCAGTTCAAGTGGTCGAGTTGTTTTCCGTGAGGTATTCAGCTTACATGGTCTACTGCGAAACATCGTCTGTGATAGGGATAGCCGTTTTCGGAGTACCTTCTGGATGGAGTTATTTCAGTTGGTAGGAATCGAGTTGTCGCCCAACATGAGCTACCATCCACAGACAGATAGACAGACCGAGATTGTGAACAAATGGCTGGAGGGTTATCTTAGGAACTACGTTTCAGCTCAACAGAAGGCTTGGGTTCGCTGGTTACATTTGGGTGAACACTGTTAGAACACCACCTATCACATGTCGATAGGCATGCCACCCTTCAAAGCTCTATACGGTTATGAACCTTCTTCATTTGTTGACCTGGCATTGGGAGACAGTCGTGCACCGAGGGCCAAAGATTGGCTTCAGGAGAGTTTAGACATCCTGCCATCTCTCAAAGATAACCTGCAGAGGGCTCAGAACCAGCAAAAGATGTATGCTGACGACACCGGGTTGAACGAAATTTTGAGGTTGGCAATCTAGTATACCTCTGACTTCAACTGTACAGACAATCCTTCTTGAAGACAAGTGGTAAGGAGAAGCTCAAGCCGCGTTTCTATGGAGCCTACAGGGTGGTTCGGAGGGTGGGTGAAGTTGCCTACGAGTTGGAGCTTCCTAAGGGGAGTCGGATTCACAATTTTTTTCACGTGTCATGTCTCAAGAAGGCCGTCGAGTAGCGTGTCACATCGTCCAAGGATCTGCCACCCGTTGACGAAGAAGGGAAACTAATTTTGGAGCCGACAAAGATCATCGACGTTAGAGAAAAGAGGCTGAGATCATGCACAGTCAAGGAGTTCCTTGTGCGTTGGAAGAATCTACCCATGAGGATGCCATCTGGGAAGGCGAGCAAATTCTAGAGCATCCAAACTTGCAATTGCTCGAGGGCAAGCAATTTCTGGCTCGGGAGGACTGTGATGTCCCCGATGTAATTAAATAATAAATTTAATTACTTTATTGTAAGGCCCCAAATTTAATAACAATCTTTCGGGCCCTTGTATTTAATTAGTTTAGACAAGTCTTGGTTGGTCGTGTCGGCCCGTTTGTAACCCTTCCGGAAGTTCCCGGAGCCCATATATATGGCTGAGTTAGTCTTTGTCTTAGGTAGGCGAATTTGGTATTTTTCTTTGTATGTGCAAATTCCAGTTGGAGTTCAGCTTGCTTGTCTGTCATTTCGGAGGTGAGAGATCCTCCCTACTTGGCATCTGTAGTTTCGGTGGGAGTTCTCCTCACCCTATTCTGTTTCTGTTCCGAGTCTGTGTAATTTGTTGTGCGATCATTATCAATATAATTCCCTGTGCATGTGCGAGTATTCATCATCTACACCTAAGTCTCTTGTGCTTGGAATAATAATAATTCATTCCACTACTCTATACAAACTTTGAATTGATTAAGTGTTTGAAGGGCTCGAGGGCAGAACTTGGCACACATTCACCTACTGTACGACCCACTACCGTACACCCCAGCAACCATCATACGACACACTACCGTACATCCCAACAACCATCGTACGACACACTACCGTACATCCCAGCAACCACTGTACGACACACTACCGTACATCCCCATCCAACACCCACAGTACGTCCCAATACCGCACATCCCTTCCAACACCCACCTTACGGCCCACTACCGTACATTCCTTCCAGCACCCACTGTACGGCCCACTACCGTAAACCCTTCCAACATCCACCGTATGGTCTCTGCCCAACACCGTACTACCTTGCCTTATACCACTGTACAGTCTCTGCACCAAAACACTACCGTACACCCTTGCCTCCCTCGCCAGTACAGTCAGGGAACATTACAGATGATGAGGATGATTCTATTTTTGGAACAAACGCTACCTTAGTTCCAAATCAGCAAGAGGACAAAGAGGAAATCGTGGAGGAAGACTTTAGAGAAAGTCAAATTCTTCAGGGTCAATCACCCACCTCATCTGTTAAATCCAATGTGGTTCATAAGCCAATTTTGAAGAATCAATTGAAAGTGAGCAAAGATAAGATTGTTGCAGCACTTTCTCATTTTGATAGCACTCACAAGTTGATAGATACCATCTATTGAAGGGTCACTTGAGAGGAGACAAAAGGGTGTTGAAGAATCTTCTCATCCAGATTTTCAGGTGATCAAAACAGCAATGGAAATAATGAAATTAGATTATTTAAATTTACTATCAGATCGTGATTATCTCCTTGACCTTGTTGCTTAGTTACCGATTCAGGTACGGATACGGATACGGATATGGATTCAGCAAAAAAAATAAAAATTCTTGGGTACGAGTATGTTCGTACACACACATATATATTTATATATATATATTATATATATACATGTCATATATTATATATATGTTCAAACATCAAAATAATATATGTTTAAACATACAAATATGAAACATACAATGTAAATTTCCCATACAATCATACATAAATAATAACAGATAAATGACATAGTTGTTTTTTAATTGTTTTTTGACTTTTATGACCCGTGGGCCCCTTTTTTGGGAACCCACGGGCCTTGGTTCTCTTGGGTCCGCCTGGGTTCCACCCGGGTCCTGCCCAAGTGGTCGGGTTCTCTGTGGGTCGTGGCAAGACCCACAGAGAACCTGGCCACCTGGGCAGGACCCGAGTGGAACCCAAGGAGAACCAGGCTCGGACCAGGATAGGACCCACAGAGAACCTTGTTGTCGGGAATAATCATTATGTTATGTTGTCATATTATGTTTATGTTGTTGTCGGTAATAATGAGTTACGGCGGTTAGTTAGTTAGTTGTCCCGAAGGGCAGTTGGTCGCACCCCTTCGGGTATTATATATTGCGTACCTTTCCTTCGTAGTGGCATATGATAGTCATGTTAGATGTAATGTTCTAAGCACTTGATGTACATGGACTGTTGAATTAATACAAAGACTAGTTATTTAATATATTTCCATTATGTTATGTGCATTTACTTTCTGTATTTAACCGTTTACCGTACGTGGCAAACATTTGGCACCGTTGCCTAGACGTACTCAGGAATGGAAGACGCGGATGGCATATGGACACGATGGGCCTACCTGTTGGTGAAATAAACCTAGAGGCCGACGACGTGCGAATAGAACTTTACATAGGAGAAGACACGGCAACGAGAGAATTTTCAATTCTGCTCCAGGTAGCCATCCAGACCTACATCCGACAAGAGGCGGCGGAGGCGGAAATCCCACCAAGTGCCGTGTGGACAGCGCTGGAGGTTAGCCCGGCCGTAAATCGGTTGATGAACCACCTCCCCCGGTTGCTTGCACGGGCATCGCTGGCACAACAGGCTTGCCTGGAGGAGATTGCCCAGGAAGAGCGACGCCAACAAATCCTTCAACACTACGAAGAAAACAACTGACGGGAAATGGAACGAGATGGCGCCAAGCCAGGAGGGAATTGAACCTTGAACTTTTTATATTCAAATAAAAGTGCCATTGACACGAGTTGTATTGGAGGAAATGAATTAATAAAGACGTGTTTCGATTTATGTATTGTGAGTTATGGAAATGTGCGACAATTAATGCCCAACCTATTGAATAAAGATAGAAATAAAAAAGCAGAAACGGACGAGTGGGAGGCTGCGCAGAGGGCCTTGATTCTGGAGCAGCAAGTAGAACGTAGACGGAGGCTGAGGCAACTTGCCGAAGGACGACCTGCCGAAGGGTGGCCCGAGGGGAACCAAGGAGGTGTCACAGAGGGTGCAGAAGCCAACGGAAATTTCTACGCGTCGCGAGAACACCGTACGGCGCCGAGCCACGAAGAGTTTCTGGAAGAAACAAGGTTACGACGAGATCTAGTCGAAGAGACCCGGGATCGGTTCAGAAACTTATCCCTTACACCACAAAGTGAAGATCACCAATGGGAACCAGGAGTGGGCGCGGGTGAGAACGAAGGGGAGGGCAACTGTACGGCTGTAGGTGCCACACATGACAGGCAAAACACCATACCTTCAATCGCCCACGCAGGACACACCACCGACGCCGCCGGAGGAAGCAGCGCAGGGCCACAGACATAGGCACAACCACCCCCAGGAAGACGACCCGGGATGGCGAGTAAACAAAAATTGCCAAAGTTCACAGGGGACGGCAAGGAAGACCCCTTACGGCACTGCCGTACATGTGAAACCATTTGGTCCGCCAACGAAGTGACAGACCAAGATGACTGGGTACAGCAGTTCCCAACCACGTTACGTGGAGTTGCCATAGATTGGTACTTCGATGTGGACAAGCAAAAAGTGGCCACGTGGGCCAATCTACAGAAGGAATTCACGGAGGAGTTTCGGTTGCTCCGTGATGACAATGAAATTGTAACGGAGATATACAGTACCAAACAAGGTACCAAGGAGACAGTACGGGCATACAGCAGGAGGTTGAACGAATTGCTGGGTAAAATGGAAAGCCAACTAGCAGAAGGATTGAAGAAACGATGGTTCGTTGAAGGATTGAAATCCTCCCTACGAAAAAAGATGAAAATTGTACCCTCGACGTCATATGACGACGCCTATAATAGGGCGATGGACCTAGAGAGCGAATACAAAACATCAAAGAAGAAGAAAAGTAATAAATATTCATCTGACGATGATGAAGACTTTGACGGGGGAAGCAGCAGCAGTGGAGAATCAAGTAAAAAGGTGCACGCTCTCCAAAAGGACATGGAACGAATGCTGAAAGAATTCAAAGCCATGAAGGGGAGCACAAGTAAGACTGAAGAACACGACGTGTGGTGTACAGACTGTAGGAGTGACAGACACCAAGGGGTCCTGCCCCAAGAAGGCTTTCTGCGACATTTGTCAGATTACGGGACATTTGACAAAGGAATGTCCTTACAATATGAAAACCAGGAGCCAACAAGTTCTCTTCACGCAAGAGCAGCCGGTCGTTGGAACTTCGCAAATCGCCAACAATAGTCCATCATCTGGCGGATACCGAAACAACCGGCGAGGGGGGAAGACCAATAATAATAATAGGAGCCGGATCCAATATGATGCAAAGGGACGGCCAATGATCTAGTGCCGAGCCTGCAATCAATGGGGCCACTTTGCCAGGGAATGCACCTCAGAAGAAACTCCACAAAAACTATGCAAATGGTGTGGGCCTGGAGACCACGATGATGGAACTTGCCCAAAGTCTGGAGTGAACCTACTCAACATTGACAGGACGGAGGAACGGGTATTGGCAATCACACGGTCACAGGCAAAGAAGGCCACATACCCGGACCCCCGCACGGAGAAGCAGCGGGCGCTGGAGGCAAAGGCTGAAGTAGTGAAGGAAATGTTGGCACAAGGGAACACCCAGGAAGCAGCAAGTACTTTCGGCTCTAAGGTCGAGGAAAATATCCTGAAGCAAATGCTGCAGATTGAAGTACTTGTGAAGATGAAGGACCTCCTGGAAGCGATGCCGCAATTACGTACGACACTCCTACGTACGGTGCAAGTAACTCCGCACAGTCAGGCAACCCGGAATACGGATGTTTCCAGCGGAACACCTACAGACCCATTGGTTCTGACACTATACAGTGGCCGACACCCGACGGTGGTAGAAATGGGAATACTTGGCACCATTTTGACTGACACTATTGTCGACGGCGGGTCCGGAGTGAATGTGCTTCCGGAAGAAACTTGGAAGCAGCTTGGCAAGCCGACACTATGGCCGTCAACCTTCAACTTACTGGGAGCGGATCAACATGGTATCAAACCCCTTGGAACGCTCATGGCGCAACAAGTGACCATCGGGGCACAACCATTTGTCCTCGACTTCGTGGTGATTCCGCTCGCCAAGAAAGGATACGTCGCCATTCTGGGCAGAGGGTGGTTGGTGGCAGCCAGAGTGAATCACAACTGGAAGCGTAACACGTTGTCAATGGAGAAAGTCGGGCGAAAATTTATTATCGACCTGAAAACACAACTTGTGAGTGAAGAACTCGCGTCAGAATCGGAATCAGACGGCGAGGGCGGAGTTGACGGAGTAAAGTACGAAAGGGAACCGAATGAGGAAGGCGTCTTGGGAATCCAAGGATGTTCTGAGGACGAGACCAATTCCCTTAATGGGCTCTTCCACTAGCAAATGGAGGACTACGAGCTGCTGTATGGGTGCAACATGTTGCAGGTTGACGAGGAGCCGGACGAGAACGAATTTCCGCCAGCGTACGGGGAATACAGCGAAGGGGATGCCCTAGTCATCGAAGTACCAGCGCACAGGTTTGACATGACGAAACCAATCCGGTACGAAGAGTCCGTAAAACCTACAAACCTCGGCATGGAAGCAGAGCCAAGGAACATCCTGGTTGGCAATGACTGGAATCCAGTCCTGAAAGCCACCGTGTTTAAAATATTCATGGAATACAAGGATGTATTCGCTTGGACATATAAGGAACTCAAAGGGGTGCCGCCAAAACTGTGCGTACACCAAATTTCACTCGTACCTGGGGCCGTACCTGTATGGAAGAGGCCGTAAAGAATGAATAAAAACTATGCGGCGAGAGTGATTGATGAAATTGAACGTATGCTCGAAGCCGGGATTATTTTTAAAGTGTAGACCAGCGAGTGGGTGTCGCCCATAGTGATATCCCTTAAAAAGGAGGCAAACCAGATCCGAATCTGTGTGGATTTCAGATGTCTTAACGCAGTCACCATAAAAGACCCGTTTCCAATACCATTTACGGATAGCATCTTGGAGGAAGTGGCCGGTCATGAAATTTATTCATTTATGGATGGATTTTCTGGGTATAACCAGATATCCATTGCCGAAGAGGACAAATTAAAAACCACCTTCATAGTGGAGGATGGCGTGTACGCGTATAATCGAATGCCGTTCGGATTATGCAACGTGCCAGCGACATTTCAACGGATAATCCTTCACATATTTGAAAAGATGTCAGTAGGGAACTTCAGGGCGTTCCTTGACGACTGGTCCATCTACAGTAACCAAGATACACATCTGGCCGCACTTGGCGAATGCATGGAGAGATGCAGGCGAGCCCGCCTAGCCCTCAATCCCAAAAAATGCAGATTTATGGTGCCTCAAGGGAAGCTGTTAGGACACATAGTGTGTAAGGCTAGACTCAAAACTGACCCAGACAAGATTCGGGTGATAGTGGAAATGGAGGCACCGACAGATGTCACGGGAGTCAAATCCTTCCTAGGACACACAGGGTATTACAGGCGATTTATCAAAAAATTTGCTCGAGTATCCTGCCCTCTGGACAAGCTGACAAGGAAAGGTGAACGATACACATGGGGGATGGCTCAGGGAGAGGCCTTCCAAGAACCGAAGTCACGGTTGGTGGGTGCGCCAATCCTAACATATCCTGACTGGGACAAAGAGTTCCACATACACGTTGACACATCCAATTTTGCCATAGGGGCCACACTGGCGCAGGTTGGCAATCACGGGCTAGATCACCGGGTCTACTTTGCAAGCAGACTCCTGTCGAAGGTAGAGAAAAAGTATAGCACCACAGAAAGGGAAGCCCTCGGGATGGTGTACTCGCATTACTTGCTCGCCACCCCGTTCACATTTTATGTGGACCACCAGGCGTTAATGTACCTGGTAAACAAGCCAATTATCCAAGGACGAATCAGCCGATGGTTGCTATTGTTGCAGGAATTTACATTCAACATTATCGTAAGACCCAGGAAGAGCCATGTGATAGCTGACCAGCTATCGAGAATCCAGTCAGGAGAACCAGCCGAAGGAGTGAATGAAGATTTTCCAGACGCTCACTTATTTCGCATTGCGGTCCTCCCCGCCTGGTACGCAAGCGTAGGGGAATACTTGTCGACATCACGGTTTCCGAGGGAAATGCGACCAGGAGAAAGAAGGAAACTGGTACTGAGGAGTAGGACATTCCAACTCATTAATGGCCTCTTGTACAAAATGGGACCCGACCAGATCCTACGGCGATGTGTCCTAGAAGAGGAAATTCAGGGCATCCTAAGGGAAGCACATGAAGGGCCCACAGGTGGACACATGGGGCCCGACACCACGGCCAGGAAAGTTCTGTTGGCAGGACTGTGGTGGCCGACACTACATAATGACACCAGAGAGTGGGTGACGAGCTGTGACACATGCCAACGGGTCGGACGGCTATTGAAGAGGGATTTTATGCCCCTCAACCCATCGAATGCCCAGGAACTGTTTGAGAGATGGGGATTGGATTTTATCAGACCTTTAAAACCAAGTAGAGCCCGACGGTGTAGATGCATTGTAGTGGCAACAGAATACTTGACCAAGTGGGTTGAGGCACGGGCTTTGCCGGACAACTCGGCGGTCAATATAGCTAAATTCACTTACCCGAAGTCCGGCGTCAACTTGCTCAATGTCGAGGAAACCAAAGAGGAGGAAGTGTTGGTCGTAACTTGCGCCCAAGCCAGACACGCAATGTGCCCAGACCCGGAGATGGAGAAGTGAAGGGCACGGGAAGCATGGGAAGAAATTGAGAAAGAGATACGAGAAAGGGCAAAGGCGAAGGGTACGGCGAGTACTTCCAGCCGACCGGAGGCGGAGGATGCTATACTAAATCAAATTTTAAAATTAAAACTGGAGGTGCCTGTGAAGGTACACGACCTCCTCCAGACGATGCCTCAATTACGAATGACGTTGCTGAATAATCTTTCCCAACCACGCACCAATACCAACCACCGCACAAATGTTCCTGGGGGGTCTACAATAGACCCCATGCTGCTGGCAGTTAACATTGGAAGGAACCCGACCATTGTGGAGATGGGTATCCTTGGCACCATTCTAACCGATACCATCGTTGATGGTGGATCAGGATTGAATGTTCTTCCAGAAAAAACCTGGCGGAAGCTGGGGAAGCCGACGCTGTGGCCATCTACATTCAATCTGCTCGGAGCAGATCAGCATGGAATCAAACGCATCGGGACACTGATGGGCCAACAAGTTACCATCGGGACGCAACCCTTCATACTGGACTTCGTGGTAATCCCACTAAAGAAAAAAGGGTATGATGTGATCTTAGGGAGAGGGTGGCTGGTGGCAGCCAAGGCCACCCACAACTGGAAGAAGAACACTCTGTCTACGAAGAATGGAGGAAGGAAGTTTATCATAGACCTCGGGACACAGTTGGTTAGTGAGGAACTGGCATCATCTTCGGAATCGGAGGGTGAAGGAGAAAGCAACCTGAGGAACGAAGGACGGGGCTGCAGGGAGCCCAACAACGAAGGGATTCTCAAACTAGGAGAGTGCTCCGAGGATGAGATGGGGTCATTGAACGAGCTCTTCCACTGGCAGATGGAGGATTATGAAATTTTCCAGAGCTACAGGCTCGAAGTAGAGGAACCAGAACAAGTAACAGAGGAGGTGTACCTGCCAGAATACATAGAATATTGGAAGGGAGACACCCCAAACCTCGGTGAGGTAGATAATCCGAAGATCAATTGTGTCGGCAACGATTGGAACCCGGTGTGGAAGGCCGCAACTTTCAAAATCTTTATTATTCTTCTTCTTCTTATGTACAGGAAGGAGGCCGTGGTCCCTGTAGAATTTGTGGTTCCAAGTCTTCGGATGGCCATTGAAAATAGACTTGCCACCAATGGGTCCAAATTGAAACCCTACCACGTGAACCACGCAGGGGACTCGAGAGGTCGGAAGGGCACCCGAGAGCCCGTAGGGGGACTCGAGAGGATGGAAGGGGACTCGAGAGGTCGGGCAGGTGACTTGAGAGGCACAGGACCACAGCGGGAGACCCTCGGGCGAGGCAAACCAAGAAAAGGCCATCCCGGAGGCACAAAACCCGAGCCGAATTTGGACAATTAAAAAAAAAACAAAAAAACTCGTACGCCAGGTGACCGTACGACTTACGAAAAAAAGGAAAAAAAAGAAAAAGAAAAGGCAAAGTGCACCGTACGGTGGGGCCATGCATCCACCGTGCGGTGGCACCGCGTGGTCATCGTACGGTGGCACCGCGTGGTCACCGTACGGTGGCACCGCGGGCCCACTGTGCGGTGGCACCTGCGGGTCCACTGTGCGATGGCACCGTGGGGTCACCGTGCGGTGGCACCGTGGGGTCACTGTGCGGTGGCACCACGGGTCCACCGTGCGGTGGCACCACGAGTCCACTGTGCGGTGGCACCGCGGGTCCACCGTGTGCCCACCGTACGGTGGCACCGTGTGTCCACCACGCAGTGGCACCGCGGGGTCACCGTGCTGTGGCTATTTTAACCCACACAATCGAAGAGGCGAACGGAGGAAAATAAATAAAGAAGGGAAACAACGCGGAGGAAGGAGATTGCACACACCCGCATGCCAAGTACACCGCACAAACAAACACAGCCGTACGGTGGAGGGATATTGACCGCACAGGAAGTTGTCCATACACTGGAGGTGTGTCCGTACGGTAAGGAGGTTGTTGACCATACGGGGAGGTTGTATGGCCGGGGTGCCATCGGGGACATTACAAAGGAACAACAAAAACAAAAAAAAACGATGATGACCAGATTGAAAAATTATTCGATGACATCTAGAGCCAGGACATTGAAAATATTAGAGTGGAGAAGAAGGGTTTTGACATCATAAAATATCACAGAAATGATGTGCGCCATGGACTTTCGTATGGTTCTGAGGGTTGTAAATTGGCGCTGCCCCAGACCCCGTGGGGGCGCTGCCCCTCGACCCTGCTGGGGGCGTTGCCCCCAGACCCCCAGTCTATTTTTGAGCTACAATACACTTGTTGGAGTTGGGTGAAGGGCATTAGAGATGTCACGGTAAGTGTTGTGGTTTGTCCGTACTGTGAGAAGGAAGCTTGAAGCTAAGCATTGGTGAGGGAAGGCGTTGCGGGTCTTCGCAATTGTATGACAGCAGAGAGTTATTCAGTTCAGTTAGTAGCCTTTGGGGAGTGTGGAGGATTTGAGGTGTCTCCTAGTCTTTGTGCCAAAGGGTTGTGGCCACCTCCAGGTAGGAATGGTACGCTAGAGGAACTTGGAGTATGTCTCGGCTGGACGTGAGGTTGCCTTGGTGGATGCAGAGAGGGCTTGGGAGGAGTTGACCACTAGGTTGGAGGCAGTACTAGCGTGAGACATAGCCCAACGTACCCAGGAGTTGGATGTCGAGAGGGCAGCGCGGGTGGCTATTGAGGACAAATTGGCTAGGGAGACAGTAT